>NC_136418.1:187204372-188404372 GCF_052625555.1 Lactuca saligna
CGCATTTTAACCTAATTAATCAAATGCAAATCACAAAATTTTCATTCCAGATGCGAACACAGTTTAGTTCTTGAACTCTAAACTTGCGAAATCAAAAATTCATATGTTGAACCCATATGCGAATATTAACCCAATTGACTTCAAATTGATTCACAGATGCAAACACTCGATTGTTTTACTTTTGCAAAATGAGCATCAACAACTCCACAATCGAGTTTTTAAATTCTTGCAAACAACAATTTCACAGTCCTTGACTTCGCGTTTTTCTTCACGAATCATCCCTCAATCATCAATCCAATTGCGAATCAAAACTCATATGTTCTTGCTTTATCAATTCATCGACTACACTCATACAAATTCGAACAATACTCAATTTCAAAATCGATTGAAACTTATAGCAAAGCTAAATCCAACTTCGCATTCAAAGCACACAAGTGTTATTGATTGCATTCATGAAATACTAACAAGATAATATATTATAATACAAATATACATATTTTAGGTGGTGAAATCGTAACAGCCTAACAATTTGGTATGCAACTTTATTAAATCAATAAAAAAAGTTATGCAAATTGGAAAAATAAATAAAAATATATCTTTTGTTGTTTTAATTAAGGAAATAAATATTTTATATGAATACTCACCTGGAAAAACGCATATTATAATTGTCTAATTTAATCGTAGCCTACCAATGTACTTTCTTCTTTACTGTTTGATTGTTTTTTTCTGTGTGCTGATTATAATTGTCTAATTTAATGTAAATTTTTTTTTTTTTTTTTAACTTGCAAGGTACAATGGAACATATTACTCCTATAAAGGAAATTGACTCAATCAAGGACAATGCTATAATCTGTAATTTATCATCTTTTAGTTTAATTTTCTAAATATATGTGTGGTTGTCTGTGTGTATCTCTTTAAAAATTCTGCAATTTCATCATTTTATGACCCCCATTTGCGAAGTTGAGTATTTATTTCCAAAAATGCGAAACACCAGGGACAATATTTGAAAATTTCTGTTTTCTTCCCCAATTCGCATTCTACTGTGAAATACTTCGCATCTTCATTCTTACACCCTTCGCATCCCTTCGCATTAATCACCTTCGCATTTTAACCTAATTAATCAAATGCAAACCACACAATTTTCATTCCAGATGCGAACACAGTTTAGTTCTTGAACTCTAAACTTGCGAAATCAAAAATTCATATGTTGAACCCATATGCGAATATTAACCCAATTGACTTCAAATTGATTCACAGATGCAAACACTCGATTGTTTTACTTTCGCAAAATGAGCATCAACAACTCCACAATCGAGTTTTTAAATTCTTGCAAACAACAATTTCACAGTCCTTGACTTCGCGTTTTTCTTCACGAATCATCCCTCAATCATCAATCCAATTGCGAATCAAAACTCATATGTTCTTGCTTTATCTATTCATCGACTACACTCATACAAATGCGAACAATACTCAATTTCAAAATCGATTGAAACTTATAGCAAAGCTAAATCCAACTTCGCATTCAAAGCACACAAGTGTTATTGATTGCATTCATGAAATACTAACAAGATAATATATTATAATACAAATATACATATTTTAGGTGGTGAAATCGTAACAGCCTAACAATTTGGTATGCAACTTTATTAAATCAATAAAAAAAGTTATGCAAATTGGAAAAATAAATAAAAATATATCTTTTGTTGTTTTAATTAAGGAAATAAATATTTTATATGAATACTCACCTGGAAAAACGCATATTATAATTGTCTAATTTAATCGTAACAGCCTACCAATGTACTTTCTTCTTGACTGTTTGATTGTTTTTTTCTGTGTGCTGATTATAATTGTCTAATTTAATGAAAATTTTTTTTTTTTTTTTTAACTTGCAAGGTACAATGGAACATATTACTCCTATAAAGGAAACTGACTCAATCAAGGACAATGCTATAATCTGTAATTTATCATCTTTTAGTTTAATTTTCTAAATATATGTGTGGTTGTCTATGTGTGTATCTCTTTAAAAATTCTGCAATTTCATCATTTTATGACCCCCATTTGCGAAGTTGAGTATTTATTTCCAAAAATGCGAAACTCCAGGGACAATATTTGAAAATTTCTGTTTTCTTCCCCAATTCGCATTCTACTGTGAAATACTTCGCATCTTCATTCTTTGACCCTTCGCATCCCTTCGCATTAATCACCTTCGCATTTTAACCTAATTAATCAAATGCAAACCACAAAATTTTCATTCCAGATGCGAACACATTTTAGTTCTTGAACTCTAAACTTGCGAAATCAAAAATTCATATGTTGAACCCATATGCGAATATTAACCCAATTGACTTCAAATTGATTCACAGATGCAAACACTCGATTGTTTTACTTTCGCAAAATGAGCATCAACAACTCCACAATCGAGTTTTTAAATTCTTGCAAACAACAATTTCACAGTCCTTGACTTCGCGTTTTTCTTCACGAATCATCCCTCAATCATCAATCCAATTGCGAATCAAAACTCATATGTTCTTGCTTTATCGATTCATCGACTACTCATACAAATGCGAACAATACTCAATTTCAAAATCGATTGAAACTTATAGCAAAGCTAAATCCAACTTCGCATTCAAAGCACACAAGTGTTATTGATTGCATTCATGAAATACTAACAAGATAATATATTATAATAAAAATATACATATTTTAGGTGGTGAAATCGTAACAGCCTAACAATTTGGTATGCAACTTTATTAAATCAATAAAAAAAAGTTATGCAAATTGGACAAATAAATAAAAATATATCTTTTGTTGTTTTAATTAAGGAAATAAATATTTTATATGAATACTCACCTGGAAAAACGCATATTATAATTGTCTAATTTAATCGTAACAGCCTACCAATGTACTTTCTTCTTGACTGTTTGATTGTTTTTTTCTGTGTGCTGATTATAATTGTCTAATTTAATGTAAATTTTTTTTTTTTTTTTTTTAACTTGCAAGGTACAATGGAACATATTACTCCTATAAAGGAAATTGACTCAATCAAGGACAATGCTATAATATGTAATTTATCATCTTTTAGTTTAATTTTCTAAATATATGTGTGGTTGTCTATGTGTGTATCTCTTTAAAAATTCTGCAATTTCATCATTTTATGACCCCCATTTGCGAAGTTGAGTATTTATTTCCAAAAATGCGAAACTCCAGGGACAATATTTGAAAATTTCTGTTTTCTTCCCCAATTCGCATTCTACTGTGAAATACTTCGCATCTTCATTCTTACACCCTTCGCATCCCTTCGCATTAATCACCTTCGCATTTTAACCTAATTAATCAAATGCAAACCACAAAATTTTCATTCCAGATGCGAACACAGTTTAGTTCTTGAACTCTAAACTTGCGATATCAAAAATTCATATGTTGAACCCATATGCGAATATTAACCCAATTGACTTCAAATTGATTCACAGATGCAAACACTCGATTGTTTTACTTTCGCAAAATGAGCATCAACAACTCCACAATCGAGTTTTTAAATTCTTGCAAACAATTTCACAGTCCTTGACTTCGCGTTTTTCTTCACGAATCATCCCTCAATCATCAATCCAATTGCGAATCAAAACTCATATGTTCTTGCTTTATCGATTCATCGACTACTCATACAAATGCGAACAATACTCAATTTCAAAATCGATTGAAACTTATAGCAAAGCTAAATCCAACTTCGCATTCAAAGCACACAAGTGTTATTGATTGCATTCATGAAATACTAACAAGATAATATATTATAATACAAATATACATATTTTAGGTGGTGAAATCGTAACAGCCTAACAATTTGGTATGCAACTTTATTAAATCAATAAAAAAAGTTATGCAAATTGGAAAAATAAATAAAAATATATCTTTTGTTGTTTTAATTAAGGAAATAAATATTTTATATGAATACTCACCTGGAAAAACGCATATTATAATTGTCTAATTTAATCGTAACAGCCTACCAATGTACTTTCTTCTTGACTGTTTGATTGTTTTTTTCTGTGTGCTGATTATAATTGTCTAATTTAATGTAAATTTTTTTTTTTTTTTTAACTTGCAAGGTACAATAGAACATATTACTCCTATAAAGGAAATTGACTCAATCAAGGACAATGCTATAATCTGTAATTTATCATCTTTTAGTTTAATTTTCTAAATATATGTGTGGTTGTCTGTGTGTATCTCTTTAAAAATTCTGCAATTTCATCATTTTATGACCCCCATTTGCGAAGTTGAGTATTTATTTCCAAAAATGCGAAACTCCAGGGACAATATTTGAAAATTTCTGTTTTCTTCCCCAATTCGCATTCTGCTGTGAAATACTTCGCATCTTCATTCTTACACCCTTCGCATCCCTTCGCATTAATCACCTTCGCATTTTAACCTAATTAATCAAATGCAAACCACAAAATTTTCATTCCAGATGCGAACACAGTTTAGTTCTTGAACTCTAAACTTGCGAAATCAAAAATTCATATGTTGAACCCATATGCGAATATTAACCCAATTGACTTCAAATTGATTCACAGATGCAAACACTCGATTGTTTTACTTTCGCAAAATGAGCATCAACAACTCCACAATCGATTTTTTAAATTCTTGCAAACAACAATTTCACAGTCCTTGACTTCGCGTTTTTCTTCACGAATCATCCCTCAATCATCAATCCAATTGCGAATCAAAACTCATATGTTCTTGCTTTATCGATTCATCGACTACACTCATACAAATGCGAACAATACTCAATTTCAAAATCGATTGAAACTTATAGCAAAGCTAAATCCAACTTCGCATTCAAAGCACACAAGTGTTATTGATTGCATTCATGAAATACTAACAAGATAATATATTATAATACAAATATACATATTTTAGGTGGTGAAATCGTAACAGCCTAACAATTTGGTATGCAACTTTATTAAATCAATAAAAAAAAGTTATGCAAATTGGACAAATAAATAAAAATATATCTTTTGTTGTTTTAATTAAGGAAATAAATATTTTATATGAATACTCACCTGGAAAAACGCATATTATAATTGTCTAATTTAATCGTAACAGCCTACCAATGTACTTTCTTCTTGACTGTTTGATTGTTTTTTTCGGTGTGCTGATTATAATTGTCTAATTTAATGTAAATTTTTTTTTTTTTTTTTTTAACTTGCAAGGTACAATGGAACATATTACTCCTATAAAGGAAATTGACTCAATCAAGGACAATGCTATAATCTGTAATTTATCATGTTTAAGTTTAATTTTCTAAATAAATGTGTGGTTGTCTATGTGTGTATCTCTTTAAAAATTCTGCAATTTCATCATTTTATGACCCCCATTTGCGAAGTTGAGTATTTATTTCGAAAAATGCGAAACTCCAGGGACAATATTTGAAAATTTCTGTTTTCTTCCCCAATTCGCATTCTACTGTGAAATACTTCGCATCTTCATTCTTACACCCTTCGCATCCCTTCGCATTAATCACCTTCGCATTTTAACCTAATTAATCAAATGCAAACCACAAAATTTTCATTCCAGATGCGAACACAGTTTAGTTCTTGAACTCTAAACTTGCGAAATCAAAAATTCATATGTTGAACCCATATGCGAATATTAACCCAATTGACTTCAAATTGATTCACAGATGCAAACACTCGATTGTTTTACTTTCGCAAAATGAGCATCAACAACTCCACAATCGAGTTTTTAAATTCGTGCAAACAACAATTTCACAGTCCTTGACATTGCGTTTTTCTTCACGAATCATCCCTCAATCATCAATCCAATTGCGAATCAAAACTCATATGTTCTTGCTTTATCGATTCATCGACTACACTCATACAAATGCGAACAATACTCAATTTCAAAATCGATTGAAACTTATAGCAAAGCTAAATCCAACTTCGCATTCAAAGCACACAAGTGTTATTGATTGCATTCATGAAATACTAACAAGATAATATATTATAATACAAATATACATATTTTAGGTGGTGAAATCTTAACAGCCTAACAATTTGGTATGCAACTTTATTAAATCAATAAAAAAAGTTATGCAAATTGGAAAAATAAATAAAAATATATCTTTTGTTGTTTTAATTAAGGAAATAAATATTTTATATGAATACTCACCTGGAAAAACGCATATTATAATTGTCTAATTTAATCGTAATAGCCTACCAAAGTACTTTCTTCTTGACTGTTTGATTGTTTTTTTCTGTGTGCTGATTATAATTGTCTAATTTAATGTAAATTTTTTTTTTTTAACTTGCAAGGTACAATGGAACATATTACTCCTATAAAGGAAATTGACTCAATCAAGGACAATGCTATAATCTGTAATTTATCATCTTTTAGTTTAATTTTCTAAATATATGTGTGGTTGTCTATGTGTGTATCTCTTTAAAAATTCTGCAATTTCATCATTTTATGACCCCCATTTGCGAAGTTGAGTATTTATTTCCAAAAATGCGAAACTCCAGGGACAATATTTGAAAATTTCTGTTTTCTTCCCCAATTCGCATTCTGCTGTGAAATACTTCGCATCTTCATTCTTACACCCTTCGCATCCCTTCGCATTAATCACCTTCGCATTTTAACCTAATTAATCAAATGCAAACCACAAAATTTTCATTCCAGATGCGAACACAGTTTAGTTCTTGAACTCTAAACTTGCGAAATCAAAAATTCATATGTTGAACCCATATGCGAATATTAACCCAATTGACTTCAAATTGATTCACAGATGCAAACACTCGATTGTTTTACTTTCGCAAAATGAGCATCAACAACTCCACAATCGAGTTTTTAAATTCTTGCAAACAACAATTTCACAGTCCTTGACTTCGCGTTTTTCTTCACGAATCATCCCTCAATCATCAATCCAATTGCGAATCAAAACTCATATGTTCTTGCTTTATCGATTCATCGACTACACTCATACAAATGCGAACAATACTCAATTTCAAAATCGATTGAAACTTATAGCAAAGCTAAATCCAACATCGCATTCAAAGCACACAAGTGTTATTGATTGCATTCATGAAATACTAACAAGATAATATATTATAATACAAATATACATATTTTAGGTGGTGAAATCGTAACAGCCTAACAATTTGGTATGCAACTTTATTAAATCAATAAAAAAAGTTATGCAAATTGGAAAAATAAATAAAAATATATCTTTTGTTGTTTTAATTAAGGAAATAAATATTTTATATGAATACTCACCTGGAAAAACGCATATTATAATTGTCTAATTTAATCGTAACAGCCTACCAATGTACTTTCTTCTTGACTGTTTGATTGTTTTTTTCTGTGTGCTGATTATAATTGTCTAATTTAATGTAAATTTTTTTTTTTTTAACTTTCAAGGTACAATGGAACATATTACTCCTATAAAGGAAATTGACTCAATCAAGGACAATGCTATAATCTGTAATTTATCATCTTTTAGTTTAATTTTCTAAATATATGTGTGGTTGTCTATGTGTGTATCTCTTTAAAAATTCTGCAATTTCATCATTTTATGACCCCCATTTGCGAAGTTGAGTATTTATTTCCAAAAATGCAAAACTCCAGGGACAATATTTGAAAATTTCTGTTTTCTTCCCCAATTCGCATTCTGCTGTGAAATACTTCGCATCTTCATTCTTACACCCTTCGCATCCCTTCGCATTAATCACCTTCGCATTTTAACCTAATTAATCAAATGCAAACCACAAAATTTTCATTCCAGATGCGAACACAGTTTAGTTCTTGAACTCTAAACTTGCGATATCAAAAATTCATATGTTGAACCCATATGCGAATATTAACCCAATTGACTTCAAATTGATTCACAGATGCAAACACTCTATTGTTTTACTTTCGCAAAATGAGCATCAACAACTCCACAATCGAGTTTTTAAATTCTTACAAACAATTTCACAGTCCTTGACTTCGCGTTTTTCTTCACGAATCATCCCTCAATCATCAATCCAATTGCGAATCAAAACTCATATGTTCTTGCTTTATCGATTCATCGACTACTCATACAAATGCGAACAATACTCAATTTCAAAATCGATTGAAACTTATAGCAAAGCTAAATCCAACTTCGCATTCAAAGCACACAAGTGTTATTGATTGCATTCATGAAATACTAACAAGATAATATATTATAATACAAATATACATATTTTAGGTGGTGAAATCGTAACAGCCTAACAATTTGGTATGCAACTTTATTAAATCAATAAAAAAAGTTATGCAAATTGGAAAAATAAATAAAAATATATCTTTTGTTGTTTTAATTAAGGAAATAAATATTTTATATGAATACTCACCTGGAAAAACGCATATTATAATTGTCTAATTTAATCGTAACAGCCTACCAAAGTACTTTCTTCTTGACTGTTTGATTGTTTTTTTTTCTGTGTGCTGATTATAATTGTCTAATTTAATGTAAATTTTTTTTTTAACTTGCAAGGTACAATGGAACATATTACTCCTATAAAGGAAATTGACTCAATCAAGGACAATGCTATAATCTGTAATTTATCATCTTTTAGTTTAATTTTCTAAATATATGTGTGGTTGTCTATGTGTGTATCTCTTTAAAAATTCTGCAATTTCATCATTTTATGACCCCCATTTGCGAAGTTGAGTATTTATTTCCAAAAATGCGAAACTCCAGGGACAATATTTGAAAATTTCTGTTTTCTTCCCCAATTCGCATTCTACTGTGAAATACTTCGCATCTTCATTCTTACACCCTTCGCATCCCTTCGCATTAATCACCTTCGCATTTTAACCTAATTAATCAAATGCAAACCACAAAATTTTCATTCCAGATGCGAACACAGTTTAGTTCTTGAACTCTAAACTTGCGAAATCAAAAATTCATATGTTGAACCCATATGCGAATATTAACCCAATTGACTTCAAATTGATTCACAGATGCAAACACTCGATTGTTTTACTTTCGCAAAATGAGCATCAACAACTCCACAATCGAGTTTTTAAATTCTTGCAAACAACAATTTCACAGTCCTTGACTTTGCGTTTTTCTTCACGAATCATCCCTCAATCATCAATCCAATTGCGAATCAAAACTCATATGTTCTTGCTTTATCGATTCATCGACTACACTCATACAAATGCGAACAATCTCAATTTCAAAATCGATTAAAACTTATAGCAAAGCTAAATCCAACTTCGCATTCAAAGCACACAAGTGTTATTGATTGCATTCATGAAATACTAACAAGATAATATATTATAATACAAATATACATATTTTAGGTGGTGAAATCATAACAGCCTAACAATTTGGTATGCAACTTTATTAAATCAATAAAAAAAGTTATGCATATTGGAAAAATAAATAAAAATATATCTTTTGTTGTTTTAATTAAGGAAATAAATATTTTATATGAATACTCACTTAGAAAAACGCATATTATAATTGTCTAATTTAATCGTAACAGCCTACCAAAGTACTTTCTTCTTGACTGTTTGATTGTTTTTTTCTGTGTGCTGATTATAATTGTCTAATTTAATGTAAATTTTTTTTTTAACTTGCAAGGTACAATGGAACATATTACTCCTATAAAGGAAATTGACTCAATCAAGGACAATGCTATAATCTGTAATTTATCATCTTTTAGTTTAATTTTCTAAATATATGTGTGGTTGTCTATGTGTGTATCTCTTTAAAAATTCTGCAATTTCATCATTTTATGACCCCCATTTGCGAAGTTGAGTATTTATTTCCAAAAATGCGAAACTCCAGGGACAATATTTGAAAATTTCTGTTTTCTTCCCCAATTCGCATTCTACTGTGAAATACTTCGCATCTTCATTCTTACACCCTTCGCATCCCTTCGCATTAATCACCTTCGCATTTTAACCTAATTAATCAAATGCAAACCACAAAATTTTCATTCCAGATGCGAACACAGTTTAGTTCTTGAACTCTAAACTTGCGAAATCAAAAATTCATATGTTGAACCCATATGCGAATATTAACCCAATTGACTTCAAATTGATTCACAGATGCAAACACTCGATTGTTTTACTTTCGCAAAATGAGCATCAACAACTCCACAATCGAGTTTTTAAATTCTTGCAAACAACAATTTCACAGTCCTTGACTTCACGTTTTTCTTCACGAATCATCCCTCAATCATCAATCCAATTGCGAATCAAAACTCATATGTTCTTGCTTTATCGATTCATCGACTACACTCATACAAATGCGAACAATACTCAATTTCAAAATCGATTGAAACTTATAGCAAAGCTAAATCCAACATCGCATTCAAAGCACACAAGTGTTATTGATTGCATTCATGAAATACTAACAAGATAATATATTATAATACAAATATACATATTTTAGGTGGTGAAATCGTAACAGCCTAACAATTTGGTATGCAACTTTATTAAATCAATAATAAAAGTTATGCAAATTGGAAAAATAAATAAAAATATATCTTTTGTTGTTTTAATTAAGGAAATAAATATTTTATATGAATACTCACCTGGAAAAACGCATATTATAATTGTCTAATTTAATCGTAACAGCCTACCAATGTACTTTCTTCTTGACTGTTTGATTGTTTTTTTCTGTGTGCTGATTATAATTGTCTAATTTAATGTAAATTTTTTTTTTTTTAACTTTCAAGGTACAATGGAACATATTACTCCTATAAAGGAAATTGACTCAATCAAGGACAATGCTATAATCTGTAATTTATCATCTTTTAGTTTAATTTTCTAAATATATGTGTGGTTGTCTATGTGTGTATCTCTTTAAAAATTCTGCAATTTCATCATTTTATGACCCCCATTTGCGAAGTTGAGTATTTATTTCCAAAAATGCGAAACTCCAGGGACAATATTTGAAAATTTCTGTTTTCTTCCCCAATTCGCATTCTGCTGTGAAATACTTCGCATCTTCATTCTTACACCCTTCGCATCCCTTCGCATTAATCACCTTCGCATTTTAACCTAATTAATCAAATGCAAACCACAAAATTTTCATTCCAGATGCGAACACAGTTTAGTTCTTGAACTCTAAACTTGCGATATCAAAAATTCATATGTTGAACCCATATGCGAATATTAACCCAATTGACTTCAAATTGATTCACAGATGCAAACACTCTATTGTTTTACTTTCGCAAAATGAGCATCAACAACTCCACAATCGAGTTTTTAAACTCTTGCAAACAATTTCACAGTCCTTGACTTCGCGTTTTTCTTCACGAATCATCCCTCAATCATCAATCCAATTGCGAATCAAAACTCATATGTTCTTGCTTTATCGATTCATCGACTACTCATACAAATGCGAACAATACTCAATTTCAAAATCGATTGAAACTTATAGCAAAGCTAAATCCAACTTCGCATTCAAAGCACACAAGTGTTATTGATTGCATTCATGAAATACTACCAAGATAATATATTATAATACAAATATACATATTTTAGGTGGTGAAATCGTAACAGCCTAACAATTTGGTATGCAACTTTATTAAATCAATAAAAAAAGTTATGCAAATTGGAAAAATAAATAAAAATATATCTTTTGTTGTTTTAATTAAGGAAATAAATATTTTATATGAATACTCACCTGGAAAAACGCATATTATAATTGTCTAATTTAATCGTAACAGCCTACCAAAGTACTTTCTTCTTGACTGTTTGATTGTTTTTTTCTGTGTGCTGATTATAATTGTCTAATTTAATGTAAATTTTTTTTTTTTTTAACTTTCAAGGTACAATGGAACATATTACTCCTATAAAGGAAATTGACTCAATCAAGGACAATGCTATAATCTGTAATTTATCATCTTTTAGTTTAATTTTCTAAATATATGTGTGGTTGTCTATGTGTGTATCTCTTTAAAAATTCTGCAATTTCATCATTTTATGACCCCCATTTGCGAAGTTGAGTATTTATTTCCAAAAATGCGAAACTCCAGGGACAATATTTGAAAATTTCTGTTTTCTTCCCCGATTCGCATTCTACTGTGAAATACTTCGCATCTTCATTCTTACACCCTTCGCATCCCTTCGCATTAATCACCTTCGCATTTTAACCAAATTAATCAAATGCAAACCACAAAATTTTCATTCCAGATGCGAACACAGTTTAGTTCTTGAACTCTAAACTTGCGAAATCAAAAATTCATATGTTGAACCCATATGCGAATATTAACCCAATTGACTTCAAATTGATTCACAGATGCAAACACTCGATTGTTTTACTTTCGCAAAATGAGCATCAACAACTCCACAATCGAGTTTTTAAATTCTTGCAAACAACAATTTCACAGTCCTTGACTTCGCGTTTTTCTTCACGAATCATCCCTCAATCATCAATCCAATTGCGAATCAAAACTCATATGTTCTTGCTTTATCGATTCATCGACTACACTCATACAAATGCGAACAATACTCAATTTCAAATTCGATTGAAACTTATAGCAAAGCTAAATCCAACATCGCATTCAAAGCACACAAGTGTTATTGATTGCATTCATGAAATACTAACAAGATAATATATTATAATACAAATATACATATTTTAGGTGGTGAAATCGTAACAGCCTAACAATTTGGTATGCAACTTTATTAAATCAATAAAAAAAGTTATGCAAATTGGAAAAATGAATAAAAATATATCTTTTGTTGTTTTAATTAAGGAAATAAATATTTTATATGAATACTCACCTGGAAAAACGCATATTATAATTGTCTAATTTAATCGTAACAGCCTACCAAAGTACTTTCTTCTTGACTGTTTGATTGTTTTTTTCTGTGTGCTGATTATAATTGTCTAATTTAATGTAAATTTTTTTATTTTAACTTGCAAGGTACAATGGAACATATTACTCCTATAAACGAAATTGACTCAATCAAGGACAATGCTATAATCTGTAATTTATCATCTTTTAGTTTAATTTTCTAAATATATGTGTGGTTGTCTATGTGTGTATCTCTTTAAAAATTCTGCAATTTCATCATTTTATGACCCCCATTTGCGAAGTTGAGTATTTATTTCCAAAAATGCGAAACTCCAGGGACAATATTTGAAAATTTCTGTTTTCTTCCCCAATTCGCATTCTACTGTGAAATACTTCGCATCTTCATTCTTACACCCTTCGCATCCCTTCGCATTAATCACCTTCGCATTTTAACCTAATTAATCAAATGCAAACCACAAAATTTTCATTCCAGATGTGAACACAGTTTAGTTCTTGAACTCAAAACTTGCGAAATCAAAAATTCATATGTTGAACCCATATGCGAATATTAACCCAATTGACTTCAAATTGATTCACAAATGCAAACACTCGATTGTTTTACTTTCGCAAAATGAGCATCAGCAACTCCACAATCGAGTTTTTAAATTCTTGCAAACAACAATTTCACAATCCTTGACTTCGTGTTTTTCTTCACGAATCATCCCTCAATCATCAATCCAATTCCGAATCAAAACTCATATGTTCTTGCTTTATCGATTCATCGACTACACTCATACAAATGCGAACAATACTCAATTTCAAAATCGATTGAAACTTATAGCAAAGCTAAATCCAACTTCGCATTCAAAGCACACAAGTGTTATTGATTGCATTCATGAAATACTAACAAGATAATATATTATAATACAAATATACATATTTTAGGTGGTGAAATCGTAACAACCTAACAATTTGGTATGCAACTTTATTAAATCAATAAAAAAAAGTTATGCAAATTGGACAAATAAATAAAAATATATCTTTTGTTGTTTTAATTAAGGAAATAAATATTTTATATGAATACTCACCTAGAAAAACGCATATTATAATTGTCTAATTTAATCGTAACGGCCTACCAATGTACTTTCTTCTTGACTGTTTGATTGTTTTTTTCTGTGTGCTGATTATAATTGTCTAATTTAATGTAAAATTTTTTTTTTTTAACTTGCAAGGTACAATGGAACATATTACTCCTATAAAGGAAATTGACTCAATCAAGGACAATGCTATAATCTGTAATTTATCATCTTTTAGTTTAATTTTCTAAATATATGTGTGGTTGTCTATGTGTGTATCTCTTTAAAAATTCTGCAATTTCATCATTTTATGACCCCCATTTGCGAAGTTGAGTATTTATTTCCAAAAATGCGAAACTCCAGGGACAATATTTGAAAATTTCTGTTTTCTTCCCCAATTCGCATTCTACTGTGAAATACTTCGCATCTTCATTCTTACACCCTTCGCATCCCTTCGCATTAATCACCTTCGGATTTTAACCTAATTAATCAAATGCAAACCACAAAATTTTCATTCCAGATGCGAACACAGTTTAGTTCTTGAACTCTAAACTTGCGAAATCAAAAATTCATATGTTGAACCCATATGCAAATATTAACCCAATTGACTTCAAATTGATTCACAGATGCAAACACTCGATTGTTTTACTTTCGCAAAATGAGCATCAACAACTCCACAATCGAGTTTTTAAATTCTTGCAAACAACAATTTCACAGTCCTTGACTTTGCGTTTTTCTTCACGAATCATCCCTCAATCATCAATCCAATTGCGAATCAAAACTCATATGTTCTTGCTTTATCGATTCATCGACTACACTCATACAAATGCGAACAATACTCAATTTCAAAATCGATTGAAACTTATAGCAAAGCTAAATCCAACTTCGCATTCAAAGCACACAAGTGTTATTGATTGCATTCATGAAATACTAACAAGATAATATATTATAATACAAATATACATATTTTAGGTGGTGAAATCGTAACACCCTAACAATTTGGTATGCAACTTTATTAAATCAATAAAAAAAAGTTATGCAAATTGGAAAAATAAATAAAAACATATCTTTTGTTGTTTTAATTAAGGAAATAAATATTTTATATGAATAATCACCTGGAAAAACGCATATTATAATTGTCTAATTTAATCGTAACAGCCTACCAATGTACTTTCTTCTTGACTGTTTGATTGTTTTTTTCTGTGTGCTGATTATAATTGTCTAATTTAATGTAAATTTTTTTTTTTTTAACTTGCAAGGTACAATGGAACATATTACTCCTATAAAGGAAGTTGACTCAATCAAGGACAATGCTATAATCTGTAATTTATCATCTTTTAGTTTAATTTTCTAAATATATGTGTGGTTGTCTATGTGTGTATCTCTTTAAAAATTCTGCAATTTCATCATTTTATGACCCCCATTTGCGAAGTTGAGTATTTATTTCCAAAAATGCGAAACTCCAGGGACAATATTTGAAAATTTCTGTTTTCTTCCCCAATTCGCATTCTGCTGTGAAATACTTCGCATCTTCATTCTTACACCCTTCGCATCCCTTCGCATTAATCACCTTCGCATTTTAACCTAATTAATCAAATGCAAACCACAAAATTTTCATTCCAGATGCGAACACAGTTTAGTTCTTGAACTCTAAACTTGCGATATCAAAAATTCATATGTTGAACCCATATGCGAATATTAACCCAATTGACTTCAAATTGATTCACAGATGCAAACACTCGATTGTTTTACTTTCACAAAATGAGCATCAACAACTCCACAATCGAGTTTTTAAATTCTTGCAAACAATTTCACAGTCCATGACTTCGCATTTTTCTTCACGATTCATCCATCAATCATCAATCCAATTGCGAATCAAAACTCATATGTTCTTGCTTTATCGATTCATCGACTACTCATACAAATGCGAACAATACTCAATTTCAAAATCGATTGAAACTTATAGCAAAGCTAAATCCAACTTCGCATTCAAAGCACACAAGTGTTTTGATTGCATTCATGAAATACTAACAAGATAATATATTATAATACAAATATACATATTTTAGGTGGTGAAATCGTAACAGCCTAACAATTTGGTATGCAACTTTATTAAATCAATAAAAAAAGTTATGCAAATTGGAAAAATAAATAAAAATATATCTTTTGTTGTTTTAATTAAGGAAATAAATATTTTATATGAATACTCACCTGGAAAAACGCATATTATAATTGTCTAATTTAATCGTAACAGCCTACCAAAGTACTTTCTTCTTGACTGTTTGATTGTTTTTTTCTGTGTGCTGATTATAATTGTCTAATTTAATGTAAATTTTTTTTTTTTTTAACTTTCAAGGTACAATGGAACATATTACTCCTATAAAGGAAATTGACTCAATCAAGGACAATGCTATAATCTGTAATTTATCATCTTTTAGTTTAATTTTCTAAATATATGTGTGGTTGTCTATGTGTGTATCTCTTTAAAAATTCTGCAATTTCATCATTTTATGACCCCCATTTGCGAAGTTGAGTATTTATTTCCAAAAATGCGAAACTCCAGGGACAATATTTGAAAATTTCTGTTTTCTTCCCCGATTCGCATTCTACTGTGAAATACTTCGCATCTTCATTCTTACACCCTTCGCATCCCTTCGCATTAATCACCTTCGCATTTTAACCAAATTAATCAAATGCAAACCACAAAATTTTCATTCCAGATGCGAACACAGTTTAGTTCTTGAACTCTAAACTTGCGAAATCAAAAATTCATATGTTGAACCCATATGCGAATATTAACCCAATTGACTTCAAATTGATTCACAGATGCAAACACTCGATTGTTTTACTTTCGCAAAATGAGCATCAACAACTCCACAATCGAGTTTTTAAATTCTTGCAAACAACAATTTCACAGTCCTTGACTTCGCGTTTTTCTTCACGAATCATCCCTCAATCATCAATCCAATTGCGAATCAAAACTCATATGTTCTTGCTTTATCGATTCATCGACTACACTCATACAAATGCGAACAATACTCAATTTCAAAATCGATTGAAACTTATAGCAAAGCTAAATCCAACTTCGCATTCAAAGCACACAAGTGTTATTGATTGCATTCATGAAATACTAACAAGATAATATATTATAATACAAATATACATATTTTAGGTGGTGAAATCGTAACAGCCTAACAATTTGGTATGCAACTTTATTAAATCAATAAAAAAAAAGTTATGCAAATTGGACAAATAAATAAAAATATATCTTTTGTTGTTTTAATTAAGGAAATAAATATTTTATATGAATACTCACCTGGAAAAACGCATATTATAATTGTCTAATTTAATCGTAACAGCCTACCAATGTACTTTCTTCTTGACTGTTTGATTGTTTTTTTCTGTGTGCTGATTATAATTGTCTAATTTAATGTAAATTTTTTTTTTTTTTTTAACTTGCAAGGTACAATGGAACATATTACTCCTATAAAGGAAATTGACTCAATCAAGGACAATGCTATAATCTGTAATTTATCATCTTTTAGTTTAATTTTCTAAATATATGTGTGGTTGTCTATGTGTGTATCTCTTTAAAAATTCTGCAATTTCATCATTTTATGACCCCCATTTGCGAAGTTGAGTATTTATTTCCAAAAATGCGAAACTCCAGGGACAATATTTGAAAATTTCTGTTTTCTTCCCCGATTCGCATTCTACTGTGAAATACTTCGCATCTTCATTCTTACACCCTTCGCATCCCTTCGCATTAATCACCTTCGCATTTTAACCAAATTAATCAAATGCAAACCACAAAATTTTCATTCCAGATGCGAACACAGTTTAGTTCTTGAACTCTAAACTTGCGAAATCAAAAATTCATATGTTGAACCCATATGCGAATATTAACCCAATTGACTTCAAATTGATTCACAGATGCAAACACTCGATTGTTTTACTTTCGCAAAATGAGCATCAACAACTCCACAATCGAGTTTTTAAATTCTTGCAAACAACAATTTCACAGTCCTTGACTTCGCGTTTTTCTTCACGAATCATCCCTCAATCATCAATCCAATTGCGAATCAAAACTCATATGTTCTTGCTTTATCGATTCATCGACTACACTCATACAAATGCGAACAATACTCAATTTCAAAATCGATTGAAACTTATAGCAAAGCTAAATCCAACTTCGCATTCAAAGCACACAAGTGTTATTGATTGCATTCATGAAATACTAACAAGATAATATATTATAATACAAATATACATATTTTAGGTGGTGAAATCGTAACAGCCTAACAATTTGGTATGCAACTTTATTAAATCAATAAAAAAAAAGTTATGCAAATTGGACAAATAAATAAAAATATATCTTTTGTTGTTTTAATTAAGGAAATAAATATTTTATATGAATACTCACCTGGAAAAACGCATATTATAATTGTCTAATTTAATCGTAACAGCCTACCAATGTACTTTCTTCTTGACTGTTTGATTGTTTTTTTCTGTGTGCTGATTATAATTGTCTAATTTAATGTAAATTTTTTTTTTTTTTTAACTTGCAAGGTACAATGGAACATATTACTCCTATAAAGGAAATTGACTCAATCAAGGACAATGCTATAATCTGTAATTTATCATCTTTTAGTTTAATTTTCTAAATATATGTGTGGTTGTCTATGTGTGTATCTCTTTAAAAATTCTGCAATTTCATCATTTTATGACCCCATTTGCGATGTTGAGTATTTATTTCCAAAAATGCGAAACTCCAGGGACAATATTTGAAAATTTCTGTTTTCTTCCCCAATTCGCATTCTACTGTGAAATACTTCGCATCTTCTTTCTTACACCCTTCGCATCCCTTCGCATTAATCACCTTCGCATTTTAACCTAATTAATCAAATGCAAACCACAAAATTTTCATTCCAGATGCGAACACAGTTTAGTTCTTGAACTCTAAACTTGCGAAATCAAAAATTCATATGTTGAACCCATATGCGAATATTAACCCAATTGACTTCAAATTGATTCACAGATGCAAACACTCGATTGTTTTACTTTCGCAAAATGAGCATCAACAACTCCACAATCGAGTTTTTAAATTCTTGCAAACAACAATTTCACAGTCCTTGACTTCGCGTTTTTCTTCACGAATCATCCCTCAATCATCAATCCAATTGCGAATCAAAACTCATATGTTCTTGCTTTATCGATTCATCGACTACACTCATACAAATGCGAACAATCTCAATTTCAAAATCGATTGAAACTTATAGCAAAGCTAAATCCAACTTCACATTCAAAGCACACAAGTGTTATTGATTGCATTCATGAAATACTAACAAGATAATATATTATAATACAAATATACATATTTTAGGTGGTGAAATCGTAACAGCCTAACAATTTGGTATGCAACTTTATTAAATCAATAAAAAAAGTTATGCAAATTGGAAAAATAAATAAAAATATATCTTTTGTTGTTTTAATTAAGGAAATAAATATTTTATATGAATACTCACCTAGAAAAACGCATATTATAATTGTCTAATTTAATCGTAACAGCCTACCAAAGTACTTTCTTCTTCACTGTTTGATTGTTTTTTTCTGTGTGCTGATTATAATTGTCTAATTTAATGTAAATTTTTTTTTTTTTTAACTTGCAAGGTACAATGGAACATATTACTCCTATAAAGGAAATTGACTCAATCAAGGACAATGCTATAATCTGTAATTTATCATCTTTTAGTTTAATTTTCTAAATATATGTGTGGTTGTCTATGTGTGTATCTCTTTAAAAATTCTGCAATTTCATCATTTTATGACCCCTATTTGCGAAGTTGAGTATTTATTTCCAAAAATGCGAAACTCCAGGGACAATATTTGAAAATTTCTGTTTTCTTCCCCAATTCGCATTCTACTGTGAAATACTTCGCATCTTCATTCTTACACCCTTCGCATCCCTTCGCATTAATCACCTTCGCATTTTAACCTAATTAATCAAATGCAAACCACAAAATTTTCATTCCAGATGCAAACACAATTTAGTTCTTGAACTCTAAACTTGCGAAATCAAAAATTCATATGTTGAACCCATATGCGAATATTAACCCAATTGACTTCAAATTGATTCACAGATGCAAACACTCGATTGTTTTACTTTCGCAAAATGAGCATCAACAACTCCACAATCGAGTTTTTAAATTCTTGCAAACAACAATTTCACAGTCCTTGACTTCGCGTTTTTCTTCACGAATCATCCCTCAATCATCAATCCAATTGCGAATCAAAACTCATATGTTCTTGCTTTATCGATTCATCGACTACACTCATACAAATGCGAACAATCTCAATTTCAAAATCGATTGAAACTTATAGCAAAGCTAAATCCAACTTCGCATTCAAAGCACACAAGTGTTATTGATTGCATTCATGAAATACTAACAAGATAATATATTATAATACAAATATACATATTTTAGGTGGTGAAATCGTAACAGCATAACAATTTGGTATGCAACTTTATTAAATCAATAAAAAAAAGTTATGCAAATTGGACAAATAAATAAAAATATATCTTTTGTTGTTTTAATTAAGGAAATAAATATTTTATATGAATACTCACCTGGAAAAACGCATATTATAATTGTCTAATTTAATCGTCACAGCCTACCAATGTACTTTCTTCTTGACTGTTTGATTGTTTTTTTCTGTGTGCTGGTTATAATTGTCTAATTTAATGTAAATTTTTTTTTTTTAACTTGCAAGGTACAATGGAACATATTACTCCTATAAAGGAAATTGACTCAATCAAGGACAATGCTATAATCTGTAATTTATCATCTTTTAGTTTAATTTTCTAAATATATGTGTGGTTGTCTATGTGTGTATCTCTTTAAAAATTCTGCAATTTCATCATTTTATGACCCCCATTTGCGAAGTTGAGTATTTATTTCCAAAAATGCGAAACTCCAGGGACAATATTTGAAAATTTCTGTTTTCTTCCCCAATTCGCATTCTACTGTGAAATACTTCGCATCTTCATTCTTACACCCTTCGCACCCCTTCGCATTAATCACCTTCGCATTTTAACCTAATTAATCAAATGCAAACCACAAAATTTTCATTCCAGATGCGAACACAGTTTAGTTCTTGAACTCTAAACTTGCGAAATCAAAAATTCATATGTTGAACCCATATGCGAATATTAACCTAATTGACTTCAAATTGATTCACAGATGCAAACACTCGATTGTTTTACTTTCGCAAAATGAGCATCAACAACTCCACAATCGAGTTTTTAAATTCTTGCAAACAACAATTTCACAGTCCTTGACTTCGCGTTTTTCTTCACGAATCATCCCTCAATCATCAATCCAATTGCGAATCAAAACTCATATGTTCTTGCTTTATCGATTCATCGACTACACTCATACAAATGCGAACAATCTCAATTTCAAAATCGATTGAAACTTATAGCAAAGCTAAATCCAACTTCGCATTCAAAGCACACAAGTGTTATTGATTGCATTCATGAAATACTAACAAGATAATATATTATAATACAAATATACATATTTTAGGTGGTGAAATCGTAACAGCCTAACAATTTGGTATGCAACTTTATTAAATCAATAAAAAAAGTTATGCAAATTGGAAAAATAAATAAAAATATATCTTTTGTTGTTTTAATTAAGGAAATAAATATTTTATATGAATACTCACCTAGAAAAACGCATATTATAATTGTCTAATTTAATCATAACAGCCTACCAAAGTACTTTCTTCTTGACTGTTTGATTGTTTTTTTCTGTGTGCTGATTATAATTGTCTAATTTAATGTAATTTTTTTTTTTTTTAACTTGCAAGGTACAATGGAACATATTACTCCTATAAAGGAAATTGACTCAATCAAGGACAATGCTATAATCTGTAATTTATCATCTTTTAGTTTAATTTTCTAAATATATGTGTGATTGTCTATGTGTGTATCTCTTTAAAAATTCTGCAATTTCATCATTTTATGACCCCCATTTGCGAAGTTGAGTATTTATTTCCAAAAATGCGAAACTCCAGGGACAATATTTGAAAATTTCTGTTTTCTTCCCCAATTCGCATTCTACTGTGAAATACTTCGCATCTTCATTCTTACACCCTTCGCATCCTTTCGCATTAATCACCTTCGCATTTTAACCTAATTAATCAAATGCAAACCACAAAATTTTCATTCCAGATGCGAACACAGTTTAGTTCTTGAACTCTAAACTTGCGAAATCAAAAATTCATATGTTGAACCCATATGCGAATATTAACCCAATTGACTTCAAATTGATTCACAGATGCAAACACTCGATTGTTTTACTTTCGCAAAATGAGCATCAACAACTCCACAATCGAGTTTTTAAATTCTTGCAAACAACAATTTCACAGTCCTTGACTTCGCGTTTTTCTTCACGAATCATCCCTCAATCATCAATCCAATTGCGAATCAAAACTCATATGTTCTTGCTTTATCGATTCATCGACTACACTCATACAAATGCGAACAATACTCAATTTCAAAATCGATTGAAACTTATAGCAAAGCTAAATCCAACTTCGCATTCAAAGCACACAAGTGTTATTGATTGCATTCATGAAATACTAACAAGATAATATATTATAATACAAATATACATATTTTAGGTGGTGAAATCGTAACAGCCTAACAATTTGGTATGCAACTTTATTAAATCAAAAAAAAAAGTTATGCAAATTGGAAATATAAATAAAAATATATCTTTTGTTGTTTTAATTAAGGAAATAAATATTTTATATGAATACTCACCTGGAAAAACGCATATTATAATTGTCTAATTTAATCGTAACAGCCTACCAATGTACTTTCTTCTTGACTGTTTGATTGTTTTTTTCTGTGTGCTGATTATAATTGTCTAATTTAATGTAAATTTTTTTTTTTTTTTTTAACTTGCAAGGTACAATGGAACATATTACTCCTATAAAGGAAATTGACTCAATCAAGGACAATGCTATAATCTGTAATTTATCATCTTTTAGTTTAATTTTCTAAATATATGTGTGGTTGTCTATGTGTGTATCTCTTTAAAAATTCTGCAATTTCATCATTTTATGACCCCCATTTGCGAAGTTGAGTATTTATTTCCAAAAATGCGAAACTCTAGGGACAATATTTGAAAATTTCTGTTTTCTTCCCCAATTCGGATTCTGCTGTGAAATACTTCGCATCTTCATTCTTACACCCTTCGCATCCCTTCGCATTAATCACCTTCGCATTTTAACCTAATTAATCAAATGCAAACCACAAAATTTTCATTCCAGATGCGAACACAGTTTAGTTCTTGAACTCTAAACTTGCGATATCAAAAATTCATATGTTGAACCCATATGCGAATATTAACCCAATTGACTTCAAATTGATTCACAGATGCAAACACTCTATTGTTTTACTTTCGCAAAATGAGCATCAACAACTCCACAATCGAGTTTTTAAATTCTTGCAAACAATTTCACAGTCCTTGACTTCGCGTTTTTCTTCACGAATCATCCCACAATCATCAATCCAATTGCGAATCAAAACTCATATGTTCTTGCTTTATCGATTCATCGACTACTCATACAAATGCGAACAATACTCAATTTCAAAATCGATTGAAACTTATAGCAAAGCTAAATCCAACTTCGCATTCAAAGCACACAAGTGTTATTGATTGCATTCATGAAATACTAACAAGATAATATATTATAATACAAATATACATATTTTAGGTGGTGAAATCGTAACAGCCTAACAATTTGGTATGCAACTTTATTAAATCAATACAAAAAGTTATGGAAATTGGAAAAATAAATAAAAATATATCTTTTGTTGTTTTAATTAAGGAAATAAATATTTTATATGAATACTCACCTGGAAAAACGCATATTATAATTGTCTAATTTAATCATAACAGCCTACCAAAGTACTTTCTTCTTGACTGTTTGATTGTTTTTTTCTGTGTGCTGATTATAATTGTCTAATTTAATGTAAATTTTTTTTTTTAACTTGCAAGGTACAATGGAACATATTACTCCTATAAAGGAAATTGACTCAATCAAGGACAATGCTATAATCTGTAATTTATCATCTTTTAGTTTAATTTTCTAAATATATGTGTGGTTGTCTATGTGTGTATCTCTTTAAAAATTCTGCAATTTCATCATTTTATGACCCCCATTTGCGAAGTTGAGTATTTATTAACAAAAATGCGAAACTCCAGGGACAATATTTGAAAATTTCTGTTTTCTTCCCCAATTCGCATTCTACTGTGAAATACTTCGCATCTTCATTCTTACACCCTTCGCATCCCTTCGCATTAATCACCTTCGCATTTTAACCTAATTAATCAAATGCAAACCACAAAATTTTCATTCCAGATGCGAACACAGTTTAGTTTTTGAACTCTAAACTTGCGAAATCAAAAATTCATATGTTGAACCCATATGCGAATATTAACCCAATTGACTTCAAATTGATTCACAGATGCAAACACTCGATTGTTTTACTTTCGCAAAATGAGCATCAACAACTCCACAATCGAGTTTTTAAATTCTTGCAAACAACAATTTCACAGTCCTTGACTTCGCGTTTTTCTTCACGAATCATCCCTCAATCATCAATCCAATTGCGAATCAAAACTCATATGTTCTTGCTTTATCGATTCATCGACTACACTCATACAAATGCGAACAATCTCAATTTCAAAATCGATTGAAACTTATAGCAAAGCTAAATCCAACTTCGCATTCAAAGCACACAAGTGTTATTGATTGCATTCATGAAATACTAACAAGATAATATATTATAATACAAATATACATATTTTAGGTGGTGAAATCGTAACAGCATAACAATTTGGTATGCAACTTTATTAAATCAATAAAAAAAAGTTATGCAAATTGGACAAATAAATAAAAATATATCTTTTGTTGTTTTAATTAAGGAAATAAATATTTTATATGAATACTCACCTGGAAAAACGCATATTATAATTGTCTAATTTAATCGTCACAGCCTACCAATGTACTTTCTTCTTGACTGTTTGATTGTTTTTTTCTGTGTGCTGGTTATAATTGTCTAATTTAATGTAAATTTTTTTTTTTTAACTTGCAAGGTACAATGGAACATATTACTCCTATAAAGGAAATTGACTCAATCAAGGACAATGCTATAATCTGTAATTTATCATCTTTTAGTTTAATTTTCTAAATATATGTGTGGTTGTCTATGTGTGTATCTCTTTAAAAATTCTGCAATTTCATCATTTTATGACCCCCATTTGCGAAGTTGAGTATTTATTTCCAAAAATGCGAAACTCCAGGGACAATATTTGAAAATTTCTGTTTTCTTCCCCAATTCGCATTCTACTGTGAAATACTTCGCATCTTCATTCTTACACCCTTCGCACCCCTTCGCATTAATCACCTTCGCATTTTAACCTAATTAATCAAATGCAAACCACAAAATTTTCATTCCAGATGCGAACACAGTTTAGTTCTTGAACTCTAAACTTGCGAAATCAAAAATTCATATGTTGAACCCATATGCGAATATTAACCTAATTGACTTCAAATTGATTCACAGATGCAAACACTCGATTGTTTTACTTTCGCAAAATGAGCATCAACAACTCCACAATCGAGTTTTTAAATTCTTGCAAACAACAATTTCACAGTCCTTGACTTCGCGTTTTTCTTCACGAATCATCCCTCAATCATCAATCCAATTGCGAATCAAAACTCATATGTTCTTGCTTTATCGATTCATCGACTACACTCATACAAATGCGAACAATCTCAATTTCAAAATCGATTGAAACTTATAGCAAAGCTAAATCCAACTTCGCATTCAAAGCACACAAGTGTTATTGATTGCATTCATGAAATACTAACAAGATAATATATTATAATACAAATATACATATTTTAGGTGGTGAAATCGTAACAGCCTAACAATTTGGTATGCAACTTTATTAAATCAATAAAAAAAGTTATGCAAATTGGAAAAATAAATAAAAATATATCTTTTGTTGTTTTAATTAAGGAAATAAATATTTTATATGAATACTCACCTAGAAAAACGCATATTATAATTGTCTAATTTAATCATAACAGCCTACCAAAGTACTTTCTTCTTGACTGTTTGATTGTTTTTTTCTGTGTGCTGATTATAATTGTCTAATTTAATGTAATTTTTTTTTTTTAACTTGCAAGGTACAATGGAACATATTACTCCTATAAAGGAAATTGACTCAATCAAGGACAATGCTATAATCTGTAATTTATCATCTTTTAGTTTAATTTTCTAAATATATGTGTGATTGTCTATGTGTGTATCTCTTTAAAAATTCTGCAATTTCATCATTTTATGACCCCCATTTGCGAAGTTGAGTATTTATTTCCAAAAATGCGAAACTCCAGGGACAATATTTGAAAATTTCTGTTTTCTTCCCCAATTCGCATTCTACTGTGAAATACTTCGCATCTTCATTCTTACACCCTTCGCATCCCTTCGCATTAATCACCTTCGCATTTTAACCTAATTAATCAAATGCAAACCACAAAATTTTCATTCCAGATGCGAACACAGTTTAGTTCTTGAACTCTAAACTTGCGAAATCAAAAATTCATATGTTGAACCCATATGCGAATATTAACCCAATTGACTTCAAATTGATTCACAGATGCAAACACTCGATTGTTTTACTTTCGCAAAATGAGCATCAACAACTCCACAATCGAGTTTTTAAATTCTTGCAAACAACAATTTCACAGTCCTTGACTTCGCGTTTTTCTTCACGAATCATCCCTCAATCATCAATCCAATTGCGAATCAAAACTCATATGTTCTTGCTTTATCGATTCATCGACTACACTCATACAAATGCGAACAATACTCAATTTCAAAATCGATTGAAACTTATAGCAAAGCTAAATCCAACTTCGCATTCAAAGCACACAAGTGTTATTGATTGCATTCATGAAATACTAACAAGATAATATATTATAATACAAATATACATATTTTAGGTGGTGAAATCGTAACAGCCTAACAATTTGGTATGCAACTTTATTAAATCAAAAAAAAAAGTTATGCAAATTGGAAATATAAATAAAAATATATCTTTTGTTGTTTTAATTAAGGAAATAAATATTTTATATGAATACTCACCTGGAAAAACGCATATTATAATTGTCTAATTTAATCGTAACAGCCTACCAATGTACTTTCTTCTTGACTGTTTGATTGTTTTTTTCTGTGTGCTGATTATAATTGTCTAATTTAATGTAAATTTTTTTTTTTTTTTTTAACTTGCAAGGTACAATGGAACATATTACTCCTATAAAGGAAATTGACTCAATCAAGGACAATGCTATAATCTGTAATTTATCATCTTTTAGTTTAATTTTCTAAATATATGTGTGGTTGTCTATGTGTGTATCTCTTTAAAAATTCTGCAATTTCATCATTTTATGACCCCCATTTGCGAAGTTGAGTATTTATTTCCAAAAATGCGAAACTCTAGGGACAATATTTGAAAATTTCTGTTTTCTTCCCCAATTCGGATTCTGCTGTGAAATACTTCGCATCTTCATTCTTACACCCTTCGCATCCCTTCGCATTAATCACCTTCGCATTTTAACCTAATTAATCAAATGCAAACCACAAAATTTTCATTCCAGATGCGAACACAGTTTAGTTCTTGAACTCTAAACTTGCGATATCAAAAATTCATATGTTGAACCCATATGCGAATATTAACCCAATTGACTTCAAATTGATTCACAGATGCAAACACTCTATTGTTTTACTTTCGCAAAATGAGCATCAACAACTCCACAATCGAGTTTTTAAATTCTTGCAAACAATTTCACAGTCCTTGACTTCGCGTTTTTCTTCACGAATCATCCCACAATCATCAATCCAATTGCGAATCAAAACTCATATGTTCTTGCTTTATCGATTCATCGACTACTCATACAAATGCGAACAATACTCAATTTCAAAATCGATTGAAACTTATAGCAAAGCTAAATCCAACTTCGCATTCAAAGCACACAAGTGTTATTGATTGCATTCATGAAATACTAACAAGATAATATATTATAATACAAATATACATATTTTAGGTGGTGAAATCGTAACAGCCTAACAATTTGGTATGCAACTTTATTAAATCAATACAAAAAGTTATGGAAATTGGAAAAATAAATAAAAATATATCTTTTGTTGTTTTAATTAAGGAAATAAATATTTTATATGAATACTCACCTGGAAAAACGCATATTATAATTGTCTAATTTAATCATAACAGCCTACCAAAGTACTTTCTTCTTGACTGTTTGATTGTTTTTTTCTGTGTGCTGATTATAATTGTCTAATTTAATGTAAATTTTTTTTTTTAACTTGCAAGGTACAATGGAACATATTACTCCTATAAAGGAAATTGACTCAATCAAGGACAATGCTATAATCTGTAATTTATCATCTTTTAGTTTAATTTTCTAAATATATGTGTGGTTGTCTATGTGTGTATCTCTTTAAAAATTCTGCAATTTCATCATTTTATGACCCCCATTTGCGAAGTTGAGTATTTATTAACAAAAATGCGAAACTCCAGGGACAATATTTGAAAATTTCTGTTTTCTTCCCCAATTCGCATTCTACTGTGAAATACTTCGCATCTTCATTCTTACACCCTTCGCATCCCTTCGCATTAATCACCTTCGCATTTTAACCTAATTAATCAAATGCAAACCACAAAATTTTCATTCCAGATGCGAACACAGTTTAGTTTTTGAACTCTAAACTTGCGAAATCAAAAATTCATATGTTGAACCCATATGCGAATATTAACCCAATTGACTTCAAATTGATTCACAGATGCAAACACTCGATTGTTTTACTTTCGCAAAATGAGCATCAACAACTCCACAATCGAGTTTTTAAATTCTTGCAAACAACAATTTCATAGTCCTTGACTTCGCGTTTTTCTTCACGAATCATCCCTCAATCATCAATCCAATTGCGAATCAAAACTCATATGTTCTTGCTTTATCGATTCATCGACTACACTCATACAAATGCGAACAATACTCAATTTCAAAATCGATTGAAACTTATAGCAAAGCTAAATCCAACTTCGCATTCAAAGCACACAAGTGTTATTGATTGCATTCATGAAATACTAACAAGATAATATATTATAATACAAATATACATATTTTAGGTGGTGAAATCGTAACAGCCTAACAATTTGGTATGCAACTTTATTAAATCAATAAAAAAAGTTATGCAAATTGGAAAAATAAATAAAAATATATCTTTTGTTGTTTTAATTAAGGAAATAAATATTTTATATGAATACTCACCTGGAAAAACGCATATTATAATTGTCTAATTTAATCGTAACAGCCTACCAATGTACTTTCTTCTTGACTGTTTGATTGTTTTTTTCTGTGTGCTGATTATAATTGTCTAATTTAATGTAAATTTTTTTTTTTTTTAACTTTCAAGGTATAATGGAACATATTACTCCTATAAAGGAAATTGACTCAATCAAGGACAATGCTATAATCTGTAATTTATCATCTTTTAGTTTAATTTTCTAAATATATGTGTGGTTGTCTATGTGTGTATCTCTTTAAAAATTCTGCAATTTCATCATTTTATGACCCCCATTTATGAAGTTGAGTATTTATTTCCAAAAATGCGAAACTCCAGGGACAATATTTGAAAATTTCTGTTTTCCTCCCCAATTCGCATTCTGCTGTGAAATACTTCGCATCTTCATTCTTACACCCTTCGCATCCCTTCGCATTAATCACCTTCGCATTTTAACCTAATTAATCAAATGCAAACCACAAAATTTTCATTCCAGATGCGAACACAGTTTAGTTCTTGAACTCTAAACTTGCGATATCAAAAATTCATATGTTGAACCCATATGCGAATATTAACCCAATTGACTTCAAATTGATTCACAGATGCAAACACTCGATTGTTTTACTTTCGCAAAATGAGCATCAACAACTCCACAATCGAGTTTTTAAATTCTTGCAAACAATTTCACAGTCCTTGACTTCGCGTTTTTCTTCACGAATCATCCCTCAATCATCAATCCAATTGCGAATCAAAACTCATATGTTCTTGCTTTATCGATTCATCGACTACTCATACAAATGCGAACAATACTCAATTTCAAAATTGATTGAAACTTATAGCAAAGCTAAATCCAACTTCGCATTCAAAGCACACAAGTGTTTTGATTGCATTCATGAAATACTAACAAGATAATATATTATAATACAAATATACATATTTTAGGTGGTGAAATCGTAACAGCCTAACAATTTGGTATGCAACTTTATTAAATCAATAAAAAAAGTTATGCAAATTGGAAAAATAAATAAAAATATATCTTTTGTTGTTTTAATTAAGGAAATAAATATTTTATATGAATACTCACCTGGAAAAACGCATATTATAATTGTCTAATTTAATCGTAACAGCCTACCAAAGTACTTTCTTCTTGACTGTTTGATTGTTTTTTTCTGTGTGCTGATTATAATTGTCTAATTTAATGTAAATTTTTTTTTTTTTAACTTGCAAGGTACAATGGAACATATTACTCCTATAAAGGAAATTGACTCAATCAAGGACAATGCTATAATCTGTAATTTATCATCTTTTAGTTTAATTTTCTAAATATATGTGTGGTTGTCTCTGTGTGTATCTCTTTAAAAATTCTGCAATTTCATCATTTTATGACCCCCATTTGCGAAGATGAGTATTTATTTCCAAAAATGCGAAACTCCAGGGACAATATTTGAAAATTTCTGTTTTCTTCCCCAATTCGCATTCTACTGTGAAATACTTCGCATCTTCATTCTTACACCCTTCGCATCCCTTCGCATTAATCACCTTCGCATTTTAACCTAATTAATCAAATGCAAACCACAAAATTTTCATTCCAGATGCGAACACAGTTTAGTTCTTGAACTCTAAACTTGCGAAATCAAAAATTCATATGTTGAACCCATATGCGAATATTAACCCAATTAACTTCAAATTGATTCATAGATGCAAACACTCGATTGTTTTACTTTCGCAAAATGAGCATCAACAACTCCACAATCGAGTTTTTAAATTCTTGCAAACAACAATTTCACAGTCCTTGACTTCGCGTTTTTCTTCACGAATCATCCCTCAATCATCAATCCAATTGCGAATCAAAACTCATATGTTCTTGCTTTATCGATTCATCGACTACACTCATACAAATGCAAACAATCTCAATTTCAAAATCGATTGAAACTTATAGCAAAGCTAAATCCAACTTCGCATTCAAAGCACACAAGTGTTATTGATTGCATTCATGAAATACTAACAAGATAATATATTATAATACAAATATACATATTTTAGGTGGTGAAATCGTAACAGCCTAACAATTTGGTATGCAACTTTATTAAATCAATAAAAAAAGTTATGCAAATTGGAAAAATAAATAAAAATATATCTTTTGTTGTTTTAATTAAGGAAATAAATATTTTATATGAATACTCACCTAGAAAAACGCATATTATAATTGTCTAATTTAATCGTAACAGCCTACCAAAGTACTTTCTTCTTGACTATTTGATTGTTTTTTTCTGTGTGCTGATTATAATTGTCTAATTTAATGTAATTTTTTTTTTTTTAACTTGCAAGGTACAATGGAACATATTACTCCTATAAAGGAAATTGACTCAATCAAGGACAATGCTATAATCTGTAATTTATCATCTTTTAGTTTAATTTTCTAAATATATGTGTGGTTGTCTATGTGTGTATCTCTTTAAAAATTCTGCAATTTCATCATTTTATGACCCCCATTTGCGAAGTTGAGTATTTATTTCCAAAAATGCGAAACTCCAGGGACAATATTTGAAAATTTCTGTTTTCTTCCCCAATTCGCATTCTACTGTGAAATACTTCGCATCTTCATTCTTACACCCTTCGCATCCCTTCGCATTAATCACCTTCGCATTTTAACCTAATTAATCAAATGTAAACCACAAAATTTTCATTCCAGATGCGAACACAGTTTAGTTCTTGAACTCTAAACTTGCGAAATCAAAAATTCATATGTTGAACCCATATGCGAATATTAACCCAATTGACTTCAAATTGATTCACAGATGCAAACACTCGATTGTTTTACTTTCGTAAAATGAGCATCAACAACTCCACAATCGAGTTTTTAAATTCTTGCAAACAACAATTTCACAGTCCTTGACTTCGCGTTTTTCTTCACGAATCATCCCTCAATCATCAATCCAATTGCGAATCAAAACTCATATGTTCTTGCTTTATCGATTCATCGACTACACTCATACAAATGCGAACAATACTCAATTTCAAAATCGATTGAAACTTATAGCAAAGCTAAATCCAACTTCGCATTCAAAGCACACAAGTGTTATTGATTGCATTCATGAAATACTAACAAGATAATATATTATAATACAAATATACATATTTTAGGTGGTGAAATCGTAACAGCCTAACAATTTGGTATGCAACTTTATTAAATCAATAAAAAAAGTTATGCAAATTGGAAAAATAAATAAAAATATATCTTTTGTTGTTTTAATTAAGGAAATAAATATTTTATATGAATACTCACCTGGAAAAACGCATATTATAATTGTCTAATTTAATCGTAGCCTACCAATGTACTTTCTTCTTGACTGTTTGATTGTTTTTTTCTGTGTGCTGATTATAATTGTCTAACTTAATGTAATTTTTTTTTCTTAACTTGCAAGGTACAATGGAACATATTACTCCTATAAAGGAAATTGACTCAATCAAGGACAATGCTATAATCTGTAATTTATCATCTTTTAGTTTAATTTTCTAAATATATGTGTGGTTGTCTATGTGTGTATCTCTTTAAAAATTCTGCAATTTCATCATTTTATGACCCCCATTTGCGAAGTTGAGTATTTATTTCCAAAAATGCGAAACTCCAGGGACAATATTTGAAAATTTCTGTTTTCTTCCCCAATTCGCATTCTGCTGTGAAATACTTCGCATCCCTTCGCATTAATCACCTTCGCATTTTAACCTAATTAATCAAATGCAAACCACAAAATTTTTATTCTAGATGCGAACACAGTTTAGTTCTTGAACTCTAAACTTGCGATATCAAAAATTCATATGTTGAACCCATATGCGAATATTAACCCAATTGACTTCAAATTGATTCACAGATCCAAACACTCTATTGTTTTACTTTCGCAAAATGAGCATCAACAACTCCACAATCGAGTTTTTAAATTCTTGCAAACAATTTCACAGTCCTTGACTTCGCGTTTTTCTTCACGAATCATCCCTCAATCATCAATCCAATTGCGAATCAAAACTCATATGTTCTTGCTTTATCGATTCATCGACTACTCATACAAATGCGAACAATACTCAATTTCAAAATCGATTGAAACTTATAGCAAAGCTAAATCCAACTTCGCATTCAAAGCACACAAGTGTTATTGATTGCATTCATGAAATACTAACAAGATAATATATTATAATACAAATATACATATTTTAGGTGGTGAAATCGTAACAGCCTAACAATTTGGTATGCAACTTTATTAAATCAATAAAAAAAGTTATGCAAATTGGAAAAATAAATAAAAATATATCTTTTGTTGTTTTAATTAAGGAAATAAATATTTTATATGAATACTCACCTGGAAAAACGCATATTATAATTGTCTAATTTAATCATAACAGCCTACCAAAGTACTTTCTTCTTGACTGTTTGATTGTTTTTTTCTGTGTGCTGATTATAATTGTCTAATTTAATGTAAATTTTTTTTTTTAACTTGCAAGGTACAATGGAACATATTACTCCTATAAAGGAAATTGACTCAATCAAGGACAATGCTATAATCTGTAATTTATCATCTTTTAGTTTAATTTTCTAAATATATGTGTGGTTGTCTATGTGTGTATCTCTTTAAAAATTCTGCAATTTCATCATTTTATGACCCCCATTTGCGAAGTTGAGTATTTATTTCCAAAAATGCGAAACTCCAGGGACAATATTTGAAAATTTCTGTTTTCTTCCCCAATTCGCATTCTACTGTGAAATACTTCGCATCTTCATTCTTACACCCTTCGCATCCCTTCGCATTAATCACCTTCGCATTTTAACCTAATTAATCAAATGCAAACCACAAAATTTTCATTCCAGATGCGAACACAGTTTAGTTCTTGAACTCTAAACTTGCGAAATCAAAAATTCATATGTTGAACCCATATGCGAATATTAACCCAATTGACTTCAAATTGATTCACAGATGCAAACACTCGATTGTTTTACTTTCGCAAAATGAGCATCAACAACTCCACAATCGAGTTTTTAAATTCTTGCAAACAACAATTTCACAGTCCTTGACTTCGCGTTTTTCTTCACGAATCATCCCTCAATCATCAATCCAATTGCGAATCAAAACTCATATGTTCTTGCTTTATCGATTCATCGACTACACTCATACAAATGCGAACAATACTCAATTTCAAAATCGATTGAAACTTATAGCAAAGCTAAATCCAATTTCTCATTCAAAGCACACAAGTGTTATTGATTGCATTCATGAAATACTAACAAGATAATATATTATAATACAAATATACATATTTTAGGTGGTGAAATCGTAACAGCCTAACAATTTGGTATGCAACTTTATTAAATCAATAAAAAAAAGTTATGCAAATTGGACAAATAAATAAAAATATATCTTTTGTTGTTTTAATTAAGGAAATAAATATTTTATATGAATACTCACCTGGAAAAACGCATATTATAATTGTCTAATTTAATCGTAACAGCCTACCAATGTACTTTCTTCTTGACTGTTTTTATTGTTTTTTTCTGTGTGCTGATTATAATTGTCTAATTTAATGTAATTTTTTTTTTTTAACTTGCACGGTACAATGGAACATATTACTCCTATAAAGGAAATTGACTCAATCAAGGACAATGCTATAATCTGTAATTTATCATCTTTTAGTTTAATTTTCTAAATATATGTGTGGTTGTCTATGTGTGTATCTCTTTAAAAATTCTGCAATTTCATCATTTTATGACCCCCATTTGCGAAGTTGAGTATTTATTTCCAAAAATGCGAAACTGCAGGGACAATATTTGAAAATTTCTGTTTTCTTCCCCAATTCGCATTCTACTGTGAAATACTTCGCATCTTCATTCTTACACCCTTCGCATCCCTTCGCATTAATCACCTTCGCATTTTAACCTAATTAATCAAATGCAAACCACAAAATTTTCATTCCAGATGCGAACACAGTTTAGTTCTTGAACTCTAAACTTGCGAAATCAAAAATTCATATGTTGAACCCATATGCGAATATTAACCCAATTGACTTCAAATTGATTCACAGATGCAAACACTCGATTGTTTTACTTTCGCAAAATGAGCATCAACAACTCCACAATCGAGTTTTTAAATTCTTGCAAACAATAATTTCACAGTCCTTGACTTCGCGTTTTTCTTCACGAATCATCCCTCAATCATCAATCCAATTGCGAATCAAAACTCATATGTTCTTGCTTTGTCGATTCATCGACTACACTCATACAAATGCGAACAATACTCAATTTCAAAATCGATTGAAACTTATAGCAAAGCTAAATCCAACTTCGCATTCAAAGCACACAAGTGTTATTGATTGCATTCATGAAATACTAACAAGATAATATATTATAATACAAATATACATATTTTAGGTGGTGAAATCGTAACAGCCTAACAATTTGGTATGCAACTTTATTAAATCAATAAAAAAAGTTATGCAAATTGGAAAAATAAATAAAAATATATCTTTTGTTGTTTTAATTAAGGAAATAAATATTTTATATGAATACTCACCTGGAAAAACGCATATTATAATTGTCTAATTTAATCCTAACAGTCTACCAATGTACTTTCTTCTTGACTGTTTGATTGTTTTTTTCTGTGTGCTGATTATAATTGTCTAATTTAATGTAATTTTTTTTTTTTTAACTTGCAAGGTACAATGGAACATATTACTCCTATAAAGGAAATTGACTCAATCAAGGACAATGCTATAATCTGTAATTTATCATCTTTTAGTTTAATTTTCTAAATATATGTGTGGTTGTCTGTGTGTATCTCTTTAAAAATTCTGCAATTTCATCATTTTATGACCCCCATTTGCGAAGTTGAGTATTTATTTCCAAAAATGCGAAACTCCAGGGACAATATTTGAAAATTTCTGTTTTCTTCCCCAATTCGCATTCTACTGTGAAATACTTCGCATCTTCATTCTTGCACCCTTCGCATCCCTTCGCATTAATCACCTTCGCATTTTAACCTAATTAATCAAATGCAAACCACAAAATTTTCATTCCAGATGCGAACACAGTCTAGTTCTTGAACTCTAAACTTGCGAAATCAAAAATTCATATGTTGAACCCATATGCGAATATTAACCCAATTGACTTCAAATTGATTCACAGATGCAAACACTCGATTGTTTTACTTTCGCAAAATGAGCATCAACAACTCCACAATCGAGTTGTTAAATTCTTGCAAACAACAATTTCACAGTCCTTGACTTCGCGTTTTTCTTCACGAATCATCCCTCAATCATCAATCCAATTGCGAATCAAAACTCATATGTTCTTGCTTTATCGATTCATCGACTCCTCATACAAATGCGAACAATACTCAATTTCAAAATCGATTGAAACTTATAGCAAAGCTAAATCCAACTTCGCATTCAAAGCACACAAGTGTTATTGATTGCATTCATCATTTTATGACCCCCATTTGCGAAGTTGAGTATTTATTTCCAAAAATGCGAAACTCCAGGGACAATATTTGAAAATCTGTTTTCTTCCCCAATTCGCATTCTACAGTGAAATACTTCGCATCTTCATTCTTACACCCTTCGCATCCCTTCGCATTAATTACCTTCGCATTTTAACCTAATTAATCAAATGCAAACCACAAAATTTTCATTCCAGATGCGAACACAGTTTAGTTCTTGAACTCTAAACTTGCGAAATCAAAAATTCATATGTTGAACCCATATGCGAATATTAACCCAATTGACTTCAAATTGATTAACAGATGCAAACACTCGATTGTTTTACTTTCGCAAAATGACCATCAACAACTCCACAATCGAGTTTTTAAATTCTTGCAAACAACAATTTCACAGTCCTTGACTTCGCGTTTTTCTTCACGAATCATCCCTCAATCATCAATCCAATTGCGAATCAAAACTCATATGTTCTTGCTTTATCGATTCATCGACTACACTCATACAAATGCGAACAATACTCAATTTCAAAATCGATTGAAACTTATAGCAAAGCTAAATCCAACTTCGCATTCAAAGCACACAAGTGTTATTGATTCCATTCATGAAATACTAACAAGATAATATATTATAATACAAATATACATATTTTAGGTGGTGAAATCGTAACAGCCTAACAATTTGGTATGCAACTTTATTAAATCAATAAAAAAAGTTATGCAAATTGGAAAAATAAATAAAAATATATCTTTTGTTGTTTTAATTAAGGAAATAAATATTTTATATGAATACTCACCTGGAAAAACGCATATTATAATTGTCTAATTTAATCGTAGCCTACCAATGTACTTTCTTCTTGACTGTTTGATTGTTTTTTTCTGTGTGCTGATTATAATTGTCTAATTTAATGTAAATTTTTTTTTTTTTTAACTTGCAAGGTACAATGGAACATATTACTCCTATAAAGGAAATTGACTCAATCAAGGACAATGCTATAATCTGTAATTTATCATCTTTTAGTTTAATTTTCTAAATATATGTGAGGTTGTCTGTGTGTATCTCTTTAAAAATTCTGCAATTTCATCATTTTATGACCCCCATTTGCGAAGTTGAGTATTTATTTCCAAAAATGCGAAACTCCAGGGACAATATTTGAAAATTTCTGTTTTCTTCCCCAATTCGCATTCTACTGTGAAATACTTCGCACCTTCATTCTTACACCCTTCGCATCCCTTCGCATTAATCACCTTCGCATTTTAACCTAATTAATCAAATGCAAACCACAAAATTTTCATTCCAGATGCGAACACAGTTTAGTTCTTGAACTCTAAACTTGCGAAATCAAAAATTCATATGTTGAACCCATATGCGAATATTAACCCAATTGACTTCAAATTGATTCACAGATGCAAACACTCGATTGTTTTACTTTCGCAAAATGAGCATCAACAACTCCACAATCGAGTTTTTAAATTCTTGCAAACAACAATTTCACAGTCCTTGACTTCGCGTTTTTCTTCACGAATCATCCCTCAATCATCAATCCAATTGCGAATCAAAACTCATATGTTCTTGCTTTATCGATTCATCGACTACACTCATACAAATGCGAACAATACTCAATTTCAAAATCGATTGAAACTTATAGCAAAGCTAAATCCAACTTCGCATTCAAAGCACACAAGTGTTATTGATTGCATTCATGAAATACTAACAAGATAATATATTATAATACAAATATACATATTTTAGGTGGTGAAATCGTAACAGCCTAACAATTTGGTATGCAACTTTATTAAATCAATAAAAAAAGTTATGCAAATTGGAAAAATAAATAAAAATATATCTTTTGTTGTTTTAATTAAGGAAATAAATATTTTATATGAATACTCACCTGGAAAAACGCATATTATAATTGTCTAATTTAATCGTAACAGCCTACCAATGTACTTTTTTCTTGACTGTTTGATTGTTTTTTTCTGTGTGCTGATTATAATTGTCTAATTTAATGTAAATTTTTTTTTTTTTTTAACTTGCAAGGTACAATGGAACATATTACTCCTATAAAGGAAATTGACTCAATCAAGGACAATGCTATAATCTGTAATTTATCATCTTTTAGTTTAATTTTCTAAATATATGTGTGGTTGTCTATGTGTGTATCTCTTTAAAAATTCTGCAATTTCATCATTTTATGACCCCCATTTGCGAAGTTGAGTATTTATTTCCAAAAATGCGAAACTCCAGGGACAATATTTGAAAATTTCTGTTTTCTTCCCCAATTCGCATTCTGCTGTGAAATACTTCGCATCTTCATTCTTACACCCTTCGCATCCCTTCGCATTAATCACCTTCGCATTTTAACCAAATTAATCAAATGCAAACCACAAAATTTTCATTCCAGATGCGAACACAGTTTAGTTCTTGAACTCTAAACTTGCGATATCAAAAATTCATATGTTGAACCCATATGCGAATATTAACCCAATTGACTTCAAATTGATTCACAGATCCAAACACTCTATTGTTTTACTTTCGCAAAATGAGCATCAACAACTCCACAATCGAGTTTTTAAATTCTTGCAAACAATTTCACAGTCCTTGACTTCGCGTTTTTCTTCACGAATCATCCCTCAATCATCAATCCAATTGCGAATCAAAACTCATATGTTCTTGCTTTGTCGATTCATCGACTACACTCATACAAATGCGAACAATACTCAATTTTAAAATCGATTGAAACTTATAGCAAAGCTAAATCCAACTTCGCATTCAAAGCACACAAGTGTTATTGATTGCATTCATGAAATACTAACAAGATAATATATTATAATACAAATATACATATTTTAGGTGGTGAAATCGTAACAGCCTAACAATTTGGTATGCAACTTTATTAAATCAATAAAAAAAGTTATGCAAATTGGAAAAATAAATAAAAATATATCTTTTGTTGTTTTAATTAAGGAAATAAATATTTATATGAATACTCAACTGGAAAAACGCATATTATAATTGTCTAATTTAATCGTAACAGCCTACCAATGTACTTTCTTCTTGACTGTTTGATTGTTTTTTTCTGTGTGCTGATTATAATTGTCTAATTTAATGTAAATTTTTTTTTTTTTTTTTAACTTGCAAGGTACAATGGAACATATTACTCCTATAAAGGAAATTGACTCAATCAAGGACAATGCTATAATCTGTAATTTATCATCTTTTAGTTTAATTTTCTAAATATATGTGTGGTTGTCTGTGTGTATCTCTTTAAAAATTCTGCAATTTCATCATTTTATGACCCCCATTTGCGAAGTTGAGTATTTATTTCCAAAAATGCGAAACTCCAGGGACAATATTTGAAAATTTCTGTTTTCTTCCCCAATTCGCATTCTACTGTGAAATACTTCGCATCTTCATTCTTACACCCTTCGCATCCCTTCGCATTAATCACCTTCGCATTTTAACCTAATTAATCAAATGCAAACCACAAAATTTTCATTCCAGATGCGAACACAGTTTAGTTCTTGAACTCTAAACTTGCGAAATCAAAAATTCATATGTTGAACCCATATGCGAATATTAACCCAATTGACTTCAAATTGATTCACAGATGCAAACACTCGATTGTTTTACTTTCGCAAAATGAGCATCAACAACTCCACAATCGAGTTTTTAAATTCTTGCAAACAACAATTTCACATTCCTTGACTTCGCGTTTTTCTTCACGAATCATCCCTCAATCATCAATCCAATTGCGAATCAAAACTCATATGTTCTTGCTTTATCGATTCATCGACTACTCATACAAATGCGAACAATACTCAATTTCAAAATCGATTGAAACTTATAGCAAAGCTAAATCCAACTTCGCATTCAAAGCACACAAGTGTTATTGATTGCATTCATCATTTTATGACCCCCATTTGCGAAGTTGAGTATTTATTTCCAAAAATGCGAAACTCCAGGGACAATATTTGAAAATCTGTTTTCTTCCCCAATTCGCATTCTACTGTGAAATACTTCGCATCTTCATTCTTACACCCTTCGCATCCCTTCGCATTAATCACCTTCGCATTTTAACCTAATTAATCAAATGCAAACCACAAAATTTTCATTCCAGATGCGAACACAGTTTAGTTCTTGAACTCTAAACTTGCGAAATCAAAAATTCATATGTTGAACCCATATGCGAATATTAACCCAATTGACTTCAAATTGATTAACAGATGCAAACACTCGATTGTTTTACTTTCGCAAAATGAGCATCAACAACTCCACAATCGAGTTTTTAAATTCTTGCAAACAACAATTTCACAGTCCTTGACTTCGCGTTTTTCTTCACGAATCATCCCTCAATCATCAATCCAATTGCGAATCAAAACTCATATGTTCTTACTTTATCGATTCATCGACTACACTCATACAAATGCGAACAATACTCAATTTCAAAATCGATTGAAACTTATAGCAAAGCTAAATCCAACTTCGCATTAAAATCACACAAGTGTTATTGATTGCATTCATGAAATACTAACAAGATAATATATTATAATACAAATATACATATTTTAGGTGGTGAAATCGTAACAGCCTAACAATTTGGTATGCAACTTTATTAAATCAATAAAAAAAAGTTATGCAAATTGGAAAAATAAATAAAAATATATCTTTTGTTGTTTTAATTAAGGAAATAAATATTTTATATGAATACTCACCTGGAAAAACGCATATTATAATTGTCTAATTTAATCGTAACAGCCTACCAATGTACTTTCTTCACGACTGTTTGATTGTTTTTTTCTGTGTGCTGATTATAATTGTCTAATTTAATGTAAATTTTTTTTTTTTTAACTTGCAAGGTACAATGGAACATATTACTCCTATAAAGGAAATTGACTCAATCAAGGACAATGCTATAATCTGTAATTTATCATCTTTTAGTTTAATTTTCTAAATATATGTGTGGTTGTCTATGTGTGTATCTCTTTAAAAATTCTGCAATTTCATCATTTTATGACCCCCATTTGCGAAGTTGAGTATTTATTTCCAAAAATGCGAAACTCCAGGGACAATATTTGAAAATTTCTGTTTTCTTCCCCAATTCGCATTCTACTGTGAAATACTTCGCATCTTCATTCTTACACCCTTCGCATCCCTTCGCATTAATCACCTTCGCATTTTAACCTAATTAATCAAATGCAAACCACAAAATTTTCATTCCAGATGCGAACACAGTTTAGTTCTTGAACTCTAAACTTGCGATATCAAAAATTCATATGTTGAACCCATATGCGAATATTAACCCAATTGACTTCAAATTGATTCACAGATGCAAACACTCGATTGTTTTACTTTCGCAAAATGAGCATCAACAACTCCACAATCGAGTTTTTAAATTCTTGCAAACAACAATTTCACAGTCCTTGACTTCGCGTTTTTCTTCACGAATCATCCCTCAATCATCAATCCAATTGCGAATCAAAACTCATATGTTCTTGCTTTATCGATTCATCGACTACACTCATACAAATGCGAACAATACTCAATTTCAAAATCGATTGAAACTTATAGCAAAGCTAAATCCAACTTCGCATTCAAAGCACACAAGTGTTATTGATTGCATTCACTAAATACTAACAAGATAATATATTATAATACAAATATACATATTTTAGGTGGTGAAATCGTAACAGCCTAACAATTTGGTATGCAACTTTATTAAATCAATAAAAAAAGTTATGCAAATTGGAAAAATAAATAAAAATATATCTTTTGTTGTTTTAATTAAGGAAATAAATATTTTATATGAATACTCACCTGGAAAAACGCATATTATAATTGTCTAATTTAATCGTAAAAGCCTACCAATGTACTTTCTTCTTGACTGTTTGATTGTTTTTTTCTGTGTGCTGATTATAATTGTCTAATTTAATGTAATTTTTTTTTAAACTTGCAAGGTACAATGGAACATATTAATCCTATAAAGGAAATTGACTCAATCAAGGACAATGCTATAATCTGTAATTTATCATCTTTTAGTTTAATTTTCTAAATATATGTGTGGTTGTCTGTGTGTATCTCTTTAAAAATTCTGCAATTTCATCATTTTATGACCCCCATTTGCGAAGTTGAGTATTTATTTCCAAAAATGCGAAACTCCAGGGACAATATTTGAAAATTTCTGTTTTCTTCCCCAATTCGCATTCTACTGTGAAATACTTCGCATCTTCATTCTTACACCCTTCGCATCCCTTCGCATTAATCACCTTCGCATTTTAACCTAATTAATCAAATGCAAACCACAAAATTTTCATTCCAGATGCGAACACAGTTTAGTTCTTGAACTCTAAACTTGCGAAATCAAAAATTCATATGTTGAACCCATATGCGAATATTAACCCAATTGACTTCAAATTGATTCACAGATGCAAACACTCGATTGTTTTACTTTCGCAAAATGAGCATCAACAACTCCACAATCGAGTTTTTAAATTCTTGCAAACAACAATTTCACAGTCCTTGACTTCGCGTTTTTCTTCACGAATCATCTCTCAATCATCAATCCAATTGCGAATCAAAACTCATATGTTCTTGCTTTATCGATTCATCGACTACTCATACAAATGCGAACAATACTCAATTTCAAAATCGATTGAAACTTATAGCAAAGCTAAATCCAACTTCGCATTCAAAGCACACAAGTGTTATTGATTGCATTCATCATTTTATGACCCCCATTTGCGAAGTTGAGTATTTATTTCCAAAAATGCGAAACTCCAGGGACAATATTTGAAAATTTGTTTTCTTCCCCAATTCGCATTCTACTGTGAAATACTTCGCATCTTCATTCTTACACCCTTCGCATCCCTTCGCATTAATCACCTTCGCATTTTAACCTAATTAATCAAATGCAAACCACAAAATTTTCATTCCAGATGCGAACACAGTTTAGTTCTTGAACTCTAAACTTGCGAAATCAAAAATTCATATGTTGAACCCATATGCGAATATTAACCCAATTGACTTCAAATTGATTAACAGATGCAAACACTCGATTGTTTTACTTTCGCAAAATGAGCATCAACAACTCCACAATCGAGTTTTTAAATTCTTGCAAACAACAATTTCACAGTCCTTGACTTCGCGTTTTTCTTCACGAATCATCCCTCAATCATCAATCCAATTGCGAATCAAAACTCATATGTTCTTGCTTTATCGATTCATCGACTACACTCATACAAATGCGAACAATACTCAATTTCAAAATCGATTGAAACTTATAGCAAAGCTAAATCCAACTTCGCATTCAAAGCACACAAGTGTTATTGATTGCATTCATGAAATACTAACAAGATAATATATTATAATACAAATATACATATTTTAGGTGGTGAAATCGTAACAGCCTAACAAGTTGGTATGCAACTTTATTAAATCAATAAAAAAAGTTATGCAAATTGGAAAAATAAATAAAAATATATCTTTTGTTGTTTTAATTAAGGAAATAAATATTTTATATGAATACTCACTGGAAAAACGCATATTATAATTGTCTAATTTAATCGTAACAGCCTACCAATGTAATTTCTTCTTGACTGTTTGATTGTTTTTTTCTGTGTGCTGATTATAATTGTCTAATTTAATGTAAATTTTTTTTTTTTTTAACTTGCAAGGTACAATGGAACATATTACTCCTATAAAGGAAATTGACTCAATCAAGGACAATGCTATAATCTGTAATTTATCATCTTTTAGTTTAATTTTCTAAATATATGTGTGGTTGTCTATGTGTGTATCTCTTTAAAAATTCTGCAATTTCATCATTTTATGACCCCCATTTGCGAAGTTGAGTATTTATTTCCAAAAATGCGAAACTCCAGGGACAATATTTGAAAATTTCTGTTTTCTTCCCCAATTCGCATTCTGCTGTGAAATACTTCGCATCTTCATTCTTACACCCTTCGCATCCCTTCGCATTAATCACCTTCGCATTTTAACCTAATTAATCAAATGCAAACCACAAAATTTTCATTCCAGATGCGAACACAGTTTAGTTCTTGAACTCTAAACTTGCGATATCAAAAATTCATATGTTGAACCCATATGCGAATATTAACCCAATTGACTTCAAATTGATTCACAGATTGCAAACACTCTATTGTTTTACTTTCGCAAAATGAGCATCAACAACTCCACAATCGAGTTTTTAAATTCTTGCAAACAATTTCACAGTCCTTGACTTCGCGTTTTTCTTCACGAATCATCCCTCAATCATCAATCCAATTGCGAATCAAAACTCATATGTTCTTGCTTTATCGATTCATCGACTACTCATACAAATGCGAACAATACTCAATTTCAAAATCGATTGAAACTTATAGCAAAGCTAAATCCAACTTCGCATTCAAAGCACACAAGTGTTATTGATTGCATTCATGAAATACTAAAAAGATAATATATTATAATACAAATATACATATTTTAGGTGGTGAAATCGTAACAGCCTAACAATTTGGTATGCAACTTTATTAAATCAATAAAAAAAGTTATGCAAATTGGAAAAATAAATAAAAATATATCTTTTGTAGTTTTAATTAAGGAAATAAATATTTTATATGAATACTCACCTGGAAAAACGCATATTATAATTGTCTAATTTAATCGTAACAGCCTACCAAAGTACTTTCTTCTTGACTGCTTGATTGTTTTTTTCTGTGTGCTGATTATAATTGTCTAATTTAATGTAATTTTTTTTTTTAACTTGCAAGGTACAATGGAACATATTACTCCTATAAAGGAAATTGACTCAATCAAGGACAATGCTATAATCTGTAATTTATCATCTTTTAGTTTAATTTTCTAAATATATGTGTGGTTGTCTATGTGTGTATCTCTTTAAAAATTCTGCAATTTCATCATTTTATGACCCCCATTTGCGAAGTTGAGTATTTATTTCCAAAAATGCGAAACTCCAGGGACAATATTTGAAAATTTCTGTTTTCTTCCCCAATTCGCATTCTACTGTGAAATACTTCGCATCTTCATTCTTACACTCTTCGCATCCCTTCGCATTAATCACCTTCGCATTTTAACCTAATTAATCAAATGCAAACCACAAAATTTTCATTCCAGATGCGAACACAGTTTCGTTCTTGAACTCTAAACTTGCGATATCAAAAATTCATATGTTGAACCCATATGCGAATATTAACCCAATTGACTTCAAATTGATTCACAGATGCAAACACTCGATTGTTTTACTTTCGCAAAATGAGCATCAACAACTCCACAATCAAGTTTTTAAATTCTTGCAAACAACAATTTCACAGTCCTTGACTTCGCGTTTTTCTTCACGAATCATCCCTCAATCATCAATCCAATTGCGAATCAAAACTCATATGTTCTTGCTTTATCGATTCATCGACTACACTCATACAAATGCGAACAATACTCAATTTCAAAATAGATTGAAACTTATAGCAAAGCTAAATCCAACTTCGCATTCAAAGCACACAAGTGTTATTGATTGCATTCATGAAATACTAACAAGATAATATATTATAATACAAATATACATATTTTAGGTGGTGAAATCGTAACAGCCTAACAATTTGGTATGCAACTTTATTAAATCAATAAAAAAAAGTTATGCAAATTGGACAAATAAATAAAAATATATCTTTTGTTGTTTTAATTAAGGAAATAAATATTTTATATGAACACTCTCTTGGAAAAACGCATATTATAATTGTCTAATTTAATCGTAACAGCCTACAAATGTACTTTCTTCTTGACTGTTTGATTGTTTTTTTCTGTGTGCTGATTATAATTGTCTAATTTAATGTAATTTTTTTTTTTTTTTTTTAACTTGCAAGGTACAATGGAACATCTTACTCCTATAAAGGAAATTGACTCAATCAAGGACAATGCTATAATCTGTAATTTATCATCTTTTAGTTTAATTTTCTAAATATATGTGTGGTTGTCTATGTGTGTATCTCTTTAAAAATTCTGCAATTTCATCATTTTATGACCCCCATTTGCGAAGTTGAGTATTTATTTCCAAAAATGCGAAACTCCAGGGACAATATTTGAAAATTTCTGTTTTCTTCCCCAATTCGCATTCTACTGTGAAATACTTCGCATCTTCATTCTTACACCCTTCGCATCCCTTCGCATTAATCAGCTTCGCATTTTAACCTAATTAATCAAATGCAAACCACAAAATTTTCATTCCAGATGCGAACACAGTTTAGTTCTTGAACTCTAAACTTGCGATATCAAAAATTCATATGTTGAACCCATATGCGAATATTAACCCAATTGACTTCAAATTGATTCACAGATGCAAACACTCGATTGTTTTACTTTCGCAAAATGAGCATCAACAACTCCACAATCGATTTTTAAATTCTTGAAAACAACAATTTCATAGTCCTTGACTTCGCGTTTTTCTTCACGAATCATCCCTCAATCATCAATCCAATTGCGAATCAAAACTCATATGTTCTTGCTTTATCGATTCATCGACTACACTCATACAAATGCGAACAATACTCAATTTCAAAATCGATTGAAACTTATAGCAAAGCTAAATCCAACTTCGCATTCAAAGCATACAAGTGTTATTGATTGCATTCATGAAATACTAACAAGATAATATATTATAATACAAATATACATATTTTAGGTGGTGAAATCGTAACAGCCTAACAATTTGGTATGCAACTTTATTAAATCAATAAAAAAAGTTATGCAAATTGGAAAAATAAATAAAAATATATCTTTTGTTGTTTTAATTAAGGAAATAAATATTTTATATGAATACACACCTGGAAAAACGCATATTATAATTGTCTAATTTAATCGTAACAGCCTACCAATGTACTTTCTTCTTGACTGTTTGATTGTTTTTTTCTGTGTGCTGATTATAATTGTCTAATTTAATGTAATTTTTTATTTTTTTAACTTGCAAGGTACAATGGAACATATTACTCCTATAAAGGAAATTGACTCAATCAAGGACAATGCTATAATCTGTAATTTATCATCTTTTAGTTTAATTTTCTAAATATATGTGTGGTTGTCTGTGTGTATCTCTTTAAAAATTCTGCAATTTCATCATTTTATGACCCCCATTTGCGAAGTTGAGTATTTATTTCCAAAAATGCGAAACTCCAGGGACAATATTTGAAAATTTCTGTTTTCTTCCCCAATTCGCATTCTACTGTGAAATACTTCGCATCTTCATTCTTACACCCTTCGCATCCCTTCGCATTAATCACCTTCGCATTTTAACCTAATTAATCAAATGCAAACCACAAAATTTTCATTCCAGATGCGAACACAGTTTAGTTCTTGAACTCTAAACTTGCGAAATCAAAAATTCATATGTTGAACCCATATGCGAACATTAACCCAATTGACTTCAAATTGATTCACAGATGCAAACACTCGATTGTTTTACTTTCGCAAAATGAGCATCAACAACTCCACAATCGAGTTTTTAAATTCTTGCAAACAACAATTTCACAGTCCTTGACTTCGCGTTTTTCTTCACGAATCATCCCTCAATCATCAATCCAATTGCGAATCAAAACTCATATGTTCTTGCTTTATCGATTCATCGACTACACTCATACAAATGCGAACAATACTCAATTTCAAAATCGATTGAAACTTATAGCAAAGCTAAATCCAACTTCGCATTCAAAGCACACAAGTGTTATTGATTGCATTCATGAAATACAAACAAGATAATATATTATAATACAAATATACATATTTTAGGTGGTGAAATCGTAACAGCCTAACAATTTGGTATGCAACTTTATTAAATCAATAAAAAAAGTTATGCAAATTGGAAAAATAAATAAAAATATATCTTTTGTTGTTTTAATTAAGGAAATAAATATTTTATATGAATACTCACCTGGAAAAACGCATATTATAATTGTCTAATTTAATCGTAACAGCCTACCAATGTACTTTCTTCTCGACTGTTTGATTGTTTTTTTCTGTGTGCTGATTATAATTGTCTAATTTAATGTAAATTTTTTTTTTTTAACTTGCAAGGTACAATGGAACATATTACTCGTATAAAGGAAATTGACTCAATCAAGGACAATGCTATAATCTGTAATTTATCATCTTTTAGTTTAATTTTCTAAATATATGTGTGGTTGTCTGTGTGTATCTCTTTAAAAATTCTGCAATTTCATCATTTTATGACCCCCATTTGCGAAGTTGAGTATTTATTTCCAAAAATGCGAAACTCTAGGGACAATATTTGAAAATTTCTGTTTTCTTCCCCAATTCGCATTCTACTGTGAAATACTTCGCATCTTCATTCTTACACCCTTCGCATCCCTTCGCATTAATCACCTTCGCATTTTAACCTAATTAATCAAATGCAAACCACAAAATTTTCATTCCAGATGCGAACACAGTTTAGTTCTTGAACTCTAAACTTGCGAAATCAAAAATTCATATGTTGAACCCATATGCGAATATTAACCCAATTGACTTCAAATTGATTCACAGATGCAAACACTCGATTGTTTTTACTTTCGCAAAATGAGCATCAACAACTCCACAATCGAGTTTTTAAATTCTTGCAAACAACAATTTCACAGTCCTTGACTTCGTGTTTTTCTTCACGAATCATCCCTCAATCATCAATCCAATTGCGAATCAAAACTCATATGTTCTTGCTTTATCGATTCATCGACTACACTCATACAAATGCGAACAATACTCAATTTCAAAATCGATTGAAACTTATAGCAAAGCTAAATCCAACTTCGCATTCAAAGCACACAAGTGTTATTGATTGCATTCATGAAATACTAACAAGATAATATATTATAATACAAATATACATATTTTAGGTGGTGAAATCGTAACAGCCTAACAATTTGGTATGCAACTTTATTAAATCAATAAAAAAAGTTATGCAAATTGGAAAAATAAATAAAAATATATCTTTTGTTGTTTTAATTAAGGAAATAAATATTTTATATGAATACTCACCTGGAAAAACGCATATTATAATTGTCTAATTTAATCGTAACAGCCTACCAATGTACTTTCTTCTCGACTGTTTGATTGTTTTTTTCTGTGTGCTGATTATAATTGTCTAATTTAATGTAAATTTTTTTTTTTTTTTTTAACTTGCAAGGTACAATGGAACATATTACTCGTATAAAGGAAATTGACTCAATCAAGGACAATGCTATAATCTGTAATTTATCATCTTTTAGTTTAATTTTCTAAATATATGTGTGGTTGTCTGTGTGTATCTCTTTAAAAATTCTGCAATTTCATCATTTTATGACCCCCATTTGCGAAGTTGAGTATTTATTTCCAAAAATGCGAAACTCCAGGGACAATATTTGAAAATTTCTGTTTTCTTCCCCAATTCGCATTCTACTGTGAAATACTTCGCATCTTCATTCTTACACCCTTCGCATCCCTTCGCATTAATCACCTTCGCATTTTAACCTAATTAATCAAATGCAAACCACAAAATTTTCATTCCAGATGCGAACACAGTTTAGTTCTTGAACTCTAAACTTGCGAAATCAAAAATTCATATGTTGAACCCATATGCGAATATTAACCCAATTGACTTCAAATTGATTCACAGATGCAAACACTCGATTGTTTTACTTTCGCAAAATGAGCATCAACAACTCCACAATCGAGTTTTTAAATTCTTGCAAACAACAATTTCACAGTCCTTGACTTCGCGTTTTTCTTCACGAATCATCCCTCAATCATCAATCCAATTGCGAATCAAAACTCATATGTTCTTTCTTTATCGATTCATCGACTACACTCATACAAATGCGAACAATACTCAATTTCAAAATCGATTGAAACTTATAGCAAAGCTAAATCCAACTTCGCATTCAAAGCACACAAGTGTTATTGATTGCATTCATGAAATACTAACAAGATAATATATTATAATACAAATATACATATTTTAGGTGGTGAAATCGTAACAGCCTAACAATTTGGTATGCAACTTTATTAAATCAATAAAAAAAGTTATGCAAATTGGAAAAATAAATAAAAATATATCTTTTGTTGTTTTAATTAAGGAAATAAATATTTTATATGAATACTCACCTGGAAAAACGCATATTATAATTGTCTAATTTAATCGTAACAGCCTAGCAATGTACTTTCTTCTCGACTGTTTGATTGTTTTTTTCTGTGTGCTGATTATAATTGTCTAATTTAATGTAAATTTTTTTTTTTTAACTTGCAAGGTACAATGGAACATATTACTCCTATAAAGGAAATTGACTCAATCAAGGACAATGCTATAATCTGTAATTTATCATCTTTTAGTTTAATTTTCTAAATATATGTGTGGTTGTCTATATGTGTATCTCTTTAAAAATTCTGCAATTTCATCATTTTATGACCCCCATTTGCGAAGTTGAGTATTTATTTCCAAAAATGCGAAACTCCAGGGACAATATTTGAAAATTTCTGTTTTCTTCCCCAATTCGCATTCTACTATGAAATACTTCGCATCTTCATTCTTACACCCTTCGCATCCCTTCGCATTAATCACCTTCACATTTTAACCTAATTAATCAAATGCAAACCACAAAATTTTCATTCCAGATGCGAACACAGTTTAGTTCTTGAACTCTAAACTTGCGAAATCAAAAATTCATATGTTGAACCCATATGCGAATATTAACCCAATTGACTTCAAATTGATTCACAGATGCAAACACTCGATTGTTTTACTTTCGCAAAATGAGCATCAACAACTCCACAATCGAGTTTTTAAATTCTTGCAAACAACAATTTCACAGTCCTTGACTTCGCGTTTTTTCTTCACGAATCATCCCTCAATCATCAATCCAATTGCGAATCAAAACTCATATGTTCTTGCTTTATCGATTCATCGACTACACTCATACAAATGCGAACAAGACTCAATTTCAAAATCAATTGAAACTTATAGCAAAGCTAAATCCAACTTCGCATTCAAAGCACACAAGTGTTATTGATTACATTTATGAAATACAAACAAGATAATATATTATAATACAAATATACATATTTTAGGTGGTGAAATCGTAACAGCCTAACAATTTGGTATGCAACTTTATTAAATCAATAAAAAAAGTTATGCAAATTGGAAAAATAAATAAAAATATATCTTTTTTTGTTTTAATTAAGGAAATAAATATTTTATATGAATACTCACCTGGAAAAACGCATATTATAATTGTCTAATTTAATCGTAACAGCCTACCAATGTACTTTCTTCTTGACTGTTTAATTGTTTTTTTCTGTGTGCTGATTATAATTGTCTAATTTAATGTAAATTTTTTTTTTTTTAACTTGCAAGGTACAATGGAACATATTACTCCTATAAAGGAAATTGACTCAATCAAGGACAATGCTATAATCTGTAATTTATCATCTTTTAGTTTAATTTTCTAAATATATGTGTGGTTGTCTGTGTGTATCTCTTTAAAAATTCTGCAATTTCATCATTTTATGACCCCCATTTGCGAAGTTGAGTATTTATTTCCAAAAATGCGAAACTCCAGGGACAATATTTGAAAATTTCTGTTTTCTTCCCCAATTCGCATTCTACTGTGAAATACTTCGCATCTTCATTCTTACACCCTTCGCATCCCTTCGCATTAATCACCTTCGCATTTTAACCTAATTAATCAAATGCAAACCACAAAATTTTCATTCCAGATGCGAACACAGTTTAGTTCTTGAACTCTAAACTTGCGAAATCAAAAATTCATATGTTGAACCCATATGCGAATATTAACCCAATTGACTTCAAATTGATTCACAGATGCAAACACTCGATTGTTTTACTTTCGCAAAATGAGCATCAACAACTCCACAATCGAGTTTTTAAATTCTTGCAAACAACAATTTCACAGTTCTTGACTTCGCGTTTTTCTTCACGAATCATCCCTCAATCATCAATCCAATTGCGAATCAAAACTCATATGTTGTTGCTTTATCGATTCATCGACTACTCATACAAATGCGAACAATACTCAATTTCAAAATCGATTGAAACTTATAGCAAAGCTAAATCCAACTTCGCATTCAAAGCATACAAGTGTTATTGATTGCATTCATCATTTTATGACCCCCATTTGCGAAGTTGAGTATTTATTTCCAAAAATGCGAAACTCCAGGGACAATATTTGAAAATTTCTGTTTTCTTCCCCAATTCGCATTCTACTGTGAAATACTTCGTATCTTCATTCTTACACCCTTCGCATCCCTTCGCATCCCTTCGCATTAATCACCTTCGCATTTTAACCTAATTAATCAAATGCAAACCACAAAATTTTCATTCCAGATGCGAACACAGTTTAGTTCTTGAACTCTAAACTTGCGAAATCAAAAATTCATATGTTGAACCCATATGCGAATATTAACCCAATTGACTTCAAATTGATTCACAGATGCAAACACTCGATTGTTTTACTTTCTCAAAATGAGCATCAACAACTCCACAATCGAGTTTTTAAATTCTTGCAAACAACAATTTCACAGTTCTTGACTTCGCGTTTTTCTTCACGAATCATCCCTCAATCATCAATCCAATTGCGAATCAAAACTCATATGTTGTTGCTTTATCGATTCATCGACTACTCATACAAATGCGAACAATACTCAATTTCAAAATCGATTGAAACTTATAGCAAAGCTAAATCTAACTTCGCATTCAAAGCATACAAGTGTTATTGATTGCATTCATCATTTTATGACCCCCATTTGCGAAGTTGAGTATTTATTTCCAAAAATGCGAAACTCCAGGGACAATATTTGAAAATTTCTGTTTTCTTCCCCAATTCGCATTCTACTGTGAAATACTTCGCATCTTCATTCTTACACCCTTCGCATCCCTTCGCATCCCTTCGCATTAATCACCTTCGCATTTTAACCTAATTAATCAAATGCAAACCACAAAATTTTCATTCCAGATGCAAACACAGTTTAGTTCTTGAACTCTAAACTTGCGAAATCAAAAATTCATATGTTGAACCCATATGCGAATATTAACCCAATTGACTTCAAATTGATTCACAGATGCAAACACTCGATTGTTTTACTTTCGCAAAATGAGCATCAACAACTCCACAATCGAGTTTTTAAATTCTTGCAAACAACAATTTCGCAGTCCTTGACTTCGCGTTTTTCTTCACGAATCATCCCTCAATCATCAATCCAATTGCGAATCAAAACTCATATGTTCTTGCTTTATCGATTCATCGACTACAGTCATACAAATGCGAACAATACTCAATTTCAAAATCGATTGAAACTTATAGCAAAGCTAAATCCAACTTCGCATTCAAAGCATACAAGTGTTATTGATTGCATTCATGAAATACTAACAAGATAATATATTATAATACAAATATACATATTTTAGGTGGTGAAATCGTAACAGCCTAACAATTTGGTATGCAACTTTATTAAACCAATAAAAAAAGTTATGCAAATTGGAAAAATAAATAAAAATATATCTTTTGTTGTTTTAATTAAGGAAATAAATATTTTATATGAATACTCACCTGGAAAAACGCATATTATAATTGTCTAATTTAATCGTAACAGCCTACCAATGTACTTTCTTCTCGACTGTTTGATTGTTTTTTTCTGTGTGCTGATTATAATTGTCTAATTTAATGTAAATTTTTTTTTTTTTTTAACTTGCAAGGTACAATGGGACAATGCTATAATCTGTAATTTATCATCTTTTAGTTTAATTTTCTAAATATATGTGTGGTTGTCTATGTGTGTATCTCTTTAAAAATTCTGCAATTTCATCATTTTATGACCCCCATTTGCGAAGTTGAGTATTTATTTCCAAAAATGCGAAACTCCAGGGACAATATTTGAAAATTTCTGTTTTCTTCCCCAATTCGCATTCTACTGTGGAATACTTCGCATCTTCATTCTTACACCCTTCGCATCCCTTCGCATTAATCACCTTCGCATTTTAACCTAATTAATCAAATGCAAACCACAAAATTTTCATTCCAGATGCGAACACAGTTTAGTTCTTGAACTCTAAACTTGCGAAATCAAAAATTCATATGTTGAACCCATATGCGAATATTAACCCAATTGACTTCAAATTGATTCACAGATGCAAACACTCGATTGTTTTACTTTCGCAAAATGAGCATCAACAACTCCACAATCGAGTTTTTAAATTCTTGCAAACAACAATTTCACAGTCCTTGACTTCGCGTTTTTCTTCACGAATCATCCCTCAATCATCAATCCAATTGCGAATCAAAACTCATATGTTCTTGCTTTATCGATTCATCGACTACACTCATACAAATGCGAACAATACTCAATTTCAAAATCGATTGAAACTTATAGCAAAGCTAAATCCAACTTCGCATTCAAAGCACACAAGTGTTATTGATTGCATTCATGAAATACTAACAAGATAATATATTATAATACAAATATACATATTTTAGGTGGTGAAATCGTAACAGCCTAACAATTTGGTATGCAACTTTATTAAATCAATAAAAAAAGTTATGCAAATTGGAAAAATAAATAAAAATATATCTTTTGTTGTTTTAATTAAGGAAATAAATATTTTATATGAATACTCACCTGGAAAAACGCATATTATAATTGTCTAATTTAATCGTAACAGCCTACCAATGTACTTTCTTCTTGACTGTTTGATTGTTTTTTTCTGTGTGCTGATTATAATTGTCTAATTTAATGTAAATTTTTTTTTTTTAACTTGCAAGGTACAATGGAACATATTACTCCTATAAAGGAAATTGACTCAATCAAGGACAATGCTATAATCTGTAATTTATCATCTTTTAGTTTAATTTTCTAAATATATGTGTGGTTGTCTATGTGTGTATCTCTTTAAAAATTCTGCAATTTCATCATTTTATGACCCCCATTTGCGAAGTTGAGTATTTATTTCCAAAAATGCGAAACTCCAGGGACAATATTTGAAAATTTCTGTTTTCTTCCCCAATTCGCATTCTACTGTGAAATACTTCGCATCTTCATTCTTACACCCTTCGCATCCCTTCGCATTAATCACCTTCGCATTTTAACCTAATTAATCAAATGCAAACCACAAAATTTTCATTCCAGATGCGAACACAGTTTAGTTCTTGAACTCTAAACTTGCGAAATCAAAAATTCATATGTTGAACCCATATGTGAATATTAACCCAATTGACTTCAAATTGATTCACAGATGCAAACACTCGATTGTTTTACTTTCGCAAAATGAGCATCAACAACTCCACAATCGAGTTTTTAAATTCTTGCAAACAACAATTTCACAGTCCTTGACTTCGCGTTTTTCTTCACGAATCATCCCTCAATCATCAATCCAATTGCGAATCAAAACTCATATGTTCTTGCTTTATCGATTCATCGACTACACTCATACAAATGCGAACAATACTCAATTTCAAAATCGATTGAAACTTATAGCAAAGCTAAATCCAACTTCGCATTCAAAGCACACAAGTGTTATTGATTGCATTCATGAAATACTAACAAGATAATATATTATAATACAAATATACATATTTTAGGTGGTGAAATCGTAACAGCCTAACAATTTGGTATGCAACTTTATTAAATCAATAAAAAAAGTTATGCAAATTGGAAAAATAAATAAAAATATATCTTTTGTTGTTTTAATTAAGGAAATAAATATTTTATATGAATACTCACCTGGAAAAACGCATATTATAATTGTCTAATTTAATCGTAACAGCCTACCAATGTACTTTCTTCTTGACTGTTTGATTGTTTTTTTCTGTGTGCTGATTATAATTGTCTAATTTAATGTAAATTTTTTTTTTTTTTTTTTAACTTGCAAGGTACAATAGAACATATTACTCCTATAAAGGAAATTGACTCAATCAAGGACAATGCTATAATCTGTAATTTATCATCTTTTAGTTTAATTTTCTAAATATATGTGTGGTTGTCTATGTGTGTATCTCTTTAAAAATTCTGCAATTTCATCATTTTATGACCCCCATTTGCGAAGTTGAGTATTTATTTCCAAAAATGCGAAACTCCAGGGACAATATTTGAAAATTTCTGTTTTCTTCCCCAATTCGCATTCTACTGTGGAATACTTCGCATCTTCATTCTTACACCCTTCGCATCCCTTCGCATTAATCACCTTCGCATTTTAACCTAATTAATCAAATGCAAACCACAAAATTTTCATTCCAGATGCGAACACAGTTTAGTTCTTGAACTCTAAACTTGCGAAATCAAAAATTCATATGTTGAACCCATATGCGAATATTAACCCAATTGACTTCAAATTGATTCACAGATGCAAACACTCGATTGTTTTACTTTCGCAAAATGAGCATCAACAACTCCACAATCGAGTTTTTAAATTCTTGCAAACAACAATTTCACAGTCCTTGACTTCGCGTTTTTCTTCACGAATCATCCCTCAATCATCAATCCAATTGCGAATCAAAACTCATATGTTCTTGCTTTATCGATTCATCGACTACACTCATACAAATGCGAACAATACTCAATTTCAAAATCGATTGAAACTTATAGCAAAGCTAAATCCAACTTCGCATTCAAAGCACACAAGTGTTATTGATTGCATTCATGAAATACTAACAAGATAATATATTATAATACAAATATACATATTTTAGGTGGTGAAATCGTAACAGCCTAACAATTTGGTATGCAACTTTATTAAATCAATAAAAAAAGTTATGCAAATTGGAAAAATAAATAAAAATATATCTTTTGTTGTTTTAATTAAGGAAATAAATATTTTATATGAATACTCACCTGGAAAAACGCATATTATAATTGTCTAATTTAATCGTAACAGCCTACCAATGTACTTTCTTCTTGACTGTTTGATTGTTTTTTTCTGTGTGCTGATTATAATTGTCTAATTTAATGTAAATTTTTTTTTTTTAACTTGCAAGGTACAATGGAACATATTACTCCTATAAAGGAAATTGACTCAATCAAGGACAATGCTATAATCTGTAATTTATCATCTTTTAGTTTAATTTTCTAAATATATGTGTGGTTGTCTATGTGTGTATCTCTTTAAAAATTCTGCAATTTCATCATTTTATGACCCCCATTTGCGAAGTTGAGTATTTATTTCCAAAAATGCGAAACTCCAGGGACAATATTTGAAAATTTCTGTTTTCTTCCCCAATTCGCATTCTACTGTGAAATACTTCGCATCTTCATTCTTACACCCTTCGCATCCCTTCGCATTAATCACCTTCGCATTTTAACCTAATTAATCAAATGCAAACCACAAAATTTTCATTCCAGATGCGAACACAGTTTAGTTCTTGAACTCTAAACTTGCGAAATCAAAAATTCATATGTTGAACCCATATGTGAATATTAACCCAATTGACTTCAAATTGATTCACAGATGCAAACACTCGATTGTTTTACTTTCGCAAAATGAGCATCAACAACTCCACAATCGAGTTTTTAAATTCTTGCAAACAACAATTTCACAGTCCTTGACTTCGCGTTTTTCTTCACGAATCATCCCTCAATCATCAATCCAATTGCGAATCAAAACTCATATGTTCTTGCTTTATCGATTCATCGACTACACTCATACAAATGCGAACAATACTCAATTTCAAAATCGATTGAAACTTATAGCAAAGCTAAATCCAACTTCGCATTCAAAGCACACAAGTGTTATTGATTGCATTCATGAAATACTAACAAGATAATATATTATAATACAAATATACATATTTTAGGTGGTGAAATCGTAACAGCCTAACAATTTGGTATGCAACTTTATTAAATCAATAAAAAAAGTTATGCAAATTGGAAAAATAAATAAAAATATATCTTTTGTTGTTTTAATTAAGGAAATAAATATTTTATATGAATACTCACCTCGAAAAACGCATATTATAATTGTCTAATTTAATCGTAACAGCCTACCAATGTACTTTCTTCTTGACTGTTTGATTGTTTTTTTCTGTGTGCTGATTATAATTGTCTAATTTAATGTAAATTTTTTTTTTTTTTTTTTAACTTGCAAGGTACAATAGAACATATTACTCCTATAAAGGAAATTGACTCAATCAAGGACAATGCTATAATCTGTAATTTATCATCTTTTAGTTTAATTTTCTAAATATATGTGTGGTTGTCTATGTGTGTATCTCTTTAAAAATTCTGCAATTTCATCATTTTATGACCCCCATTTGCGAAGTTGAGTATTTATTTCCAAAAATGCGAAACTCCAGGGACAATATTTGAAAATTTGTTTTCTTCCCCAATTCGCATTCTACTGTGAAATACTTCGCATCTTCATTCTTACACCCTTCGCATCCCTTCGCATTAATCACCTTCGCATTTTAACCTAATTAATCAAATGCAAACCACAAAATTTTCATTCCAGATGCGAACACAGTTTAGTTCTTGAACTCTAAACTTGCGAAATCAAAAATTCATATGTTGAACCCATATGCGAATATTAACCCAATTGAATTCAAATTGATTCAAAGATGCAAACACTCGATTGTTTTACTTTCGCAAAATGAGCATCAACAACTCCACAATCGAGTTTTTAAATTCTTGCAAACAACAATTTCACAGTTCTTGACTTCGCGTTTTTCTTCACGAATCATCCCTCAATCATCAATCCAATTGCGAATCAAAACTCACATGTTGTTGCTTTATCGATTCATCGACTACTCATACAAATGCGAACAATACTCAATTTCAAAATCGATTGAAACTTATAGCAAAGCTAAATCCAACTTCGCATTCAAAGCACACAAGTGTTATTGATTGCATTCATCATTTTATGACCCCCATTTGTGAAGTTGAGTATTTATTTCCAAAAATGCGAAACTCCAGGGACAATATTTGAAAATTTCTGTTTTCTTCCCCAATTCGCATTCTACTGTGAAATACTTCGCATCTTCATTCTTACACCCTTCGCATCCCTTCGCATTAATCACCTTCGCATTTTAACCTAATTAATCAAATGCAAACCACAAAATTTTCATTCCAGATGCGAACACAGTTTAGTTCTTGAACTCTAAACTTGCGAAATCAAAAATTCATATGTTGAACCCATATGCGAATATTAACCCAATTGACTTCAAATTGATTCACAGATGCAAACACTCGATTGTTTTACTTTCGCAAAATGAGCATCAATAACTCCACAATCGAGTTTTTAAATTCTTGCAAACAACAATTTCACAGTCCTTGACTTCGCGTTTTTCTTCACGAATCATCCCTCAATCATCAATCCAATTGCGAATCAAAACTCATATGTTCTTGCTTTATCGATTCATCGACTACACTCATACAAATGCGAACAATACTCAATTTCAAAATCGATTGAAACTTATAGCAAAGCTAAATCCAACTTCGCATTCAAAGCACACAAGTGTTATTGATTGCATTCATGAAATACTAACAAGATAATATATTATAATACAAATATACATATTTTAGGTGGTGAAATCGTAACAGCCTAACAATTTGGTATGCAACTTTATTAAATCAATAAAAAAAAGTTATGCAAATTGGACAAATAAATAAAAATATATCTTTTGTTGTTTTAATTAAGGAAATAAATATTTTATATGAATACTCACCTGGAAAAACGCATATTATAATTGTCTAATTTAATCGTAACAGCCTACCAATGTACTTTCTTCTTGACTGTTTGATTGTTTTTTTCTGTGTGCTGATTATAATTGTCTAATTTAATGTAAATTTTTTTTTTTTTTTTTTTTTAACTTGCAAGGTACAATGGAACATATTACTCCTATAAAGGAAATTGACTCAATCAAGGACAATGCTATAATCTGTAATTTATCATCTTTTAGTTTAATTTTCTAAATATATGTGTGGTTGTCTATGTGTGTATCTCTTTAAAAATTCTGCAATTTCATCATTTTATGACCCCCATTTGCGAAGTTGAGTATTTATTTCCAAAAATGCGAAAATCCAGGGACAATATTTGAAAATTTCTGTTTTCTTCCCCAATTCGCATTCTAGTGTGAAATACTTCGCATCTTCATTCTTACACCCTTCGCATCCCTTCGCATTAATCACCTTCGCATTTTAACCTAATTAATCAAATGCAAACCACAAAATTTTCATTCCAGATGCGAACACAGTTTAGTTCTTGAACTCTAAACTTGCGAAATCAAAAATTCATATGTTGAACCCATATGCGAATATTAACCCAATTGACTTCAAATTGATTCACAGATGCAAACACTCGATTGTTTTACTTTCGCAAAATGAGCATCAACAACTCCACAATCGAGTTTTTAAATTCTTGCAAACAACAATTTCACAGTCCTTGACTTCGCGTTTTTCTTCACGAATCATCCCTCAATCATCAATCCAATTGCGAATCAAAACTCATATGTTCTTGCTTTATCGATTCATCGACTACACTCATACAAATGCGAACAATACTCAATTTCAAAATCGATTGAAACTTATAGCAAAGCTAAATCCAACTTCGCATTCAAAGCACACAAGTGTTATTGATTGCATTCATGAAATACAAACAAGATAATATATTATAATACAAATATACATATTTTAGGTGGTGAAATCGTAACAGCCTAACAATTTGGTATGCAACTTTATTAAATCAATAAAAAAAGTTATGCAAATTGGAAAAATAAATAAAAATATATCTTTTGTTGTTTTAATTAAGGAAATAAATATTTTATATGAATACTCACCTGGAAAAACGCATATTATAATTGTCTAATTTAATCGTAACAGCCTACCAATGTACTTTCTTCTTGACTGTTTGATTGTTTTTTTCTGTGTGCTGATTATAATTGTCTAATTTAATGTAAATTTTTTTTTTTTAACTTGCAAGGTACAATGGAACATATTACTCCTATAAAGGAAATTGACTCAATCAAGGACAATGCTATAATCTGTAATTTATCATCTTTTAGTTTAATTTTCTAAATATATGTGTGGTTGTCTGTGTGTATCTCTTTAAAAATTCTGTAATTTCATCATTTTATGACCCCCATTTGCGAAGTTGAGTATTTATTTCCAAAAATGCGAAACTCCAGGGACAATATTTGAAAATTTCTGTTTTCTTCCCCAATTCGCATTCTACTGTGAAATACTTCGCATCTTCATTCTTACACCCTTCGCATCCCTTCGCATTAATCACCTTCGCATTTTAACCTAATTAATCAAATGCAAACCACAAAATTTTCATCCCAGATGCGAACACAGTTTAGTTCTTGAACTCTAAACTTGCGAAATCAAAAATTCATATGTTGAACCCATATGCGAATATTAACCCAATTGACTTCAAATTGATTCACAGATGCAAACACTCGATTGTTTTACTTTCGCAAAATGAGCATCAACAACTCCACAATCGAGTTTTTAAATTCTTGCAAACAACAATTTCACAGTTCTTGACTTCGCGTTTTTCTTCACGAATCATCCCTCAATCATCAATCCAATTGCGAATCAAAACTCATATGTTGTTGCTTTATCGATTCATCGACTACTCATACAAATGCGAACAATACTCAATTTCAAAATCGATTGAAACTTATAGCAAAGCTAAATCCAACTTCGCATTCAAAGCATACAAGTGTTATTGATTGCATTCATCATTTTATGACCCCCATTTGCGAAGTTGAGTATTTATTTCCAAAAATGCGAAATTCCAGGGACAATATTTGAAAATTTCTGTTTTCTTCCCCAATTCGCATTCTACTGTGAAATACTTCGCATCTTCATTCTTACACCCTTCGCATCCCTTCGCATTAATCACCTTCGCATTTTAACCTAATTAATCAAATGCAAACCACAAAATTTTCATTCCAGATGCGAACACAGTTTAGTTCTTGAACTCTAAACTTGCGAAATCAAAAATTCATATGTTGAACCCATATGCGAATATTAACCCAATTGACTTCAAATTGATTCACAGATGCAAACACTCGATTGTTTTACTTTCGCAAAATGAGCATCAACAACTCCACAATCGAGTTTTTAAATTCTTGCAAACAACAATTTCACAGTCCTTGACTTCGCGTTTTTCTTCACGAATCATCCCTCAATCATCAATCCAATTGCGAATCAAAACTCATATGTTCTTGCTTTATCGATTCATCGACTACACTCATACAAATGCGAACAATACTCAATTTCAAAATCGATTGAAACTTATAGCAAAGCTAAATCCAACTTCGCATTCAAAGCACACAAGTGTTATTGATTGCATTCATGAAATACTAACAAGATAATATATTATAATACAAATATACATATTTTAGGTGGTGAAATCGTAACAGCCTAACAATTTGGTATGCAACTTTATTAAATCAATAAAAAAAGTTATGCAAATTAGAAAAATAAATAAAAATGTATCTTTTGTTGTTTTAATTAAGGAAATAAATATTTTATATGAATACTCACCTGGAAAAACGCATATTATAATTGTCTAATTTAATCGTAACAGCCTACCAATGTACTTTCTTCTCGACTGTTTGATTGTTTTTTTCTGTGTGCTGATTATAATTGTCTAATTTAATGTAAATTTTTTTTTTTTTTTTTTTTAACTTGCAAGGTACAATGGAACATATTACTCCTATAAAGGAAATTGACTCAATCAAGGACAATGCTATAATCTGTAATTTATCATCTTTTAGTTTAATTTTCTAAATATATGTGTGGTTGTCTATGTGTGTATCTCTTTAAAAATTCTGCAATTTCATCATTTTATGACCCCCATTTGCGAAGTTGAGTATTTATTTCCAAAAATGCGAAAATCCAGGGACAATATTTGAAAATTTCTGTTTTCTTCCCCAATTCGCATTCTAGTGTGAAATACTTCGCATCTTCATTCTTACACCCTTCGCATCCCTTCGCATTAATCACCTTCGCATTTTAACCTAATTAATCAAATGCAAACCACAAAATTTTCATTCCAGATGCGAACACAGTTTAGTTCTTGAACTCTAAACTTGCGAAATCAAAAATTCATATGTTGAACCCATATGCGAATATTAACCCAATTGACTTCAAATTGATTCACAGATGCAAACACTCGATTGTTTTACTTTCGCAAAATGAGCATCAACAACTCCACAATCGAGTTTTTAAATTCTTGCAAACAACAATTTCACAGTCCTTGACTTCGCGTTTTTCTTCACGAATCATCCCTCAATCATCAATCCAATTGCGAATCAAAACTCATATGTTCTTGCTTTATCGATTCATCGACTACACTCATACAAATGCGAACAATACTCAATTTCAAAATCGATTGAAACTTATAGCAAAGCTAAATCCAACTTCGCATTCAAAGCACACAAGTGTTATTGATTGCATTCATGAAATACAAACAAGATAATATATTATAATACAAATATACATATTTTAGGTGGTGAAATCGTAACAGCCTAACAATTTGGTATGCAACTTTATTAAATCAATAAAAAAAGTTATGCAAATTGGAAAAATAAATAAAAATATATCTTTTGTTGTTTTAATTAAGGAAATAAATATTTTATATGAATACTCACCTGGAAAAACGCATATTATAATTGTCTAATTTAATCGTAACAGCCTACCAATGTACTTTCTTCTTGACTGTTTGATTGTTTTTTTCTGTGTGCTGATTATAATTGTCTAATTTAATGTAAATTTTTTTTTTTTTAACTTGCAAGGTACAATGGAACATATTACTCCTATAAAGGAAATTGACTCAATCAAGGACAATGCTATAATCTGTAATTTATCATCTTTTAGTTTAATTTTCTAAATATATGTGTGGTTGTCTGTGTGTATCTCTTTAAAAATTCTGCAATTTCATCATTTTATGACCCCCATTTGCGAAGTTGAGTATTTATTTCCAAAAATGCGAAACTCCAGGGACAATATTTGAAAATTTCTGTTTTCTTCCCCAATTCGCATTCTACTGTGAAATACTTCGCATCTTCATTCTTACACCCTTCGCATCCCTTCGCATTAATCACCTTCGCACTTTAACCTAATTAATCAAATGCAAACCACAAAATTTTCATCCCAGATGCGAACACAGTTTAGTTCTTGAACTCTAAACTTGCGAAATCAAAAATTCATATGTTGAACCCATATGCGAATATTAACCCAATTGACTTCAAATTGATTCACAGATGCAAACACTCGATTGTTTTACTTTCGCAAAATGAGCATCAACAACTCCACAATCGAGTTTTTAAATTCTTGCAAACAACAATTTCACAGTTCTTGACTTCGCGTTTTTCTTCACGAATCATCCCTCAATCATCAATCCAATTGCGAATCAAAACTCATATGTTGTTGCTTTATCGATTCATCGACTACTCATACAAATGCGAACAATACTCAATTTCAAAATCGATTGAAACTTATAGCAAAGCTAAATCCAACTTCGCATTCAAAGCATACAAGTGTTATTGATTGCATTCATCATTTTATGACCCCCATTTGCGAAGTTGAGTATTTATTTCCAAAAATGCGAAATTCCAGGGACAATATTTGAAAATTTCTGTTTTCTTCCCCAATTCGCATTCTACTGTGAAATACTTCGCATCTTCATTCTTACACCCTTCGCATCCCTTCGCATCCCTTCGCATTAATCACCTTCGCATTTTAACCTAATTAATCAAATGCAAACCACAAAATTTTCATTCCAGATGCGAACACAGTTTAGTTCTTGAACTCTAAACTTGCGAAATCAAAAATTCATATGTTGAACCCATATGCGAATATTAACCCAATTGACTTCAAATTGATTCACAGATGCAAACACTCGATTGTTTTACTTTCGCAAAATGAGCATCAACAACTCCACAATCGAGTTTTTAAATTCTTGCAAACAACAATTTCACAGTCCTTGACTTCGCGTTTTTCTTCACGAATCATCCCTCAATCATCAATCCAATTGCGAATCAAAACTCATATGTTCTTGCTTTATCGATTCATCGACTACACTCATACAAATGCGAACAATACTCAATTTCAAAATCGATTGAAACTTATAGCAAAGCTAAATCCAACTTCGCATTCAAAGCACACAAGTGTTATTGATTGCATTCATGAAATACTAACAAGATAATATATTATAATACAAATATACATATTTTAGGTGGTGAAATCGTAACAGCCTAACAATTTGGTATGCAACTTTATTAAATCAATAAAAAAAGTTATGCAAATTAGAAAAATAAATAAAAATGTATCTTTTGTTGTTTTAATTAAGGAAATAAATATTTTATATGAATACTCACCTGGAAAAACGCATATTATAATTGTCTAATTTAATCGTAACAGCCTACCAATGTACTTTCTTCTCGACTGTTTGATTGTTTTTTTCTGTGTGCTGATTATAATTGTCTAATTTAATGTAAATTTTTTTTTTTTTTTTTAACTTGCAAGGTACAATGGAACATATTACTCCTATAAAGGAAATTGACTCAATCAAGGACAATGCTATAATCTGTAATTTATCATCTTTTAGTTTAATTTTCTAAATATATGTGTGGTTGTCTATGTGTGTATCTCTTTAAAAATTCTGCAATTTCATCATTTTATGACCCCCATTTGCGAAGTTGAGTATTTATTTCCAAAAATGCGAAACTCCAGGGACAATATTTGAAAATTTCTGTTTTCTTCCCCAATTCGCATTCTACTGTGAAATACTTCGCATCTTCATTCTTACACCCTTCGCATCCCTTCGCATTAATCACCTTCGCATTTTAACCTAATTAATCAAATGCAAACCACAAAATTTTCATTCCAGATGCGAACACAGTTTAGTTCTTGAACTCTAAACTTGCGAAATCAAAAATTCATATGTTGAACCCATATGCGAATATTAACCCAATTGACTTCAAATTGATTCACAGATGCAAACACTCGATTGTTTTACTTTCGCAAAATGAGCATCAACAACTCCACAATCGAGTTTTTAAATTCTTGCAAACAACAATTTCACAGTCCTTGACTTCGCGTTTTTCTTCACGAATCATCCCTCAATCATCAATCCAATTACGAATCAAAACTCATATGTTCTTGCTTTATCGATTCATCGACTACACTCATACAAATGCGAACAATCTCAATTTCAAAATCGATTGAAACTTATAGCAAGGCTAAATCCAACTTCGCATTCAAAGCACACAAGTGTTATTGATTGCATTCATGAAATACTAACAAGATAATATATTATAATACAAATATACATATTTTAGGTGGTGAAATCGTAACAGCCTAACAATTTGGTATGCAACTTTATTAAATCAATAAAAAAAGTTATGCAAATTGGAAAAATAAATAAAAATATATCTTTTGTTGTTTTAATTAAGGAAATAAATATTTTATATGAATACTCACCTGGAAAAACGCATATTATAATTGTCTAATTTAATCGTAACAGCCTACCAATGTACTTTCTTCTTGACGGTTTGATTGTTTTTTTCTGTGTGCTGATTATAATTGTCTAATTTAATGTAAATTTTTTTTTTTTTTTAACTTGCAAGGTACAATGGAACATATTACTCCTATAAAGGAAATTGACTCAATCAAGGACAATGCTATAATCTGTAATTTATCATCTTTTAGTTTAATTTTCTAAATATATGTGTGGTTGTCTGTGTGTATCTCTTTAAAAATTCTGCAATTTCATCATTTTATGACCCCCATTTGCGAAGTTGAGTATTTATTTCCAAAAATGCGAAACTCCAGGGACAATATTTGAAAATTTGTTTTCTTCCCCAATTCGCATTCTACTGTGAAATACTTCGCATCTTCATTCTTACACCCTTCGCATCCCTTCGCATTAATCACCTTCGCATTTTAACCTAATTAATCAAATGCAAACCACAAAATTTTCATTCCAGATGTGAACACAGTTTAGTTCTTGAACTCTAAACTTGCGAAATCAAAAATTCATATGTTGAACCCATATGCGAATATTAACCCAATTGACTTCAAATTGATTCACAGATGCAAACACTCGATTGTTTTACTTTCGCAAAATGAGCATCAACAACTCCACAATCGAGTTTTTAAATTCTTGCAAACAACAATTTCACAGTTCTTGACTTCGCGTTTTTCTTCACGAATCATCCCTCAATCATCAATCCAATTGCGAATCAAAACTCATATGTTGTTGCTTTATCGATTCATCGACTACTCATACAAATGCGAACAATACTCAATTTCAAAATCGATTGAAACTTATAGCAAAGCTAAATCCAACTTCGCATTCAAAGCACACAAGTGTTATTGATTGCATTCATCATTTTATGACCCCCATTTGCGAAGTTGAGTATTTATTTCCAAAAATGCGAAACTCCAGGGACAATATTTGAAAATTTCTGTTTTCTTCCCCAATTCGCATTCTACTGTGAAATACTTTGCATCTTCATTCTTACACCCTTCGCATCCCTTCGCATTAATCACCTTCGCATTTTAACCTAATTAATCAAATGCAAACCAAAAAATTTTCATTGCAGATGCGAACACAGTTTAGTTCTTGAACTCTAAACTTGCGAAATCAAAAATTCATATGTTGAACCCATATGCGAATATTAACCCAATTGACTTCAAATTGATTCACAGATGCAAACACTCGATTGTTTTACTTTCGCAAAATGAGCATCAACAACTCCACAATCGAGTTTTTAAATTCTTGCATACAACAATTTCACAGTTCTTGACTTCGCGTTTTTCTTCACGAATCATCCCTCAATCATCAATCCAATTGCGAATCAAAACTCATATGTTGTTGCTTTATCGATTCATCGACTACTCATACAAATGCGAACAATACTCAATTTCAAAATCGATTGAAACTTATAGCAAAGCTAAATCCAACTTCGCATTCAAAGCATACAAGTGTTATTGATTGCATTCATCATTTTATGACCCCCATATGCGAAGTTGAGTATTTATTTCCAAAAATGCGAAACTCCAGGGACAATATTTGAAAATTTCTGTTTTCTTCCCCAATTCGCATTCTACTGTGAAATACTTCGCATCTTCATTCTTACACCCTTCGCATCCCTTCGCATTAATCACCTTCGCATTTTAACCTAATTAATCAAATGCAAACCACAAAATTTTCATTCCAGATGCAAACACAGTTTAGTTCTTGAACTCTAAACTTGCGAAATCAAAAATTCATATGTTGAACCCATATGCGAATATTAACCCAATTGACTTCAAATTGATTCACAGATGCAAACACTCGATTGTTTTACTTTCGCAAAATGAGCATCAACAACTCCACAATCGAGTTTTTAAATTCTTGCAAACAACAATTTCACAGTCCTTGACTTCGCGTTTTTCTTCACGAATCATCCCTCAATCATCAATCCAATTGCGAATCAAAACTCATATGTTCTTGCTTTATCGATTCATCGACTACACTCATACAAATGCGAACTATACTCAATTTCAAAATCGATTGAAACTTATAGCAAAGCTAAATCCAACTTCGCATTCAACGCATACAAGTGTTATTGATTGCATTCATGAAATACTAACAAGATAATATATTATAATACAAATATACATATTTTAGGTGGTGAAATCGTAACAGCCTAACAATTTGGTATGCAACTTTATTAAATCAATAAAAAAAGTTATGCAAATTGGAAAAATAAATAAAAATATATCTTTTGTTGTTTTAATTAAGGAAATGAATATTTTATATGAATACTCACCTGGAAAAACGCATATTATAATTGTCTAATTTAATCGTAACAGCCTACCAATGTACTTTCTTCTCGACTGTTTGATTGTTTTTTTCTGTGTGCTGATTATAATTGTCTAATTTAATGTAAATTTTTTTTTTTTTAACTTGCAAGGTACAATGGAACATATTACTCCTATAAAGGAAATTGACTCAATCAAGGACAATGCTGTAATCTGTAATTTATCATCTTTTAGTTTAATTTTCTAAATATATGTGTGGTTGTCTATGTGTGTATCTCTTTAAAAATTCTGCAATTTCATCATTTTATGACCCCCATTTGCGAAGTTGAGTATTTATTTCCAAAAATGCGAATCTCCAGGGACAATATTTGAAAATTTCTGTTTTCTTCCCCAATTCGCATTCTACTGTGAAATACTTCGCATCTTCATTCTTACACCCTTCGCATCCCTTCGCATTAATCACCTTCACATTTTAACCTAATTAATCAAATGCAAACCACAAAATTTTCATTCCAGATGCGAACACAGTTTAGTTCTTGAACTCTAAACTTGCGAAATCAAAAATTCATATGTTGAACCCATATGCGAATATTAACCCAATTGACTTCAAATTGATTCACAGATGCAAACACTCGATTGTTTTACTTTCGCAAAATGAGCATCAACAACTCCACAATCGAGTTTTTAAATTCTTGCAAACAACAATTTCACAGTCCTTGACTTCGCGTTTTTCTTCACGAATCATCCCTCAATCATCAATCCAATTGCGAATCAAAACTCATATGTTCTTGCTTTATCGATTCATCGACTACACTCATACAAATGCGAACAATACTCAATTTCAAAATCGATTGAAACTTATAGCAAAGCTAAATCCAACTTCGCATTCAAAGCACACAAGTGTTATTGATTGCATTCATGAAATACTAACAAGATAATATATTATAATACAAATATACATATTTTAGGTGGTGAAATCGTAACAGCCTAACAATTTGGTATGCAACTTTATTAAATCAATAAAAAAAGTTATGCAAATTGGAAAAATAAATAAAAATATATCTTTTGTTGTTTTAATTAAGGAAATAAATATTTTATATGAATACTCACCTGGAAAAACGCATATTATAATGGTCTAATTTAATCGTAACAGCCTACCAATGTACTTTCTTCTTGACTGTTTGATTGTTTTTTTCTGTGTGCTGATTATAATTGTCTAATTTAATGTAATTTTTTTTTTTTTTAACTTGCAAGGTACAATGGAACATATTACTCCTATAAAGGAAATTGACTCAATCAAGGACAATGCTATAATCTGTAATTTATCATCTTTTAGTTTAATTTTCTAAATATATGTGTGGTTGTCTGTGTGTATCTCTTTAAAAATTCTGCAATTTCATCATTTTATGACCCCCATTTGCGAAGTTGAGTATTTATTTCCAAAAATGCGAAACTCCAGGGACAATATTTGAAAATTTGTTTTCTTCCCCAATTCGCATTCTACTGTGAAATACTTCGCATCTTCATTCTTACACCCTTCGCATCCCTTCGCATTAATCACCTTCGCATTTTAACCTAATTAATCAAATGCAAACCACAAAATTTTCATTCCAGATGCGAACACAGTTTAGTTCTTGAACTCTAAACTTGCGAAATCAAAAATTCATATGTTGAACCCATATGCGAATATTAACCCAATTGAATTCAAATTGATTCACAGATGCAAACACTCGATTGTTTTACTTTCGCAAAATGAGCATCAACAACTCCACAATCGAGTTTTTAAATTCTTGCAAACAACAATTTCACAGTTCTTGACTTCGCGTTTTTCTTCACGAATCATCCCTCAATCATCAATCCAATTGCGAATCAAAACTCATATGTTGTTGCTTTATCGATTCATCGACTACTCATACAAATGCGAACAATACTCAATTTCAAAATCGATTGAAACTTATAGCAAAGCTAAATCCAACTTCGCATTCAAAGCACACAAGTGTTATTGATTGCATTCATCATTTTATGACCCCCATTTGCGAAGTTGAGTATTTATTTCCAAAAATGCGAAACTCCAGGGACAATATTTGAAAATTTCTGTTTTCTTCCCCAATTCGCATTCTACTGTGAAATACTTCGCATCTTCATTCTTACACCCTTCGCATCCCTTCGCATTAATCACCTTCGCATTTTAACCTAATTAATCAAATGCAAACCACAAAATTTTCATTCCAGATGCGAACACAGTTTAGTTCTTGAACTCTAAACTTGCGAAATCAAAAATTCATATGTTGAACCCATATGCGAATATTAACCCAATTGACTTCAAATTGATTCACAGATGCAAACACTCGATTGTTTTACTTTCGCAAAATGAGCATCAATAACTCCACAATCGAGTTTTTAAATTCTTGCAAACAACAATTTCACAGTCCTTGACTTCGCGTTTTTCTTCACGAATCATCCCTTAATCATCAATCCAATTGCGAATCAAAACTCATATGTTCTTGCTTTATCGATTCATCGACTACACTCATACAAATGCGAACAATACTCAATTTCAAAATCGATTGAAACTTATAGCAAAGCTAAATCCAACTTCGCATTCAAAGCACACAAGTGTTATTGATTGCATTCATGAAATACTAACAAGATAATATATTATAATACAAATATACATATTTTAGGTGGTGAAATCGTAACAGCCTAACAATTTGGTATGCAACTTTATTAAATCAATAAAAAAAAGTTATGCAAATTGGACAAATAAATAAAAATATATCTTTTGTTGTTTTAATTAAGGAAATAAATATTTTATATGAATACTCACCTGGAAAAACGCATATTATAATTGTCTAATTTAATCGTAATAGCCTACCAATGTACTTTCTTCTTGACTGTTTGATTGTTTTTTTCTGTGTGCTGATTATAATTGTCTAATTTAATGTAAATTTTTTTTTTTTTTTTTTAACTTGCAAGGTACAATGGAACATATTACTCCTATAAAGGAAATTGACTCAATCAAGGACAATGCTATAATCTGTAATTTATCATCTTTTAGTTTAATTTTCTAAATATATGTGTGGTTGTCTATGTGTGTATCTCTTTAAAAATTCTGCAATTTCATCATTTTATGACCCCCATTTGCGAAGTTGAGTATTTATTTCCAAAAATGCGAAACTCCAGGGACAATATTTGAAAATTTCTGTTTTCTTCCCCAATTCGCATTCTAGTGTGAAATACTTCGCATCTTCATTCTTACACCCTTCGCATCCCTTCGCATTAATCACCTTCGCATTTTAACCTAATTAATCAAATGCAAACCACAAAATTTTCATTCCAGATGCGAACACAGTTTAGTTCTTGAAATCTAAACTTGCGAAATCAAAAATTCATATGTTGAACCCATATGCGAATATTAACCCAATTGACTTCAAATTGATTCACAGATGCAAACACTCGATTGTTTTACTTTCGCAAAATGAGCATCAACAACTCCACAATCGAGTTTTTAAATTCTTGCAAACAACAATTTCACAGTCCTTGACTTCGCGTTTTTCTTCACGAATCATCCCTCAATCATCAATCCAATTGCGAATCAAAACTCATATGTTCTTGCTTTATCGATTCATCGACTACACTCATACAAATGCGAACAATACTCAGTTTCAAAATCGATTGAAACTTATAGCAAAGCTAAATCCAACTTCGCATTCAAAGCACACAAGTGTTATTGATTGCATTCATGAAATACAAACAAGATAATATATTATAATACAAATATACATATTTTAGGTGGTGAAATCGTAACAGCCTAACAATTTGGTATGCAACTTTATTAAATCAATAAAAAAAGTTATGCAAATTGGAAAAATAAATAAAAATATATCTTTTGTTGTTTTAATTAAGGAAATAAATATTTTATATGAATACTCACCTGGAAAAACGCATATTATAATTGTCTAATTTAATCGTAACAGCCTACCAATGTACTTTCTTCTTGACTGTTTGATTGTTTTTTTCTGTGTGCTGATTATAATTGTCTAATTTAATGTAAATTTTTTTTTTTAACTTGCAAGGTACAATGGAACATATTACTCCTATAAAGGAAATTGACTCAATCAAGGACAATGCTATAATCTGTAATTTATCATCTTTTAGTTTAATTTTCTAAATATATGTGTGGTTGTCTGTGTGTATCTCTTTAAAAATTCTGCAATTTCATCATTTTATGACCCCCATTTGCGAAGTTGAGTATTTATTTCCAAAAATGCGAAACTCCAGGGACAATATTTGAAAATTTCTGTTTTCTTCCCCAATTCGCATTCTACTGTGAAATACTTCGCGTCTTCATTCTTACACCCTTCGCATCCCTTCGCATTAATCACCTTCGCATTTTAACCTAATTAATCAAATGCAAACCACAAAATTTTCATTCCAGATGCGAACACAGTTTAGTTCTTGAACTCTAAACTTGCGAAATCAAAAATTCATATGTTGAACCCATATGCGAAGATTAACCCAATTGACTTCAAATTGATTCACAGATGCAAACACTCGATTGTTTTACTTTCGCAAAATGAGCATCAACAACTCCACAATCGAGTTTTTAAATTCTTGCAAACAACAATTTCACAGTTCTTGACTTCGCGTTTTTCTTCACGAATCATCCCTCAATCATCAATCCAATTGCGAATCAAAACTCATATGTTGTTGCTTTATCGATTCATCGACTACTCATACAAATGCGAACAATACTCAATTTCAAAATCGATTGAAACTTATAGCAAAGCTAAATCCAACTTCGCATTCAAAGCATACAAGTGTTATTGATTGCATTCATCATTTTATGACCCCCATTTGCGAAGTTGAGTATTTATTTCCAAAAATGCGAAATTCCAGGGACAATATTTGAAAATTTCTGTTTTCTTCCCCAATTCGCATTCTACTGTGAAATACTTCGCATCTTCATTCTTACACCCTTCGCATCCCTTCGCATCCCTTCGCATTAATCACCTTCGCATTTTAACCTAATTAATCAAATGCAAACCACAAAATTTTCATTCCAGATGCGAACACAGTTTAGTTCTTGAACTCTAAACTTGCGAAATCAAAAATTCATATGTTGAACCCATATGCGAATATTAACCCAATTGACTTCAAATTGATTCACAGATGCAAACACTCGATTGTTTTACTTTCGCAAAATGAGCATCAACAACTCCACAATCGAGTTTTTAAATTCTTGCAAACAACAATTTCACAGTCCTTGACTTCGCGTTTTTCTTCACGAATCCTCCCTCAATCATCAATCCAATTGCGAATCAAAACTCATATGTTCTTGCTTTATCGATTCATCGACTACACTCATACAAGGAAATAAATATTTTATATGAATACTCACCTGGAAAAACGCATATTATAATTGTCTAATTTAATCGTAACAGCCTACCAATGTACTTTCTTCTCGACTGTTTGATTGTTTTTTTCTGTGTGCTGATTATAATTGTCTAATTTAATGTAAATTTTTTTTTTTTTTTAACTTGCAAGGTACAATGGAACATATTACTCCTATAAAGGAAATTGACTCAATCAAGGACAATGCTATAATCTGTAATTTATCATCTTTTAGTTTAATTTTCTAAATATATGTGTGGTTGTCTATGTGTGTATCTCTTTAAAAATTCTGCAATTTCATCATTTTATGACCCCCATTTGCGAAGTTGAGTATTTATTTCCAAAAATGCGAAACTCCAGGGACAATATTTGAAAATTTCTGTTTTCTTCCCCAATTCGCATTCTACTGTGAAATACTTCGCGTCTTCATTCTTACACCCTTCGCATCCCTTCGCATTAATCACCTTCGCATTTTAACCTAATTAATCAAATGCAAACCACAAAATTTTCATTCCCGATGCGAACACAGTTTAGTTCTTGAACTCTAAACTTGCGAAATCAAAAATTCATATGTTGAACCCATATGCGAATATTAACCCAATTGACTTCAGATTGATTCACAGATGCAAACACTCGATTGTTTTACTTTCGCAAAATGAGCATCAACAACTCCACAATCGAGTTTTTAAATTCTTGCAAACAACAATTTCACAGTCCTTGACTTCGCGTTTTTCTTCACGAATCATCCCTCAATCATCAATCCAATTACGGATCAAAACTCATATGTTCTTGCTTTATCGATTCATCGACTACAATCATACAAATGCGAACAATCTCAATTTCAAAATCGATTGAAACTTATAGCAAAGCTAAATCCAACTTCGCATTCAAAGCACACAAGTGTTATTGTTTGCATTCATGAAATACTAACAAGATAATATATTATAATACAAATATACATATTTTAGGTGGTGAAATCGTAACAGCCTAACAATTTGGTATGCAACTTTATTAAATCAATAAAAAAAGTTATGCAAATTGGAAAAATAAATAAAAATATATCTTTTGTTGTTTTAATTAAGGAAATAAATATTTTATATGAATACTCACCTGGAAAAACGCATATTATAATTGTCTAATTTAATCGTAACAGCCTACCAATGTACTTTCTTCTTGACTGTTTGATTGTTTTTTTCTGTGTGCTGATTATAATTGTCTAATTTAATGTAAATTTTTTTTTTTTTAACTTGCAAGGTACAATGGAACATATTACTCCTATAAAGGAAATTGACTCAATCAAGGACAATGCTATAATCTGTAATTTATCATCTTTTAGTTTAATTTTCTAAATATATGTGTGGTTGTTTGTGTGTATCTCTTTAAAAATTCTGCAATTTCATCATTTTATGACCCCCATTTGCGAAGTTGAGTATTTATTTCCAAAAATGCGAAACTCCAGGGACAATATTTGAAAATTTGTTTTCTTCCCCAATTCGCATTCTACTGTGAAATACTTCGCATCTTCATTCTTACACCCTTCGCATCCCTTCGCATTAATCACCTTCGCATTTTGACCAAATTAATCAAATGCAAACCACAAAATTTTCATTACAGATGCGAACACAGTTTAGTTCTTGAACTCTAAACTTGCGAAATCAAAAATTCATATGTTGAACCCATATGCGAATATTAACCCAATTGACTTCAAATTGATTCACAGATGCAAACACTTGATTGTTTTACTTTCGCAAAATGAGCATCAACAACTCCACAATCGAGTTTTTAAATTCTTGCAAACAACAATTTCACAGTTCTTGACTTCGCGTTTTTCTTCACGAATCATCCCTCAATCATCAATCCAATTGCGAATCAAAACTCATATGTTGTTGCTTTATCGATTCATCGACTACTCATACAAATGCGAACAATACTCAATTTCAAAATCGATTGAAACTTATAGCAAAGCTAAATCCAACTTCGTATTCAAAGCACACAAGTGTTATTGATTGCGTTCATCATTTTATGACCCCCATTTGCGAAGTTGAGTATTTATTTCCAAAAATGCGAAACTCCAGGGACAATATTTGAAAATTTCTGTTTTCTTCCCCAATTCGCATTCTATTGTGAAATACTTCGCATCTTCATTCTTACACCCTTCGCATCCCTTCGCATTAATCACCTTCGCATTTTACCCTAATTAATCAAACGCAAACCAAAAAATTTTCATTCCAGATGCAAACACAGTTTAGTTCTTGAACTCTAAACTTGCGAAATCAAAAATTCATATGTTGAACCCATATGCGAATATTAACCCAATTGACTTCAAATTGATTCACAGATGCAAACACTCGATTGTTTTACTTTCGCAAAATGAGCATCAACAACTCCACAATCGAGTTTTTAAATTCTTGCAAACAACAATTTCACAGTTCTTGACTTCGCGTTTTTCTTCACGAATCATCCCTCAATCATCAATCCAATTGCGAATCAAAACTCATATGTTGTTGCTTTATCGATTCATCGACTACTCATACAAATGCGAACAATACTCAATTTCAAAATCGATTGAAACTTATAGCAAAGCTAAATCCAACTTCGCATTCAAAGCACACAAGTGTTATTGATTGCATTCATCATTTTATGACACCCATTTGCGAAGTTGAGTATTTATTTCCAAAAATGCGAAACTCCAGGGACAATATTTGAAAATTTCTGTTTTCTTCCCCAATTCGCATTCTACTGTGAAATACTTCGCATCTTCATTCTTACACCTTTCGCATCCCTTCGCATTAATCACCTTCGCATTTTAACCTAATTAATCAAATGCAAACCACAAAATTTTCATTCCAGATGCGAACACAGTTTAGTTCTTGAACTCTAAACTTGCGAAATCAAAAATTCATATGTTGAACCCATATGCGAATATTAACCCAATTGACTTCAAATTGATTCACAGATGCAAACACTCGATTGTTTTACTTTCGCAAAATGAGCATCAACAACTCCACAATCGAGTTTTTAAATTCTTGCACACAACAATTTCACAGTTCTTGACTTCGCGTTTTTCTTCACGAATCATCCCTCAATCATCAATCCAATTGCGAATCAAAACTCATATGTTGTTGCTTTATCGATTCATCGACTACTCATACAAATGCGAACAATACTCAATTTCAAAATCGATTGAAACTTATAGCAAAGCTAAATCCAACTTCGCATTCAAAGCACACAAGTGTTATTGATTGCATTCATCATTTTATGACCCCCATTTGCGAAGTTGAGTATTTATTTCCAAAAATGCGAAACTCCAGGGACAATATTTGAAAATTTCTGTTTTCTTCCCCAATTCGCATTCTACTGTGAAATACTTCGCATCTTCATTCTTACACCCTTCGCATCCCTTCGCATTAATCACCTTCGCATTTTAACCTAATTAATCAAATGCAAACCAAAAAATTTTCATTCCAGATGCGAACACAGTTTAGTTCTTGAACTCTAAACTTGCGAAATCAAAAATTCATATGTTGAACCCATATGCGAATATTAACCCAATTGACTTCAAATTGATTCACAGATGCAAACACTCGATTGTTTTACTTTCGCAAAATGAGCATCAACAACTCCACAATCGAGTTTTTAAATTCTTGCAAACAACAATTTCACAGTTCTTGACTTCGCGTTTTTCTTCACGAATCATCCCTCAATCATCAATCCAATTGCGAATCAAAACTCATATGTTGTTGCTTTATCGATTCATCGACTACTCATACAAATGCGAACAATACTCAATTTCAAAATCGATTGAAACTTATAGCAAAGCTAAATCCAACTTCGCATTCAAAGCACACAAGTGTTATTGATTGCATTCATCATTTTATGACCCCCATTTGCGAAGTTGAGTATTTATTTCCAAAAATGCGAAACTCCAGGGACAATATTTGAAAATTTCTGTTTTCTTCCCCAATTCGCATTCTACTGTGAAATACTTCGCATCTTCATTCTTACACCCTTCGCATCCCTTCGCATTAATCACCTTCGCATTTTAACCTAATTAATCAAACGCAAACCAAAAAATTTTCATTCCAGATGCAAACACAGTTTAGTTCTTGAACTCTAAACTTGCGAAATCAAAAATTCATATGTTGAACCCATATGCGAATATTAACCCAATTGACTTCAAATTGTTTCACAGATGCAAACACTCGATTCTTTTACTTTCGCAAAATGAGCATCAACAACTCCACAATCGAGTTTTTAAATTCTTGCAAACAACAATTTCACAGTTCTTGACTTCGCGTTTTTCTTCACGAATCATCCCTCAATCATCAATCCAATTGCGAATCAAAACTCATATGTTGTTGCTTTATCGATTCATCGACTACTCATACAAATGCGAACAATACTCAATTTCAAAATCGATTGAAACTTATAGCAAAGCTAAATCCAACTTCGCATTCAAAGCACACAAGTGTTATTGATTGCATTCATCATTTTATGACCCCCATTTGCGAAGTTGAGTATTTATTTCCAAAAATGCGAAACTCCAGGGACAATATTTGAAAATTTCTGTTTTCTTCCCCAATTCGCATTCTACTGTGAAATACTTCGCATCTTCATTCTTACACCTTTCGCATCCCTTCGCATTAATCACCTTCGCATTTTAACCTAATTAATCAAATGCAAACCACAAAATTTTCATTCCAGATGCGAACACAGTTTAGTTCTTGAACTCTAAACTTGCGAAATCAAAAATTCATATGTTGAACCCATATGCGAATATTAACCCAATTGACTTCAAATTGATTCACAGATGCAAACACTCGATTGTTTTACTTTCGCAAAATGAGCATCAACAACTCCACAATCGAGTTTTTAAATTCTTGCAAACAACAATTTCACAGTTCTTGACTTCGCGTTTTTCTTCACGAATCATCCCTCAATCATCAATCCAATTGCGAATCAAAACTCATATGTTCTTGCTTTATCGATTCATCGACTACTCATACAAATGCGAACAATACTCAATTTCAAAATCGATTGAAACTTATAGCAAAGCTAAATCCAACTTCGCATTCAAAGCACACAAGTGTTATTGATTGCATTCATGAAATACTAACAAGATAATATATTATAATACAAATATACATATTTTCGGTGGTGAAATCGTAACAGCCTAACAATTTGGTATGCAACTTTATTAAATCAATAAAAAAAGTTATGCAAATTGGAAAAATAAATAAAAATATATCTTTTGTTGTTTTAATTAAGGAAATAAATATTTTATATGAATACTCACCTGGAAAAACGCATATTATAATTGTCTAATATAATCGTAACAGCCTACCAATGTACTTTCTTCTCGACTGTTTGATTGTTTTTTTCTGTGTGCTGATTATAATTGTCTAATTTAATGTAAATTTTTTTTTTTTTTTTAACTTGCAAGGTACAATGGAACATATTACTCGTATAAAGGAAATTGACTCAATCAAGGACAATGTTATAATCTGTAATTTATCATCTTTTAGTTTAATTTTCTAAATATATGTGTGGTTGTCTGTGTGTATCTCTTTAAAAATTCTGCAATTTCATCATTTTATGACCCCCATTTGCGAAGTTGAGTATTTATTTCCAAAAATGCGAAACTCCAGGGACAATATTTGAAAATTTCTGTTTTCTTCCCCAATTCGCATTCTACTGTGAAATACTTCGCATCTTCATTCTTACACCCTTCGCATCCCTTCGCATTAATCACCTTCGCATTTTAACCTAATTAATCAAATGCAAACCACAAAATTTTCATTCCAGATGCGAACACAGTTTAGTTCTTGAACTCTAAACTTGCGAAATCAAAAATTCATATGTTGAACCCATATGCGAATATTAACCCAATTGACTTCAAATTGATTCACAGATGCAAACACTCGATTGTTTTACTTTCGCAAAATGAGCATCAACAACTCCACAATCGAGTTTTTAAATTCTTGCAAACAACAATTTCACAGTCCTTGACTTCGCGTTTTTCTTCACGAATCATCCCTCAATCATCAATCCAATTGCGAATCAAAACTTATATGTTCTTGCTTTATCGATTCATCGACTACACTCATACAAATGCGAACAATACTCAATTTCAAAATCGATTGAAACTTATAGCAAAGCTAAATCCAACTTCGCATTCAAAGCACACAAGTGTTATTGATTGCATTCATGAAATACTAACAAGATAATATATTATAATACAAATATACATATTTTAGGTGGTGAAATCGTAACAGCCTAACAATTTGGTATGCAACTTTATTAAATCAATAAAAAAAGTTATGCAAATTGGAAAAATAAATAAAAATATATCTTTTGTTGTTTTAATTAAGGAAATAAATATTTTATATGAATACTCACCTGGAAAAACGCATATTATAATTGTCTAATTTAATCGTAACAGCCTACCAATGTACTTTCTTCTCGACTGTTTGATTGTTTTTTTCTGTGTGCTGATTATAATTGTCTAATTTAATGTAAATTTTTTTTTTTTTTTTTAACTTGCAAGGTACAATGGAACATATTACTCCTATAAAGGAAATTGACTCAATCAAGGACAATGCTATAATCTGTAATTTATCATCTTTTAGTTTAAGTTTCTAAATATATGTGTGGTTGTCTATGTGTGTATCTCTTTAAAAATTTTGCAATTTCATCATTTTATGACCCCCATTTGCGAAGTTGAGTATTTATTTCCAAAAATGCGAAACTCCAGGGACAATATTTGAAAATTTGTTTTCTTCCCCAATTCGCATTCTACTGTGAAATACTTCGCATCTTCATTCTTACACCCTTCGCATCCCTTCGCATTAATCACCTTCGCATTTTAACCTAATTAATCAAATGCAAACCACAAAATTTTCATTCCAGATGCGAACACAGTTTAGTTCTTGAACTCTAAACTTGCGAAATCAAAAATTCATATGTTGAACCCATATGCGAATATTAACCCAATTGACTTCAAATTGATTCACAGATGCAAACACTCGATTGTTTTACTTTCGCAAAATGAGCATCAACAACTCCACAATCGAGTTTTTAAATTCTTGCAAACAACAATTTCACAGTTCTTGACTTCGCGTTTTTCTTCACGAATCATCCCTCAATCATCAATCCAATTGCGAATCAAAACTCATATGTTGTTGCTTTATCGATTCATCGACTACTCATACAAATGCGAACAATACTCAATTTCAAAATCGATTGAAACTTATAGCAAAGCTAAATCCAACTTCGCATTCAAAGCACACAAGTGTTATTGATTGCATTCATCATTTTATGACCCCCATTTGCGAAGTTGAGTATTTATTTCCAAAAATGCGAAACTCCAGGGACAATATTTGAAAATTTCTGTTTTCTTCCCCAATTCGCATTCTACTGTGAAATACTTCGCATCTTCATTCTTACACCCTTCGCATCCCTTCGCATTAATCACCTTCGCATTTTAACCTAATTAATCAAACGCAAACCAAAAAATTTTCATTCCAGATACGAACACAGTTTAGTTCTTGAACTCTAAACTTGCGAAATCAAAAATTCATATGTTGAACCCATATGCGTATATTATCCCAATTGACTTCAAATTGTTTCACAGATGCAAACACTCGATTGTTTTACTTTCGCAAAATGAGCATCAACAACTCCACAATCGAGTTTTTAAATTCTTGCAAACAACAATTTCACAGTTCTTGACTTCGCGTTTTTCTTCACGAATCATCCCTCAATCATCAATCCAATTGCGAATCAAAACTCATATGTTGTTGCTTTATCGATTCATCGACTACTCATACAAATGCGAACAATACTCAATTTCAAAATCGATTGAAACTTATAGCAAAGCTAAATCCAACTTCGCATTCAAAGCACACAAGTGTTATTGATTGCATTCATCATTTTATGACCCCCATTTGCGAAGTTGAGTATTTATTTCCAAAAATGCGAAACTCCAGGGACAATATTTGAAAATTTCTGTTTTCTTCCCCAATTCGCATTCTACTGTGAAATACTTCGCATCTTCATTCTTACACCTTTCGCATCCCTTCGCATTAATCACCTTCGCATTTTAACCTAATTAATCAAATGCAAACCACAAAATTTTCATTCCAGATGCGAACACAGTTTAGTTCTTGAACTCTAAACTTGCGAAATCAAAAATTCATATGTTGAACCCATATGCGAATATTAACCCAATTGACTTCAAATTGATTCACAGATGCAAACACTCGATTGTTTTACTTTCGCAAAATGAGCATCAACAACTCCACAATCGAGTTTTTAAATTCTTGCAAACAACAATTTCACAGTTCTTGACTTCGCGTTTTTCTTCACGAATCATCCCTCAATCATCAATCCAATTGCGAATCAAAACTCATATGTTGTTGCTTTATCGATTCATCGACTACTCATACAAATGCGAACAATACTCAATTTCAAAATCGATTGAAACTTATAGCAAAGCTAAATCCAACTTCGCATTCAAAGCACACAAGTGTTATTGATTGCATTCATGAAATACTAACAAGATAATATATTATAATACAAATATACATATTTTAGGTGGTGAAATCGTAACAGCCTAACAATTTGGTATGCAACTTTATTAAATCAATAAAAAAAGTTATGCAAATTGGAAAAATAAATAAAAATATATCTTTTGTTGTTTTAATTAAGGAAATAAATATTTTATATGAATACTCACCTGGAAAAACGCATATTATAATTGTCTAATATAATCGTAACAGCCTACCAATGTACTTTCTTCTCGACTGTTTGATTGTTTTTTTCTGTGTGCTGATTATAATTGTCTAATTTAATGTAAATTTTTTTTTTTTTTTAACTTGCAAGGTACAATGGAACATATTACTCGTATAAAGGAAATTGACTCAATCAAGGACAATGTTATAATCTGTAATTTATCATCTTTTAGTTTAATTTTCTAAATATATGTGTGGTTGTCTGTGTGTATCTCTTTAAAAATTCTGCAATTTCATCATTTTATGACCCCCATTTGCGAAGTTGAGTATTTATTTCCAAAAATGCGAAACTCCAGGGACAATATTTGAAAATTTCTGTTTTCTTCCCCAATTCGCATTCTACTGTGAAATACTTCGCATCTTCATTCTTACACCCTTCGCATCCCTTCGCATTAATCACCTTCGCATTTTAACCTAATTAATCAAATGCAAATCACAAAATTTTCATTCCAGATGCGAACACAGTTTAGTTCTTGAACTCTAAACTTGCGAAATCAAAAATTCATATGTTGAACCCATATGCGAATATTAACCCAATTGACTTCAAATTGATTCACAGATGCAAACACTAGATTGTTTTACTTTCGCAAAATGAGCATCAACAACTCCACAATCGAGTTTTTAAATTCTTGCAAACAACAATTTCACAGTTCTTGACTTCGCGTTTTTCTTCACGAATCATCCCTCAATCATCAATCCAATTGCGAATCAAAACTCATATGTTGTTGCTTTATCGATTCATCGACTACTCATACAAATGCGAACAATACTCAATTTCAAAATCGATTGAAACTTATAGCAAAGCTAAATCCAACTTCGCATTCAAAACACACAAGTGTTATTGATTGCATTCATGAAATACTAACAAGATAATATATTATAATACAAATATACATATTTTAGGTGGTGAAATCGTAACAGCCTAACAATTTGGTATGCAACTTTATTAAATCAATAAAAAAAGTTATGCAAATTGGAAAAATAAATAAAAATATATCTTTTGTTGTTTTAATTAAGGAAATAAATATTTTATATGAATACTCACCTGGAAAAACGCATATTATAATTGTCTAATTTAATCGTAACAGCCTACCAATGTACTTTCTTCTCGACTGTTTGATTGTTTTTTTCTGTGTGCTGATTATAATTGTCTAATTTAATGTAAATTTTTTTTTTTTTTTAACTTGCAAGGTACAATGGAACATATTACTCGTATAAAGGAAATTGACTCAATCAAGGACAATGCTATAATCTGTAATTTATCATCTTTTAGTTTAATTTTCTAAATATATGTGTGGTTGTCTGTGTGTATCTCTTTAAAAATTCTGCAATTTCATCATTTTATGACTCCCATTTGCGAAGTTGAGTATTTATTTCCAAAAATGCGAAACTCCAGGGACAATATTTGAAAATTTCTGTTTTCTTCCCCAATTCGCATTCTACTGTGAAATACTTCGCATCTTCATTCTTACACCCTTCGCATCCCTTCGCATTAATCACCTTCGCATTTTAACCTAATTAATCAAATGCAAACCACAAAATTTTCATTCCAGATGCGAACACAGTTTAGTTCTTGAACTCTAAACTTGCGAAATCAAAAATTCATATGTTGAACCCATATGCGAATATTAACCCAATTGACTTCAAATTGATTCACAGATGCAAACACTAGATTGTTTTACTTTCGCAAAATGAGCATCAACAACTCCACAATCGAGTTTTTAAATTCTTGCAAACAACAATTTCACAGTTCTTGACTTCGCGTTTTTCTTCACGAATCATCCCTCAATCATCAATCCAATTGCGAATCAAAACTCATATGTTGTTGCTTTATCGATTCATCGACTACTCATACAAATGCGAACAATACTCAATTTCAAAATCGATTGAAACTTATAGCAAAGCTAAATCCAACTTCGCATTCAAAGCACACAAGTGTTATTGATTGCATTCATGAAATACTAACAAGATAATATATTATAATACAAATATACATATTTTAGGTGGTGAAATCGTAACAGCCTAACAATTTGGTATGCAACTTTATTAAATCAATAAAAAAAGTTATGCAAATTGGAAAAATAAATAAAAATATATCTTTTGTTGTTTTAATTAAGGAAATAAATATTTTATATGAATACTCACCTGGAAAAACGCATATTATAATTGTCTAATTTAATCGTAACAGCCTACCAATGTACTTTCTTCTCGACTGTTTGATTGTTTTTTTCTGTGTGCTGATTATAATTGTCTAATTTAATGTAAATTTTTTTTTTTTTAACTTGCAAGGTACAATGGAACATATTACTCGTATAAAGGAAATTGACTCAATCAAGGACAATGCTATAATCTGTAATTTATCATCTTTTAGTTTAATTTTCTAAATATATGTGTGGTTGTCTGTGTGTATCTCTTTAAAAATTCTGCAATTTCATCATTTTATGACCCCCATTTGCGAAGTTGAGTATTTATTTCCAAAAATGCGAAACTCCAGGGACAATATTTGAAAATTTCTGTTTTCTTCCCCAATTCGCATTCTACTGTGAAATACTTCGCATCTTCATTCTTACACCCTTCGCATCCCTTCGCATTAATCACCTTCGCATTTTAACCTAATTAATCAAATGCAAACCACAAAATTTTCATTCCAGATGCGAACACAGTTTAGTTCTTGAACTCTAAACTTGCGAAATCAAAAATTCATATGTTGAACCCATATGCGAATATTAACCCAATTGACTTCAAATTGATTCACAGATGCAAACACTCGATTGTTTTACTTTCGCAAAATGAGCATCAACAACTCCACAATCGAGTTTTTAAATTCTTGCAAACAACAATTTCACAGTCCTTGACTTCGCGTTTTTCTTCACGAATCATCCCTCAATCATCAATCCAATTGCGAATCAAAACTCATATGTTCTTGCTTTATCGATTCATCGACTACACTCATACAAATGCGAACAATACTCAATTTCAAAATCGATTGAAACTTATAGCAAAGCTAAATCCAACTTCGCATTCAAAGCACACAAGTGTTATTGATTGCATTCATGAAATACTAACAAGATAATATATTATAATACAAATATACATATTTTAGGTGGTGAAATCGTAACAGCCTAACAATTTGGTATGCAACTTTATTAAATCAATAAAAAAAGTTATGCAAATTGGAAAAATAAATAAAAATATATCTTTTGTTGTTTTAATTAAGGAAATAAATATTTTATATGAATACTCACCTGGAAAAACGCATATTATAATTGTCTAATTTAATCGTAACAGCCTACCAATGTACTTTCTTCTCGACTGTTTGATTGTTTTTTTCTGTGTGCTGATTATAATTGTCTAATTTAATGTAAATTTTTTTTTTTTTTTTAACTTGCAAGGTACAATGGAACATATTACTCGTATAAAGGAAATTGACTCAATCAAGGACAATGCTATAATCTGTAATTTATCATCTTTTAGTTTAATTTTCTAAATATATGTGTGGTTGTCTGTGTGTATCTCTTTAAAAATTCTGCAATTTCATCATTTTATGACCCCCATTTGCGAAGTTGAGTATTTATTTCCAAAAATGCGAAACTCCAGGGACAATATTTGAAAATTTCTGTTTTCTTCCCCAATTCGCATTCTACTGTGAAATACTTCGCATCTTCATTCTTACACCCTTCGCATCCCTTCGCATTAATCACCTTCGCATTTTAACCTAATTAATCAAATGCAAACCACAAAATTTTCATTCCAGATGCGAACACAGTTTAGTTCTTGAACTCTAAACTTGCGAAATCAAAAATTCATATGTTGAACCCATATGCAAATATTAACCCAATTGACTTCAAATTGATTCACAGATGCAAACACTCGATTGTTTTACTTTCGCAAAATGAGCATCAACAACTCCACAATCGAGTTTTTAAATTCTTGCAAACAACAATTTCACAGTCCTTGACTTCGCGTTTTTCTTCACGAATCATCCCTCAATCATCAATCCAATTGCAAATCAAAACTCATATGTTCTTGCTTTATCGATTCATCGACTACACTCATACAAATGCGAACAATACTCAATTTCAAAATCGATTGAAACTTATAGCAAAGCTAAATCCAACTTCGCATTCAAAGCACACAAGTGTTATTGATTGCATTCATGAAATACTAACAAGATAATATATTATAATACAAATATACATATTTTAGGTGGTGAAATCGTAACAGCCTAACAATTTGGTATGCAACTTTATTAAATCAATAAAAAAAGTTATGCAAATTGGAAAAATAAATAAAAATATATCTTTTGTTGTTTTAATTAAGGAAATAAATATTTTATATGAATACTCACCTGGAAAAACGCATATTATAATTGTCTAATTTAATCGTAACAGCCTACCAATGTACTTTCTTCTCGACTGTTTGATTGTTTTTTTCTGTGTGCTGATTATAATTGTCTAATTTAATGTAAATTTTTTTTTTTTTTTAACTTGCAAGGTACAATGGAACATATTACTCGTATAAAGGAAATTGACTCAATCAAGGACAATGCTATAATCTGTAATTTATCATCTTTTAGTTTAATTTTCTAAATATATGTGTGGTTGTCTGTGTGTATCTCTTTAAAAATTCTGCAATTTCATCATTTTATGACCCCCATTTGCGAAGTTGAGTATTTATTTCCAAAAATGCGAAACTCCAGGGACAATATTTGAGAATTTGTTTTCTTCCCCAATTCGCATTCTACTGTGAAATACTTCGCATCTTCATTCTTACACCCTTCGCATCCCTTCGCATTAATCACCTTCGCATTTTAACCTAATTAATCAAATGCAAACCAAAAAATTTTCATTCCAGATGCGAACACAGTTTAGTTCTTGAACTCTAAACTTGCGAAATCAAAAATTCATATGTTGAACCCATATGCGAATATTAACCCAATTGACTTCAAATTGATTCACAGATGCAAACACTCGATTGTTTTACTTTCGCAAAATGAGCATCAACAACTCCACAATCGAGTTTTTAAATTCTTGCAAACAACAATTTCACAGTTCTTGACTTCGCGTTTTTCTTCACGAATCATCCCTCAATCATCAATCCAATTGCGAATCAAAACTCATATGTTGTTGCTTTATCGATTCATCGACTACTCATACAAATGCGAACAATACTCAATTTCAAAATCGATTGAAACTTATAGCAAAGCTAAATCCAACTTCGCATTCAAAGCACACAAGTGTTATTGATTGCATTCATCATTTTATGACCCCCATTTGCGAAGTTGAGTATTTATTTCCAAAAATGCGAAATTCCAGGGACAATATTTGAAAATTTCTGTTTTCTTCCCCAATTCGCATTCTACTGTGAAATACTTCGCATCTTCATTCTTACACCCTTCGCATCCCTTCGCATTAATCACCTTCGCATTTTAACCTAATTAATCAAATGCAAACCACAAAATTTTCATTCCAGATGCGAACACAGTTTAGTTCTTGAACTCTAAACTTGCGAAACCAAAAATTCATATGTTGAACCCATATGCGAATATTAACCCAATTGACTTCAAATTGATTCACAGATGCAAACACTCGATTGTTTTACTTTCGCAAAATGAGCATCAACAACTCCACAATCGAGTTTTTAAATTCTTGCAAACAACAATTTCACAGTTCTTGACTTCGCGTTTTTCTTCACGAATCATCCCTCAATCATCAATCCAATTGCGAATCAAAACTCATATGTTGTTGCTTTATCGATTCATCGACTACTCATACAAATGCGAACAATACTCAATTTCAAAATCGATTGAAACTTATAGCAAAGCTAAATCCAACTTCGCATTCAAAGCACACAAGTGTTATTGATTGCATTCATGAAATACTAACAAGATAATATATTATAATACAAATATACATATTTTAGGTGGTGAAATCGTAACAGCCTAACAATTTGGTATGCAACTTTATTAAATCAATAAAAAAAGTTATGCAAATTGGAAAAATAAATAAAAATATATCTTTTGTTGTTTTAATTAAGGAAATAAATATTTTATATGAATACTCACTTGGAAAAACGCATATTATAATTGTCTAATTTAATCGTAACAGCCTACCAATGTACTTTCTTCTCGACTGTTTGATTGTTTTTTTCTGTGTGCTGATTGTAATTGTCTAATTTAATGTAATTTTTTTTTTTTTTTTTAACTTGCAAGGTACAATGGAACATATTACTCGTATAAAGGAAATTGACTCAATCAAGGTCAATGCTATAATCTGTAATTTATCATCTTTTAGTTTAATTTTCTAAATATATGTGTGGTTGTCTGTGTGTATCTCTTTAAAAATTCTGCAATTTCATCATTTTATGACCCCCATTTGCGAAGTTGAGTATTTATTTCCAAAAATGCGAAACTCCAGGGACAATATTTGAAAATTTCTGTTTTCTTCCCCAATTCGCATTCTACTGCGAAATACTTCGCATCTTCATTCTTACACCCTTCGCATCCCTTCGCATTAATCACCTTCGCATTTTAACCTAATTAATCAAATGCAAACCACAAAATTTTCATTCCAGATGCGAACACAGTTTAGTTCTTGAACTCTAAACTTGCGAAATCAAAAATTCATATGTTGAACCCATATGCGAATATTAACCCAATTGACTTCAAATTGATTCACAGATGCAAACACTCGATTGTTTTACTTTCGCAAAATGAGCATCAACAACTCCACAATCGAGTTTTTAAATTCTTGCAAACAACAATTTCACAGTCCTTGACTTCGCGTTTTTCTTCACGAATCATCCCTCAATCATCAATCCAATTGCGAATCAAAACTCATATGTTGTTGCTTTATCGATTCATCGACTACACTCATACAAATGCGAACAATACTCAATTTCAAAATCGATTGAAACTTATAGCAAAGCTAAATCCAACTTCGCATTCAAAGCACACAAGTGTTATTGATTGCATTCATGAAATACTAACAAGATAATATATTATAATACAAATATACATATTTTAGGTGGTGAAATCGTAACAGCCTAACAATTTGGTATGCAACTTTATTAAATCAATAAAAAAAGTTATGCAAATTGGAAAAATAAATAAAAATATATCTTTTGTTGTTTTAATTAAGGAAATAAATATTTTATATGAATACTCACCTGGAAAAACGCATATTATAATTGTCTAATTTAATCGTAACAGCCTACCAATGTACTTTCTTCTCGACTGTTTGATTGTTTTTTTCTGTGTGCTGATTATAATTGTCTAATTTAATGTAAATTTTTTTTTTTTAACTTGCAAGGTACAATGGAACATATTACTCGTATAAAGGAAATTGACTCAATCAAGGACAATGCTATAATCTGTAATTTATCATCTTTTAGTTTAATTTTCTAAATATATGTGTGGTTGTCTGTGTGTATCTCTTTAAAAATTCTGCAATTTCATCATTTTATGACCCCCATTTGCGAAGTTGAGTATTTATTTCCAAAAATGCGAAACTCCAGGGACAATATTTGAAAATTTCTGTTTTCTTCCCCAATTCGCATTCTACTGTGAAATACTTCGCATCTTCATTCTTACACCCTTCGCATCCCTTCGCATTAATCACCTTCGCATTTTAACCTAATTAATCAAATGCAAACCACAAAATTTTCATTCCAGATGCGAACACAGTTTAGTTCTTGAACTCTAAACTTGCGAAATCAAAAATTCATATGTTGAACCCATATGCGAATATTAACCCAATTGACTTCAAATTGATTCACAGATGCAAACACTCGATTGTTTTACTTTCGCAAAATGAGCATCAACAACTCCACAATCGAGTTTTTAAATTCTTGCAAACAACAATTTCACAGTCCTTGACTTCGCGTTTTTCTTCACGAATCATCCCTCAATCATCAATCCAATTGCGAATCAAAACTCATATGTTCTTGCTTTATCGATTCATCGACTACACTCATACAAATGCGAACAATACTCAATTTCAAAATCGATTGAAACTTAAAGCAAAGCTAAATCCAACTTCGCATTCAAAGCACACAAGTGTTATTGATTGCATTCATGAAATACTAATAAGATAATATATTATAATACAAATATACATATTTTAGGTGGTGAAATCGTAACAGCCTAACAATTTGGTATGCAACTTTATTAAATCAATAAAAAAAGTTATGCAAATTGGAAAAATAAATAAAAATATATCTTTTGTTGTTTTAATTAAGGAAATAAATATTTTATATGAATACTCACCTGGAAAAACGCATATTATAATTGTCTAATTTAATCGTAACAGCCTACCAATGTACTTTCTTCTCGACTGTTTGATTGTTTTTTTCTGTGTGCTGATTATAATTGTCTAATTTAATGTAAATTTTTTTTTTTTTTTTTTTAACTTGCAAGGTACAATGGAACATATTACTCGTATAAAGGAAATTGACTCAATCAAGGACAATGCTATAATCTGTAATTTATCATCTTTTAGTTTAATTTTCTAAATATATGTGTGGTTGTCTGTGTGTATCTCTTTAAAAATTCTGCAATTTCATCATTTTATGACCCCCATTTGCGAAGTTGAGTATTTATTTCCAAAAATGCGAAACTCCAAGGACAATATTTGAAAATTTCTGTTTTCTTCCCCAATTCGCATTCTACTGTGAAATACTTCGCATCTTCATTCTTACACCCTTCGCATCCCTTCGCATTAATCACCTTCGCATTTTAACCTAATTAATCAAATGCAAACCACAAAATTTTCATTCCAGATGCGAACACAGTTTAGTTCTTGAACTCTAAACTTGCGAAATCAAAAATTCATATGTTGAACCCATATGCGAATATTAACCCAATTGACTTCAAATTGATTCACAGATGCAAACACTCGATTGTTTTACTTTCGCAAAATGAGCATCAACAACTCCACAATCGAGTTTTTAAATTCTTGCAAACAACAATTTCACAGTCCTTGACTTCGCGTTTTTCTTCACGAATCATCCCTCAATCATCAATCCAATTGCGAATCAAAACTCATATGTTCTTGCTTTATCGATTCATCGACTACACTCATACAAATGCGAACAATACTCAATTTCAAAATCGATTGAAACTTATAGCAAAGCTAAATCCAACTTCGCATTCAAAGCACACAAGTGTTATTGATTGCATTCATGAAATACTAATAAGATAATATATTATAATACAAATATACATATTTTAGGTGGTGAAATCGTAACTGCCTAACAATTTGGTATGCAACTTTATTAAATCAATAAAAAAAGTTATGCAAATTGGAAAAATAAATAAAAATATATCTTTTGTTGTTTTAATTAAGGAAATAAATATTTTATATGAATACTCACCTGGAAAAACGCATATTATAATTGTCTAATTTAATCGTAACAGCCTACCAATGTACTTTCTTCTCGACTGTTTGATTGTTTTTTTCTGTGTGCTGATTATAATTGTCTAATTTAATGTAAATTTTTTTTTTTTTTTTTTAACTTGCAAGGTACAATGGAACATATTACTCGTATAAAGGAAATTGACTCAATCAAGGACAATGCTATAATCTGTAATTTATCATCTTTTAGTTTAATTTTCTAAATATATGTGTGGTTGTCTGTGTGTATCTCTTTAAAAATTCTGCAATTTCATCATTTTATGACCCCCATTTGCGAAGTTGAGTATTTATTTCCAAAAATGCGAAACTCCAGGGACAATATTTGAAAATTTCTGTTTTCTTCCCCAATTCGCATTCTACTGTGAAATACTTCGCATCTTCATTCTTACACCCTTCGCATCCCTTCGCATTAATCACCTTCGCATTTTAACCTAATTAATCAAATGCAAACCACAAAATTTTCATTCCAGATGCGAACACAGTTTAGTTCTTGAACTCTAAACTTGCGAAATCAAAAATTCATATGTTGAACCCATATGCGAATATTAACCCAATTGACTTCAAATTGATTCACAGATGCAAACACTCGATTGTTTTACTTTCGCAAAATGAGCATCAACAACTCCACAATCGAGTTTTTAAATTCTTGCAAACAACAATTTCACAGTCCTTGACTTCGCGTTTTTCTTCACGAATCATCCCTCAATCATCAATCCAATTGCGAATCAAAACTCATATGTTCTTGCTTTATCGATTCATCGACTACACTCATACAAATGCGAACAATACTCAATTTCAAAATCGATTGAAACTTATAGCAAAGCTAAATCCAACTTCGCATTCAAAGCACACAAGTGTTATTGATTGCATTCATGAAATACTAATAAGATAATATATTATAATACAAATATACATATTTTAGGTGGTGAAATCGTAACAGCCTAACAATTTGGTATGCAACTTTATTAAATCAATAAAAAAAGTTATGCAAATTGGAAAAATAAATAAAAATATATCTTTTGTTGTTTTAATTAAGGAAATAAATATTTTATATGAATACTCACCTGGAAAAACGCATATTATAATTGTCTAATTTAATCGTAACAGCCTACCAATGTACTTTCTTCTCGACTGTTTGATTGTTTTTTTCTGTGTGCTGATTATAATTGTCTAATTTAATGTAAATTTTTTTTTTTTTTTTAACTTGCAAGGTACAATGGAACATATTACTCGTATAAAGGAAATTGACTCAATCAAGGACAATGCTATAATCTGTAATTTATCATCTTTTAGTTTAATTTTCTAAATATATGTGTGGTTGTCTGTGTGTATCTCTTTAAAAATTCTGCAATTTCATCATTTTATGACCCCCATTTGCGAAGTTGAGTATTTATTTCCAAAAATGCGAAACTCCAGGGACAATATTTGAAAATTTCTGTTTTCTTCCCCAATTCGCATTCTACTGTGAAATACTTCGCATCTTCATTCTTACACCCTTCGCATCCCTTCGCATTAATCACCTTCGCATTTTAACCTAATTAATCAAATGCAAACCACAAAATTTTCATTCCAGATGCGAACACAGTTTAGTTCTTGAACTCTAAACTTGCGAAATCAAAAATTCATATGTTGAACCCATATGCGAATATTAACCCAATTGACTTCAAATTGATTCACAGATGCAAACACTCGATTGTTTTACTTTCGCAAAATGAGCATCAACAACTCCACAATCGAGTTTTTAAATTCTTGCAAACAACAATTTCACAGTCCTTGACTTCGCGTTTTTCTTCACGAATCATCCCTCAATCATCAATCCAATTGCGAATCAAAACTCATATGTTCTTGCTTTATCGATTCATCGACTACACTCATACAAATGCGAACAATACTCAATTTCAAAATCGATTGAAACTTATAGCAAAGCTAAATCCAACTTCGCATTCAAAGCACACAAGTGTTATTGATTGCATTCATGAAATACTAACAAGATAATATATTATAATACAAATATACATATTTTAGGTGGTGAAATCGTAACAGCATAACAATTTGGTATGCAACTTTATTAAATCAATAAAAAAAGTTATGCAAATTGGAAAAATAAATAAAAATATATCTTTTGTTGTTTTAATTAAGGAAATAAATATTTTATATTAATACTCACCTGGAAAAACGCATATTATAATTGTCTAATTTAATCGTAACAGCCTACCAATGTACTTTCTTCTCGACTGTTTGATTGTTTTTTTCTGTGTGCTGATTATAATTGTCTAATTTAATGTAAATTTTTTTTTTTTTTTTAACTTGCAAGGTACAATGGAACATATTACTCGTATAAAGGAAATTGACTCAATCAAGGACAATGCTATAATCTGTAATTTATCATCTTTTAGTTTAATTTTCTAAATATATGTGTGGTTGTCTGTGTGTATCTCTTTAAAAATTCTGCAATTTCATCATTTTATGACCCCCATTTGCGAAGTTGAGTATTTATTTCCAAAAATGCGAAACTCCAGGGACAATATTTGAAAATTTCTGTTTTCTTCCCCAATTCGCATTCTACTGTGAAATACTTCGCATCTTCATTCTTACACCCTTCGCATCCCTTCGCATTAATCACCTTCGCATTTTAACCTAATTAATCAAATGCAAACAACAAAATTTTCATTCCAGATGCGAACACAGTTTAGTTCTTGAACTCTAAACTTGCGAAATCAAAAATTCATATGTTGAACCCATATGCGAATATTAACCCAATTGACTTCAAATTGATTCACAGATGCAAACACTCGATTGTTTTACTTTCGCAAAATGAGCATCAACAACTCCACAATCGAGTTTTTAAATTCTTGCAAACAACAATTTCACAGTTCTTGACTTCGCGTTTTTCTTCACGAATCATCCCTCAATCATCAATCCAATTGCGAATCAAAACTCATATGTTGTTGCTTTATCGATTCATCGACTACTCATACAAATGCGAACAATACTCAATTTCAAAATCGATTGAAACTTATAGCAAAGCTAAATCCAACTTCGCATTCAAAGCACACAAGTGTTATTGATTGCATTCATGAAATACTAACAAGATAATATATTATAATACAAATATACATATTTTAGGTGGTGAAATCGTAACAGCCTAACAATTTGGTATGCAACTTTATTAAATCAATAAAAAAAGTTATGCAAATTGGAAAAATAAATAAAAATATATCTTTTGTTGTTTTAATTAAGGAAATAAATATTTTATATGAATACTCACCTGGAAAAACGCATATTATAATTGTCTAATTTAATCGTAACAGCCTACCAATGTACTTTCTTCTCGACTGTTTGATTGTTTTTTTCTGTGTGCTGATTATAATTGTCTAATTTAATGTAAATTTTTTTTTTTTTTTTAACTTGCAAGGTACAATGGAACATATTACTCGTATAAAGGAAATTGACTCAATCAAGGACAATGCTATAATCTGTAATTTATCATCTTTTAGTTTAATTTTCTAAATATATGTGTGGTTGTCTGTGTGTATCTCTTTAAAAATTCTGCAATTTCATCATTTTATGACCCCCATTTGCGAAGTTGAGTATTTATTTCCAAAAATGCGAAACTCCAGGGACAATATTTGAAAATTTCTGTTTTCTTCCCCAATTCGCATTCTACTGTGAAATACTTCGCATCTTCATTCTTACACCCTTCGCATCCCTTCGCATTAATCACCTTCGCATTTTAACCTAATTAATCAAATGCAAACCACAAAATTTTCATTCCAGATGCGAACACAGTTTAGTTCTTGAACTCTAAACTTGCGAAATCAAAAATTCATATGTTGAACCCATATGCGAATATTAACCCAATTGACTTCAAATTGATTCACAGATGCAAACACTCGATTGTTTTACTTTCGCAAAATGAGCATCAACAACTCCACAATCGAGTTTTTAAATTCTTGCAAACAACAATTTCACAGCTCTTGACTTCGCGTTTTTCTTCACGAATCATCCCTCAATCATCAATCCAATTGCGAATCAAAACTCATATGTTGTTGCTTTATCGATTCATCGACTACTCATACAAATGCGAACAATACTCAATTTCAAAATCGATTGAAACTTATAGCAAAGCTAAATCCAACTTCGCATTCAAAGCACACAAGTGTTATTGATTGCATTCATGAAATACTAACAAGATAATATATTATAATACAAATATACATATTTTAGGTGGTGAAATCGTAACAGCCTAACAATTTGGTATGCAACTTTATTAAATCAATAAAAAAAGTTATGCAAATTGGAAAAATAAATAAAAATATATCTTTTGTTGTTTTAATTAAGGAAATAAATATTTTATATGAATACTCACCTGGAAAAACGCATATTATAATTGTCTAATTTAATCGTAACAGCCTACCAATGTACTTTCTTCTCGACTGTTTGATTGTTTTTTTCTGTGTGCTGATTATAATTGTCTAATTTAATGTAAATTTTTTTTTTTTTTTTAACTTGCAAGGTACAATGGAACATATTACTCGTATAAAGGAAATTGACTCAATCAAGGACAATGCTATAATCTATAATTTATCATCTTTTAGTTTAATTTTCTAAATATATGTGTGGTTGTCTGTGTGTATCTCTTTAAAAATTCTGCAATTTCATCATTTTATGACCCCCATTTGCGAAGTTGAGTATTTATTTCCAAAAATGCGAAACTCCAGGGACAATATTTGAAAATTTCTGTTTTCTTCCCCAATTCGCATTCTACTGTGAAATACTTCGCATCTTCATTCTTACACCCTTCGCATCCCTTCGCATTAATCACCTTCGCATTTTAACCTAATTAATCAAATGCAAACCACAAAATTTTCATTCCAGATGCGAACACAGTTTAGTTCTTGAACTCTAAACTTGCGAAATCAAAAATTCATATGTTGAACCCATATGCGAATATTAACCCAATTGACTTCAAATTGATTCACAGATTCAAACACTCGATTGTTTTACTTTCGCAAAATGAGCATCAACAACTCCACAATCGAGTTTTTAAATTCTTGCAAACAACAATTTCACAGTTCTTGACTTCGCGTTTTTCTTCACGAATCATCCCTCAATCATCAATCCAATTGCGAATCAAAACTCATATGTTGTTGCTTTATCGATTCATCGACTACTCATACAAATGCGAACAATACTCAATTTCAAAATCGATTGAAACTTATAGCAAAGCTAAATCCAACTTCGCATTCAAAGCACACAAGTGTTATTGATTGCATTCATCATTTTATGACCCCCATTTGCGAAGTTGAGTATTTATTTCCAAAAATGCGAAACTCCAGGGACAATATTTGAAAATTTCTGTTTTCTTCCCCAATTCGCATTCTACTGTGAAATACTTCGCATCTTCATTCTTACACCCTTCGCATCCCTTCGCATTAATCACCTTCGCATTTTAACCTAATTAATCAAATGCAAACCACAAAATTTTCATTCCAGATGCGAACACAGTTTAGTTCTTGAACTCTAAACTTGCGAAATCAAAAATTCATATGTTGAACCCATATGCGAATATTAACCCAATTGACTTCAAATTGATTCACAGATGCAAACACTCGATTGTTTTATTTCGCAAAATGAGCATCAACAACTCCACAATCGAGTTTTTAAATTCTTGCAAACAACAATTTCACAGTTCTTGACTTCGCGTTTTTCTTCACGAATCATCCCTCAATCATCAATCCAATTGCGAATCAAAACTCATATGTTGTTGCTTTAACGATTCATCGACTACTCATACAAATGCGAACAATACTCAATTTCAAAATCGATTGAAACTTATAGCAAACCTAAATCCAACTTCGCATTCAAAGCACACAAGTGTTATTGATTGCATTCATGAAATACTAACAAGATAATATATTATAATACAAATATACATATTTTAGGTGGTGAAATCGTAACAGCCTAACAATTTGGTATGCAACTTTATTAAATCAATAAAAAAAGTTATGCAAATTGGAAAAATAAATAAAAATATATCTTTTGTTGTTTTAATTAAGGAAATAAATATTTTATATGAATACTCACCTGGAAAAACGCATATTATAATTGTCTAATTTAATCGTAACAGCCTACCAATGTACTTTCTTCTCGACTGTTTGATTGTTTTTTTCTGTGTGCTGATTATAATTGTCTAATTTAATGTAAATTTTTTTTTTTTTTAACTTGCAAGGTACAATGGAACATATTACTCGTATAAAGGAAATTGACTCAATCAAGGACAATGCTATAATCTGTAATTTATCATCTTTTAGTTTAATTTTCTAAATATATGTGTGGTTGTCTGTGTGTATCTCTTTAAAAATTCTGCAATTTCATCATTCTATGACCCCCATTTGCGAAGTTGAGTATTTATTTCCAAAAATGCGAAACTCCAGGGACAATATTTGAAAATTTCTGTTTTCTTCCCCAATTCGCATTCTACTGTGAAATACTTTGCATCTTCATTCTTACACCCTTCGCATCCCTTCGCATTAATCACCTTCGCATTTTAACCTAATTAATCAAATGCAAACCACAAAATTTTCATTCCAGATGCGAACACAGTTTAGTTCTTGAACTCTAAACTTGCGAAATCAAAAATTCATATGTTGAACCCATATGCGAATATTAACCCAATTGACTTCAAATTGATTCACAGATGCAAACACTCGATTGTTTTACTTTCGCAAAATGAGCATCAACAACTCCACAATCGAGTTTTTAAATTCTTGCAAACAACAATTTCACAGTCCTTGACTTCGCGTTTTTCTTCACGAATCATCCCTCAATCATCAATCCAATTGCGAATCAAAACTCATATGTTGTTGCTTTATCGATTCATCGACTACACTCATACAAATGCGAACAATACTCAATTTCAAAATCGATTGAAACTTATAGCAAAGCTAAATCCAACTTCGCATTCAAAGCACACAAGTGTTATTGATTGCATTCATGAAATACTAACAAGATAATATATTATAATACAAATATACATATTTTAGGTGGTGAAATCGTAACATCCTAACAATTTGGTATGCAACTTTATTAAATCAATAAAAAAAGTTATGCAAATTGGAAAAATAAATAAAAATATATCTTTTGTTGTTTTAATTAAGGAAATAAATATTTTATATGAATACTCACCTGGAAAAACGCATATTATAATTGTCTAATTTAATCGTAACAGCCTACCAATGTACTTTCTTCTCGACTGTTTGATTGTTTTTTTCTGTGTGCTGATTATAATTGTCTAATTTAATGTAAAATTTTTTTTTTTTTTTAACTTGCAAGGTACAATGGAACATATTACTCGTATAAAGGAAATTGACTCAATCAAGGACAATGCTATAATCTGTAATTTATCATCTTTTAGTTTAATTTTCTAAATATATGTGTGGTTGTCTACGTGTGTATCTCTTTAAAAATTTTGCAATTTCATCATTTTATGACCCCCATTTGCGAAGTTGAGTATTTATTTCCAAAAATGCGAAACTCCAGGAACAATATTTGAAAATTTGTTTTCTTCCCCAATTCGCATTCTACTGTGAAATACTTCGCATCTTCATTCTTACACCCTTCGCATCCCTTCGCATTAATCACCTTCGCATTTTAACCTAATTAATCAAATGCAAACCTCAAAATTTTCATTCCAGATGCGAACACAGTTTAGTTCTTGAACTCTAAACTTGCGAAATCAAAAATTCATATGTTGAACCCATATGCGAATATTAACCCAATTGACTTCAAATTGATTCACAGATGCAAACACTCGATTGTTTTACTTTCGCAAAATGAGCATCAACAACTCCACAATCGAGTTTTTAAATTCTTGCAAACAACAATTTCACAGTTCTTGACTTCGCGTTTTTCTTCACGAATCATCCCTCAATCATCAATCCAATTGCGAATCAAAACTCATATGTTGTTGCTTTATCGATTCATCGACTACTCATACAAATGCGAACAATACTCAATTTCAAAATCGATTGAAACTTATAGCAAAGCTAAATCCAACTTCGCATGCAAAGCACACAAGTGTTATTGATTGCATTCATCATTTTATGACCCCCATTTGCGAAGTTGAGTATTTATTTCCAAAAATGCGAAACTCCAGGGACAATATTTGAAAATTTCTGTTTTCTTCCCCAATTCGCATTCTACTGTGAAATACTTCGCATCTTCATTCTTACACCCTTCGCATCCCTTCGCATTAATCACCTTCGCATTTTAACCTAATTAATCAAATGCAAACCAAAAAATTTTCATTCCAGATGCGAACACAGTTTAGTTCTTGAACTCTAAACTTGCGAAATCAAAAATTCATATGTTGAACCCATATGCGAATATTAACCCAATTGACTTCAAATTGATTCACAGATGCAAACACTCGATTGTTTTACTTTCGCAAAATGAGCATCAACAACTCCACAATCGAATTTTAAATTCTTGCAAACAACAATTTCACAGTTCTTGACTTCGCGTTTTTCTTCACGAATCATCCCTCAATCATCAATCCAATTGCGAATCAAAACTCATATGTTGTTGCTTTATCGATTCATCGACTACTCATACAAATGCGAACAATACTCAATTTCAAAATCGATTGAAACTTATAGCAAAGCTAAATCCAACTTCGCATTCAAAGCACACAAGTGTTATTGATTGCATTCATGAAATACTAACAAGATAATATATTATAATACAAATATACATATTTTAGGTGGTGAAATCGTAACAGCCTAACAATTTGGTATGCAACTTTATTAAATCAATAAAAAAAGTTATGCAAATTGGAAAAATAAATAAAAATATATCTTTTGTTGTTTTAATTAAGGAAATAAATATTTTATATGAATACTCACCTGGAAAAACGCATATTATAATTGTCTAATTTAATCGTAACAGCCTACCAATGTACTTTCTTCTCGACTGTTTGATTGTTTTTTTCTGTGTGCTGATTATAATTGTCTAATTTAATGTAAATTTTTTTTTTTTTTAAGTTGCAAGGTACAATGGAACATATTACTCGTATAAAGGAAATTGACTCAATCAAGGACAATGCTATAATCTATAATTTATCATCTTTTAGTTTAATTTTCTAAATATATGTGTGGTTGTCTGTGTGTATCTCTTTAAAAATTCTGCAATTTCATCATTTTATGACCCCCATTTGCGAAGTTGAGTATTTATTTCCAAAAATGCGAAACTCCAGGGACAATATTTGAAAATTTCTGTTTTCTTCCCCAATTCGCATTCTACTGTGAAATACTTCGCATCTTCATTCTTACACCCTTCGCATCCCTTCGCATTAATCACCTTCGCATTTTAACCTAATTAATCAAATGCAAACCACAAAATTTTCATTCCAGATGCGAACACAGTTTAGTTCTTGAACTCTAAACTTGCGAAATCAAAAATTCATATGTTGAACCCATATGCGAATATTAACCCAATTGACTTCAAATTGATTCACAGATGCAAACACTCGATTGTTTTACTTTCGCAAAATGAGCATCAACAACTCCACAATCGAGTTTTTAAATTCTTGCAAACAACAATTTCACAGTCCTTGACTTCGCGTTTTTCTTCACGAATCATCCCTCAATCATCAATCCAATTGCGAATCAAAACTCATATGTTCTTGCTTTATCGATTCATCGACTACACTCATACAAATGCGAACAATACTCAATTTCAAAATCGATTGAAACTTATAGCAAAGCTAAATCCAACTTCGCATTCAAAGCACACAAGTGTTATTGATTGCATTCATGAAATACTAACAAGATAATATATTATAATACAAATATACATATTTTAGGTGGTGAAATCGTAACAGCCTAACAATTTGGTATGCAACTTTATTAAATCAATAAAAAAAAGTTATGCAAATTGGAAAAATAAATAAAAATATATCTTTTGTTGTTTTAATTAAGGAAATAAATATTTTATATGAATACTCACCTGGAAAAACGCATATTATAATTGTCTAATTTAATCGTAACAGCCTACCAATGTACTTTCTTCTCGACTGTTTGATTGTTTTTTTCTGTGTGCTGATTATAATTGTCTAATTTAATGTAAATTTTTTTTTTTTTTAACTTGCAAGGTACAATGGAACATATTACTCGTATAAAGGAAATTGACTCAATCAAGGACAATGCTATAATCTGTAATTTATCATCTTTTAGTTTAATTTTCTAAATATATGTGTGGTTGTCTGTGTGTATCTCTTTAAAAATTCTGCAATTTCATCATTTTATGACCCCCATTTGCGAAGTTGAGTATTTATTTCCAAAAATGCGAAACTCCAGGGACAATATTTGAAAATTTCTGTTTTCTTCCCCAATTCGCATTCTACTGTGAAATACTTCGCATCTTCATTCTTACACCCTTCGCATCCCTTCGCATTAATCACCTTCGCATTTTAACCTAATTAATCAAATGCAAACCACAAAATTTTCATTCCAGATGCGAACACAGTTTAGTTCTTGAACTCTAAACTTGCGAAATCAAAAATTCATATGTTGAACCCATATGCAAATATTAACCCAATTGACTTCAAATTGATTCACAGATTCAAACACTCGATTGTTTTACTTTCGCAAAATGAGCATCAACAACTCCACAATCGAGTTTTTAAATTCTTGCAAACAACAATTTCACAGTTCTTGACTTCGCGTTTTTCTTCACGAATCATCCCTCAATCATCAATCCAATTGCGAATCAAAACTCATATGTTGTTGCTTTATCGATTCATCGACTACTCATACAAATGCGAACAATACTCAATTTCAAAATCGATTGAAACTTATAGCAAAGCTAAATCCAACTTCGCATTCAAAGCACACAAGTGTTATTGATTGCATTCATCATTTTATGACCCCCATTTGCGAAGTTGAGTATTTATTTCCAAAAATGCGAAACTCCAGGGACAATATTTGAAAATTTCTGTTTTCTTCCCCAATTCGCATTCTACTGTGAAATACTTCGCATCTTCATTCTTACACCCTTCGCATCCCTTCGCATTTTAACCTAATTAATCAAATGCAAACCACAAAATTTTCATTCCAGATGCGAACACAGTTTAGTTCTTGAACTCTAAACTTGCGAAATCAAAAATTCATATGTTGAACCCATATGCGAATATTAACCCAATTGACTTCAAATTGATTCACAGATGCAAACACTCGATTGTTTTATTTCGCAAAATGAGCATCAACAACTCCACAATCGAGTTTTTAAATTCTTGCAAACAACAATTTCACAGTTCTTGACTTCGCGTTTTTCTTCACGAATCATCCCTCAATCATCAATCCAATTGCGAATCAAAACTCATATGTTGTTGCTTTATCGATTCATCGACTACTCATACAAATGCGAACAATACTCAATTTCAAAATCGATTGAAACTTATAGCAAAGCTAAATCCAACTTCGCATTCAAAGCACACAAGTGTTATTGATTGCATTCATGAAATACTAACAAGATAATATATTATAATACAAATATACATATTTTAGGTGGTGAAATTGTAACAGCCTAACAATTTGGTATGCAACTTTATTAAATCAATAAAAAAAGTTATGCAAATTGGAAAAATAAATAAAAATATATCTTTTGTTGTTTTAATTAAGGAAATAAATATTTTATATGAATACTCACCTGGAAAAACGCATATTATAATTGTCTAATTTAATCGTAACAGCCTACCAATGTACTTTCTTCTCGACTGTTTGATTGTTTTTTTCTGTGTGCTGATTATAATTGTCTAATTTAATGTAAAATTTTTTTTTTTTTTAACTTGCAAGGTACAATGGAACATATTACTCGTATAAAGGAAATTGACTCAATCAAGGACAATGCTATAATCTGTAATTTATCATCTTTTAGTTTAATTTTCTAAATATATGTGTGGTTGTCTGTGTGTATCTCTTTAAAAATTCTGCAATTTCATCATTTTATGACCCCCATTTGCGAAGTTGAGTATTTATTTCCAAAAATGCGAAACTCTAGGGACAATATTTGAAAATTTCTGTTTTCTTCCCCAATTCGCATTCTACTGTGAAATACTTCGCATCTTCATTCTTACACCCTTCGCATCCCTTCGCATTAATCACCTTCGCATTTTAACCTAATTAATCAAATGCAAACCACAAAATTTTCATTCCAGATGCGAACACAGTTTAGTTCTTGAACTCTAAACTTGCGAAATCAAAAATTCATATGTTGAACCCATATGCGAATATTAACCCAATTGACTTCAAATTGATTCACAGATGCAAACACTCGATTGTTTTACTTTCGCAAAATGAGCATCAACAACTCCACAATCGAGTTTTTAAATTCTTGCAAACAACAATTTCACAGCTCTTGACTTCGCGTTTTTCTTCACGAATCATCCCTCAATCATCAATCCAATTGCGAATCAAAACTCATATGTTGTTGCTTTATCGATTCATCGACTACACTCATACAAATGCGAACAATACTCAATTTCAAAATCGATTGAAACTTATAGCAAAGCTAAATCCAACTTCGCATTCAAAGCACACAAGTGTTATTGATTGCATTCATGAAATACTAACAAGATAATATATTATAATACAAATATACATATTTTAGGTGGTGAAATCGTAACAGCCTAACAATTTGGTATGCAACTTTATTAAATCAATAAAAAAAGTTATGCAAATTGGAAAAATAAATAAAAATATATCTTTTGTTGTTTTAATTAAGGAAATAAATATTTTATATGAATACTCACCTGGAAAAACGCATATTATAATTGTCTAATTTAATCGTAACAGCCTACCAATGTACTTTCTTCTCGACTGTTTGATTGTTTTTTTCTGTGTGCTGATTATAATTGTCTAATTTAATGTAAATTTTTTTTTTTTTTTTAACTTGCAAGGTACAATGGAACATATTACTCGTATAAAGGAAATTGACTCAATCAAGGACAATGCTATAATCTGTAATTTATCATCTTTTAGTTTAATTTTCTAAATATATGTGTGGTTGTCTGTGTGTATCTCTTTAAAAATTCTGCAATTTCATCATTTTATGACCCCCATTTGCGAAGTTGAGTATTTATTTCCAAAAATGCGAAACTCCAGGGACAATATTTGAAAATTTCTGTTTTCTTCCCCAATTCGCATTCTACTGTGAAATACTTCGCATCTTCATTCTTACACCCTTCGCATCCCTTCGCATTAATCACCTTCGCATTTTAACCTAATTAATCAAATGCAAACCACAAAATTTTCATTCCAGATGCGAACACAGTTTAGTTCTTGAACTCTAAACTTGCGAAATCAAAAATTCATATGTTGAACCCATATGCGAATATTAACCCAATTGACTTCAAATTGATTCACAGATGCAAACACTCGATTGTTTTACTTTCGCAAAATGAGCATCAACAACTCCACAATCGAGTTTTTAAATTCTTGCAAACAACAATTTCACAGTCCTTGACTTCGCGTTTTTCTTCACGAATCATCCCTCAATCATCAATCCAATTGCGAATCAAAACTCATATGTTGTTGCTTTATCGATTCATCGACTACACTCATACAAATGCGAACAATACTCAATTTCAAAATCGATTGAAACTTATAGCAAAGCTAAATCCAACTTCGCATTCAAAGCACACAAGTGTTATTGATTGCATTCATGAAATACTAACAAGATAATATATTATAATACAAATATACATATTTTAGGTGGTGAAATCGTAACAGCCTAACAATTTGGTATGCAACTTTATTAAATCAATAAAAAAAGTTATGCAAATTGGAAAAATAAATAAAAATATATCTTTTGTTGTTTTAATTAAGGAAATAAATATTTTATATGAATACTCACCTGGAAAAACGCATATTATAATTGTCTAATTTAATCGTAACAGCCTACCAATGTACTTTCTTCTCGACTGTTTGATTGTTTTTTTCTGTGTGCTGATTATAATTGTCTAATTTAATGTAAATTTTTTTTTTTTTTTTTTAACTTGCAAGGTACAATGGAACATATTACTCGTATAAAGGAAATTGACTCAATCAAGGACAATGCTATAATCTGTAATTTATCATCTTTTAGTTTAATTTTCTAAATATATGTGTGGTTGTCTGTGTGTATCTCTTTAAAAATTCTGCAATTTCATCATTTTATGACCCCCATTTGCGAAGTTGAGTATTTATTTCCAAAAATGCGAAACTCCAGGGACAATATTTGAAAATTTCTGTTTTCTTCCCCAATTCGCATTCTACTGTGAAATACTTCGCATCTTCATTCTTACACCCTTCGCATCCCTTCGCATTAATCACCTTCGCATTTTAACCTAATTAATCAAATGCAAACCACAAAATTTTCATTCCAGATGCGAACACAGTTTAGTTCTTGAACTCTAAACTTGCGAAATCAAAAATTCATATGTTGAACCCATATGCGAATATTAACCCAATTGACTTCAAATTGATTCACAGATGCAAACACTCGATTGTTTTACTTTCGCAAAATGAGCATCAACAACTCCACAATCGAGTTTTTAAATTCTTGCAAACAACAATTTCACAGTCCTTGACTTCGCGTTTTTCTTCACGAATCATCCCTCAATCATCAATCCAATTGCGAATCAAAACTCATATGTTGTTGCTTTATCGATTCATCGACTACACTCATACAAATGCGAACAATACTCAATTTCAAAATCGATTGAAACTTATAGCAAAGCTAAATCCAACTTCGCATTCAAAGCACACAAGTGTTATTGATTGCATTCATTAAATACTAACAAGATAATATATTATAATACAAATATACATATTTTAGGTGGTGAAATCGTAACAGCCTAACAATTTGGTATGCAACTTTATTAAATCAATAAAAAAAAGTTATGCAAATTGGAAAAATAAATAAAAATATATCTTTTGTTGTTTTAATTAAGGAAATAAATATTTTATATGAATACTCACCTGGAAAAACGCATATTATAATTGTCTAATTTAATCGTAACAGCCTACCAATGTACTTTCTTCTCGACTGTTTGATTGTTTTTTTCTGTGTGCTGATTATAATTGTCTAATTTAATGTAAATTTTTTTTTTTTTTTTAACTTGCAAGGTACAATGGAACATATTACTCGTATAAAGGAAATTGACTCAATCAAGGACAATGCTATAATCTGTAATTTATCATCTTTTAGTTTAATTTTCTAAATATATGTGTGGTTGTCTGTGTGTATCTCTTTAAAAATTCTGCAATTTCATCATTTTATGACCCCCATTTGCGAAGTTGAGTATTTATTTCCAAAAATGCGAAACTCCAGGGACAATATTTGAAAATTTCTGTTTTCTTCCCCAATTCGCATTCTACTGTGAAATACTTCGCATCTTCATTCTTACACCCTTCGCATCCCTTCGCATTAATCACCTTCGCATTTTAACCTAATTAATCAAATGCAAACCACAAAATTTTCATTCCAGATGCGAACACAGTTTAGTTCTTGAACTCTAAACTTGCGAAATCAAAAATTCATATGTTGAACCCATATGCGAATATTAACCCAATTGACTTCAAATTGATTCACAGATGCAAACACTCGATTGTTTTACTTTCGCAAAATGAGCATCAACAACTCCACAATCGAGTTTTTAAATTCTTGCAAACAACAATTTCACAGTCCTTGACTTCGCGTTTTTCTTCACGAATCATCCCTCAATCATCAATCCAATTGCGAATCAAAACTCATATGTTGTTGCTTTATCGATTCATCGACTACACTCATACAAATGCGAACAATACTCAATTTCAAAATCGATTGAAACTTATAGCAAAGCTAAATCCAACTTCGCATTCAAAGCACACAAGTGTTATTGATTGCATTCATGAAATACTAACAAGATAATATATTATAATACAAATATACATATTTTAGGTGGTGAAATCGTAACAGACTAACAATTTGGTATGCAACTTTATTAAATCAATAAAAAAAGTTATGCAAATTGGAAAAATAAACAAAAATATATCTTTTGTTGTTTTAATTAAGGAAATAAATATTTTATATGAATACTCACCTGGAAAAACGCATATTATAATTGTCTAATTTAATCGTAACAGCCTACCAATGTACTTTCTTCTCGACTGTTTGATTGTTTTTTTCTGTGTGCTGATTATAATTGTCTAATTTAATGTAAATTTTTTTTTTTTTTTTAACTTGCAAGGTACAATGGAACATATTACTCGTATAAAGGAAATTGACTCAATCAAGGACAATGCTATAATCTGTAATTTATCATCTTTTAGTTTAATTTTCTAAATATATGTGTGGTTGTCTGTGTGTATCTCTTTAAAAATTCTGCAATTTCATCATTTTATGACCCCCATTTGCGAAGTTGAGTATTTATTTCCAAAAATGCGAAACTCCAGGGACAATATTTGAAAATTTCTGTTTTCTTCCCCAATTCGCATTCTACTGTGAAATACTTCGCATCTTCATTCTTACACCCTTCGCATCCCTTCGCATTAATCACCTTCGCATTTTAACCTAATTAATCAAATGCAAACCACAAAATTTTCATTCCAGATGCGAACACAGTTTAGTTCTTGAACTCTAAACTTGCGAAATCAAAAATTCATATGTTGAACCCATATGCGAATATTAACCCAATTGACTTCAAATTGATTCACAGATGCAAACACTCGATTGTTTTACTTTCGCAAAATGAGCATCAACAACTCCACAATCGAGTTTTTAAATTCTTGCAAACAACAATTTCACAGTCCTTGACTTCGCGTTTTTCTTCACGAATCATCCCTCAATCATCAATCCAATTGCGAATCAAAACTCATATGTTGTTGCTTTATCGATTCATCGACTACACTCATACAAATGCGAACAATACTCAATTTCAAAATCGATTGAAACTTATAGCAAAGCTAAATCCAACTTCGCATTCAAAGCACACAAGTGTTATTGATTGCATTCATGAAATACTAACAAGATAATATATTATAATACAAATATACATATTTTAGGTGGTGAAATCGTAACAGCCTAACAATTTGGTATGCAACTTTATTAAATCAATAAAAAAAGTTATGCAAATTGGAAAAATAAATAAAAATATATCTTTTGTTGTTTTAATTAAGGAAATAAATATTTTATATGAATACTCACCTGGAAAAACGCATATTATAATTGTCTAATTTAATCGTAACAGCCTACCAATGTACTTTCTTCTCGACTGTTTGATTGTTTTTTTCTGTGTGCTGATTATAATTGTCTAATTTAATGTAAATTTTTTTTTTTTAACTTGCAAGGTACAATGGAACATATTACTCGTATAAAGGAAATTGACTCAATCAAGGACAATGCTATAATCTGTAATTTATCATCTTTTAGTTTAATTTTCTAAATATATGTGTGGTTGTCTGTGTGTATCTCTTTAAAAATTCTGCAATTTCATCATTTTATGACCCCCATTTGCGAAGTTGAGTATTTATTTCCAAAAATGCGAAACTCCAGGGACAATATTTGAAAATTTCTGTTTTCTTCCCCAATTCGCATTCTACTATGAAATACTTCGCATCTTCATTCTTACACCCTTCGCATCCCTTCGCATTAATCACCTTCGCATTTTAACCTAATTAATCAAATGCAAACCACAAAATTTTCATTCCAGATGCGAACACAGTTTAGTTCTTGAACTCTAAACTTGCGAAATCAAAAATTCATATGTTGAACCCATATGTGAATATTAACCCAATTGACTTCAAATTGATTCACAGATGCAAACACTCGATTGTTTTACTTTCGCAAAATGAGCATCAACAACTCCACAATCGAGTTTTTAAATTCTTGCAAACAACAATTTCACAGTCCTTGACTTCGCGTTTTTCTTCACGAATCATCCCTCAATCATCAATCCAATTGCGAATCAAAACTCATATGTTGTTGCTTTATCGATTCATCGACTACACTCATACAAATGCGAACAATACTCAATTTCAAAATCGATTGAAACTTATAGCAAAGCTAAATCCAACTTCGCATTCAAAGCACACAAGTGTTATTGATTGCATTCATGAAATACTAACAAGATAATATATTATAATACGAATATACATATTTTAGGTGGTGAAATCGTAACAGCCTAACAATTTGGTATGCAACTTTATTAAATCAATAAAAAAAGTTATGCAAATTGGAAAAATAAATAAAAATATATCTTTTGTTGTTTTAATTAAGGAAATAAATATTTTATATGAATACTCACCTGGAAAAACGCATATTATAATTGTCTAATTTAATCGTAACAGCCTACCAATGTACTTTCTTCTCGACTGTTTGATTGTTTTTTTCTGTGTGCTGATTATAATTGTCTAATTTAATGTAAATTTTTTTTTTTTTTTAACTTGCAAGGTACAATGGAACATATTACTCGTATAAAGGAAATTGACTCAATCAAGGACAATGCTATAATCTGTAATTTATCATCTTTTAGTTTAATTTTCTAAATATATGTGTGGTTGTCTGTGTGTATCTCTTTAAAAATTCTGCAATTTCATCATTTTATGACCCCCATTTGCGAAGTTGAGTATTTATTTCCAAAAATGCGAAACTCCAGGGACAATATTTGAAAATTTCTGTTTTCTTCCCCAATTCGCATTCTACTGTGAAATACTTCGCATCTTCATTCTTACACCCTTCGCATCCCTTCGCATTAATCACCTTCGCATTTTAACCTAATTAATCAAATGCAAACCACAAAATTTTCATTCCAGATGCGAACACAGTTTAGTTCTTGAACTCTAAACTTGCGAAATCAAAAATTCATATGTTGAACCCATATGCGAATATTAACCCAATTGACTTCAAATTGATTCACAGATGCAAACACTCGATTGTTTTACTTTCGCAAAATGAGCATCAACAACTCCACAATCGAGTTTTTAAATTCTTGCAAACAACAATTTCACAGTCCTTGACTTCGCGTTTTTCTTCACGAATCATCCCTCAATCATCAATCCAATTGCGAATCAAAACTCATATGTTGTTGCTTTATCGATTCATCGACTACACTCATACAAATGCGAACAATACTCAATTTCAAAATCGATTGAAACTTATAGCAAAGCTAAATCCAACTTCGCATTCAAAGCACACAAGTGTTATTGATTGCATTCATGAAATACTAACAAGATAATATATTATAATACAAATATACATATTTTAGGTGGTGAAATCGTAACAGCCTAACAATTTGGTATGCAACTTTATTAAATCAATAAAAAAAGTTATGCAAATTGGAAAAATAAATAAAAATATATCTTTTGTTGTTTTAATTAAGGAAATAAATATTTTATATTAATACTCACCTGGAAAAACGCATATTATAATTGTCTAATTTAATCGTAACAGCCTACCAATGTACTTTCTTCTCGACTGTTTGATTGTTTTTTTCTGTGTGCTGATTATAATTGTCTAATTTAATGTAAATTTTTTTTTTTTTTTTTAACTTGCAAGGTACAATGGAACATATTACTCGTATAAAGGAAATTGACTCAATCAAGGACAATGCTATAATCTGTAATTTATCATCTTTTAGTTTAATTTTCTAAATATATGTGTGGTTGTCTGTGTGTATCTCTTTAAAAATTCTGCAATTTCATCATTTTATGACCCCCATTTGCGAAGTTGAGTATTTATTTCCAAAAATGCGAAACTCCAGGGACAATATTTGAAAATTTCTGTTTTCTTCCCCAATTTGCATTCTACTGTGAAATACTTCGCATCTTCATTCTTACACCCTTCGCATCCCTTCGCATTAATCACCTTCGCATTTTAACCTAATTAATCAAATGCAAACCACAAAATTTTCATTCCAGATGCGAACACAGTTTAGTTCTTGAACTCTAAACTTGCGAAATCAAAAATTCATATGTTGAACCCATATGCGAATATTAACCCAATTGACTTCAAATTGATTCACAGATGCAAACACTCGATTGTTTTACTTTCGCAAAATGAGCATCAACAACTCCACAATCGAGTTTTTAAATTCTTGCAAACAACAATTTCACAGTTCTTGACTTCGCGTTTTTCTTCACGAATCATCCCTCAATCATCAATCCAATTGCGAATCAAAACTCATATGTTGTTGCTTTATCGATTCATCGACTACTCATACAAATGCGAACAATACTCAATTTCAAAATCGATTGAAACTTATAGCAAAGCTAAATCCAACTTCGCATTCAAAGCACACAAGTGTTATTGATTGCATTCATGAAATACTAACAAGATAATATATTATAATACAAATATACATATTTTAGGTGGTGAAATCGTAACAGCCTAACAATTTGGTATGCAACTTTATTAAATCAATAAAAAAAGTTATGCAAATTGGAAAAATAAATAAAAATATATCTTTTGTTGTTTTAATTAAGGAAATAAATATTTTATATGAATACTCACCTGGAAAAACGCATATTATAATTGTCTAATTTAATCGTAACAGCCTACCAATGTACTTTCTTCTCGACTGTTTGATTGTTTTTTTCTGTGTGCTGATTATAATTGTCTAATTTAATGTAAAATTTTTTTTTTTTTTTTTAACTTGCAAGGTACAATGGAACATATTACTCGTATAAAGGAAATTGACTCAATCAAGGACAATGCTATAATCTGTAATTTATCATCTTTTAGTTTAATTTTCTAAATATATGTGTGGTTGTCTGTGTGTATCTCTTTAAAAATTCTGCAATTTCATCATTTTATGACCCCCATTTGCGAAGTTGAGTATTTATTTCCAAAAATGCGAAACTCCAGGGACAATATTTGAAAATTTCTGTTTTCTTCCCCAATTCGCATTCTACTGTGAAATACTTCGCATCTTCATTCTTACACCCTTCGCATCCCTTCGCATTAATCACCTTCGCATTTTAACCTAATTAATCAAATGCAAACCACAAAATTTTCATTCCAGATGCGAACACAGTTTAGTTCTTGAACTCTAAACTTGCGAAATCAAAAATTCATATGTTGAACCCATATGCGAATATTAACCCAATTGACTTCAAATTGATTCACAGATTCAAACACTCGATTGTTTTACTTTCGCAAAATGAGCATCAACAACTCCACAATCGAGTTTTTAAATTCTTGCAAACAACAATTTCACAGTTCTTGACTTCGCGTTTTTCTTCACGAATCATCCCTCAATCATCAATCCACTTGCGAATCAAAACTCATATGTTGTTGCTTTATCGATTCATCGACTACTCATACAAATGCGAACAATACTCAATTTCAAAATCGATTGAAACTTATAGCAAAGCTAAATCCAACTTCGCATTCAAAGCACACAAGTGTTATTGATTGCATTCATCATTTTATGACCCCCATTAGCGAAGTTGAGTATTTATTTCCAAAAATGCGAAACTCCAGGGACAATATTTGAAAATTTCTGTTTTCTTCCCCAATTCGCATTCTACTGTGAAATACTTCGCATCTTCATTCTTACACCCTTCGCATCCCTTCGCATTAATCACCTTCGCATTTTAACCTAATTAATCAAATGCAAACCACAAAATTTTCATTCCAGATGCGAACACAGTTTAGTTCTTGAACTCTAAACTTGCGAAATCAAAAATTCATATGTTGAACCCATATGCGAATATTAACCCAATTGACTTCAAATTGATTCACAGATGCAAACACTCGATTGTTTTATTTCGCAAAATGAGCATCAACAACTCCACAATCGAGTTTTTAAATTCTTGCAAACAACAATTTCACAGTTCTTGACTTCACGTTTTTCTTCACGAATCATCCCTCAATCATCAATCCAATTGCGAATCAAAACTCATATGTTGTTGCTTTATCGATTCATCGACTACTCATACAAATGCGAACAATACTCAATTTCAAAATCGATTGAAACTTATAGCAAAGCTAAATCCAACTTCGCATTCAAAGCACACAAGTGTTATTGATTGCATTCATGAAATACTAACAAGATAATATATTATAATACAAATATACATATTTTAGGTGGTGAAATCGTAACAGCCTAACAATTTGGTATGCAACTTTATTAAATCAATAAAAAAAGTTATGCAAATTGGAAAAATAAATAAAAATATATCTTTTGTTGTTTTAATTAAGGAAATAAATATTTTATATGAATACTCACCTGGAAAAACGCATATTATAATTGTCTAATTTAATCGTAACAGCCTACCAATGTACTTTCTTCTCGACTGTTTGATTGTTTTTTTCTGTGTGCTGATTATAATTGTCTAATTTAATGTAAATTTTTTTTTTTTTTTTTTAACTTGCAAGGTACAATGGAACATATTACTCGTATAAAGGAAATTGACTCAATCAAGGACAATGCTATAATCTGTAATTTATCATCTTTTAGTTTAATTTTCTAAATATATGTGTGGTTGTCTGTGTGTATCTCTTTAAAAATTCTGCAATTTCATCATTCTATGACCCCCATTTGCGAAGTTGAGTATTTATTTCCAAAAATGCGAAACTCCAGGGACAATATTTGAAAATTTCTGTTTTCTTCCCCAATTCGCATTCTACTGTGAAATACTTTGCATCTTCATTCTCACACCCTTCGCATCCCTTCGCATTAATCACCTTCGCATTTTAACCTAATTAATCAAATGCAAACCACAAAATTTTCATTCCAGATGCGAACACAGTTTAGTTCTTGAACTCTAAACTTGCGAAATCAAAAATTCATATGTTGAACCCATATGCGAATATTAACCCAATTGACTTCAAATTGATTCACAGATGCAAACACTCGATTGTTTTACTTTCGCAAAATGAGCATCAACAACTCCACAATCGAGTTTTTAAATTCTTGCAAACAACAATTTCACAGTCCTTGACTTCGCGTTTTTCTTCACGAATCATCCCTCAATCATCAATCCAATTGCGAATCAAAACTCATATGTTGTTGCTTTATCGATTCATCGACTACACTCATACAAATGCGAACAATACTCAATTTCAAAATCGATTGAAACTTATAGCAAAGCTAAATCCAACTTCGCATTCAAAGCACACAAGTGTTATTGATTGCATTCATGAAATACTAACAAGATAATATATTATAATACAAATATACATATTTTAGGTGGTGAAATCGTAACAGCCTAACAATTTGGTATGCAACTTTATTAAATCAATAAAAAAAAGTTATGCAAATTGGAAAAATAAATAAAAATATATCTTTTGTTGTTTTAATTAAGGAAATAAATATTTTATATGAATACTCACCTGGAAAAACGCATATTATAATTGTCTAATTTAATCGTAACAGCCTACCAATGTACTTTCTTCTCGACTGTTTGATTGTTTTTTTCTGTGTGCTGATTATAATTGTCTAATTTAATGTAAATTTTTTTTTTTTTTTTTAACTTGCAAGGTACAATGGAACATATTACTCGTATAAAGGAAATTGACTCAATCAAGGACAATGCTATAATCTGTAATTTATCATCTTTTAGTTTAATTTTCTAAATATATGTGTGGTTGTCTACGTGTGTATCTCTTTAAAAATTTTGCAATTTCATCATTTTATGACCCCCATTTGCGAAGTTGAGTATTTATTTCCAAAAATGCGAAACTCCAGGGACAATATTTGAAAATTTGTTTTCTTCCCCAATTCGCATTCTACTGTGAAATACTTCGCATCTTCATTCTTACACCCTTCGCATCCCTTCGCATTAATCACCTTCGCATTTTAACCTAATTAATCAAATGCAAACCACAAAATTTTCATTCCAGATGCGAACACAGTTTAGTTCTTGAACTCTAAACTTGCGAAATCAAAAATTCATATGTTGAACCCATATGCGAATATTAACCTAATTGACTTCAAATTGATTCACAGATGCAAACACTCGATTGTTTTACTTTCGCAAAATGAGCATCAACAACTCCACAATCGAGTTTTTAAATTCTTGCAAACAACAATTTCACAGTTCTTGACTTCGCGTTTTTCTTCACGAATCATCCCTCAATCATCAATCCAATTACGAATCAAAACTCATATGTTGTTGCTTTATCGATTCATCGACTACTCATACAAATGCGAACAATACTCAATTTCAAAATCGATTGAAACTTATAGCAAAGCTAAATCCAACTTCGCATTCAAAGCACACAAGTGTTATTGATTGCATTCATCATTTTATGACCCCCATTTGCGAAGTTGAGTATTTATTTCCAAAAATGCGAAACTCCAGGGACAATATTTGAAAATTTCTGTTTTCTTCCCCAATTCGCATTCTACTGTGAAATACTTCGCATCTTCATTCTTACACCCTTCGCATCCCTTCACATTAATCACCTTCGCATTTTAACCTAATTAATCAAATGCAAACCAAAAAATTTTCATTCCAGATGCGAACACAGTTTAGTTCTTGAACTCTAAACTTGCGAAATCAAAAATTCATATGTTGAACCCATATGCGAATATTAACCCAATTGACTTCAAATTGATTCACAGATGCAAACACTCGATTGTTTTACTTTCGCAAAATGAGCATCAACAACTCCACAATCGAATTTTAAATTCTTGCAAACAACAATTTCACAGTTCTTGACTTCGCGTTTTTCTTCACGAATCATCCCTCAATCATCAATCCAATTGCGAATCAAAACTCATATGTTGTTGCTTTATCGATTCATCGACTACTCATACAAATGCGAACAATACTCAATTTCAAAATCGATTGAAACTTATAGCAAAGCTAAATCCAACTTCGCATTCAAAGCACACAAGTGTTATTGATTGCATTCATGAAATACTAACAAGATAATATATTATAATACAAATATACATATTTTAGGTGGTGAAATCGTAACAGCCTAACAATTTGGTATGCAACTTTATTAAATCAATAAAAAAAGTTATGCAAATTGGAAAAATAAATAAAAATATATCTTTTGTTGTTTTAATTAAGGAAATAAATATTTTATATGAATACTCACCTGGAAAAACGCATATTATAATTGTCTAATTTAATCGTAACAGCCTACCAATGTACTTTCTTCTCGACTGTTTGATTGTTTTTTTCTGTGTGCTGATTATAATTGTCTAATTTAATGTAAATTTTTTTTTTTTTTAAGTTGCAAGGTACAATGGAACATATTACTCGTATAAAGGAAATTGACTCAATCAAGGACAATGCTATAATCTATAATTTATCATCTTTTAGTTTAATTTTCTAAATATATGTGTGGTTGTCTGTGTGTATCTCTTTAAAAATTCTGCAATTTCATCATTTTATGACCCCCATTTGCGAAGTTGAGTATTTATTTCCAAAAATGCGAAACTCCAGGGACAATATTTGAAAATTTCTGTTTTCTTCCCCAATTCGCATTCTACTGTGAAATACTTCGCATCTTCATTCTTACACCCTTCGCATCCCTTCGCATTAATCACCTTCGCATTTTAACCTAATTAATCAAATGCAAACCACAAAATTTTCATTCCAGATGCGAACACAGTTTAGTTCTTGAACTCTAAACTTGCGAAATCAAAAATTCATATGTTGAACCCATATGCGAATATTAACCCAATTGACTTCAAATTGATTCACAGATGCAAACACTCGATTGTTTTACTTTCGCAAAATGAGCATCAACAACTCCACAATCGAGTTTTTAAATTCTTGCAAACAACAATTTCACAGTCCTTGACTTCGCGTTTTTCTTCACGAATCATCCCTCAATCATCAATCCAATTGCGAATCAAAACTCATATGTTCTTGCTTTATCGATTCATCGACTACACGTATACAAATGCGAACAATACTCAATTTCAAAATCGATTGAAACTTATAGCAAAGCTAAATCCAACTTCGCATTCAAAGCACACAAGTGTTATTGATTGCATTCATGAAATACTAACAAGATAATATATTATAATACAAATATACATATTTTAGGTGGTGAAATCGTAACAGCCTAACAATTTGGTATGCAACTTTATTAAATCAATAAAAAAAGTTATGCAAATTGGAAAAATAAATAAAAATATATCTTTTGTTGTTTTATTTAAGGAAATAAATATTTTATATGAATACTCACCTGGAAAAACGCATATTATAATTGTCTAATTTAATCGTAACAGCCTACCAATGTACTTTCTTCTCGACTGTTTGATTGTTTTTTTCTGTGTGCTGATTATAATTGTCTAATTTAATGTAATTTTTTTTTTTTTTTTAACTTGCAAGGTACAATGGAACATATTACTCGTATAAAGGAAATTGACTCAATCAAGGACAATGCTATAATCTGTAATTTATCATCTTTTAGTTTAATTTTCTAAATATATGTGTGGTTGTCTATGTGTGTATCTCTTTAAAAATTTTGCAATTTCATCATTTTATGACCCCCATTTGCGAAGTTGAGTATTTATTTCCAAAAATGCGAAACTCCAGGGACAATATTTGAAAATTTCTGTTTTCTTCCCCAATTCGCATTCTACTGTGAAATACTTCGCATCTTCATTCTTACACCCTTCGCATCCCTTCGCATTAATCACCTTCGCATTTTAACCTAATTAATCAAATGCAAACCACAAAATTTTCATTCCAGATGCGAACACAGTTTAGTTCTTGAACTCTAAACTTGCGAAATCAAAAATTCATATGTTGAACCCATATGCGAATATTAACCCAATTGACTTCAAATTGATTCACAGATGCAAACACTCGATTGTTTTACTTTCGCAAAATGAGCATCAACAACTCCACAATCGAGTTTTTAAATTCTTGCAAACAACAATTTCACAGTCCTTGACTTCGCGTTTTTCTTCACGAATCATCCCTCAATCATCAATCCAATTGCGAATCAAAACTCATATGTTCTTGCTTTATCGATTCATCGACTACACTCATACAAATGCGAACAATACTCAATTTCAAAATCGATTGAAACTTATAGCAAAGCTAAATCCAACTTCGCATTCAAAGCACACAAGTGTTATTGATTGCATTCATGAAATACTAACAAGATAATATATTATAATACAAATATACATATTTTAGGTGGTGAAATCGTAACAGCCTAACAATTTGGTATGCAACTTTATTAAATCAATAAAAAAAGTTATGCAAATTGGAAAAATAAATAAAAATATATCTTTTGTTGTTTTAATTAAGGAAATAAATATTTTATATGAATACTCACCTGGAAAAACGCATATTATAATTGTCTAATTTAATCGTAACAGCCTACCAATGTACTTTCTTCTCGACTGTTTGATTGTTTTTTTCTGTGTGCTGATTATAATTGTCTAATTTAATGTAATTTTTTTTTTTTTTTTTAACTTGCAAGGTACAATGGAACATATTACTCCTATAAAGGAAATTGACTCAATCAAGGACAATGCTATAATCTGTAATTTATCATCTTTTAGTTTAATTTTCTAAATATATGTGTGGTTGTCTATGTGTGTATCTCTTTAAAAATTTTGCAATTTCATCATTTTATGACCCCCATTTGAGAAGTTGAGTATTTATTTCCAAAAATGCGAAACTCCAGGGACAATATTTGAAAATTTGTTTTCTTCCCCAATTCGCATTCTACTGTGAAATACTTCGCATCTTCATTCTTACACCCTTCGCATCCCTTCGCATTAATCACCTTCGCATTTTAACCTAATTAATCAAATGCAAACCACAAAATTTTCATTCCAGATGCGAAAACAGTTTAGTTCTTGAACTCTAAACTTGCGAAATCAAAAATTCATATGTTGAACCCATATGCGAATATTAACCCAATTGACTTCAAATTGATTCACAGATGCAAACACTCGATTGTTTTACTTTCGCAAAATGAGCATCAACAACTCCACAATCGAGTTTTTAAATTCTTGCAAACAACAATTTCACAGTTCTTGACTTCGCGTTTTTCTTCACGAATCATCCCTCAATCATCAATCCAATTGCGAATCAAAACTCATATGTTGTTGCTTTATCGATTCATCGACTACTCATACAAATGCGAACAATACTCAATTTCAAAATCGATTGAAACTTATAGCAAAGCTAAATCCAACTTCGCATTCAAAGCACACAAGTGTTATTGATTGCATTCATCATTTTATGACCCCCATTTGCGAAGTTGAGTATTTATTTCCAAAAATGCGAAACTCCAGGGACAATATTTGAAAATTTCTGTTTTCTTCCCCAATTCGCATTCTACTGTGAAATACTTCGCATCTTCATTCTTACACCCTTCGCATCCCTTCGCATTAATCACCTTCGCATTTTAACCTAATTAATCAAATGCAAACCAAAAAATTTTCATTCCAGATGCGAACACAGTTTAGTTCTTGAACTCTAAACTTGCGAAATCAAAAATTCATATGTTGAACCCATATGCAAATATTAACCCAATTGACTTCAAATTGATTCACAGATGCGAACACTCGATTGTTTTACTTTCGCAAAATGAGCATCAACAACTCCACAATCGAATTTTAAATTCTTGCAAACAACAATTTCACAGTTCTTGACTTCGCGTTTTTCTTCACGAATCATCCCTCAATCATCAATCCAATTGCGAATCAAAACTCATATGTTGTTGCTTTATCGATTCATCGACTACTCATACAAATGCGAACAATACTCAATTTCAAAATCGATTGAAACTTATAGCAAAGCTAAATCCAACTTCGCATTCAAAGCACACAAGTGTTATTGATTGCATTCATCATTTTATGACCCCCATTTGCGAAGTTGAGTATTTATTTCCAAAAATGCGAAACTCCAGGGACAATATTTGAAAATTTCTGTTTTCTTCCCCAATTCGCATTCTACTGTGAAATACTTCGCATCTTCATTCTTACACCCTTCGCATCCCTTCGCATTAATCACCTTCGCATTTTAACCTAATTAATCAAATGCAAACCAAAAAATTTTCATTCCAGATGCGAACACAGTTTAGTTCTTGAACTCTAAACTTGCGAAATCAAAAATTCATATGTTGAACCCATATGCGAATATTAACCCAATTGACTTCAAATTGATTCACAGATGCAAACACTCGATTGTTTTACTTTCGCAAAATGAGCATCAACAACTCCACAATCGAGTTTTTAAATTCTTGCAAACAACAATTTCACAGTTCTTGACTTCGCGTTTTTCTTCACGAATCATCCCTCAATCATCAATCCAATTGCGAATCAAAACTCATATGTTGTTGCTTTATCGATTCATCGACTACTCATACAAATGCGAACAATACTCAATTTCAAAATCGATTGAAACTTATAGCAAAGCTAAATCCAACTTCGCATTCAAAGCACACAAGTGTTATTGATTGCATTCATGAAATACTAACAAGATAATATATTATAATACAAATATACATATTTTAGGTGGTGAAATCGTAACAGCCTAACAATTTGGTATGCAACTTTATTAAATCAATAAAAAAAGTTATGCAAATTGGAAAAATAAATAAAAATATATCTTTTGTTGTTTTAATTAAGGAAATAAATATTTTATATGAATACTCACCTGGAAAAACGCATATTATAATTGTCTAATATAATCGTAACAGCCTACCAATGTACTTTCTTCTCGACTGTTTGATTGTTTTTTTCTGTGTGTTGATTATAATTGTCTAATTTAATGTAAAATTTTTTTTTTTTTTAACTTGCAAGGTACAATGGAACATATTACTCGTATAAAGGAAATTGACTCAATCAAGGACAATGTTATAATCTTTAATTTATCATCTTTTAGTTTAATTTTCTAAATATATGTGTGGTTGTCTGTGTGTATCTCTTTAAAAATTCTGCAATTTCATCATTTTATGACCCCCATTTGCGAAGTTGAGTATTTATTTCCAAAAATGCGAAACTCCAGGGACAATATTTCAAAATTTCTGTTTTCTTCCCCAATTCGCATTCTACTGTGAAATATTTCGCATCTTCATTCTTACTCCTTTCGCATCCCTTCGCATTAATCACCTTCGCATTTTAACCTAATTAATCAAATGCAAACCACAAAATTTTCATTCCAGATGCGAACACAGTTTAGTTCTTGAACTCTAAACTTGCGAAATCAAAAATTCATATGTTGAACCCATATGCGAATATTAACCCAATTGACTTCAAATTGATTCACAGATGCAAACACTCGATTGTTTTACTTTCGCAAAATGAGCATCAACAACTCCACAATCGAGTTTTTAAATTCTTGCAAACAACAATTTCACAGTTCTTGACTTCGCGTTTTTCTTCACGAATCATCCCTCAATCATCAATCCAATTGCGAATCAAAACTCATATGTTGTTGCTTTATCGATTCATCGACTACTCATACAAATGCGAACAATACTCAATTTCAAAATCGATTGAAACTTATAGCAAAGCTAAATCCAACTTCGCATTCAAAGCACACAAGTGTTATTGATTGCATTCATGAAATACTAACAAGATAATATATTATAATTCAAATATACATATTTTAGGTGGTGAAATCGTAACAGCCTAACAATTTGGTATGCAACTTTATTAAATCAATAAAAAAAGTTATGCAAATTGGAAAAATAAATAAAAATATATCTTTTGTTGTTTTAATTAAGGAAATAAATATTTTATATGAATACTCACCTGGAAAAACGCATATTATAATTGTCTAATTTAATCGTAACAGCCTACCAATGTACTTTCTTCTCGACTGTTTGATTATTTTTTTCTGTGTGCTGATTATAATTGTCTAATTTAATGTAAATTTTTTTTTTTTTTTTTAACTTGCAAGGTACAATGGAACATATTACTCGTATAAAGGAAATTGACTCAATCAAGGACAATGCTATAATCTGTAATTTATCATCTTTTAGTTTAATTTTCTAAATATATGTGTGGTTGTCTGTGTGTATCTCTTTAAAAATTCTGCAATTTCATCATTTTATGACCCCCATTTGCGAAGTTGAGTATTTATTTCCAAAAATGCGAAACTCCAGGGACAATATTTGAAAATTTCTGTTTTCTTCCCCAATTCGCATTCTACTGTGAAATACTTCGCATCTTCATTCTTTCACCCTTCGCATCCCTTCGCATTAATCACCTTTGCATTTTAACCTAATTAATCAAATGCAAACCACAAAATTTTCATTCCAGATGCGAACACAGTTTAGTTCTTGAACTCTAAACTTGCGAAATCAAAAATTCATATGTTGAACCCATATGCGAATATTAACCCAATTGACTTCAAATTGATTCACAGATGCAAACACTCGATTGTTTTACTTTCGCAAAATGAGCATCAACAACTCCACAATCGAGTTTTTAAATTCTTGCACACAACAATTTCACAGTTCTTGACTTCGCGTTTTTCTTCACGAATCATCCCTCAATCATCAATCCAATTGCGAATCAAAACTCATATGTTGTTGCTTTATCGATTCATCGACTACTCATACAAATGCGAACAATACTCAATTTCAAAATCGATTGAAACTTATAGCAAAGCTAAATCCAACTTCGCATTCAAAGCACACAAGTGTTATTGATTGCATTCATCATTTTATGACCCCCATTTGCGAAGTTGAGTATTTATTTCCAAAAATGCGAAACTCCAGGGACAATATTTGAAAATTTCTGTTTTCTTCCCCAATTCGCATTCTACTGTGAAATACTTCGCATCTTCATTCTTACACCCTTCGCATCCCTTCGCATTAATCACCTTCGCATTTTAACCTAATTAATCAAATGCAAACCAAAAAATTTTCATTCCAGATGCGAACACAGTTTAGTTCTTGAACTCTAAACTTGCGAAATCAAAAATTCATATGTTGAACCCATATGCGAATATTAACCCAATTGACTTCAAATTGATTCACAGATGCAAACACTCGATTGTTTTACTTTCGCAAAATGAGCATCAACAACTCCACAATCGAGTTTTTAAATTCTTGCAAACAACAATTTCACAGTTCTTGACTTCGCGTTTTTCTTCACGAATCATCCCTCAATCTTCAATCCAATTGCGAATCAAAACTCATATGTTGTTGCTTTATCGATTCATCGACTACTCATACAAATGCGAACAATACTCAATTTCAAAATCGATTGAAACTTATAGCAAAGCTAAATCCAACTTCGCATTCAAAGCACACAAGTGTTATTGATTGCATTCATCATTTTATGACCCCCATTTGCGAAGTTGAGTATTTATTTCCAAAAATGCGAAACTCCAGGGACAATATTTGAAAATTTCTGTTTTCTTCCCCAATTCGCATTCTACTGTGAAATACTTCGCATCTTCATTCTTACACCCTTCGCATCCCTTCGCATTAATCACCTTCGCATTTTAACCTAATTAATCAAACGCAAACCACAAAATTTTCATTCCAGATGCAAACACAGTTTAGTTCTTGAACTCTAAACTTGCGAAATCAAAAATTCATATGTTGAACCCATATGCGAATATTAACCCAATTGACTTCAAATTGTTTCACAGATGCAAACACTCGATTGTTTTACTTTCGCAAAATGAGCATCAACAACTCCACAATCGAGTTTTTAAATTCTTGCAAACAACAATTTCACAGTTCTTGACTTCGCGTTTTTCTTCACGAATCATCCCTCAATCATCAATCCAATTGCGAATCAAAACTCATATGTTGTTGCTTTATCGATTCATCGACTACTCATACAAATGCGAACAATACTCAATTTCAAAATCGATTGAAACTTATAGCAAAGCTAAATCCAACTTCGCATTCAAAGCACACAAGTGTTATTGATTGCATTCATCATTTTATGACCCCCATTTGCGAAGTTGAGTATTTATTTCCAAAAATGCGAAACTCCAGGGACAATATTTGAAAATTTCTGTTTTCTTCCCCAATTCGCATTCTACTGTGAAATATTTCGCATCTTCATTCTTACTCCTTTCGCATCCCTTCGCATTAATCACCTTCGCATTTTAACCTAATTAATCAAATGCAAACCACAAAATTTTCATTCCAGATGCGAACACAGTTTAGTTCTTGAACTCTAAACTTGCGAAATCAAAAATTCATATGTTGAACCCATATGCGAATATTAACCCAATTGACTTCAAATTGATTCACAGATGCAAACACTCGATTGTTTTACTTTCGCAAAATGAGCATCAACAACTCCACAATCGAGTTTTTAAATTCTTGCAAACAACAATTTCACAGTTCTTGACTTCGCGTTTTTCTTCACGAATCATCCCTCAATCATCAATCCAATTGCGAATCAAAACTCATATGTTGTTGCTTTATCGATTCATCGACTACTCATACAAATGCGAACAATACTCAATTTCAAAATCGATTGAAACTTATAGCAAAGCTAAATCCAACTTCGCATTCAAAGCACACAAGTGTTATTGATTGCATTCATGAAATACTAACAAGATAATATATTATAATACAAATATACATATTTTCGGTGGTGAAATCGTAACAGCCTAACAATTTGGTATGCAACTTTATTAAATCAATAAAAAAAGTTATGCAAATTGGAAAAATAAATAAAAATATATCTTTTGTTGTTTTAATTAAGGAAATAAATATTTTATATGAATACTCACCTGGAAAAACGCATATTATAATTGTCTAATATAATCGTAACAGCCTACCAATGTACTTTCTTCTCGACTGTTTGATTGTTTTTTTCTGTGTGTTGATTATAATTGTCTAATTTAATGTAAAATTTTTTTTTTTTTAACTTGCAAGGTACAATGGAACATATTACTCGTATAAAGGAAATTGACTCAATCAAGGACAATGTTATAATCTTTAATTTATCATCTTTTAGTTTAATTTTCTAAATATATGTGTGGTTGTCTGTGTGTATCTCTTTAAAAATTCTGCAATTTCATCATTTTATGACCCCCATTTGCGAAGTTGAGTATTTATTTCCAAAAATGCGAAACTCCAGGGACAATATTTCAAAATTTCTGTTTTCTTCCCCAATTCGCATTCTACTGTGAAATACTTCGCATCTTCATTCTTACACCCTTCGCATCCCTTCGCATTAATCACCTTCGCATTTTAACCTAATTAATCAAATGCAAACCACAAAATTTTCATTCCAGATGCGAACACAGTTTAGTTCTTGAACTCTAAACTTGCGAAATCAAAAATTCATATGTTGAACCCATATGCGAATATTAACCCAATTGACTTCAAATTGATTCACAGATGCAAACACTCGATTGTTTTACTTTCGCAAAATGAGCATCAACAACTCCACAATCGAGTTTTTAAATTCTTGCAAACAACAATTTCACAGTCCTTGACTTCGCGTTTTTCTTCACGAATCATCCCTCAATCATCAATCCAATTGCGAATCAAAACTCATATGTTCTTGCTTTATCGATTCATCGACTACACTCATACAAATGCGAACAATACTCAATTTCAAAATCGATTGAAACTTATAGCAAAGCTAAATCCAACTTCGCATTCAAAGCACACAAGTGTTATTGATTGCATTCATGAAATACTAACAAGATAATATATTATAATACAAATATACATATTTTAGGTGGTGAAATCGTAACAGCCTAACAATTTGGTATGCAACTTTATTAAATCAATAAAAAAAGTTATGCAAATTGGAAAAATAAATAAAAATATATCTTTTGTTGTTTTAATTAAGGAAATAAATATTTTATATGAATACTCACCTGGAAAAACGCATATTATAATTGTCTAATTTAATCGTAACAGCCTACCAATGTACTTTCTTCTCGACTGTTTGATTGTTTTTTTCTGTGTGCTGATTATAATTGTCTAATTTAATGTAATTTTTTTTTTTTTTTTTTTTTTTAACTTGCAAGGTACAATGGAACATATTACTCCTATAAAGGAAATTGACTCAATCAAGGACAATGCTATAATCTGTAATTTATCATCTTTTAGTTTAGTTTTCTAAATATATGTGTGGTTGTCTGTGTGTATCTCTTTAAAAATTTTGCAATTTCATCATTTTATGACCCCCATTTGCGAAGTTGAGTATTTATTTCCAAAAATGCGAAACTCCAGGGACAATATTTGAAAATTTCTGTTTTCTTCCCCAATTCGCATTCTACTGTGAAATACTTCGCATCTTCATTCTTACACCCTTCGCATCCCTTCGCATTAATCACCTTCGCATTTTAACCTAATTAATCAAATGCAAACCACAAAATTTTCATTCCAGATGCGAACACAGTTTAGTTCTTGAACTCTAAACTTGCGAAATCAAAAATTCATATGTTGAACCCATATGCGAATATTAACCCAATTGACTTCAAATTGATTCACAGATGCAAACACTTTATTGTTTTACTTTCGCAAAATGAGCATCAACAACTCCACAATCGAGTTTTTAAATTCTTGCAAACAACAATTTCACAGTCCTTGACTTCGCGTTTTTCTTCACGAATCATCCCTCAATCATCAATCCAATTGCGAATCAAAACTCATATGTTCTTGCTTTATCGATTCATCGACTACACTCATACAAATGCGAACAATACTCAATTTCAAAATCGATTGAAACTTATAGCAAAGCTAAATCCAACTTCGCATTCAAAGCACACAAGTGTTATTGATTGCATTCATGAAATACAAACAAGATAATATATTATAATACAAATATACATATTTTAGGTGGTGAAATCGTAACAGCCTAACAATTTGGTATGCAACTTTATTAAATCAATAAAAAAAGTTATGCAAATTGGAAAAATAAATAAAAATATATCTTTTGTTGTTTTAATTAAGGAAATAAATATTTTATATGAATACTCACCTGGAAAAACGCATATTATAATTGTCTAATTTAATCGTAACAGCCTACCAATGTACTTTCTTCTTGACTGTTTGATTGTTTTTTTCTGTGTGCTGATTATAATTGTCTAATTTAATGTAAATTTTTTTTTTAACTTGCAAGGTACAATGGAACATATTACTCCTATAAAGGAAATTGACTCAATCAAGGACAATGCTATAATCTGTAATTTATCATCTTTTAGTTTAATTTTCTAAATATATGTGTGGTTGTCTGTGTGTATCTCTTTAAAAATTCTGCAATTTCATCATTTTATGACCCCCATTTGCGAAGTTGAGTATTTATTTCCAAAAATGCGAAACTCCAGGGACAATATTTGAAAATTTCTGTTTTCTTCCCCAATTCGCATTCTACTGTGAAATACTTCGCATCTTCATTCTTACACCCTTCGCATCCCTTCGCATTAATCACCTTCGCATTTTAACCTAATTAATCAAATGCAAACCGCAAAATTTTCATTCCAGATGCGAACACAGTTTAGTTCTTGAACTCTAAACTTGCGAAATCAAAAATTCATATGTTGAACCCATATGTGAATATTAACCCAATTGACTTCAAATTGATTCACAGATGCAAACACTCGATTGTTTTACTTTCGCAAAATGAGCATCAACAACTCCACAATCGAGTTTTTAAATTCTTGCAAACAACAATTTCACAGTTCTTGACTTCACGTTTTTCTTCACGAATCATCCCTCAATCATCAATCCAATTGCGAATCAAAACTCATATGTTGTTGCTTTATCGATTCATCGACTACTCATACAAATGCGAACAATACTCAATTTCAAAATCGATTGAAACTTATAGCAAAGCTAAATCCAACTTCGCATTCAAAGCACACAAGTGTTATTGATTGCATTCATCATTTTATGACCCCCATTTGCGAAGTTGAGTATTTATTTCCAAAAATGCGAAACTCCAGGGACAATATTTGAAAATTTCTGTTTTCTTCCCCAATTCGCATTCTACTGTGAAATACTTTGCATCTTCATTCTTACACCCTTCGCATCCCTTCGCATTAATCACCTTCGCATTTTAACCTAATTAATCAAATGCAAACCACAAAATTTTCATTCCAGATGCGAACACAGTTTAGTTCTTGAACTCTAAACTTGCGAAATCAAAAATTCATATGTTGAACCCATATGCGAATATTAACCCAATTGACTTCAGATTGATTCACAGATGCAAACACTCGATTGTTTTACTTTCGCAAAATGAGCATCAACAACTCCACAATCGAGTTTTTAAATTCTTGCAAACAACAATTTCACAGTCCTTGACTTCGCGTTTTTCTTCACGAATCATCCCTCAATCATCAATCCAATTGCGAATCAAAACTCATATGTTCTTGCTTTATCGATTCATCGACTACACTCATACAAATGCGAACAATACTCAATTTCAAAATCGATTGAAACTTATAGCAAAGCTAAATCCAACTTCGCATTCAAAGCACACAAGTGTTATTGATTGCATTCATGAAATACTAACAAGATAATATATTATAATACAAATATACATATTTTAGGTGGTGAAATCGTAACAGCCTAACAATTTGGTATGCAACTTTATTAAATCAATAAAAAAAGTTATGCAAATTGGAAAAATAAATAAAAATATATCTTTTGTTGTTTTAATTAAGGAAATAAATATTTTATATGAATACTCACCTGGAAAAACGCATATTATAATTGTCTAATTTAATCGTAACAGCCTACCAATGTACTTTCTTCTTGACTGTTTGATTGTTTTTTTCTGTGTGCTGATTATAATTGTCTAATTTAATGTAAATTTTTTTTTTAACTTGCAAGGTACAATGGAACATATTGTTGGGTTTTTGGTCATAAGACATCCTATGTGCTCATACAAACCCTAATGCTTGGATCTAGGTTTCTCTATTGTACATGCTTTGAATCCAAGACTATAAACCCTAATTCTAGCATACATATAATCATATTAACATGAGAATAAGTTTATAGTGTTACCTTGATTGTTATGTAGCAATAAAAATCCCAAATCTCCTTGTATTGACTTTGGAAGGCTTAGAGTCACAAGTGTCACTCCTCTAATGGCTCACAAACACCATAAGCAAGTGGAGAAGGTATAAGGAGAGAGGTGAGAGGTTAGAATTCGTATCTAGAACCTCTTGGGAAGGGATACACGAATTCATGGCCCTAGGGGTGTTTATATAGGTGTAGAGATAGGGTTTCAGTCATTATCCTTATCTAGTTGATTATCCATTAAGCAACCAATAAGATAATCCTTGAATCCTTATCATACTCTAATTCTAAGGGATTTACACCTCAAATTCGTTCACCATATATATAAGATAATCTCTTACCTTATTTTGTAACTATCACATAATTACAAATCAGCCCCTCTAGTTTAATTAATTACATTTGATCACAAAACTAATTCTTAATTAATTATTGACCAATATTATTTAAACAAATATGATTTCTCCTTTAATATGTTATTCTTATAACATATTAATAAATCATATTATCCTCTCTCTCTTTATTCATTTCTCCAATCAAGTTGCTTTGGTGAAGGCAACCCAAAAGGACCATGCACCATCGGGTCAAGTACATACCAAAATAGTTATGGACTTAGACACTAATCCAACAGTCTCCCACTTGGATAAGTCTAACAACTATTCTGCGTATGACTTCAGATCCCGATCTGCAATCGTAGCTTTCCAAAGCCGCTGTCAACTCTGATCATATCAGATACGCGTGTCCTTAGATAAGGGATCATATATTCCTCCATTCTTGATATCGTCTGAGACATGATTTCTAATCATTCTCTTTGTACTACTTCTCGATTTCCGATTTATGACGACAGACTAATTGAACAAATCAAATTAGCCCTAGCCCGGCCGAGCATTTACATATGTCATCACTAAACCATCGAGGGGCCCAAAGATATCGCTGTTATCCTACCTTGGATAAAAGGAACGGATAAACTTTGATACAATGCTCGCTTGCACTCACTCACCGAATTACACACAACAATATGTTTTATAACACCAAGTTACTGGTGCGTTTACATATTATCAATGTGCAACCGATTCGCAAGATACAACTCACACATCTCGGTTTCAAGAATATAAGATGTTATCGTCTCACCAATCACTCATAATACAATTCATGGAGTGATCCAAGTGAGCGTGGGTTTAATCCAATGCTCAAATCATATTCATAAGCACTCATGAACGTTGCAGCAAACATCTGCTTATGTCTAATACTCTTCTAGACAATCCACACACCAATTCACGACAGTCTTCATTCATATCTACTTCCAACATATGAACGACTGTGGCCCGTTTGAATAATTCGATTATTCTTAATAAACTCAATTATTCTGGAAGTCAAAACATACAAGGTGAAACACAAGAATAATACTAATCCCATATGGCCTCAAACCTTTGAGTATAAACAAAACACGTTTTATTTATCACCATATCGATTACTCATTATTTGTCGTTTCGGGTAATCAACTTCGCATTTGAATTCCAACACTTGTCCCATGCTCCTAGCATGCACACAATGTTTACCTATGGTTCTTACTTTTGCGAAATAGACAAATTGAACACATTTCCAATCATTCTCATTTTACAACACCAAATCCATTTTCTTAAGTGTAAGAATGTCAAATTCTTGTTACTTATAGAATATACTAGATTCTAACACTTTATGCAACGATCCTTTTGTAATGTCACTGCACCAAAGTCTTAAAGACTATTGCCAATGATATTACAAATTCCTCTATCGGAGATTGTTACAAGACAATTCCTTAGATATGATGTCTCTCACTCAAAGTACATTCCTTTGAACATCCTTTCGCATAAAGTTTTTAATCTAGACATAGATTTTACTTCCTAACATGGACACACTTCCATATTTTCTATATGACAACTCATTCTTAATAGAATCTTATCTATTCGTAATGATGTTGATATTGTCCATCTAATGTGGAATCATTTCCATAATTTCCAATACTATACTTCCAACTACTCACAAGCGACCAATTCTCGTCGAACTTCGAATCGTCCTTTGATAGTTGTTTAATTATTTTAGTCCAAAACCAATTCTAGTCCCTTTTCCCTCTAAATGCACTAGACATTTGGAAAATTTTAGAATGGTCAAACATTAAAGCATTCGCAATCGATCCTATACCCGAAGCGTATGGGACACGACGCATAATGTTTTATTTGCTATGTTCTCAAAACTCGAATTGCGAAGAGGAATGCCGTAATCACAATCGAAATTTTAAGAACACACTATATACCTTTGACTAAATTTATCAACATTCCACAACCTAATCCTTTAGATTTGAAATGAAGCATAATATTCTCTCCCTTAATTATAGAAAAACAACCTTTCAACTCTTACAACTTTGCAAAGTATGACTCTTGTTTTCTATAATTAATATTGCCAACTATGCAATACGTGCCTTAATAATCATACAATCATAACATTTATGCTCCCACTATCATGATGATTATTATAAAACATAACACTTATGCTCCCACTAGCTTCGACATGTATTCATAAACATCTTAACTTTCAGAAAAACAATACTTATTGAATTTCTTAAGTTCATGTTTCTAATACTTAGTGCTTTGATAATCTTTTATCAAGGCTTCTTGAACTTATACACTTTTGCCTTAGATAGTTCATATGTGTGTCTTAATAATTAAGACTAATTGCCAAACCTCACAATTCAAATTATGGAAAGGGATGCCGTAACCATGATCGAATTTGAGAATGCAATTTTACAATCACTATCTTTTAAAATCTTTCTTAGTGAAAGCATTTTCTCACAATCATTTTCATGAAGGAGGAAATCTTATGACACTTAGATTTAAACGGTGTATGTGTTCCTATCCATGCGAATTTGTTAAAACCAAAGTTTACGACAAATTCAAACTCATATGGATCGAACTTTCTTAATCTTGATTTCTTGCCTTATGGTAGCACAGCTGCCCACCACGTCTTCCAAGTAGTTAAGCATCTTACCTTTTTCCTATCAATGTACCTTTCATTGATCAAGGTCCTTGCCTTTTACGCATTCAAATGAGAACTCATAAGACTCACATGCATAATTAACTCGATTGGATTGGCACAGAAACAAAATAATGTCTTTACGATAGGTTGTAAACCTCAACTCGTGTGCTAGTGATGATCGATAAGGTTTATTTGATTTGTTCTTGAAACTTTTCGAGACCATTAAGACTCCCACTGACTCCTTGACATATAAGATTCTTTTGTCAATAAACATTTCTTGACAAACAAATTTTCAAGAGTTAGTGTAGCTTGTATCAAAACACTTCATAAATTGGTCATAGTTGGTCTTTGTCTTATCCAAGACATCACAACTTTCCACATTTGATGAATGTTATAAACCTTTAATACTTTTTACTCATTGTCACAATCTTAACTTTAAGACTTGTTATTGGAACAAAGTATGATTGTCTTCTTGATTTGACCATTTCATCAATCTTTGATTCCTCTTCTTGGACATACAATTGTACCAAGACTCACTTAGAGGATCAATTGAGATATGGTTCTTAATCATTAAGACCTATCATAAAGCATAAAAGCCATTCTCCCTTCTTCTTAGAATGGAGAAACTCTTATCTTTCTGCCTATTTGATTCTTCTTATTCGTTTTGCTATTGATCTAAACCCTTTAATCAATTCAAAATTACACTTAATCTTGTAAGTATAATCATATTTACTAAACCTTTAGTAAATGATGACGAATATCTTTGTTACTCTTATGGTGAACTTGATCAACACACAACTTTGTGTACTCGATCTCCTAGTCCTTCACTTGACACTTTGTCAACGAATTAGTCTAATTATCAAATATGAAATTTCTCATTCATCATGCAACCAAGTTGCATGATTCCAAGTTTCTATCCAATTGAAACTTGGGCGATGAGAAACTCTCCCTATTTGGTAAATTCTTGACTTTCCATAACACAATAAGAAACAAATCCATTATTGCTAATAATTTTAACATCAATTTTTCATACACGCCATTGTAAGGATAAATAAATAAAATTTAAAATCAAAATTTATTTTATTGCGGAAAAATTTGTCCTTCACAATGCAACTCATTGAAAAACTTATGCGAATACATCTTTCTTAGCAATCTAATTCTAACTCTAAGTAGTAGCTCAAGAATCTAATCTTCGAGAAACGCAATCGAAATCCATTCCTTCACGGTTAGATTCTGCTCACTTCTTCCCTTAAGCTTCTTTTCTTTTCTTTGATCCTTCTAAACATCAATTGTAATCTTATCACATTATGTATTCAGAACCTAGAATGAAGCTTAAAAGAGTTAGTCAATGGATTTTACCTAAATTAGAGCCATACGTTTCGACTCTCCCATCTCTTAGATCTCTTAGGTAAATAGGGCAGCTTCGTCTCTAATGCCCCTTCTCTTGGCAATAAAAGCAAATTGACTCTTTTTGGAACAACACATGGAACTACTTCAGACATCGCCTTTCTCTTATGATCAAACTTTTCGATCATTGCATGTCTTTCATTGCCATTGTCTATATCCACAGAGGTCTCGAAGGCAGATTCACCAATCAACTTTGCTTTTCTATTGCGCCAAACCATTGCTGATTCAGCAGCAATAAGCATATAGGTGAGATCTATAAGGGTCACGTCGCGGTTCATCATATAGTACTCTCTTACGAACTCACTATATGAGTTAGGAAGTGATTGAAGAACCCAATCAACAGCCATCTCTTCACCGACAATGGATCCTATCATTCTTAGTCTATCAATGTGCGACTTCATCCCTAGGACGTGTGCACACACCGACTTTCCTTCTTTATGTTTACTTGCCAAAAGGGCTTGAGTGATATTGAACTTTTCAATTTTACAATCTTGTGGGTTAGGGAGAATAATTGGAGGATGAGGAGGAAGTGAAGCATGATTTCTTGTTCCTCGATCGAATCGTGGAATATCATCTTCATGTGGAATGCTTGTTCCACGGGATTTGAGAAGACCATAGTTGTCGAACTTTGACATCGGGAGAAAAAAGAATTCAAGTTAGTTGATTGATTGAGTCCTTGGTAAATCACCCAAATGAAATTCCAAGGCTAGGACCCAAGACAATATCCTACAACGCGGGAGAGGGATGTCGTAACCCAAATCGCAGAACATTTGAAGGTAAGTGAATGACGATTCACTAGTTTTCACCATGAGAAACGAAAAAGAAATTTAAGTTTTAAATCTATGAAAACTCCTAGATCCTTTGAGATTCATTGAACATTTCAATGGCATGTTTAAATCTCGATATGCCCCTCTTGTTTGTGACTAGGATGCCGAGGATCACAAAGCAGGTGTGAATAACCATGCAAACTACATGGTGCCCTCACATGTTACAATCACTAATTCGATGTGCCGGTAAACCACACACGCTCCACCGAACTATGACAAACATTGAGTCACCCTTTGCTACCTTTGCTTAGAACCATTTAGTGTGCCGGTAAACCACACACGCTCCACTAACGTCTTCGCAAGGGCACAAAGTGTAATTTCATGGAATTGCATCAATTCACTTTTGCCTAAGTAACTAAGATTGGGAATTTGCGAAACATTTAGTTACTCTGTATTTCATTATACTTATAATGGAAGGTTTCGTCCTATCCTACCCGTTCGGCTAACGACCCTCCACTAGTCAAAAGTGCGGTGGGTAAGAGTGGATACCCATTCAATCGCCATTTTATAGGCAATTTCCTTAAACACCCCTTATAGACCAGCTTCGTGAATGAGGCCTACTAACGGTAAGACTGACTTTTACTTATACATATATAATGTTAGACTTTTAATGTTATATATAGTATAGGGTGTACTTTATACTTTTAAAATACTATATGGTTAACTTTAACAATTACACTTTTAATTCAATTAAAAGGTTAACCTAAACTTTTATGGACTTATTAAACCTCTATTAATTATACTCATTAATTAATTAATAAAACCATAAGGGTGTGATTTGAACTTTTCAAGACATTACTAGAGTTTTAGAATTTAACATTTCTAATTAAACTTTTAATCAACTTTTAAATTCCAAAACTTGAGGGCAAGTTTTGAAACCTTTTTCAAAACATTAGGGTTTTAACTATTTAAATTTCAAAACAACAAAACTTTTGGGGTTCAAATTTAAACTATGAAACCTAAAGGGATTAATTGAAACTATTTCACAAGATAATTCAAATCTAAATTACAAATAATCAAACTTTATCTAATAAAACAAGTGATTATCTAAATTTTGACAATTATCTTCTATTTAGGTAAGGATAATCACATAATAATGAAAAAATTCGGATTTTATCACAAAAACAAGTTTATGGTAATTATCCAAAGCCAAAACAGGAAGAAAATCGCGAAAACGAGCTGTCAGACACTTTGACTCGTCGAGTCTGGGCTTGGACTCGTCGAGTACAGTTGACTCAGCGAGTTCACCAAGTGACTCGGTGAGTCAAACACTCAGAGTCAAACACTCAGAAACTCAAAAAATCGATTTTCAGTGCTTATTTCGATTAAATATGCATCAATACAATTGAAACCAATCTAGGCTCTGATACCACTGTTGGGTTTTTGGTCATAAGACATCCTATGTGCTCATACAAACCCTAATGCTTGGATCTAGGTTTCTCTATTGTACATGCTTTGAATCCAAGACTATAAACCCTAATTCTAGCATACATATAATCATATTAACATGAGAATAAGTTTATAGTGTTACCTTGATTGTTATGTAGCAATAACAATCCCAAATCTCCTTGTATTGACTTTGGAAGGCTTAGAGTCACAAGTGTCACTCCTCTAATGGCTCACAAACACCATAAGCAAGTGGAGAAGGTATAAGGAGAGAGGTGAGAGGTTAGAATTCGTATCTAGAACCTCTTGGGAAGGGATACACGAATTCATGGCCCTAGGGGTGTTTATATAGGTGTAGAGATAGGGTTTCAGTCATTATCCTTATCTAGTTGATTATCCATTAAGCAACCAATAAGATAATCCTTGAATCCTTATCATACTCTAATTCTAAGGGATTTACACCTCAAATTCGTTCACCATATATATAAGATAATCTCTTACCTTATTTTGTAACTATCACATAATTACAAATCAGCCCCTCTAGTTTAATTAATTACATTTGATCACAAAACTAATTCTTAATTAATTATTGACCAATATTATTTAAACAAATATGATTTCTCCTTTAATATGTTATTCTTATAACATATTAATAAATCATATTATCCTCTCTCACTTTATTCATTTCTCCAATCAAGTTGCTTTGGTGAAGGCAACCCAAAAGGACCATGCACCATCGGGTCAAGTACATACCAAAATAGTTATGGACTTAGACACTAATCCAACACATATTACTCCTATAAAGGAAATTGACTCAATCAAGGACAATGATATAATCTGTAATTTATCTTCTTTTAGTTTAATTTTCTAAATATATGTGTGGTTGTTTGTGTGTATCTCTTTAAAAATTCTGCAATTTCATCATTTTATGACCCCCATTTGCGAAGTTGAGTATTTATTTCCAAAAATGCGAAACTCCAGGGACAATATTTGAAAATTTCTGTTTTCTTCCCCAATTCGCATTCTACTGTGAAATACTTCGCATCTTCATTCTTACACCCTTCGCATCCCTTCGCATTAATCACCTTCGCATTTTAACCTAATTAATCAAATGCAAACCACAAAATTTTCATTCCAGATGCGAACACAGTTTAGTTCTTGAACACTAAACTTGCGAAATCAAAAATTCATATGTTGAACCCATATGCGAATATTAACCCAATTGACTTCAAATTGATTCACAGATGCAAACACTCGATTGTTTTACTTTTGCAAAATGAGCATCAACAACTCCACAATCGAGTTTTTAAATTCTTGCAAACAACAATTTCACAGTCCTTGACTTCGCGTTTTTCTTCACGAATCATCCCTCAATCATCAATCCAATTGCGAATCAAAACTCATATGTTCTTGCTTTATCGATTCATCGACTACACTCATACAAATGCGAACAATACTCAATTTCAAAATCGATTGAAACTTATAGCAAAGCTAAATCCAACTTCGCATTCAAAGCACACAAGTGTTATTGATTGCATTCATGAAATACTAACAAGATAATATATTATAATACAAATATACATATTTTAGGTGGTGAAATCGTAACAGCCTAACAATTTGGTATGCAACTTTATTAAATCAATAAAAAAAGTTATGCAAATTGGAAAAATAAATAAAAATATATCTTTTGTTGTTTTAATTAAGGAAATAAATATTTTATATGAATACTCACCTGGAAAAACGCATATTATAATTGTCTAATTTAATCGTAACAGCCTACCAATGTACTTTCTTCTCGACTGTTTGATTGTTTTTTTCTGTGTGCTGATTATAATTGTCTAATTTAATGTAAATTTTTTTTTTTTTTTTAACTTGCAAGGTACAATGGAACATATTACTCCTATAAAGGAAATTGACTCAATCAAGGACAATGCTATAATCTGTAATTTATCATCTTTTAGTTTAATTTTCTAAATATATGTGTGGTTGTCTGTGTGTATCTCTTTAAAAATTCTGCAATTTCATCATTTTATGACCCCCATTTGCGAAGTTGAGTATTTATTTCCAAAAATGCGAAACTCCAGGGACAATATTTGAAAATTTCTGTTTTCTTCCCCAATTCGCATTCTACTGTGAAATACTTCGCATCTTCATTCTTACACCCTTCGCATCCCTTCGCATTAATCACCTTCGCATTTTAACCTAATTAATCAAATGCAAACCACAAAATTTTCATTCCAGATGCGAACACAGTTTAGTTCTTGAACTCTAAACTTGCGAAATCAAAAATTCATATGTTGAACCCATATGCGAATATTAACCCAATTGACTTCAAATTGATTCACAGATGCAAACACTCGATTGTTTTACTTTTGCAAAATGAGCATCAACAACTCCACAATCGAGTTTTTAAATTCTTGCAAACAACAATTTCACAGTCCTTGACTTCGCGTTTTTCTTCACGAATCATCCCTCAATCATCAATCCAATTGCGAATCAAAACTTATATGTTCTTGCTTTATCGATTCATCGACTACACTCATACAAATGCGAACAATACTCAATTTCAAAATCGATTGAAACTTATAGCAAAGCTAAATCCAACTTCGCATTCAAAGCACACAAGTGTTATTGATTGCATTCATGAAATACTAACAAGATAATATATTATAATACAAATATACATATTTTAGGTGGTGAAATCGTAACAGCCTAACAATTTGGTATGCAACTTTATTAAATCAATAAAAAAAGTTATGCAAATTGGAAAAATAAATAAAAATATATCTTTTGTTGTTTTAATTAAGGAAATAAATATTTTATATGAATACTCACCTGGAAAAACGCATATTATAATTGTCTAATTTAATCGTAACAGCCTACCAATGTACTTTCTTCTCGACTGTTTGATTGTTTTTTTCTGTGTGCTGATTATAATTGTCTAATTTAATGTAAATTTTTTTTTTTTTTTTAACTTGCAAGGTACAATGGAACATATTACTCCTATAAAGGAAATTGACTCAATCAAGGACAATGCTATAATCTGTAATTTATCATCTTTTAGTTTAATTTTCTAAATATATGTGTGGTTGTCTGTGTGTATCTCTTTAAAAATTCTGCAATTTCATCATTTTATGACCCCCATTTGCGAAGTTGAGTATTTATTTCCAAAAATGCGAAACTCCAGGGACAATATTTGAAAATTTCTGTTTTCTTCCCCAATTCGCATTCTACTGTGAAATACTTCGCATCTTCATTCTTACACCCTTCGCATCCCTTCGCATTAATCACCTTCGCATTTTAACCTAATTAATCAAATGCAAACCACAAAATTTTCATTCCAGATGCGAACACAGTTTAGTTCTTGAACTCTAAACTTGCGAAATCAAAAATTCATATGTTGAACCCATATGCGAATATTAACACAATTGACTTCAAATTGATTCACAGATGCAAACACTCGATTGTTTTACTTTCGCAAAATGAGCATCAACAACTCCACAATCGAGTTTTTAAATTCTTGCAAACAACAATTTCACAGTCCTTGACTTCGCGTTTTTCTTCACGAATCATCCCTCAATCATCAATCCAATTGCGAATCAAAACTCATATGTTCTTGCTTTATCGATTCATCGACTACACTCATACAAATGCGAACAATACTCAATTTCAAAATCGATTGAAACTTATAGCAAAGCTAAATCCAACTTCGCATTCAAAGCACACAAGTGTTATTGATTGCATTCATGAAATACTAACAAGATAATATATTATAATACAAATATACATATTTTAGGTGGTGAAATCGTAACAGCCTAACAATTTGGTATGCAACTTTATTAAATCAATAAAAAAAGTTATGCAAATTGGAAAAATAAATAAAAATATATCTTTTGTTGTTTTAATTAAGGAAATAAATATTTTATATGAATACTCACCTGGAAAAACGCATATTATAATTGTCTAATTTAATCGTAACAGCCTACCAATGTACTTTCTTCTCGACTGTTTGATTGTTTTTTTCTGTGTGCTGATTATAATTGTCTAATTTAATGTAAATTTTTTTTTTTTTTTTTTAACTTGCAAGGTACAATGGAACATATTACTCCTATAAAGGAAATTGACTCAATCAAGGACAATGCTATAATCTGTAATTTATCATCTTTTAGTTTAATTTTCTAAATATATGTGTGGTTGTCTGTGTGTATCTCTTTAAAAATTCTGCAATTTCATCATTTTATGACCCCCATTTGCGAAGTTGAGTATTTATTTCCAAAAATGCGAAACTCCAGGTACAATATTTGAAAATTTCTGTTTTCTTCCCCAATTCGCATTCTACTGTGAAATACTTCGCATCTTCATTCTTACACCCTTCGCATCCCTTCGCATTAATCACCTTCGCATTTTAACCTAATTAATCAAATGCAAACCACAAAATTTTCATTCCAGATGCGAACACAGTTTAGTTCTTGAACTCTAAACTTGCGAAATCAAAAATTCATATGTTGAACCCATATGCGAATATTAACCCAATTGACTTCAAATTGATTCACAGATGCAAACACTCGATTGTTTTACTTTTGCAAAATGAGCATCAACAACTCCACAATCGAGTTTTTAAATTCTTGCAAACAACAATTTCACAGTCCTTGACTTCGCGTTTTTCTTCACGAATCATCCCTCAATCATCAATCCAATTGCGAATCAAAACTCATATGTTCTTGCTTTATCGATTCATCGACTACACTCATACAAATGCGAACAATACTCAATTTCAAAATCGATTGAAACTTATAGCAAAGCTAAATCCAACTTCGCATTCAAAGCACACAAGTGTTATTGATTGCATTCATGAAATACTAACAAGATAATATATTATAATACAAATATACATATTTTAGGTGGTGAAATCGTAACAGCCTAACAATTTGGTATGCAACTTTATTAAATCAATAAAAAAAGTTATGCAAATTGGAAAAATAAATAAAAATATATCTTTTGTTGTTTTAATTAAGGAAATAAATATTTTATATGAATACTCACCTGGAAAAACGCATATTATAATTGTCTAATTTAATCGTAACAGCCTACCAATGTACTTTCTTCTCGACTGTTTGATTGTTTTTTTCTGTGTGCTGATTATAATTGTCTAATTTAATGTAAATTTTTTTTTTTTTTTTAACTTGCAAGGTACAATGGAACATATTACTCCTATAAAGGAAATTGACTCAATCAAGGACAATGCTATAATCTGTAATTTATCATCTTTTAGTTTAATTTTCTAAATATATGTGTGGTTGTCTGTGTGTATCTCTTTAAAAATTCTGCAATTTCATCATTTTATGACCCCCATTTGCGAAGTTGAGTATTTATTTCCAAAAATGCGAAACTCCAGGGACAATATTTGAAAATTTCTGTTTTCTTCCCCAATTCGCATTCTACTGTGAAATACTTCGCATCTTCATTCTTACACCCTTCGCATCCCTTCGCATTAATCACCTTCGCATTTTAACCTAATTAATCAAATGCAAACCACAAAATTTTCATTCCAGATGCGAACACAGTTTAGTTCTTGAACTCTAAACTTGCGAAATCAAAAATTCATATGTTGAACCCATATGCGAATATTAACCCAATTGACTTCAAATTGATTCACAGATGCAAACACTCGATTGTTTTACTTTCGCAAAATGAGCATCAACAACTCCACAATCGAGTTTTTAAATTCTTGCAAACAACAATTTCACAGTTCTTGACTTCGCGTTTTTCTTCACGAATCATCCCTCAATCATCAATCCAATTGCGAATCAAAACTCATATGTTGTTGCTTTATCGATTCATCGACTACTCATACAAATGCGAACAATACTCAATTTAAAAATCGATTGAAACTTATAGCAAAGCTAAATCCAACTTCGCATTCAAAGCACACAAGTGTTATTGATTGCATTCATGAAATACTAACAAGATAATATATTATAATACAAATATACATATTTTAGGTGGTGAAATCGTAACAGCCTAACAATTTGGTATGCAACTTTATTAAATCAATAAAAAAAGTTATGCAAATTGGAAAAATAAATAAAAATATATCTTTTGTTGTTTTAATTAAGGAAATAAATATTTTATATGAATACTCACCTGGAAAAACGCATATTATAATTGTCTAATTTAATCGTAACAGCCTACCAATGTACTTTCTTCTCGACTGTTTGATTGTTTTTTTCTGTGTGCTGATTATAATTGTCTAATTTAATGTAATTTTTTTTTTTTTTTTAACTTGCAAGGTACAATGGAACATATTACTCGTATAAAGGAAATTGACTTAATCAAGGACAATGCTATAATCTGTAATTTATCATCTTTTAGTTTAATTTTCTAAATATATGTGTGGTTGTCTGTGTGTATCTCTTTAAAAATTCTGCAATTTCATCATTTTATGACCCCCATTTGCGAAGTTGAGTATTTATTTCCAAAAATGCGAAACTCCAGGGACAATATTTGAAAATTTCTGTTTTCTTCCCCAATTCGCATTCTACTGTGAAATACTTCGCATCTTCATTCTTACACCCTTCGCATCCCTTCGCATTAATCACCTTCGCATTTTAACCTAATTAATCAAATGCAAACCACAAAATTTTCATTCCAGATGCGAACACAGTTTAGTTCTTGAACTCTAAACTTGCGAAATCAAAAATTCATATGTTGAACCCATATGCGAATATTAACCCAATTGACTTCAAATTGATTCACAGATGCAAACACTCGATTGTTTTACTTTCGCAAAATGAGCATCAACAACTCCACAATCGAGTTTTTAAATTCTTGCAAACAACAATTTCACAGTCCTTGACTTCGCGTTTTTCTTCACGAATCATCCCTCAATCATCAATCCAATTGCGAATCAAAACTCATATGTTCTTGCTTTATCGATTCATCGACTACACTCATACAAATGCGAACAATACTCAATTTCAAAATCGATTGAAACTTATAGCAAAGCTAAATCCAACTTCGCATTCAAAGCACACAAGTGTTATTGATTGCATTCATGAAATACTAACAAGATAATATATTATAATACAAATATACATATTTTAGGTGGTGAAATCGTAACAGCCTAACAATTTGGTATGCAACTTTATTAAATCAATAAAAAAAGTTATGCAAATTGGAAAAATAAATAAAAATATATCTTTTGTTGTTTTAATTAAGGAAATAAATATTTTATATGAATACTCACCTGGAAAAACGCATATTATAATTGTCTAATTTAATCGTAACAGCCTACCAATGTACTTTCTTCTCGACTGTTTGATTGTTTTTTTCTGTGTGCTGATTATAATTGTCTAATTTAATGTAAATTTTTTTTTTTTTAACTTGCAAGGTACAATGGAACATATTACTCGTATAAAGGAAATTGACTCAATCAAGGACAATGCTATAATCTGTAATTTATCATCTTTTAGTTTAGTTTTCTAAATATATGTGTGGTTGTCTGTGTGTATCTCTTTAAAAATTCTGCAATTTCATCATTTTATGACCCCCATTTGCGAAGTTGAGTATTTATTTCCAAAAATGCGAAACTCCCGGGACAATATTTGAAAATTTCTGTTTTCTTCCCCAATTCGCATTCTACTGTGAAATACTTCGCATCTTCATTCTTACACCCTTCGCATCCCTTCGCATTAATCACCTTCGCATTTTAACCTAATTAATCAAATGCAAACCACAAAATTTTCATTCCAGATGCGAACACAGTTTAGTTCTTGAACTCTAAACTTGCGAAATCAAAAATTCATATGTTGAACCCATATGCGAATATTAACCTAATTGACTTCAAATTGATTCACAGATGCAAACACTCGATTGTTTTACTTTCGCAAAATGAGCATCAACAACTCCACAATCGAGTTTTTAAATTCTTGCAAATAACAATTTCACAGTTCTTGACTTCGCGTTTTTCTTCACGAATCATCCCTCAATCATCAATCCAATTGCGAATCAAAACTCATATGTTGTTGCTTTATCGATTCATCGACTACTCATACAAATGCGAACAATACTCAATTTCAAAATCGATTGAAACTTATAGCAAAGCTAAATCCAACTTCGCATTCAAAGCACACAAGTGTTATTGATTGCATTCATGAAATACTAACAAGATAATATATTATAATACAAATATACATATTTTAGGTGGTGAAATCGTAACAGCCTAACAATTTGGTATGCAACTTTATTAAATCAATAAAACAAGTTATGCAAATTGGAAAAATAAATAAAAATATATCTTTTGTTGTTTTAATTAAGGAAATAAATATTTTATATGAATACTCACCTGGAAAAACGCATATTATAATTGTCTAATTTAATCGTAACAGCCTACCAATGTACTTTCTTCTCGATTGTTTGATTGTTTTTTTCTGTGTGCTGATTATAATTGTCTAATTTAATGTAAATTTTTTTTTTTTACTTGCAAGGTACAATGGAACATATTACTCGTATAAAGGAAATTGACTCAATCAAGGACAATGCTATAATCTGTAATTTATCATCTTTTAGTTTAATTTTCTAAATATATGTGTGGTTGTCTGTGTGTATCTCTTTAAAAATTCTGCAATTTCATCATTTTATGACCCCCATTTGCGAAGTTGAGTATTTATTTCCAAAAATGCGAAACTCCAGGGACAATATTTGAAAATTTCTGTTTTCTTCCCCAATTCGCATTCTACTGTGAAATACTTCGCATCTTCATTCTTACACCCTTCGCATCCCTTCGCATTAATCACCTTCGCATTTTAACCTAATTAATCAAATGCAAACCACAAAATTTTCATTCCAGATGCGAACACAGTTTAGTTCTTGAACTCTAAACTTGCGAAATCAAAAATTCATATGTTGAACCCATATGCGAATATTAACCCAATTGACTTCAAATTGATTCACAGATGCAAACACTCGATTGTTTTACTTTCGCAAAATGAGCATCAACAACTCCACAATCGAGTTTTTAAATTCTTGCAAACAACAATTTCACAGTTCTTGACTTCGCGTTTTTCTTCACGAATCATCCCTCAATCATCAATCCAATTGCGAATCAAAACTCATATGTTGTTGCTTTATCGATTCATCGACTACTCATACAAATGCGAACAATACTCAATTTAAAAATCGATTGAAACTTATAGCAAAGCTAAATCCAACTTCGCATTCAAAGCACACAAGTGTTATTGATTGCATTCATGAAATACTAACAAGATAATATATTATAATACAAATATACATATTTTAGGTGGTGAAATCGTAACAGCCTAACAATTTGGTATGCAACTTTATTAAATCAATAAAAAAAGTTATGCAAATTGGAAAAATAAATAAAAATATATCTTTTGTTGTTTTAATTAAGGAAATAAATATTTTATATGAATACTCACCTGGAAAAACGCATATTATAATTGTCTAATTTAATCGTAACAGCCTACCAATGTACTTTCTTCTCGACTGTTTGATTGTTTTTTTCTGTGTGCTGATTATAATTGTCTAATTTAATGTAATTTTTTTTTTTTTTTTTTAACTTGCAAGGTACAATGGAACATATTACTCGTATAAAGGAAATTGACTTAATCAAGGACAATGCTATAATCTGTAATTTATCATCTTTTAGTTTAATTTTCTAAATATATGTGTGGTTGTCTGTGTGTATCTCTTTAAAAATTCTGCAATTTCATCATTTTATGACCCCCATTTGCGAAGTTGAGTATTTATTTCCAAAAATGCGAAACTCCAGGGACAATATTTGAAAATTTCTGTTTTCTTCCCCAATTCGCATTCTACTGTGAAATACTTCGCATCTTCATTCTTACACCCTTCGCATCCCTTCGCATTAATCACCTTCGCATTTTAACCTAATTAATCAAATGCAAACCACAAAATTTTCATTCCAGATGCGAACACAGTTTAGTTCTTGAACTCTAAACTTGCGAAATCAAAAATTCATATGTTGAACCCATATGCGAATATTAACCCAATTGACTTCAAATTGATTCACAGATGCAAACACTCGATTGTTTTACTTTCGCAAAATGAGCATCAACAACTCCACAATCGAGTTTTTAAATTCTTGCAAACAACAATTTCACAGTCCTTGACTTCGCGTTTTTCTTCACGAATCATCCCTCAATCATCAATCCAATTGCGAATCAAAACTCATATGTTCTTGCTTTATCGATTCATCGACTACACTCATACAAATGCGAACAATACTCAATTTCAAAATCGATTGAAACTTATAGCAAAGCTAAATCCAACTTCGCATTCAAAGCACACAAGTGTTATTGATTGCATTCATGAAATACTAACAAGATAATATATTATAATACAAATATACATATTTTAGGTGGTGAAATCGTAACAGCCTAACAATTTGGTATGCAACTTTATTAAATCAATAAAAAAAGTTATGCAAATTGGAAAAATAAATAAAAATATATCTTTTGTTGTTTTAATTAAGGAAATAAATATTTTATATGAATACTCACCTGGAAAAACGCATATTATAATTGTCTAATTTAATCGTAACAGCCTACCAATGTACTTTCTTCTCGACTGTTTGATTGTTTTTTTCTGTGTGCTGATTATAATTGTCTAATTTAATGTAAATTTTTTTTTTTTTAACTTGCAAGGTACAATGGAACATATTACTCGTATAAAGGAAATTGACTCAATCAAGGACAATGCTATAATCTGTAATTTATCATCTTTTAGTTTAGTTTTCTAAATATATGTGTGGTTGTCTGTGTGTATCTCTTTAAAAATTCTGCAATTTCATCATTTTATGACCCCCATTTGCGAAGTTGAGTATTTATTTCCAAAAATGCGAAACTCCAGGGACAATATTTGAAAATTTCTGTTTTCTTCCCCAATTCGCATTCTACTGTGAAATACTTCGCATCTTCATTCTTACACCCTTCGCATCCCTTCGCATTAGTCACCTTCGCATTTTAACCTAATTAATCAAATGCAAACCACAAAATTTTCATTCCAGATGCGAACACAGTTTAGTTCTTGAACTCTAAACTTGCGAAATCAAAAATTCATATGTTGAACCCATATGCGAATATTAACCTAATTGACTTCAAATTGATTCACAGATGCAAACACTCGATTGTTTTACTTTCGCAAAATGAGCATCAACAACTCCACAATCGAGTTTTTAAATTCTTGCAAATAACAATTTCACAGTTCTTGACTTCGCGTTTTTCTTCACGAATCATCCCTCAATCATCAATCCAATTGCGAATCAAAACTCATATGTTGTTGCTTTATCGATTCATCGACTACTCATACAAATGCGAACAATACTCAATTTCAAAATCGATTGAAACTTATAGCAAAGCTAAATCCAACTTCGCATTCAAAGCACACAAGTGTTATTGATTGCATTCATGAAATACTAACAAGATAATATATTATAATACAAATATACATATTTTAGGTGGTGAAATCGTAACAGCCTAACAATTTGGTATGCAACTTTATTAAATCAATAAAACAAGTTATGCAAATTGGAAAAATAAATAAAAATATATCTTTTGTTGTTTTAATTAAGGAAATAAATATTTTATATGAATACTCACCTGGAAAAACGCATATTATAATTGTCTAATTTAATCGTAACAGCCTACCAATGTACTTTCTTCTCGATTGTTTGATTGTTTTTTTCTGTGTGCTGATTATAATTGTCTAATTTAATGTAAATTTTTTTTTTTTACTTGCAAGGTACAATGGAACATATTACTCGTATAAAGGAAATTGACTCAATCAAGGACAATGCTATAATCTGTAATTTATCATCTTTTAGTTTAATTTTCTAAATATATGTGTGGTTGTCTGTGTGTATCTCTTTAAAAATTCTGCAATTTCATCATTTTATGACCCCCATTTGCGAAGTTGAGTATTTATTTCCAAAAATGCGAAACTCCAGGGACAATATTTGAAAATTTCTGTTTTCTTCCCCAATTCGCATTCTACTGTGAAATACTTCGCATCTTCATTCTTACACCCTTCGCATCCCTTCGCATTAATCACCTTCGCATTTTAACCTAATTAATCAAATGCAAACCACAAAATTTTCATTCCAGATGCGAACACAGTTTAGTTCTTGAACTCTAAACTTGCGAAATCAAAAATTCATATGTTGAACCCATATGCGAATATTAACCCAATTGACTTCAAATTGATTCACAGATGCAAACACTCGATTGTTTTACTTTCACAAAATGAGCATCAACAACTCCACAATCGAGTTTTTAAATTCTTGCAAACAACAATTTCACAGTCCTTGACTTCGCGTTTTTCTTCACGAATCATCCCTCAATCATCAATCCAATTGCGAATCAAAACTCATATGTTCTTGCTTTATCGATTCATCGACTACACTCATACAAATGCGAACAATACTCAATTTCAAAATCGATTGAAACTTATAGCAAAGCTAAATCCAACTTCGCATTCAAAGCACACAAGTGTTATTGATTGCATTCATGAAATACTAACAAGATAATATATTATAATACAAATATACATATTTTAGGTGGTGAAATCGTAACAGCCTAACAATTTGGTATGCAACTTTATTAAATCAATAAAAAAAGTTATGCAAATTGGAAAAATAAATAAAAATATATCTTTTGTTGTTTTAATTAAGGAAATAAATATTTTATATGAATACTCACCTGGAAAAACGCATATTATAATTGTCTAATTTAATCGTAACAGCCTACCAATGTACTTTCTTCTCGACTGTTTGATTGTTTTTTTCTGTGTGCTGATTATAATTGTCTAATTGAATGTAAATTTTTTTTTTTTTTTTTAACTTGCAAGGTACAATGGAACATATTACTCCTATAAAGGAAATTGACTCAATCAAGGACAATGCTATAATCTGTAATTTATCATCTTTTAGTTTAATTTTCTAAATATATGTGTGGTTGTCTATGTGTGTATCTCTTTAAAAATTTTGCAATTTCATCATTTTATGACCCCCATTTCGAAGTTGAGTATTTATTTCCAAAAATGCGAAACTCCAGGGACAATATTTGAAAATTTCTGTTTTCTTCCCCAATTCGCATTCTACTGTGAAATACTTCGCATCTTCATTCTTACACCCTTCGCATCCCTTCGCATTAATCACCTTCGCATTTTAACCTAATTAATCAAATGCAAACCACAAAATTTTCATTCCAGATGCGAACACAGTTTAGTTCTTGAACTCTAAACTTGCGAAATCAAAAATTCATATGTTGAACCCATATGCGAATATTAACCCAATTGACTTCAAATTGATTCACAGATGCAAACACTCGATTGTTTTACTTTCGCAAAATGAGCATCAACAACTCCACAATCGAGTTTTTAAATTCTTGCAAACAACAATTTCACAGTCCTTGACTTCGCGTTTTTCTTCACGAATCATCCCTCAATCATCAATCCAATTATGAATCAAAACTCATATGTTCTTGCTTTATCGATTCATCGACTACACTCATACAAATCCGAACAATACTCAATTTCAAAATCGATTGAAACTTATAGCAAAGCTAAATCCAACTTCGCATTCAAAGCACACAAGTGTTATTGATTGCATTCATGAAATACAAACAAGATAATATATTATAATACAAATATACATATTTTAGGTGGTGAAATCGTAACAGCCTAACAATTTGGTATGCAACTTTATTAAATCAATAAAAAAAGTTATGCAAATTGGAAAAATAAATAAAAATATATCTTTTGTTGTTTTAATTAAGGAAATAAATATTTTATATGAATACTCACCTGGAAAAACGCATATTATAATTGTCTAATTTAATCGTAACAGCCTACCAATGTACTTTCTTCTTGACTGTTTGATTGTTTTTTTCTGTGTGCTGATTATAATTGTCTAATTTAATGTAAATTTTTTTTTTTTTTTTAACTTGCAAGGTACAATGGAACATATTACTCCTATAAAGGAAATTGACTCAATCAAGGACAATGCTATAATCTGTAATTTATCATCTTTTAGTTTAATTTTCTAAATATATGTGTGGTTGTCTGTGTGTATCTCTTTAAAAATTCTGCAATTTCATCATTTTATGACCCCCATTTGCGAAGTTGAGTATTTATTTCCAAAAATGCGAAACTCCAGGGACAATATTTGAAAATTTATGTTTTCTTCCCCAATTCGCATTCTACTGTGAAATACTTCGCATCTTCATTCTTACACCCTTCGCATCCCTTCGCATTAATCACCTTCGCATTTTAACCTAATTAATCAAATGCAAACCACAAAATTTTCATTCCAGATGCGAACACAATTTAGTTCTTGAATTCTAAACTTGCGAAATCAAAAATTCATATGTTGAACCCATATGCGAATATTAACCCAATTGACTTCAAATTGATTCACAGATGCAAACACTCGATTGTTTTACTTTCGCAAAATGAGCATCAACAACTCCACAATCGAGTTTTTAAATTCTTGCAAACAACAATTTCACAGTTCTTGACTTCGCGTTTTTCTTCACGAATCATCCCTCAATCATCAATCCAATTGCGAATCAAAACTCATATGTTGTTGCTTTATCGATTCATCGACTACTCATACAAATGCGAACAATACTCAATTTCAAAATCGATTGAAACTTATAGCAAAGCTAAATCCAACTTCGCATTCAAAGCATACAAGTGTTATTGATTGCATTCATCATTTTATGACCCCCATTTGCGAAGTTGAGTATTTATTTCCAAAAACGCGAAACTCCAGGGACAATATTTGAAAATTTCTGTTTTCTTCCCCAATTCGCATTCTACTGTGAAATACTTCGCATCTTCATTCTTACACCCTTCGCATCCCTTCGCATCCCTTCGCATTAATCACCTTCGCATTTTAACCTAATTAATCAAATGCAAACCACAAAATTTTCATTCCAGATGCGAACACAGTTTAGTTCTTGAACTCTAAACTTGCGAAATCAAAAATTCATATGTTGAACCCATATGCGAATATTAACCCAATTGACTTCAAATTGATTCAAAGATGCAAACACTCGATTGTTTTACTTTCGCAAAATGAGCATCAACAACTCCACAATCGAGTTTTTAAATTCTTGCAAACAACAATTTCACAGTCCTTGACTTCGCGTTTTTCTTCACGAATCATCCCTCAATCATCAATCCAATTGCGAATCAAAACTCATATGTTCTTGCTTTATCGATTCATCGACTACACTCATACAAATGCGAACAATACTCAATTTCAAAATCGATTGAAACTTATAGCAAAGCTAAATCCAACTTCGCATTCAAAGCACACAAGTGTTATTGATTGCATTCATGAAATACTAACAAGATAATATATTATAATACAAATATACATATTTTAGGTGGTGAAATCGTAACAGCCTAACAATTTGGTATGCAACTTTATTAAATCAATAAAAAAAGTTATGCAACTTGGAAAAATAAATAAAAATATATCTTTTGTTGTTTTAATTAAGGAAATAAATATTTTATATGAATACTCACCTGGAAAAACGCATATTATAATTGTCTAATTTAATCGTAACAGCCTACCAATGTACTTTCTTCTCGACTGTTTGATTGTTTTTTTCTGTGTGCTGATTATAATTGTCTAATTTAATGTAAATTTTTTTTTTTTTTAACTTGCAAGGTACAATGGAACATATTACTCCTATAAAGGAAATTGACTCAATCAAGGACAATGCTATAATCTGTAATTTATCATCTTTTAGTTTAATTTTCTAAATATATGTGTGGTTTTCTATGTGTGTATCTCTTTAAAAATTCTGCAATTTCATCATTTTATGACCCCCATTTGCGAAGTTGAGTATTTATTTCCAAAAATGCGAAACTCCAGGGACAATATTTGAAAATTTCTGTTTTCTTCCCCAATTCGCATTCTACTGTGAAATACTTCGCATCTTCATTCTTACACCCTTCGCATCCCTCCGCATTAATCACCTTCGCATTTTAACCTAATTAATCAAATGCAAACCACAAAATTTTCATTCCAGATGCGAACACAGTTTAGTTCTTGAACTCTAAACTTGCGAAATCAAAAATTCATATGTTGAACCCATATGCGAATATTAACCCAATTGACTTCAAATTGATTCACAGATGCAAACACTCGATTGTTTTACTTTCGCAAAATGAGCATCAACAACTCCACAATCGAGTTTTTAAATTCTTGCAAACAACAATTTCACAGTCCTTGACTTCGCGTTTTTCTTCACGAATCATCCCTCAATCATCAATCCAATTGCGAATCAAAACTCATATGTTCTTGCTTTATCGATTCATCGACTACACTCATACAAATGCGAACAATACTCAATTTCAAAATCGATTGAAACTTATAGCAAAGCTAAATCCAACTTCGCATTCAAAGCACACAAGTGTTATTGATTGCATTCATGAAATACTAACAAGATAATATATTATAATACAAATATACATATTTTAGGTGGTGAAATCGTAACAGCCTAACAATTTGGTATGCAACTTTATTAAATCAATAAAAAAAGTTATGCAAATTGGAAAAATAAATAAAAATATATCTTTTGTTGTTTTAATTAAGGAAATAAATATTTTATATGAATACTCACCTGGAAAAACGCATATTATAATTGTCTAATTTAATCGTAACAGCCTACCAATGTACTTTCTTCTCGACTGGTTGATTGTTTTTTTCTGTGTGCTGATTATAATTGTCTAATTTAATGTAAATTTTTTTTTTTTTTTAACTTGCAAGGTACAATGGAACATATTACTCCTATAAAGGAAATTGACTCAATCAAGGACAATGCTATAATCTGTAATTTATCATCTTTTAGTTTAATTTTCTAAATATATGTGTGGTTGTCTGTGTGTATCTCTTTAAAAATTCTGCAATTTCATCATTTTATGACCCCCATTTGCGAAGTTGAGTATTTATTTCCAAAAATGCGAAACTCCAGGGACAATATTTGAAAATTTATGTTTTCTTCCCCAATTCGCATTCTACTGTGAAATACTTCACATCTTCATTCTTACACCCTTCGCATCCCTTCGCATTAATCACCTTCGCATTTTAACCTAATTAATCAAATGCAAACCACAAAATTTTCATTCTAGATGCGAACACAGTTTAGTTCTTGAACTCTAAACTTGCGAAATCAAAAATTCATATGTTGAACCCATATGCGAATATTAACCCAATTGACTTCAAATTGATTCACAGATGCAAACACTCGATTGTTTTACTTTCGCAAAATGAGCATCAACAACTCCACAATCGAGTTTTTAAATTCTTGCAAACAACAATTTCACAGTTCTTGACTTCGCGTTTTTCTTCACGAATCATCCCTCAATCATCAATCCAATTGCGAATCAAAACTCATATGTTGTTGCTTTATCGATTCATCGACTACTCATACAAATGCGAACAATACTCAATTTCAAAATCGATTGAAACTTATAGCAAAGCTAAATCCAACTTCGCATTCAAAGCACACAAGTGTTATTGATTGCATTCATGAAATACTAACAAGATAATATATTATAATACAAATATACATATTTTAGGTGGTGAAATCGTAACAGCCTAACAATTTGGTATGCAACTTTATTAAATCAATAAAAAAAGTTATGCAAATTGGAAAAATAAATAAAAATATATCTTTTGTTGTTTTAATTAAGGAAATAAATATTTTATATGAATACTCACCTGGAAAAACGCATATTATAATTGTCTAATTTAATCGTAACAGCCTACCAATGTACTTTCTTCTCGACTGTTTGATTGTTTTTTTCTGTGTGCTGATTATAATTGTCTAATTTAATGTAAATTTTTTTTTTTTTTTTAACTTGCAAGGTACAATGGAACATATTACTCCTATAAAGGAAATTGACTCAATCAAGGACAATGCTATAATCTGTAATTTATCATCTTTTAGTTTAATTTTCTAAATATATGTGTGGTTGTCTATGTGTGTATCTCTTTAAAAAATTCTGCAATTTCATCATTTTATGACCCCCATTTGCGAAGTTGAGTATTTATTTCCAAAAATGCGAAACTCCAGGGACAATATTTGAAAATTTCTGTTTTCTTCCCCAATTCGCATTCTACTGTGAAATACTTCGCATCTTCATTCTTACACCCTTCGCATCCCTTCGCATTAATCACCTTCGCATTTTAACCTAATTAATCAAATGCAAACCACAAAATTTTCATTCCAGATGCGAACACAGTTTAGTTCTTGAACTCTAAACTTGCGAAATCAAAAATTCATATGTTGAACCCATATGCGAATATTAACCCAATTGACTTCAAATTGATTCACAGATGCAAACACTCGATTGTTTTACTTTCGCAAAATGAGCATCAACAACTCCACAATCGAGTTTTTAAATTCTTGCAAACAACAATTTCACAGTCCTTGACTTCGCGTTTTTCTTCACGAATCATCCCTCAATCATCAATCCAATTGCGAATCAAAACTCATATGTTCTTGCTTTATCGATTCATCGACTACAGTCATACAAATGCGAACAATACTCAATTTCAAAATCGATTGAAACTTATAGCAAAGCTAAATCCAACTTCGCATTCAAAGCACACAAGTGTTATTGATTGCATTCATGAAATACTAACAAGATAATATATTATAATACAAATATACATATTTTAGGTGGTGAAATCGTAACAGCCTAACAATTTGGTATGCAACTTTATTAAATCAATAAAAAAAGTTATGCAAATTGGAAAAATAAATAAAAATATATCTTTTGTTGTTTTAATTAAGGAAATAAATATTTTATATGAATACTCACCTGGAAAAACGCATATTATAATTATCTAATTTAATCGTAACAGCCTACCAATGTACTTTCTTCTCGACTGTTTGATTGTTTTTTTCTGTGTGCTGATTATAATTGTCTAATTTAATGTAAATTTTTTTTTTTTTTTTAAATTGCAAGGTACAATGGAACATATTACTCCTATAAAGGAAATTGACTCAATCAAGGACAATGCTATAATCTGTAATTTATCATCTTTTAGTTTAATTTTCTAAATATATGTGTGGTTGTCTGTGTGTATCTCTTTAAAAATTCTGCAATTTCATCATTTTATGACCCCCATTTGCGAAGTTGAGTATTTATTTCCAAAAATGCGAAACTCCAGGGACAATATTTGAAAATTTCTGTTTTCTTCCCCAATTCGCATTCTACTGTGAAATACTTCGCATCTTCATTCTTACACCCTTCGCATCCCTTCGCATTAATCACCTTCGCATTTTAACCTAATTAATCAAATGCAAACCACAAAATTTTCATTCCAGATGCGAACACAGTTTAGTTCTTGAACTCTAAACTTGCGAAATCAAAAATTCATATGTTGAACCCATATGCGAATATTAACCCAATTGACTTCAAATTGATTCACAGATGCAAACACTCGATTGTTTTACTTTCGCAAAATGAGCATCAACAACTCCACAATCGAGTTTTTAAATTCTTGCAAACAACAATTTCACAGTTCTTGACTTCGCGTTTTTCTTCACGAATCATCCCTCAATCATCAATCCAATTGCGAATCAAAACTCATATGTTGTTGCTTTATCGATTCATTGACTACTCATACAAATGTCAACAATACTCAATTTCAAAATCGATTGAAACTTATAGCAAAGCTAAATCCAACTTCGCATTCAAAGCACACAAGTGTTATTGATTGCATTCATCATTTTATGACCCCCATTTGCGAAGTTGAGTATTTATTTCCAAAAATGCGAAACTCCAGGGACAATATTTGAAAATTTCTGTTTTCTTCCCCAATTCGCATTCTACTGTGAAATACTTCGCATCTTCATTCTTACACCCTTCGCATCCCTTCGCATTAATCACCTTCGCATTTTAACCTAATTAATCAAATGCAAACCACAAAATTTTCATTCCAGATGCGAACACAGTTTAGTTCTTGAACTCTAAACTTGCGAAATCAAAAATTCATATGTTGAACCCATATGCGAATATTAACCCAATTGACTTCAAATTGATTCACAGATGCAAACACTCGATTGTTTTACTTTCGCAAAATGAGCATCAACAACTCCACAATCGAGTTTTTAAATTCTTGCAAACAACAATTTCACAGTTCTTGACTTCGCGTTTTTCTTCACGAATCATCCCTCAATCATCAATCCAATTGCGAATCAAAACTCATATGTTGTTGCTTTATCGATTCATCGACTACTCATACAAATGCGAACAATACTCAATTTCAAAATCGATTGAAACTTATAGCAAAGCTAAATCCAACTTCGCATTCAAAGCACACAAGTGTTATTGATTGCATTCATGAAATACTAACAAGATAATATATTATAATACAAATATACATATTTTAGGTGGTGAAATCGTAACAGCCTAACAATTTGGTATGCAACTTTATTAAATCAATAAAAAAAGTTATGCAAATTGGAAAAATAAATAAAAATATATCTTTTGTTGTTTTAATTAAGGAAATAAATATTTTATATGAATACTCACCTGGAAAAACGCATATTATAATTGTCTAATTTAATCGTAACAGCCTACCAATGTACTTTCTTCTCGACTGTTTGATTGTTTTTTTCTGTGTGCTGATTATAATTGTCTAATTTAATGTAAATCTTTTTTTTTTTAACTTGCAAGGTACAATGGAACATATTACTCCTATAAAGGAAATTGACTCAATCAAGGACAATGCTATAATCTGTAATTTATCATCTTTTAGTTTAATTTCCTAAATATATGTGTGGTTGTCTATGTGTGTATCTCTTTAAAAATTCTGCAATTTCATCATTTTATGACCCCCATTTGCGAAGTTGAGTATTTATTTCCAAAAATGCGAAACTCCAGGGACAATATTTGAAAATTTCTGTTTTCTTCCCCAATTCGCATTCTACTGTGAAATACTTCGCATCTTCATTCTTACACCCTTCGCATCCCTTCGCATTAATCACCTTCGCATTTTAACCTAATTAATCAAATGCAAACCACAAAATTTTCATTCCAGATGCGAACACAGTTTAGTTCTTGAACTCTAAACTTGCGAAATCAAAAATTCATATGTTGAACCCATATGCGAATATTAACCCAATTGACTTCAAATTGATTCACAGATGCAAACACTCGATTGTTATACTTTCGCAAAATGAGCATCAACAACTCCACAATCGAGTTTTTAAATTCTTGCAAACAACAATTTCACAGTCCTTGACTTCGCGTTTTTCTTCACGAATCATCCCTCAATCATCAATCCAATTGCGAATCAAAACTCATATGTTCTTGCTTTATCGATTCATCGACTACACTCATACAAATGCGAACAATACTCAATTTCAAAATCGATTGAAACTTATAGCAAAGCTAAATCCAACTTCGTATTCAAAGCACACAAGTGTTATTGATTGCATTCATGAAATACTAACAAGATAATATATTATAATACAAATATACATATTTTAGGTGGTGAAATCGTAACAGCCTAACAATTTGGTATGCAACTTTATTAAATCAATAAAAAAAGTTATGCAAATTGGAAAAATAAATAAAAATATATCTTTTGTTGTTTTAATTAAGGAAATAAATATTTTATATGAATACTCACCTGGAAAAACGCATATTATAATTGTCTAATTTAATCGTAACAGCCTACCAATGTACTTTCTTCTCGACTGTTTGATTGTTTTTTTCTGTGTGCTGATTATAATTGTCTAATTTAATGTAAATTTTTTTTTTTTTTTTTAACTTGCAAGGTACAATGGAACATATTACTCCTATAAAGGAAATTGACTCAATCAAGGACAATGCTATAATCTGTAATTTATCATCTTTTAGTTTAATTTTCTAAATATATGTGTGGTTGTCTATGCGTGTATCTCTTTAAAAATTCTGCAATTTCATCATTTTATGACCCCCATTTGCGAAGTTGAGTATTTATTTCCAAAAATGCGAAACTCCGGGGACAATATTTGAAAATTTCAGTTTTCTTCCCCAATTCGCATTCTACTGTGAAATACTTCGCATCTTCATTCTTACACCCTTCGCATCCCTTCGCATTAATCACCTTCGCATTTTAACCTAATTAATCAAATGCAAACCACAAAATTTTCATTCCAGATGCGAACACAGTTTAGTTCTTGAACTCTAAACTTGCGAAATCAAAAATTCATATGTTGAACCCATATGCGAATATTAACCCAATTGACTTCAAATTGATTCACAGATGCAAACACTCGATTGTTTTACTTTCGCAAAATGAGCATCAACAACTCCACAATCGAGTTTTTAAATTCTTGCAAACAACAATTTCACAGTCCTTGACTTCGCGTTTTTCTTCACGAATCATCCCTCAATCATCAATCCAATTGCGAATCAAAACTCATATGTTCTTGCTTTATCGATTCATCGACTACACTCATACAAATGCGAACAATACTCAATTTCAAAATCGATTGAAACTTATAGCAAAGCTAAATCCAACTTCGCATTCAAAGCACACAAGTGTTATTGATTGCATTCATGAAATACTAAGAAGATAATATATTATAATACAAATATACATATTTTAGGTGGTGAAATCGTAACAGCCTAACAATTTGGTATGCAACTTTATTAAATCAATAAAAAAAGTTATGCAAATTGGAAAAATAAATAAAAATATATCTTTTGTTGTTTTAATTAAGGAAATAAATATTTTATATGAATACTCACCTGGAAAAACGCATATTATAATTATCTAATTTAATCGTAACAGCCTACCAATGTACTTTCTTCTCGACTGTTTGATTGTTTTTTTCTGTGTGCTGATTATAATTGTCTAATTTAATGTAAATTTTTTTTTTTTTTTTAACTTGCAAGGTACAATGGAACATATTACTCCTATAAAGGAAATTGACTCAATCAAGGACAATGCTATAATCTGTAATTTATCATCTTTTAGTTTAATTTTCTAAATATATGTGTGGTTGTCTGTGTGTATCTCTTTAAAAATTCTGCAATTTCATCATTTTATGACCCCCATTTGCGAAGTTGAGTATTTATTTCCAAAAATGCGAAACTCCAGGGACAATATTTGAAAATTTCTGTTTTCTTCCCCAATTCGCGATCTACTGTGAAATACTTCGCATCTTCATTCTTACACCCTTCGCATCCCTTCGCATTAATCACCTTCGCATTTTAACCTAATTAATCAAATGCAAACCACAAAATTTTCATTCCAGATGCGAACACAGTTTAGTTCTTGAACTCTAAACTTGCGAAATCAAAAATTCATATGTTGAACCCATATGAGAATATTAACCCAATTGACTTCAAATTGATTCACAGATGCAAACACTCGATTGTTTTACTTTCGCAAAATGAGCATCAACAACTCCACAATCGAGTTTTTAAATTCTTGCAAACAACAATTTCACAGTTCTTGACTTCGCGTTTTTCTTCACGAATCATCCCTCAATCATCAATCCAATTGCGAATCAAAACTCATATGTTGTTGCTTTATCGATTCATCGACTACTCATACAAATGCGAACAATACTCAATTTCAAAATCGATTGAAACTTATAGCAAAGCTAAATCCAACTTCGCATTCAAAGCACACAAGTGTTATTGATTGCATTCATGAAATACTAACAAGATAATATATTATAATACAAATATACATATTTTAGGTGGTGAAATCGTAACAGCCTAACAATTTGGTATGCAACTTTATTAAATCAATAAAAAAAGTTATGCAAATTGGAAAAATAAATAAAAATATATCTTTTGTTGTTTTAATTAAGGAAATAAATATTTTATATGAATACTCACCTGGAAAAACGCATATTATAATTGTCTAATTTAATCGTAACAGCCTACCAATGTACTTTCTTCTCGACTGTTTGATTGTTTTTTTCTGTGTGCTGATTATAATTGTCTAATTTAATGTAAATTTTTTTTTTTTTTAACTAGCAAGGTACAACGGAACATATTACTCCTATAAAGGAAATTGACTCAATCAAGGACAATGCTATAATCTGTAATTTATCATCTTTTAGTTTAATTTTCTAAATATATGTGTGGTTGTCTATGTGTGTATCTCTTTAAAAATTCTGCAATTTCATCATTTTATGACCCCCATTTGCGAAGTTGAGTATTTATTTCCAAAAATGCGAAACTCCAGGGACAATATTTGAAAATTTCTGTTTTCTTCCCCAATTCGCATTCTACTGTGAAATACTTCGCATCTTCATTCTTACACCCTTCGCATCCCTTCGCATTAATCACCTTCGCATTTTAACCTAATTAATCAAATGCAAACCACAAAATTTTCATTCCAGATGCGAACACAGTTTAGTTCTTGAACTCTAAACTTGCGAAATCAAAAATTCATATGTTGAACCCATAAGCGAATATTAACCCAATTGACTTCTAATTGATTCACAGATGCAAACACTCGATTGTTTTACTTTCGCAAAATGAGCATCAACAACTCCACAATCGAGTTTTTAAATTCTTGCAAACAACAATTTCACAGTCCTTGACTTCGCGTTTTTCTTCACGAATCATCCCTCAATCATCAATCCAATTGCGAATCAAAACTCATATGTTCTTGCTTTATCGATTCATCGACTACACTCATACAAATGCGAACAATACTCAATTTCAAAATCGATTGAAACTTATAGCAAAGCTAAATCCAACTTCGCATTCAAAGCACACAAGTGTTATTGATTGCATTCATGAAATACTAGCAAGATAATATATTATAATACAAATATACATATTTTAGGTGGTGAAATCGTAACAGCCTAACAATTTGGTATGCAACTTTATTAAATCAATAAAAAAAAGTTATGCAAATTGGAAAAATAAATAAAAATATATCTTTTGTTGTTTTAATTAAGGAAATAAATATTTTATATGAATACTCACCTGGAAAAACGCATATTATAATTGTCTAATTTAATCGTAACAGCCTACCAATGTACTTTCTTCTCGACTGTTTGATTGTTTTTTTCTGTGTGCTGATTATAATTGTCTAATTTAATGTAATTTTTTTTTTTTTTTTAACTTGCAAGGTACAATGGAACATATTACTCCTATAAAGGAAATTGACTCAATCAAGGACAATGCTATAATCTGTAATTTATCATCTTTTAGTTTAATTTTCTAAATATATGTGTGGTTGTCTATGTGTGTATCTCTTTAAAAATTCTGCAATTTCATCATTTTATGACCCCCATTTGCGAAGTTGAGTATTTAGTTCCAAAAATGCGAAACTCCAGGGACAATATTTGTAAATTTCTGTTTTCTTCCCCAATTCGCATTCTACTGTGAAATACTTCGCATCTTCATTCTTACACCCTTCGCATCCCTTCGCATTAATCACCTTCGCATTTTAACCTAATTAATCAAATGCAAACCACAAAATTTTCATTCCAGATGCGAACACAGTTTAGTTCTTGAACTCTAAACTTGCGAAATCAAAAATTCATATGTTGAACCCATATGCGAATATTAACCCAATTGACTTCAAATTGATTCACAGATGCAAACACTCGATTGTTTTACTTTCGCAAAATGAGCATCAACAACTCCACAATCGAGTTTTTAAATTCTTGCAAACAACAATTTCACAGTCCTTGACTTCGCGTTTTTCTTCACGAATCGTCCCTCAATCATCAATCCAATTGCGAATCAAAACTCATATGTTCTTGCTTTATCGATTCATCGACTACACTCATACAAATGCGAACAATACTCAATTTCAAAATCGATTGAAACTTATAGCAAAGCTAAATCCAACTTCGCATTCAAAGCACACAAGTGTTATTGATTGCATTCATGAAATACAAACAAGATAATATATTATAATACAAATATACATATTTTAGGTGGTGAAATCGTAACAGCCTAACAATTTGGTATGCAACTTTATTAAATCAATAAAAAAAGTTATGCAAATTGGAAAAATAAATAAAAATATATCTTTTGTTGTTTTAATTAAGGAAATAAATATTTTATATGAATACTCACCTGGAAAAACGCATATTATAATTGTCTAATTTAATCGTAACAGCCTACCAATGTACTTTCTTCTTGACTGTTTGATTGTTTTTTTCTGTGTGCTGATTATAATTGTCTAATTTAATGTAAATTTTTTTTTTTTTTTAACTTGCAAGGTACAATGGAACATATTACTCCTATAAAGGAAATTGACTCAATCAAGGACAATGCTATAATCTGTAATTTATCATCTTTTAGTTTAATTTTCTAAATATATGTGTGGTTGTCTGTGTGTATCTCTTTAAAAATTCTGCAATTTCATCATTTTATGACCCCCATTTGCGAAGTTGAGTATTTATTTCCAAAAATGCGAAACTCCAGGGACAATATTTGAAAATTTCTGTTTTCTTCCCCAATTCGCATTCTACTGTGAAATACTTCGCATCTTCATTCTTACACCCTTCGCATCCCTTCGCATTAATCACCTTCGCATTTTAACCTAATTAATCAAATGCAAACCACAAAATTTTCATTCCAGATGCGAACACAGTTTAGTTCTTGAACTCTAAACTTGCGAAATCAAAAATTCATATGTTGAACCCATATGCGAATATTAACCCAATTGACTTCAAATTGATTCACAGATGCAAACACTCGATTGTTTTACTTTCGCAAAATGAGCATCAACAACTCCACAATCGAGTTCTTAAATTCTTGCAAACAACAATTTCACAGTTCTTGACTTCGCGTTTTTCTTCACGAATCATCCCTCAATCATCAATCCAATTGCGAATCAAAACTCATATGTTGTTGCTTTATCGATTCATCGACTACTCATACAAATGCGAACAATACTCAATTTCAAAATCGATTGAAACTTATAGCAAAGCTAAATCCAACTTCGCATTCAAAGCATACAAGTGTTATTGATTGCATTCATCATTTTATGACCCCCATTTGCGAAGTTGAGTATTTATTTCCAAAAATGCGAAACTCCAGGGACAATATTTGAAAATTTCTGTTTTCTTCCCCAATTCGCATTCTACTGTGAAATACTTCGCATCTTCATTCTTACACCCTTCGCATCCCTTCGCATCCCTTCGCATTAATCACCTTCGCATTTTAACCTAATTAATCAAATGCAAACCACAAAATTTTCATTCCAGATGCGAACACAGTTTAGTTCTTGAACTCTAAACTTGCGAAATCAAAAATTCATATGTTGAACCCATATGCGAATATTAACCCAATTGACTTCAAATTGATTCACAGATGCAAACACTCGATTGTTTTACTTTCGCAAAATGAGCATCAACAACTCCACAATCGAGTTTTTAAATTCTTGCAAACAACAATTTCACAGTCCTTGACTTCGCGTTTTTCTTCACGAATCATCCCTCAATCATCAATCCAATTGCGAATCAAAACTCATATGTTCTTGCTTTATCGATTCATCGACTACACTCATACAAATGCGAACAATACTCAATTTCAAAATCGATTGAAACTTATAGCAAAGCTAAATCCAACTTCGCATTCAAAGCACACAAGTGTTATTGATTGCATTCATGAAATACTAACAAGATAATATATTATAATACAAATATACATATTTTAGGTGGTGAAATCGTAACAGCCTAACAATTTGGTATGCAACTTTATTAAATCAATAAAAAAAGTTATGCAAATTGGAAAAATAAATAAAAATATATCTTTTGTTGTTTTAATTAAGGAAATAAATATTTTATATGAATACTCACCTGGAAAAACGCATATTATAATTGTCTAATTTAATCGTAACAGCCTACCAATGTACTTTCTTCTCGACTGTTTGATTGTTTTTTTCTGTGTGCTGATTATAATTGTCTAATTTAATGTAATTTTTTTTTTTTTTTAACTTGCAAGGTACAATGGAACATATTACTCCTATAAAGGAAATTTACTCAATCAAGGACAATGCTATAATCTGTAATTTATCATCTTTTAGTTTAATTTTCTAAATATATGTGTGGTTGTCTATGTGTGTATCTCTTTAAAAATTCTGCAATTTCATCATTTTATGACCCCCATTTGCGAAGTTGAGTATTTATTTCCAAAAATGCGAAACTCCAGGGACAATATTTGAAAATTTCTGTTTTCTTCCCCAATTCGCATTCTACTGTGAAATACTTCGCATCTTCATTCTTACACCCTTCGCATCCCTTCGCATTAATCACCTTCGCATTTTAACCTAATTAATCAAATGCAAACCACAAAATTTTCATTCCAGATGCGAACACAGTTTAGTTCTTGAACTCTAAACTTGCGAAATCAAAAATTCATATGTTGAACCCATATGCAAATATTAACCCAATTGACTTCAAATTGATTCACAGATGCAAACACTCGATTGTTTTACTTTCGCAAAATGAGCATCAACAACTCCACAATCGAGTTTTTAAATTCTTGCAAACAACAATTTCACAGTCCTTGACTTCGCGTTTTTCTTCACGAATCATCCCTCAATCATCAATCCAATTGCGAATCAAAACTCATATGTTCTTGCTTTATCGATTCATCGACTACACTCATACAAGTGCGAACAATACTCAATTTCAAAATCGATTGAAACTTATAGCAAAGCTAAATCCAACTTCGCATTCAAAGCACACAAGTGTTATTGATTGCATTCATGAAATACTAACAAGATAATATATTATAATACAAATATACATATTTTAGGTGGTGAAATCGTAACAGCCTAACAATTTGGTATGCAACTTTATTAAATCAATAAAAAAAGTTATGCAAATTGGAAAAATAAATAAAAATATATCTTTTCTTGTTTTAATTAAGGAAATAAATATTTTATATGAATACTCACCTGGAAAAACGCATATTATAATTGTCTAATTTAATCGTAACAGCTTACCAATGTACTTTCTTCTCGACTGTTTGATTGTTTTTTTCTGTGTGCTGATTATAATTGTCTAATTTAATGTAAATTTTTTTTTTTTTTTTTTAACTTGCAAGGTACAATGGAACATATTACTCCTATAAAGGAAATTGACTCAATCAAGGACAATGCTATAATCTGTAATTTATCATCTTTTAGTTTAATTTTCTAAATATATGTGTGGTTGTCTATGTGTGTATCTCTTTAAAAATTCTGCAATTTCATCATTTTATGACCCCCATTTGCGAAGTTGAGTATTTATTTCCAAAAATGCGAAACTCCAGGGACAATATTTGAAAATTTCTGTTTTCTTCCCCAATTCGCATTCTACTGTGAAATACTTCGCATCTTCATTCTTACACCCTTCGCATCCCTTCGCATTAATCACCTTCGCATTTTAACCTAATTAATCAAATGCAAACCACAAAATTTTCATTCCAGATGCGAACACAGTTTAGTTCTTGAACTCTAAACTTGCGAAATCAAAAATTCATATGTTGAACCCATATGCGAATATTAACCCAATTGACTTCAAATTGATTCACAGATGCAAACACTCGATTGTTTTACTTTCGCAAAATGAGCATCAACAACTCCACAATCGAGTTTTTAAATTCTTGCAAACAACAATTTCACAGTCCTTGACTTCGCGTTTTTCTTCACGAATCATCCCTCAATCATCAATCCAATTGCGAATCAAAACTCATATGTTCTTGCTTTATCGATTCATCGACTACACTCATACAAATGCGAACAATACTCAATTTCAAAATCGATTGAAACTTATAGCAAAGCTAAATCCAACTTTGCATTTAAAGCACACAAGTGTTATTGATTGCATTCATGAAATACTAACAAGATAATATATTATAATACAAATATACATATTTTAGGTGGTGAAATCGTAACAGCCTAACAATTTGGTATGCAACTTTATTAAATCAATAAAAAAAGTTATGCAAATTGGAAAAATAAATAAAAATATATCTTTTGTTGTTTTAATTAAGGAAATAAATATTTTATATGAATACTCACCTGGAAAAACGCATATTATAATTGTCTAATTTAATCGTAACAGCCTACCAATGTACTTTCTTCTCGACTGTTTGATTGTTTTTTTCTGTGTGCTGATTATAATTGTCTAATTTAATGTAAATTTTTTTTTTTTTTTTTTTAACTTGCAAGGTACAATGGAACATATTACTCCTATAAAGGAAATTGACTCAATCAAGGACAATGCTATAATCTGTAATTTATCATCTTTTAGTTTAATTTTCTAAATATATGTGTGGTTGTCTGTGTGTATCTCTTTAAAAATTCTGCAATTTAATCATTTTATGACCCCCATTTGCGAAGTTGAGTATTTATTTCCAAAAATGCGAAACTCCAGGGACAATATTTGAAAATTTCTGTTTTCTTCCCCAATTCGCATTCTACTGTGAAATACTTCGCATCTTCATTCTTACACCCTTCGCATCCCTTCGCATTAAACACCTTCGCATTTTAACCTAATTAATCAAATGCAAACCACAAAATTTTCATTCCAGATGCGAACACAGTTTAGTTTTTGAACTCTAAACTTGCGAAATCAAAAATTCATATGTTGAACCCATATGCGAATATTAACCCAATTGACTTCAAATTGATTCACAGATGCAAACACTCGATTGTTTTACTTTCGCAAAATGAGCATCAACAACTCCACAATCGAGTTTTTAAATTCTTGCAAACAACAATTTCACAGTCCTTGACTTCGCGTTTTTCTTCACGAATCATCCCTCAATCATCAATCCAATTGCGAATCAAAACTCATATGTTCTTGCTTTATCGATTCATCGACTACACTCATACAAATGCGAACAATACTCAATTTCAAAATCGATTGAAACTTATAGCAAAGCTAAATCCAACTTCGCATTCAAAGCACACAAGTGTTATTGATTGCATTCATGAAATACTAACAAGATAATATATTATAATACAAATATACATATTTTAGGTGGTGAAATCGTAACAGCCTAACAATTTGGTATGCAACTTTATTAAATCAATAAAAAAAGTTATGCAAATTGGAAAAATAAATAAAAATATATCTTTTGTTGTTTTAATTAAGGAAATAAATATTTTATATGAATACTCACCTGGAAAAACGCATATTATAATTGTCTAATTTAATCGTAACAGCCTACCAATGTACTTTCTTCTTGACTGTTTGATTGTTTTTTTCTGTGTGCTGATTATAATTGTCTAATTTAATGTAATTTTTTTTTTTTAAGTTGCAAGGTACAATGGAACATATTACTCCTATAAAGGAAATTGACTCAATCAAGGACAATGCTATAATCTGTAATTTATCATCTTTTAGTTTAATTTTCTAAATATATGTGTGGTTGTCTGTGTGTATCTCTTTAAAAATTCTGCAATTTCATCATTTTATGACCCCCATTTGCGAAGTTGAGTATTTATTTCCAAAAATGCGAAACTCCAGGGACAATATTTGAAAATTTCTGTTTTCTTCCCCAATTCGCATTCTACTGTGAAATACTTCGCATCTTCATTCTTACACCCTTCGCATCCCTTCGCATTAATCACCTTCGCATTTTAACCTAATTAATCAAATGCAAACCACAAAATTTTCATTCCAGATGCGAACACAGTTTAGTTCTTGAACTCTAAACTTGCGAAATCAAAAATTCATATGTTGAACCCATATGCGAATATTAACCCAATTGACTTCAAATTGATTCACAGATGCAAACACTCGATTGTTTTACTTTCGCAAAATGAGCATCAACAACTCCACAATCGAGTTTTTAAATTCTTGCAAACAACAATTTCACAGTCCTTGACTTCGCGTTTTTCTTCACGAATCATCCCTCAATCATCAATCCAATTGCGAATCAAAACTCATATGTTCTTGCTTTATCGATTCATCGACTACACTCATACAAATGCGAACAATACTCAATTTCAAAATCGATTGAAACTTATAGCAAAGCTAAATCCAACTTCGCATTCAAGGCACACAAGTGTTATTGATTGAATTCATGAAATACTAACAAGATAATATATTATAATACAAATATACATATTTTAGGTGGTGAAATCGTAACAGCCTAACAATTTGGTATGCAACTTTATTAAATCAATAAAAAAAGTTATGCAAATTGGAAAAATAAATAAAAATATATCTTTTGTTGTTTTAATTAAGGAAATAAATATTTTATATGAATACTCACCTGGAAAAACGCATATTATAATTGTCTAATTTAATCGTAACAGCCTACCAATGTACTTTCTTCTTGACTGTTTGATTGTTTTTTTCTGTGTGCTGATTATAATTGTCTAATTTAATGTAATTTTTTTTTTTTAACTTGCAAGGTACAATGGAACATATTACTCCTATAAAGGAAATTGACTCAATCAAGGACAATGCTATAATCTGTAATTTATCATCTTTTAGTTTAATTTAATAAATATATGTGTGGTTGTCGGTGTGTATCTCTTTAAAAATTCTGCAATTTCATCATTTTATGACCCCCATTTGCGAAGTTGAGTATTTATTTCCAAAAATGCGAAACTCCAGGGACAATATTTGAAAATTTCTGTTTTCTTCCCCAATTCGCATTCTACTGTGAAATACTTCGCATCTTCATTCTTACACCCTTCGCATCCCTTCGCATTAATCACCTTCGCATTTTAACCTAATTAATCAAATGCAAACCACAAACTTTTCATTCCAGATGCGAACACAGTTTAGTTCTTGAACTCTAAACTTGCGAAATCAAAAATTCATATGTTGAACCCATATGCGAATATTAACCCAATTGACTTCAAATTGATTCACAGATGCAAACACTCGATTGTTTTACTTTCGCAAAATGAGCATCAACAACTCCACAATCGAGTTTTTAAATTCTTGCAAACAACAATTTCACAGTTCTTGACTTCGCGTTTTTCTTCACGAATCATCCCTCAATCATCAATCCAATTGCGAATCAAAACTCATATGTTGTTGCTTTATCGATTCATCGACTACTCATACAAATGCGAACAATACTCAATTTCAAAATCGATTGAAACTTATAGCAAAGCTAAATCCAACTTCGCATTCAAAGCACACAAGTGTTATTGATTGCATTCATTATTTTATGACCCCCATTTGCGAAGTTGAGTATTTATTTCCAAAAATGCGAAACTCCAGGGACAATATTTGAAAATTTCTGTTTTCTTCCCCAATTCGCATTCTACTGTGAAATACTTCGCATCTTCATTCTTACACCCTTCGCATCCCTTCGCATCCCTTCGCATTAATCTCCTTCGCATTTTAACCTAATTAATCAAATGCAAACCACAAAATTTTCATTCCAGATGCGAACACAGTTTAGTTCTTGAACTCTAAACTTGCGAAATCAAAAATTCATATGTTGAACCCATATGCGAATATTAACCCAATTGACTTCAAATTGATTCACAGATGCAAACACTCGATTGTTTTACTTTCGCAAAACGAGCATCAACAACTCCACAATCGAGTTTTTAAATTCTTGCAAACAACAATTTCACAGTCCTTGACTTCGCGTTTTTCTTCACGAATCATCCCTCAATCAGCAATCCAATTGCGAATCAAAACTCATATGTTCTTGCTTTATCGATTCATCGACTACACTCATACAAATGCGAACAATACTCAATTTCAAAATCGATTGAAACTTATAGCAAAGCTAAATCCAACTTCGCATTCAAAGCACACAAGTGTTATTGATTGCATTCATGAAATACTAACAAGATAATATATTATAATACAAATATACATATTTTAGGTGGTGAAATCGTAACAGCCTAACAATTTGGTATGCAACTTTATTAAATCAATAAAAAAAGTTATGCAAATTGGAAAAATAAATAAAAATATATCTTTTGTTGTTTTAATTAAGGAAATAAATATTTTATATGAATACTCACCTGGAAAAACGCATATTATAATTGTCTAATTTAATCGTAACAGCCTACCAATGTACTTTCTTCTCGACTGTTTGATTGTTTTTTTCTGTGTGCTGATTATAATTGTCTAATTTAATGTATTTTTTTTTTTTTTTTAACTTGCAAGGTACAATGGAACATATTACTCCTATAAAGGAAATTGACTCAATCAAGGACAATGCTATAATCTGTAATTTATCATCTTTTAGTTTAATTTTCTAAATATATGTGTGGTTGTCTATGTGTGTATCTCTTTAAAAATTCTGCAATTTCATCATTTTATGACCCCCATTTGCGAAGTTGAGTATTTATTTCCAAAAATGCGAAACTCCAGGGACAATATTTGAAAATTTCTGTTTTCTTCCCCAATTCGCATTCTACTGTGAAATACTTCGCATCTTCATTCTTACACCCTTCGCATCCCTTCGCATTAATCACCTTCGCATTTTAACCTAATTAATCAAATGCAAACCACAAAATTTTCATTCCAGATGCGAACACAGTTTAGTTCTTGAACTCTAAACTTGCGAAATCAAAAATTCATATGTTGAACCCATATGCGAATATTAACCCAATTGACTTCAAATTGATTCACAGATGCAAACACTCGATTGTTTTACTTTCGCAAAATGAGCATCAACAACTCCACAATCGAGTTTTTAAATTCTTGCAAACAACAATTTCACAGTCCTTGACTTCGCGTTTTTCTTCACGAATCATCCCTCAATCATCAATCCAATTGCGAATCAAAACTCATATGTTCTTGCTTTATCGATTCATCGACTACACTCATACAAATGCGAACAATACTCAATTTCAAAATCGATTGAAACTTATAGCAAAGCTAAATCCAACTTTGCATTTAAAGCACACAAGTGTTATTGATTGCATTCATGAAATACTAACAAGATAATATATTATAATACAAATATACATATTTTAGGTGGTGAAATCGTAACAGCCTAACAATTTGGTATGCAACTTTATTAAATCAATAAAAAAAGTTATGCAAATTGGAAAAATAAATAAAAATATATCTTTTGTTGTTTTAATTAAGGAAATAAATATTTTATATGAATACTCACCTGGAAAAACGCATATTATAATTGTCTAATTTAATCGTAACAGCCTACCAATGTACTTTCTTCTCGACTGTTTGATTGTTTTTTTCTGTGTGCTGATTATAATTGTCTAATTTAATGTAAATTTTTTTTTTTTTTTTTAACTTGCAAGGTACAATGGAACATATTACTCCTATAAAGGAAATTGACTCAATCAAGGACAATGCTATAATCTGTAATTTATCATCTTTTAGTTTAATTTTCTAAATATATGTGTGGTTGTCTGTGTGTATCTCTTTAAAAATTCTGCAATTTCATCATTTTATGACCCCCATTTGCGAAGTTGAGTATTTATTTCCAAAAATGCGAAACTCCAGGGACAATATTTGAAAATTTCTGTTTTCTTCCCCAATTCGCATTCTACTGTGAAATACTTCGCATCTTCATTCTTACACCCTTCGCATCCCTTCGCATTAATCACCTTCGCATTTTAACCTAATTAATCAAATGCAAACCACAAAATTTTCATTCCAGATGCGAACACAGTTTAGTTTTTGAACTCTAAACTTGCGAAATCAAAAATTCATATGTTGAACCCATATGCGAATATTAACCCAATTGACTTCAAATTGATTCACAGATGCAAACACTCGATTGTTTTACTTTCGCAAAATGAGCATCAACAACTCCACAATCGAGTTTTTAAATTCTTGCAAACAACAATTTCACAGTCCTTGACTTCGCGTTTTTCTTCACGAATCATCCCTCAATCATCAATCCAATTGCGAATCAAAACTCATATGTTCTTGCTTTATCGATTCATCGACTACACTCATACAAATGCGAACAATACTCAATTTCAAAATCGATTGAAACTTATAGCAAAGCTAAATCCAACTTCGCATTCAAAGCACACAAGTGTTATTGATTGCATTCATGAAATACTAACAAGATAATATATTATAATACAAATATACATATTTTAGGTGGTGAAATCGTAACAGCCTAACAATTTGGTATGCAACTTTATTAAATCAATAAAAAAAGTTATGCAAATTGGAAAAATAAATAAAAATATATCTTTTGTTGTTTTAATTAAGGAAATAAATATTTTATATGAATACTCACCTGGAAAAACGCATATTATAATTGTCTAATTTAATCGTAACAGCCTACCAATGTACTTTCTTCTTGACTGTTTGATTGTTTTTTTCTGTGTGCTGATTATAATTGTCTAATTTAATGTAAATTTTTTTTTTAACTTGCAAGGTACAATGGAACATATTACTCCTATAAAGGAAATTGACTCAATCAAGGACAATGCTATAATCTGTAATTTATCATCTTTTAGTTTAATTTTCTAAATATATGTGTGGTTGTCTGTGTGTATCTCTTTAAAAATTCTGCAATTTCATCATTTTATGACCCCCATTTGCGAAGTTGAGTATTTATTTCCAAAAATGCGAAACTCCAGGGACAATATTTGAAAATTTCTGTTTTCTTCCCCAATTCGCATTCTACTGTGAAATACTTCGCATCTTCATTCTTACACCCTTCGCATCCCTTCGCATTTTAACCTAATTAATCAAATGCAAACCACAAAATTTTCATTCCAGATGCGAACACAGTTTAGTTCTTGAACTCTAAACTTGCGAAATCAAAAATTCATATGTTGAACCCATATGCGAATATTAACCCAATTGACTTCAAATTGATTCACAGATGCAAACACTCGATTGTTTTACTTTCGCAAAATGAGCATCAACAACTCCACAATCGAGTTTTTAAATTCTTGCAAACAACAATTTCACAGTCCTTGACTTCGCGTTTTTCTTCACGAATCATCCCTCAATCATCAATCCAATTGCGAATCAAAACTCATATGTTCTTGCTTTATCGATTCATCGACTACACTCATACAAATGCGAACAATACTCAATTTCAAAATCGATTGAAACTTATAGCAAAGCTAAATCCAACTTCGCATTCAAGGCACACAAGTGTTATTGATTGAATTCATGAAATACTAACAAGATAATATATTATAATACAAATATACATATTTTAGGTGGTGAAATCGTAACAGCCTAACAATTTGGTATGCAACTTTATTAAATCAATAAAAAAAGTTATGCAAATTGGAAAAATAAATAAAAATATATCTTTTGTTGTTTTAATTAAGGAAATAAATATTTTATATGAATACTCACCTGGAAAAACGCATATTATAATTGTCTAATTTAATCGTAACAGCCTACCAATGTACTTTCTTCTTGACTGTTTGATTGTTTTTTTCTGTGTGCTGATTATAATTGTCTAATTTAATGTAATTTTTTTTTTTAACTTGCAAGGTACAATGGAACATATTACTCCTATAAAGGAAATTGACTCAATCAAGGACAATGCTATAATCTGTAATTTATCATCTTTTAGTTTAATTTAATAAATATATGTGTGGTTGTCTGTGTGTATCTCTTTAAAAATTCTGCAATTTCATCATTTTATGACCCCCATTTGCGAAGTTGAGTATTTATTTCCAAAAATGCGAAACTCCAGGGACAATATTTGAAAATTTCTGTTTTCTTCCCCAATTCGCATTCTACTGTGAAATACTTCGCATCTTCATTCTTACACCCTTCGCATCCCTTCGCATTAATCACCTTCGCATTTTAACCTAATTAATCAAATGCAAACCACAAAATTTTCATTCCAGATGCGAACACAGTTTAGTTCTTGAACTCTAAACTTGCGAAATCAAAAATTCATATGTTGAACCCATATGCGAATATTAACCCAATTGACTTCAAATTGATTCACAGATGCAAACACTCGATTGTTTTACTTTCGCAAAATGAGCATCAACAACTCCACAATCGAGTTTTTAAATTCTTGCAAACAACAATTTCACAGTTCTTGACTTCGCGTTTTTCTTCACGAATCATCCCTCAATCATCAATCCAATTGCGAATCAAAACTCATATGTTGTTGCTTTATCGATTCATCGACTACTCATACAAATGCGAACAATACTCAATTTCAAAATCGATTGAAACTTATAGCAAAGCTAAATCCAACTTCGCATTCAAAGCACACAAGTGTTATTGATTGCATTCATTATTTTATGACCCCCATTTGCGAAGTTGAGTATTTATTTCCAAAAATGCGAAACTCCAGGGACAATATTTGAAAATTTCTGTTTTCTTCCCCAATTCGCATTCTACTGTGAAATACTTCGCATCTTCATTCTTACACCCTTCGCATCCCTTCGCATCCCTTCGCATTAATCTCCTTCGCATTTTAACCTAATTAATCAAATGCAAACCACAAAATTTTCATTCCAGATGCGAACACAGTTTAGTTCTTGAACTCTAAACTTGCGAAATCAAAAATTCATATGTTGAACCCATATGCGAATATTAACCCAATTGACTTCAAATTGATTCACAGATGCAAACACTCGATTGTTTTACTTTCGCAAAACGAGCATCAACAACTCCACAATCGAGTTTTTAAATTCTTGCAAACAACAATTTCACAGTCCTTGACTTCGCGTTTTTCTTCACGAATCATCCCTCAATCAGCAATCCAATTGCGAATCAAAACTCATATGTTCTTGCTTTATCGATTCATCGACTACACTCATACAAATGCGAACAATACTCAATTTCAAAATCGATTGAAACTTATAGCAAAGCTAAATCCAACTTCGCATTCAAAGCACACAAGTGTTATTGATTGCATTCATGAAATACTAACAAGATAATATATTATAATACAAATATACATATTTTAGGTGGTGAAATCGTAACAGCCTAACAATTTGGTATGCAACTTTATTAAATCAATAAAAAAAGTTATGCAAATTGGAAAAATAAATAAAAATATATCTTTTGTTGTTTTAATTAAGGAAATAAATATTTTATATGAATACTCACCTGGAAAAACGCATATTATAATTGTCTAATTTAATCGTAACAGCCTACCAATGTACTTTCTTCTCGACTGTTTGATTGTTTTTTTCTGTGTGCTGATTATAATTGTCTAATTTAATGTATTTTTTTTTTTTTTTAACTTGCAAGGTACAATGGAACATATTACTCCTATAAAGGAAATTGACTCAATCAAGGACAATGCTATAATCTGTAATTTATCATCTTTTAGTTTAATTTTCTAAATATATGTGTGGTTGTCTATGTGTGTATCTCTTTAAAAATTCTGCAATTTCATCATTTTATGACCCCCATTTGCGAAGTTGAGTATTTATTTCCAAAAATGCGAAACTCCAGGGACAATATTTGAAAATTTCTGTTTTCTTCCCCAATTCGCATTCTACTGTGAAATACTTCGCATCTTCATTCTTACACCCTTCGCATCCCTTCGCATTAATCACCTTCGCATTTTAACCTAATTAATCAAATGCAAACCACAAAATTTTCATTCCAGATGCGAACACAGTTTAGTTCTTGAACTCTAAACTTGCGAAATCAAAAATTCATATGTTGAACCCATATGCGAATATTAACCCAATTGACTTCAAATTGATTCACAGATGCAAACACTCGATTGTTTTACTTTCGCAAAATGAGCATCAACAACTCCACAATCGAGTTTTTAAATTCTTGCAAACAACAATTTCACAGTTCTTGACTTCGCGTTTTTCTTCACGAATCACCCCTCAATCATCAATCCAATTGTGAATCAAAACTCATATGTTGTTGCTTTATCGATTTATCGACTACTCATACAAATGCGAACAATACTCAATTTCAAAATCGATTGAAACTTATAGCAAAGCTAAATCCAACTTCGCATTCAAAGCACACAAGTGTTATTGATTGCATTCATGAAATACTAACAAGATAATATATTATAATACAAATATACATATTTTAGGTGGTGAAATCGTAACAGCCTAACAATTTGGTATGCAACTTTATTAAATCAATAAAAAAAGTTATGCAAATTGGAAAAATAAATAAAAATATATCTTTTGTTGTTTTAATTAAGGAAATAAATATTTTATATGAATACTCACCTGGAAAAACGCATATTATAATTGTCTAATTTAATCGTAACAGCCTACCAATGTACTTTCTTCTCGACTGTTTGATTGTTTTTTTCTGTGTGCTGATTATAATTGTCTAATTTAATGTAATTTTTTTTTTTTAACTTGCAAGGTACAATGGAACATATTACTCGTATAAAGGAAATTGACTCAATCAAGGACAATGCTATAATCTGTAATTTATCATCTTTTAGTTTAATTTTCTAAATATATGTGTGGTTGTCTGTGTGTATCTCTTTAAAAATTCTGCAATTTCATCATTTTATGACCCCCATTTGCGAAGTTGAGTATTTATTTCCAAAAATGCGAAACTCCAGGGACAATATTTGAAAATTTCTGTTTTCTTCCCCAATTCGCATTCTACTGTGAAATACTTCGCATCTTCATTCTTACACCCTTCGCATCCCTTCGCATTAATCACCTTCGCATTTTAACCTAATTAATCAAATGCAAACCACAAAATTTTCATTCCAGATGCGAACACAGTTTAGTTCTTGAACTCTAAACTTGCGAAATCAAAAATTCATATGTTGAACCCATATGCGAATATTAACCCAATTGACTTCAAATTGATTCACAGATGCAAACACTCGATTGTTTTACTTTCGCAAAATGAGCATCAACAACTCCACAATCGAGTTTTTAAATTCTTGCAAACAACAATTTCACAGTCCTTGACTTCGCGTTTTTCTTCACGAATCATCCCTCAATCATCAATCCAATTGCGAATCAAAACTCATATGTTCTTGCTTTATCGATTCATCGACTACACTCATACAAATGCGAACAATACTCAATTTCAAAATCGATTGAAACTTATAGCAAAGCTAAATCCAACTTCGCATTCAAAGCACACAAGTGTTATTGATTGCATTCATGAAATACTAACAAGATAATATATTATAATACAAATATACATATTTTAGGTGGTGAAATCGTAACAGCCTAACAATTTGGTATGCAACTTTATTAAATCAATAAAAAAAGTTATGCAAATTGGAAAAATAAATAAAAATATATCTTTTGTTGTTTTAATTAAGGAAATAAATATTTTATATGAATACTCACCTGGAAAAACGCATATTATAATTGTCTAATTTAATCGTAACAGCCTACCAATGTACTTTCTTCTCGACTGTTTGATTGTTTTTTTCTGTGTGCTGATTATAATTGTCTAATTTAATGTAATTTTTTTTTTTAACTTGCAAGGTACAATGGAACATATTACTCGTATAAAGGAAATTGACTCAATCAAGGACAATGCTATAATCTGTAATTTATCATCTTTTAGTTTAATTTTCTAAATATATGTGTGGTTGTCTGTGTGTATCTCTTTAAAAATTCTGCAATTTCATCATTTTATGACCCCCATTTGCGAAGTTGAGTATTTATTTCCAAAAATGCGAAACTCCAGGGACAATATTTGAAAATTTCTGTTTTCTTCCCCAATTCGCATTCTACTGTGAAATACTTCGCATCTTCATTCTTACACCCTTCGCATCCCTTCGCATTAATCACCTTCGCATTTTAACCTAATTAATCAAATGCAAACCACAAAATTTTCATTCCAGATGCGAACACAGTTTAGTTCTTGAACTCTAAACTTGCGAAATCAAAAATTCATATGTTGAACCCATATGCGAATATTAACCCAATTGACTTCAAATTGATTCACAGATGCAAACACTCGATTGTTTTACTTTCGCAAAATGAGCATCAACAACTCCACAATCGAGTTTTTAAATTCTTGCAAACAACAATTTCACAGTCCTTGACTTCGCGTTTTTCTTCACGAATCATCCCTCAATCATCAATCCAATTGCGAATCAAAACTCATATGTTCTTGCTTTATCGATTCATCGACTACACTCATACAAATGCGAACAATACTCAATTTCAAAATCGATTGAAACTTATAGCAAAGCTAAATCCAACTTCGCATTCAAAGCACACAAGTGTTATTGATTGCATTCATGAAATACTAACAAGATAATATATTATAATACAAATATACATATTTTAGGTGGTGAAATCGTAACAGCCTAACAATTTGGTATGCAACTTTATTAAATCAATAAAAAAAGTTATGCAAATTGGAAAAATAAATAAAAATATATCTTTTGTTGTTTTAATTAAGGAAATAAATATTTTATATGAATACTCACCTGGAAAAACGCATATTATAATTGTCTAATTTAATCGTAACAGCCTACCAATGTACTTTCTTCTCGACTGTTTGATTGTTTTTTTTCTGTGTGCTGATTATAATTGTCTAATTTAATGTAAATTTTTTTTTTTTTTTTTAACTTGCAAGGTACAATGGAACATATTACTCGTATAAAGGAAATTGACTCAATCAAGGACAATGCTATAATCTGTAATTTATCATCTTTTAGTTTAATTTTCTAAATATATGTGTGGTTGTCTATGTGTGTATCTCTTTAAAAATTTTGCAATTTCATCATTTTATGACCCCCATTTGCGAAGTTGAGTATTTATTTCCAAAAATACGAAACTCCAGGGACAATATTTGAAAATTTCTGTTTTCTTCCCCAATTCGCATTCTACTGTGAAATACTTCGCATCTTCATTCTTACACCCTTCGCATCCCTTCGCATTAATCACCTTCGCATTTTAACCTAATTAATCAAATGCAAACCACAAAATTTTCATTCCAGATGAGAACACATTTTAGTTCTTGAACTCTAAACTTGCGAAATCAAAAATTCATATGTTGAACCCATATGCGAATATTAACCCAATTGACTTCAAATTGATTCACAGATGCAAACACTCGATTGTTTTACTTTCGCAAAATGAGCATCAACAACTCCACAATCGAGTTTTTAAATTCTTGCAAACAACAATTTCACAGTCCTTGACTTCGCGTTTTTCTTCACGAATCATCCCTCAATCATCAATCCAATTGCGAATCAAAACTCATATGTTCTTGCTTTATCGATTCATCGACTACACTCATACAAATGCGAACAATACTCAATTTCAAAATCGTTTGAAACTTATAGCAAAGCTAAATCCAACTTCGCATTCAAAGCACACAAGTGTTATTGATTGCATTCATGAAATACAAACAAGATAATATATTATAATACAAATATACATATTTTAGGTGGTGAAATCGTAACAGCCTAACAATTTGGTATGCAACTTTATTAAATCAATAAAAAAAGTTATGCAAATTGGAAAAATAAATAAAAATATATCTTTTGTTGTTTTAATTAAGGAAATAAATATTTTATATGAATACTCACCTGGAAAAACGCATATTATAATTGTCTAATTTAATCGTAACAGCCTACCAATGTACTTTCTTCTCGACTGTTTGATTGTTTTTTTCTGTGTGCTGATTATAATTGTCTAATTTAATGTAAATTTTTTTTTTTTTAACTTGCAAGGTACAATGGAACATATTACTCGTATAAAGGAAATTGACTCAATCAAGGACAATGCTATAATCTGTAATTTATCATCTTTTAGTTTAATTTTCTAAATATATGTGTGGTTGTCTGTGTGTATCTCTTTAAAAATTCTGCAATTTCATCATTTTATGACCCCCATTTGCGAAGTTGAGTATTTATTTCCAAAAATGCGAAACTCCAGGGACAATATTTGAAAATTTCTGTTTTCTTCCCCAATTCGCATTCTACTGTGAAATACTTCGCATCTTCATTCTTACACCCTTCGCATCCCTTCGCATTAATCACCTTCGCATTTTAACCTAATTAATCAAATGCAAACCACAAAATTTTCATTCCAGATGCGAACACAGTTTAGTTCTTGAACTCTAAACTTGCGAAATCAAAAATTCATATGTTGAACCCATATGCGAATATTAACCCAATTGACTTCAAATTGATTCACAGATGCAAACACTCGATTGTTTTACTTTCGCAAAATGAGCATCAACAACTCCACAATCAAGTTTTTAAATTCTTGCAAACAACAATTTCACAGTCCTTGACTTCGCGTTTTTCTTCATGAATCATCCCTCAATCATCAATCCAATTGCGAATCAAAACTCATATGTTCTTGCTTTATCGATTCATCGACTACACTCATACAAATGCGAACAATACTCAATTTCAAAATCGATTGAAACTTATAGCAAAGCTAAATCCAACTTCGCATTCAAAGCACACAAGTGTTATTGATTGCATTCATGAAATACTAACAAGATAATATATTATAATACAAATATACATATTTTAGGTGGTGAAATCGTAACAGCCTAACAATTTGGTATGCAACTTTATTAAATCAATAAAAAAAGTTATGCAAATTGGAAAAATAAATAAAAATATAACTTTTGTTGTTTTAATTAAGGAAATAAATATTTTATATGAATACTCACCTGGAAAAACGCATATTATAATTGTCTAATTTAATCGTAACAGCCTACCAATGTACTTTCTTCTCGACTGTTTGATTGTTTTTTTCTGTGTGCTAATTATAATTGTCTAATTTAATGTAATTTTTTTTTTAACTTGCAAGGTACAATGGAACATATTACTCCTATAAAGGAAATTGACTCAATCAAGGACAATGCTATAATCTGTAATTTATCATCTTTTAGTTTAATTTTCTAAATATATGTGTGGTTGTCTGTGTGTATCTCTTTAAAAATTCTGCAATTTCATCATTTTATGACCCCCATTTGCGAAGTTGAGTATTTATTTCCAAAAATGCGAAACTCCAGGGACAATATTTGAAAATTTCTGTTTTCTTCCCCAATTCGCATTCTACTGTGAAATACTTCGCATCTTCATTCTTACACCCTTCGCATCCCTTCGCATTAATCACCTTCGCATTTTAACCTAATTAATCAAATGCAAACCACAAAATTTTCATTCCAGATGCGAACACAGTTTAGTTCTTGAACTCTAAACTTGCGAAATCAAAAATTCATATGTTGAACCCATATGCGAATATTAACCCAATTGACTTCAAATTGATTCACAGATGCAAACACTCGATTGTTTTACTTTCGCAAAATGAGCATCAACAACTCCACAATCAAGTTTTTAAATTCTTGCAAACAACAATTTCACAGTCCTTGACTTCGCGTTTTTCTTCACGAATCATCCCTCAATCATCAATCCAATTGCGAATCAAAACTCATATGTTCTTGCTTTATCGATTCATCGACTACACTCATACAAATGCGAACAATACTCAATTTCAAAATCGATTGAAACTTATAGCAAAGCTAAATCCAACTTCGCATTCAAAGCACACAAGTGTTATTGATTGCATTCATGAAATACTAACAAGATAATATATTATAATACAAATATACATATTTTAGGTGGTGAAATCGTAACAGCCTAACAATTTGGTATGCAACTTTATTAAATCAATAAAAAAAGTTATGCAAATTGGAAAAATAAATAAAAATATAACTTTTGTTGTTTTAATTAAGGAAATAAATATTTTATATGAATACTCACCTGGAAAAACGCATATTATAATTGTCTAATTTAATCGTAACAGCCTACCAATGTACTTTCTTCTCGACTGTTTGATTGTTTTTTTCTGTGTGCTGATTATAATTGTCTAATTTAATGTAATTTTTTTTTTTAACTTGCAAGGTACAATGGAACATATTACTCCTATAAAGGAAATTGACTCAATCAAGGACAATGCTATAATCTGTAATTTATCATCTTTTAGTTTAATTTTCTAAATATATGTGTGGTTGTCTGTGTGTATCTCTTTAAAAATTCTGCAATTTCATCATTTTATGACCCCCATTTGCGAAGTTGAGTATTTATTTCCAAAAATGCGAAACTCCAGGGACAATATTTGAAAATTTCTGTTTTCTTCCCCAATTCGCATTCTACTGTGAAATACTTCGCATCTTCATTCTTACACCCTTCGCATCCCTTCGCATTAATCACCTTCGCATTTTAACCTAATTAATCAAATGCAAACCACAAAATTTTCATTCCAGATGCGAACACAGTTTAGTTCTTGAACTCTAAACTTGCGAAATCAAAAATTCATATGTTGAACCCATATGCGAATATTAACCCAATTGACTTCAAATTGATTCACAGATGCAAACACTCGATTGTTTTACTTTTGCAAAATGAGCATCAACAACTCCACAATCGAGTTTTTAAATTCTTGCAAACAACAATTTCACAGTTCTTGACTTCGTGTTTTTCTTCACGAATCACCCCTCAATCATCAATCCAATTGCGAATCAAAACTCATATGTTGTTGCTTTATCGATTCATCGACTACTCATACAAATGCGAACAATACTCAATTTCAAAATCGATTGAAACTTATAGCAAAGCTAAATCCAACTTCGCATTCAAAGCACACAAGTGTTATTGATTGCATTCATGAAATACTAACAAGATAATATATTATAATACAAATATACATATTTTAGGTGGTGAAATCGTAACAGCCTAACAATTTGGTATGCAACTTTATTAAATCAATAAAAAAAGTTATGCAAATTGGAAAAATAAATAAAAATATATCTTTTGTTGTTTTAATTAAGGAAATAAATATTTTATATGAATACTCACTTGGAAAAACGCATATTATAATTGTCTAATTTAATCGTAACAGCCTACCATTGTACTTTCTTCTCGACTGTTTGATTGTTTTTTTTCTGTGTGCTGATTATAATTGTCTAATTTAATGTAATTTTTTTTTTAACTTGCAAGGTACAATGGAACATATTACTCCTATAAAGGAAATTGACTCAATCAAGGACAATGCTATAATCTGTAATTTATCATCTTTTAGTTTAATTTTCTAAATATATGTGTGGTTGTCTGTGTGTATCTCTTTAAAAATTCTGCAATTTCATCATTTTATGACCCCCATTTGCGAAGTTGAGTATTTATTTCCAAAAATGCGAAACTCCAGGGACAATATTTGAAAATTTCTGTTTTCTTCCCCAATTCGCATTCTACTGTGAAATACTTCGCATCTTCATTCTTACACCCTTCGCATCCCTTCGCATTAATCACCTTCGCATTTTAACCTAATTAATCAAATGCAAACCACAAAATTTTCATTCCAGATGCGAACACAGTTTAGTTCTTGAACTCTAAACTTGCGAAATCAAAAATTCATATGTTGAACCCATATGCGAATATTAACCCAATTGACTTCAAATTGATTCACAGATGCAAACACTCGATTGTTTTACTTTCGCAAAATGAGCATCAACAACTCCACAATCGAGTTTTTAAATTCTTGCAAACAACAATTTCACAGTTCTTGACTTCGCGTTTTTCTTCACGAATCACCCCTCAATCATCAATCCAATTGCGAATCAAAACTCATATGTTGTTGCTTTATCGATTCATCGACTACTCATACAAATACGAACAATACTCAATTTCAAAATCGATTGAAACTTATAGCAAAGCTAAATCCAACTTCGCATTCAAAGCACACAAGTGTTATTGATTGCATTCATGAAATACTAACAAGATAATATATTATAATACAAATATACATATTTTAGGTGGTGAAATCGTAACAGCCTAACAATTTGGTATGCAACTTTATTAAATCAATAAAAAAAGTTATGCAAATTGGAAAAATAAATAAAAATATATCTTTTGTTGTTTTAATTAAGGAAATAAATATTTTATATGAATACTCACCTGGAAAAACGCATATTATAATTGTCTAATTTAATCGTAACAGCCTACCAATGTACTTTCTTCTTGACTGTTTGATTGTTTTTTTCTGTGTGCTGATTATAATTGTCTAATTTAATGTAAATTTTTTTTTTTTTTAACTTGCAAGGTACAATGGAACATATTACTCCTATAAAGGAAATTGACTCAATCAAGGACAATGCTATAATCTGTAATTTATCATCTTTTAGTTTAATTTAATAAATATATGTGTGGTTGTCTGTGTGTATCTCTTTAAAAATTCTGCAATTTCATCATTTTATGACCCCCATTTGCGAAGTTGAGTATTTATTTCCAAAAATGCGAAACTCCAGGGACAATATTTGAAAATTTCTGTTTTCTTCCCCAATTCGCATTCTACTGTGAAATACTTCGCATCTTCATTCTTACACCCTTCGCATCCCTTCGCATTAATCACCTTCGCATTTTAACCTAATTAATCAAATGCAAACCACAAAATTTTCATTCCAAATGCGAACACAGTTTAGTTCTTGAACTCTAAACTTGCGAAATCAAAAATTCATATGTTGAACCCATATGCGAATATTAACCCAATTGACTTCAAATTGATTCACAGATGCAAACACTCGATTGTTTTACTTTCGCAAAATGAGCATCAACAACTCCACAATCGAGTTTTTAAATTCTTGCAAACAACAATTTCACAGTTCTTGACTTCGCGTTTTTCTTCACGAATCATCCCTCAATCATCAATCCAATTGCGAATCAAAACTCATATGTTGTTGCTTTATCGATTCATCGACTACTCATACAAATGCGAACAATACTCAATTTCAAAATCGATTGAAACTTATAGCAAAGCTAAATCCAACTTCGCATTCAAAGCACACAAGTGTTATTGATTGCATTCATTATTTTATGACCCCCATTTGCGAAGTTGAGTATTTATTTCCAAAAATGCGAAACTCCAGGGACAATATTTGAAAATTTCTGTTTTCTTCCCCAATTCGCATTCTACTGTGAAATACTTCGCATCTTCATTCTTACACCCTTCGCATCCCTTCGCATCCCTTCGCATTAATCTCCTTCGCATTTTAACCTAATTAATCAAATGCAAACCACAAAATTTTCATTCCAGATGCGAACACAGTTTAGTTCTTGAACTCTAAACTTGCGAAATCAAAAATTCATATGTTGAACCCATATGCGAATATTAACCCAATTGACTTCAAATTGATTCACAGATGCAAACAGTCGATTGTTTTACTTTCGCAAAACGAGCATCAACAACTCCAGAATCGAGTTTTTAAATTCTTGCAAACAACAATTTCACAGTCCTTGACTTCGCGTTTTTCTTCACGAATCATCCCTCAATCATCAATCCAATTGCGAATCAAAACTCATATGTTCTTGCTTTATCGATTCATCGACTACACTCATACAAATGCGAACAATACTCAATTTCAAAATCGATTGAAACTTATAGCAAAGCTAAATCCAACTTCGCATTCAAAGCACACAAGTGTTATTGATTGCATTCATGAAATACTAACAAGATAATATATTATAATACAAATATACATATTTTAGGTGGTGAAATCGTAACAGCCTAACAATTTGGTATGCAACTTTATTAAATCAATAAAAAAAGTTATGCAAATTGGAAAAATAAATAAAAATATATCTTTTGTTGTTTTAATTAAGGAAATAAATATTTTATATGAATACTCACCTGGAAAAACGCATATTATAATTGTCTAATTTAATCGTAACAGCCTACCAATGTACTTTCTTCTCGACTGTTTGATTGTTTTTTTCTATGTGCTGATTATAATTGTCTAATTTAATGTATTTTTTTTTTTTTTTAACTTGCAAGGTACAATGGAACATATTACTCCTATAAAGGAAATTGACTCAATCAAGGACAATGCTATAATCTGTAATTTATCATCTTTTAGTTTAATTTTCTAAATATATGTGTGGTTGTCTATGTGTGTATCTCTTTAAAAATTCTGCAATTTCATCATTTTATGACCCCCATTTGCGAAGTTGAGTATTTATTTCCAAAAATGCGAAACTCCAGGGACAATATTTGAAAATTCATGTTTTCTTCCCCAATTCGCATTCTACTGTGAAATACTTCGCATCTTCATTCTTACACCCTTCGCATCCCTTCGCATTAATCACCTTCGCATTTTAACCTAATTAATCAAATGCAAACCACAAAATTTTCATTCCAGATGCGAACACAGTTTAGTTCTTGAACTCTAAACTTGCGAAATCAAAAATTCATATGTTGAACCCATATGCGAATATTAACCCAATTGACTTCAAATTGATTCACAGATGCAAACACTCGATTGTTTTACTTTCGCAAAATGAGCATCAACAACTCCACAATCGAGTTTTTAAATTCTTGCAAACAACAATTTCACAGTCCTTGACTTCGCGTTTTTCTTCACGAATCATCCCTCAATCATCAATCCAATTGCGAATCAAAACTCATATGTTCTTGCTTTATCGATTCATCGACTACACTCATACAAATGCGAACAATACTCAATTTCAAAATCGATTGAAACTTATAGCAAAGCTAAATCCAACTTCGCATTCAAAGCACACAAGTGTTATTGATTGCATTCATGAAATACTAACAAGATAATATATTATAATACAAATATACATATTTTAGGTGGTGAAATCGTAACAGCCTAACAATTTGGTATGCAACTTTATTAAATTAATAAAAAAAGTTATGCAAATTGGAAAAATAAATAAAAATATATCTTTTGTTGTTTTAATTAAGGAAATAAATATTTTATATGAATACTCACCTGGAAAAACGCATATTATAATTGTCTAATTTAATCGTAACAGCCTACCAATGTACTTTCTTCTCGACTGTTTGATTGTTTTTTTCTGTGTGCTGATTATAATTGTCTAATTTAATGTAAATTTTTTTTTTTTTTAACTTGCAAGGTACAATGGAACATATTACTCGTATAAAGGAAATTGACTCAATCAAGGACAATGCTATAATCTGTAATTTATCATCTTTTAGTTTAATTTTCTAAATATATGTGTGGTTGTCTATGTGTGTATCTCTTTAAAAATTCTGCAATTTCATCATTTTATGACCCCCATTTGCGAAGTTGAGTATTTATTTCCAAAAATGCGAAACTCCAGGGACAATATTTGAAAATTTCTGTTTTCTTCCCCAATTCGCATTCTACTGTGAAATACTTCGCATCTTCATTCTTACACCCTTCGCATCCCTTCGCATTAATCACCTTCGCATTTTAACCTAATTAATCAAATGCAAACCACAAAATTTTCATTCCAGATGCGAACACAGTTTAGTTCTTGAACTCTAAACTTGCGAAATCAAAAATTCATATGTTGAACCCATATGCGAATATTAACCCAATTGACTTCAAATTGATTCACAGATGCAAACACTCGATTGTTTTACTTTCGCAAAATGAGCATCAACAACTCCACAATCGAGTTTTTAAATTCTTGCAAACAACAATTTCACAGTTCTTGACTTCGCGTTTTTCTTCACGAATCACCCCTCAATCATCAATCCAATTGCGAATCAAAACTCATATGTTGTTGCTTTATCGATTTATCGACTACTCATACAAATGCGAACAATACTCAATTTCAAAATCGATTGAAACTTATAGCAAAGCTAAATCCAACTTCGCATTCAAAGCACACAAGTGTTATTGATTGCATTCATGAAATACTAACAAGATAATATATTATAATACAAATATACATATTTTAGGTGGTGAAATCGTAACAGCCTAACAATTTGGTATGCAACTTTATTAAATCAATAAAAAAAGTTATGCAAATTGGAAAAATAAATAAAAATATATCTTTTGTTGTTTTAATTAAGGAAATAAATATTTTATATGAATACTCACCTGGAAAAACGCATATTATAATTGTCTAATTTAATCGTAACAGCCTACCAATGTACTTTCTTCTCGACTGTTTGATTGTTTTTTTCTGTGTGCTGATTATAATTGTCTAATTTAATGTAATTTTTTTTTTTAACTTGCAAGGTACAATGGAACATATTACTCGTATAAAGGAAATTGACTCAATCAAGGACAATGCTATAATCTGTAATATATCATCTTTTAGTTTAATTTTCTAAATATATGTGTGGTTGTCTGTGTGTATCTCTTTAAAAATTCTGCAATTTCATCATTTTATGACCCCCATTTGCGAAGTTGAGTATTTATTTCCAAAAATGCGAAACTCCAGGGACAATATTTGAAAATTTCTGTTTTCTTCCCCAATTCGCATTCTACTGTGAAATACTTCGCATCTTCATTCTTACACCCTTCGCATCCCTTCGCATTAATCACCTTCGCATTTTAACCTAATTAATCAAATGCAAACCACAAAATTTTCATTCCAGATGCGAACACAGTTTAGTTCTTGAACTCTAAACTTGCGAAATCAAAAATTCATATGTTGAACCCATATGCGAATATTAACCCAATTGACTTCAAATTGATTCACAGATGCAAACACTCGATTGTTTTACTTTCGCAAAATGAGCATCAACAACTCCACAATCGAGTTTTTAAATTCTTGCAAACAACAATTTCACAGTCCTTGACTTCGCGTTTTTCTTCACGAATCATCCCTCAATCATCAATCCAATTGCGAATCAAAACTCATATGTTCTTGCTTTATCGATTCATCGACTACACTCATACAAATGCGAACAATACTCAATTTCAAAATCGATTGAAACTTATAGCAAAGCTAAATCCAACTTCGCATTCAAAGCACACAAGTGTTATTGATTGCATTCATGAAATACTAACAAGATAATATATTATAATACAAATATACATATTTTAGGTGGTGAAATCGTAACAGCCTAACAATTTGGTATGCAACTTTATTAAATCAATAAAAAAAGTTATGCAAATTGGAAAAATAAATAAAAATATATCTTTTGTTGTTTTAATTAAGGAAATAAATATTTTATATGAATACTCACCTGGAAAAACGCATATTATAATTGTCTAATTTAATCGTAACAGCCTACCAATGTACTTTCTTCTCGACTGTTTGATTGTTTTTTTCTGTGTGCTGATTATAATTGTCTAATTTAATGTAAATTTTTTTTTTTTTTAACTTGCAAGGTACAATGGAACATATTACTCGTATAAAGGAAATTGACTCAATCAAGGACAATGCTATAATCTGTAATTTATCATCTTTTAGTTTAATTTTCTAAATATATGTGTGGTTGTCTATGTGTGTATCTCTTTAAAAATTTTGCAATTTCATCATTTTATGACCCCCATTTGCGAAGTTGAGTATTTATTTCCAAAAATGCGAAACTCCAGGGACAATATTTGAAAATTTCTGTTTTCTTCCCCAATTCGCATTCTACTGTGAAATACTTCGCATCTTCATTCTTACACCCTTCGCATCCCTTCGCATTAATCACCTTCGCATTTTAACCTAATTAATCAAATGCAAACCACAAAATTTTCATTCCAGATGCGAACACAGTTTAGTTCTTGAACTCTAAACTTGCGAAATCAAAAATTCATATGTTGAACCCATATGCGAATATTAACCCAATTGACTTCAAATTGATTCACAGATGCAAACACTCGATTGTTTTACTTTCGCAAAATGAGCATCAACAACTCCACAATCAAGTTTTTAAATTCTTGCAAACAACAATTTCACAGTCCTTGACTTCGCGTTTTTCTTCACGAATCATCCCTCAATCATCAATCCAATTGCGAATAAAACTCATATGTTCTTGCTTTATCGATTCATCGACTACACTCATACAAATGCGAACAATACTCAATTTCAAAATCGATTGAAACTTATAGCAAAGCTAAATCCAACTTCGCATTCAAAGCACACAAGTGTTATTGATTGCATTCATGAAATACTAACAAGATAATATATTATAATACAAATATACATATTTTAGGTGGTGAAATCGTAACAGCCTAACAATTTGGTATGCAACTTTATTAAATCAATAAAAAAAGTTATGCAAATTGGAAAAATAAATAAAAATATATCTTTTGTTGTTTTAATTAAGGAAATAAATATTTTATATGAATACTCACCTGGAAAAACGCATATTATAATTGTCTAATTTAATCGTAACAGCCTACCAATGTACTTTCTTCTCGACTGTTTGATTGTTTTTTTCTGTGTGCTGATTATAATTGTCTAATTTAATGTAAATTTTTTTTTTTTTTTAACTTGCAAGGTACAATGGAACATATTACTCGTATAAAGGAAATTGACTCAATCAAGGACAATGCTATAATCTGTAATTTATCATCTTTTAGTTTAATTTTCTAAATATATGTGTGGTTGTCTATGTGTGTATCTCTTTAAAAATTTTGCAATTTCATCATTTTATGACCCCCATTTTCGAAGTTGAGTATTTATTTCCAAAAATGCGAAACTCCAGGGACAATATTTGAAAATTTCTGTTTTCTTCCCCAATTCGCATTCTACTGTGAAATACTTCGCATCTTCATTCTTACACCCTTCGCATCCCTTCGCATTAATCACCTTCGCATTTTAACCTAATTAATCAAATGCAAACCACAAAATTTTCATTCCAGATGCGAACACAGTTTAGTTCTTGAACTCTAAACTTGCGAAATCAAAAATTCATATGTTGAACCCATATGCGAATATTAACCCAATTGACTTCAAATTGATTCACAGATGCAAACACTCGATTGTTTTACTTTCGCAAAATGAGCATCAACAACTCCACAATCGAGTTTTTAAATTATTGCAAACAACAATTTCACAGTCCTTGACTTCGCGTTTTTCTTCACGAATCATCCCTCAATCATCAATCCAATTGCGAATCAAAACTCATATGTTCTTGCTTTATCGATTCATCGACTACACTCATACAAATGCGAACAATACTCAATTTCAAAATCGATTGAAACTTATAGCAAAGCTAAATCCAACTTCGCATTCAAAGCACACAAGTGTTATTGATTGCATTCATGAAATACAAACAAGATAATATATTATAATACAAATATACATATTTTAGGTGGTGAAATCGTAACAGCCTAACAATTTGGTATGCAACTTTATTAAATCAATAAAAAAAGTTATGCAAATTGGAAAAATAAATAAAAATATATCTTTTGTTGTTTTAATTAAGGAAATAAATATTTTATATGAATACTCACCTGGAAAAACGCATATTATAATTGTCTAATTTAATCGTAACAGCCTACCAATGTACTTTCTTCTCGACTGTTTGATTGTTTTTTTCTGTGTGCTGATTATAATTGTCTAATTTAATGTAAATTTTTTTTTTTTTTTAACTTGCAAGGTACAATGGAACATATTACTCGTATAAAGGAAATTGACTCAATCAAGGACAATGCTATAATCTGTAATTTATCATCTTTTAGTTTAATTTTCTAAATATATGTGTGGTTGTCTGTGTGTATCTCTTTAAAAATTCTGCAATTTCATCATTTTATGACCCCCATTTGCGAAGTTGAGTATTTATTTCCAAAAATGCGAAACTCCAGGGACAATATTTGAAAATTTCTGTTTTCTTCCCCAATTCGCATTCTACTGTGAAATACTTCGCATCTTCATTCTTACACCCTTCGCATCCCTTCGCATTAATCACCTTCGCATTTTAACCTAATTAATCAAATGCAAACCACAAAATTTTCATTCCAGATGCGAACACAGTTTAGTTCTTGAACTCTAAACTTGCGAAATCAAAAATTCATATGTTGAACCCATATGCGAATATTAACCCAATTGACTTCAAATTGATTCACAGATGCAAACACTCGATTGTTTTACTTTCGCAAAATGAGCATCAACAACTCCACAATCAAGTTTTTAAATTCTTGCAAACAACAATTTCACAGTCCTTGACTTCGCGTTTTTCTTCACGAATCATCCCTCAATCATCAATCCAATTGCGAATAAAACTCATATGTTCTTGCTTTATCGATTCATCGACTACACTCATACAAATGCGAACAATACTCAATTTCAAAATCGATTGAAACTTATAGCAAAGCTAAATCCAACTTCGCATTCAAAGCACACAAGTGTTATTGATTGCATTCATGAAATACTAACAAGATAATATATTATAATACAAATATACATATTTTAGGTGGTGAAATCGTAACAGCCTAACAATTTGGTATGCAACTTTATTAAATCAATAAAAAAAGTTATGCAAATTGGAAAAATAAATAAAAATATATCTTTTGTTGTTTTAATTAAGGAAATAAATATTTTATATGAATACTCACCTGGAAAAACGCATATTATAATTGTCTAATTTAATCGTAACAGCCTACCAATGTACTTTCTTCTCGACTGTTTGATTGTTTTTTTCTGTGTGCTGATTATAATTGTCTAATTTAATGTAATTTTTTTTTTTTAACTTGCAAGGTACAATGGAACATATTACTCCTATAAAGGAAATTGACTCAATCAAGGACAATGCTATAATCTGTAATTTATCATCTTTTAGTTTAATTTTCTAAATATATGTGTGGTTGTCTGTGTGTATCTCTTTAAAAATTCTGCAATTTCATCATTTTATGACCCCCATTTGCGAAGTTGAGTATTTATTTCCAAAAATGCGAAACTCCAGGGACAATATTTGAAAATTTCTGTTTTCTTCCCCAATTCGCATTCTACTGTGAAATACTTCGCATCTTCATTCTTACACCCTTCGCATCCCTTCGCATTAATCACCTTCGCATTTTAACCTAATTAATCAAATGCAAACCACAAAATTTTCATTCCAGATGCGAACACAGTTTAGTTCTTGAACTCTAAACTTGCGAAATCAAAAATTCATATGTTGAACCCATATGCGAATATTTACCCAATTGACTTCAAATTGATTCACATATGCAAACACTCGATTGTTTTACTTTCGCAAAATGAGCATCAACAACTCCACAATCGAGTTTTTAAATTCTTGCAAACAACAATTTCACAGTTCTTGACTTCGCGTTTTTCTTCACGAATCACCCCTCAATCATCAATCCAATTGCGAATCAAAACTCATATGTTGTTGCTTTATCGATTCATCGACTACTCATACAAATGCGAACAATACTCAATTTCAAAATCGATTGAAACTTATAGCAAAGCTAAATCCAACTTCGCATTCAAAGCACACAAGTGTTATTGATTGCATTCATGAAATACTAACAAGATAATATATTATAATACAAATATACATATTTTAGGTGGTGAAATCGTAACAGCCTAACAATTTGGTATGCAACTTTATTAAATCAATAAAAAAAGTTATGCAAATTGGAAAAATAAATAAAAATATATCTTTTGTTGTTTTAATTAAGGAAATAAATATTTTATACGAATACTCACCTGGAAAAACGCATATTATAATTGTCTAATTTAATCGTAACAGCCTACCAATGTACTTTCTTCTCGACTGTTTGATTGTTTTTTTCTGTGTGCTGATTATAATTGTCTAATTTAATGTAAATTTTTTTTTTTTTTAACTTGCAAGGTACAATGGAACATATTACTCGTATAAAGGAAATTGACTCAATCAAGGACAATGCTATAATCTGTAATTTATCATCTTTTAGTTTAATTTTCTAAATATATGTGTGGTTGTCTGTGTGTATCTCTTTAAAAATTCTGCAATTTCATCATTTTATGACCCCCATTTGCGAAGTTGAGTATTTATTTCCAAAAATGCGAAACTTCAGGGACAATATTTGAAAATTTCTGTTTTCTTCCCCAATTCGCATTCTACTGTGAAATACTTCGCATCTTCATTCTTACACCCTTCGCATCCCTTCGCATTAATCACCTTCGCATTTTAACCTAATTAATCAAATGCAAACCACAAAATTTTCATTCCAGATGCGAACACAGTTTAGTTCTTGAACTCTAAACTTGCGAAATCAAAAATTCATATGTTGAACCCATATGCGAATATTAACCCAATTGACTTCAAATTGATTCACAAATGCAAACACTCGATTGTTTTACTTTCGCAAAATGAGCATCAACAACTCCACAATCGAGTTTTTAAATTCTTGCAAACAACAATTTCACAGTCCTTGACTTCGCGTTTTTCTTCACGAATCATCCCTCAATCATCAATCCAATTGCGAATCAAAACTCATATGTTCTTGCTTTATCGATTCATCGACTACACTCATACAAATGCGAACAATACTCAATTTCAAAATCGATTGAAACTTATAGCAAAGCTAAATCCAACTTCGCATTCAAAGCACACAAGTGTTATTGATTGCATTCATGAAATACTAACAAGATAATATATTATAATACAAATATACATATTTTAGGTGGTGAAATCGTAACAGCCTAACAATTTGGTATGCAACTTTATTAAATCAATAAAAAAAGTTATGCAAATTGGAAAAATAAATAAAAATATATCTTTTGTTGTTTTAATTAAGGAAATAAATATTTTATATGAATACTCACCTGGAAAAACGCATATTATAATTGTCTAATTTAATCGTAACAGCCTACCAATGTACTTTCTTCTCGACTGTTTGATTGTTTTTTTCTGTGTGCTGATTATAATTGTCTAATTTAATGTAAATTTTTTTTTTTTTTTAACTTGCAAGGTACAATGGAACATATTACTCGTATAAAGGAAATTGACTCAATCAAGGACAATGCTATAATCTGTAATTTATCATCTTTTAGTTTAATTTTCTAAATATATGTGTGGTTGTCTGTGTGTATCTCTTTAAAAATTCTGCAATTTCATCATTTTATGACCCCCATTTGCGAAGTTGAGTATTTATTTCCAAAAATGCGAAACTCCAGGGACAATATTTGAAAATTTCTGTTTTCTTCCCCAATTCGCATTCTACTGTGAAATACTTCGCATCTTCATTCTTACACCCTTCGCATCCCTTCGCATTAATCACCTTCGCATTTTAACCTAATTAATCAAATGCAAACCACAAAATTTTCATTCCAGATGCGAACACAGTTTAGTTCTTGAACTCTAAACTTGCGAAATCAAAAATTCATATGTTGAACCCATATGCGAATATTAACCCAATTGACTTCAAATTGATTCACAGATGCAAACACTCGATTGTTTTACTTTCGCAAAATGAGCATCAACAACTCCACAATTGAGTTTTTAAATTCTTGCAAACAACAATTTCACAGTCCTTGACTTCGCGTTTTTCTTCACGAATCATCCCTCAATCATCAATCCAATTGCGAATCAAAACTCATATGTTCTTGCTTTATCGATTCATCGACTACACTCATACAAATGCGAACAATACTCAATTTCAAAATCGATTGAAACTTATAGCAAATCTAAATCCAACTTCGCATTCAAAGCACACAAGTGTTATTGATTGCATTCATGAAATACTAACAAGATAATATATTATAATACAAATATACATATTTTAGGTGGTGAAATCGTAACAGCCTAACAATTTGGTATGCAACTTTATTAAATCAATAAAAAAAGTTATGCAAATTGGAAAAATAAATAAAAATATATCTTTTGTTGTTTTAATTAAGGAAATAAATATTTTATATGAATACTCACCTGGAAAAACGCATATTATAATTGTCTAATTTAATCGTAACAGCCTACCAATGTACTTTCTTCTCGACTGTTTGATTGTTTTTTTCTGTGTGCTGATTATAATTGTCTAATTTAATGTAATTTTTTTTTTTTTTTTTAACTTGCAAGGTACAATGGAACATATTACTCGTATAAAGGAAATTGACTCAATCAAGGACAATGCTATAATCTGTAATTTATCATCTTTTAGTTTAATTTTCTAAATATATGTGTGGTTGTCTGTGTGTATCTCTTTAAAAATTCTGCAATTTCATCATTTTATGACCCCCATTTGCGAAGTTGAGTATTTATTTCCAAAAATGCGAAACTCCAGGGACAATATTTGAAAATTTCTGTTTTCTTCCCCAATTCGCATTCTACTGTGAAATACTTCGCATCTTCATTCTTACACCCTTCGCATCCCTTCGCATTAATCACCTTCGCATTTTAACCTAATTAATCAAATGCAAACCACAAAATTTTCATTCCAGATGCGAACACAGTTTAGTTCTTGAACTCTAAACTTGCGAAATCAAAAATTCATATGTTGAACCCATATGCGAATATTAACCCAATTGACTTCAAATTGATTCACAGATGCAAACACTCGATTGTTTTACTTTCGCAAAATGAGCATCAACAACTCCACAATCGAGTTTTTAAATTCTTGCAAACAACAATTTCACAGTTCTTGACTTCTCGTTTTTCTTCACGAATCACCCCTCAATCATCAATACATTTGCGAATCAAAACTCATATGTTGTTGCTTTATCGATTCATCGACTACTCATACAAATGCGAACAATACTCAATTTCAAAATCGATTGAAACTTATAGCAAAGCTAAATCCAACTTCGCATTCAAAGCACACAAGTGTTATTGATTGCATTCATGAAATACTAACAAGATAATATATTATAATACAAATATACATATTTTAGGTGGTGAAATCGTAACAGCCTAACAATTTGGTATGCAACTTTATTAAATCAATAAAAAAAGTTATGCAAATTGGAAAAATAAATAAAAATATATCTTTTGTTGTTTTAATTAAGGAAATAAATATTTTATATGAATACTCACCTGGAAAAACGCATATTATAATTGTCTAATTTAATCGTAACAGCCTACCAATGTACTTTCTTCTCGACTGTTTGATTGTTTTTTTCTGTGTGCTGATTATAATTGTCTAATTTAATGTAAATTTTTTTTTTTTTTTTAACTTGCAAGGTACAATGGAACATATTACTCGTATAAAGGAAATTGACTCAATCAAGGACAATGCTATAATCTGTAATTTATCATCTTTTAGTTTAATTTTCTAAATATATGTGTGGTTGTCTGTGTGTATCTCTTTAAAAATTCTGCAATTTCATCATTTTATGACCCCCATTTGCGAAGTTGAGTATTTATTTCCAAAAATGCGTAACTCCAGGGACAATATTTGAAAATTTCTGTTTTCTTCCCCAATTCGCATTCTACTGTGAAATACTTCGCATCTTCATTCTTACACCCTTCGCATCCCTTCGCATTAATCACCTTCGCATTTTAACCTAATTAATCAAATGCAAACCACAAAATTTTCATTCTAGATGCGAACACAGTTTAGTTCTTGAACTCTAAACTTGCGAAATCAAAAATTCATATGTTGAACCCATATGCGAATATTAACCCAATTGACTTCAAATTGATTCACAGATGCAAACACTCGATTGTTTTACTTTCGCAAAATGAGCATCAACAACTCCACAATCGAGTTTTTAAATTCTTGCAAACAATAATTTCACAGTCCTTGACTTCGCGTTTTTCTTCACGAATCATCCCTCAATCATCAATCCAATTGCGAATCAAAACTCATATGTTCTTGCTTTATCGATTCATCGACTACACTCATACAAATGCGAACAATACTCAATTTCAAAATCGATTGAAACTTATAGCAAAGCTAAATCCAACTTCGCATTCAAAGCACACAAGTGTTATTGATTGCATTCATGAAATACTAACAAGATAATATATTATAATACAAATATACATATTTTAGGTGGTGAAATCGTAACAGCCTAACAATTTGGTATGCAACTTTATTAAATCAATAAAAAAAGTTATGCAAATTGGAAAAATAAATAAAAATATATCTTTTGTTGTTTTAATTAAGGAAATAAATATTTTATATGAATACTCACCTGGAAAAACGCATATTATAATTGTCTAATTTAATCGTAACAGCCTACCAATGTACTTTCTTCTCGACTGTTTGATTGTTTTTTTCTGTGTGCTGATTATAATTGTCTAATTTAATGTAAATTTTTTTTTTTTTAACTTGCAAGGTACAATGGAACATATTACTCGTATAAAGGAAATTGACTCAATCAAGGACAATGCTATAATCTGTAATTTATCATCTTTTAGTTTAATTTTCTAAATATATGTGTGGTTGTCTGTGTGTATCTCTTTAAAAATTCTGCAATTTCATCATTTTATGACCCCCATTTGCGAAGTTAAGTATTTATTTCCAAAAATGCGAAACTCCAGGGACAATATTTGAAAATTTCTGTTTTCTTCCCCAATTCGCATTCTACTGTGAAATACTTCGCATCTTCATTCTTACACCCTTCGCATCCCTTCGCATTAATCACCTTCGCATTTTAACCTAATTAATCAAATGCAAACCACAAAATTTTCATTCCAGATGCGAACACAGTTTAGTTCTTGAACTCTAAACTTGCGAAATCAAAAATTCATATGTTGAACCCATATGCGAATATTAACCCAATTGACTTCAAATTGATTCACAGATGCAAACACTCGATTGTTTTACTTTCGCAAAATGAGCATCAACAACTCCACAATTGAGTTTTTAAATTCTTGCAAACAACAATTTCACAGTCCTTGACTTCGCGTTTTTCTTCACGAATCATCCCTCAATCATCAATCCAATTGCGAATCAAAACTCATATGTTCTTGCTTTATCGATTCATCGACTACACTCATACAAATGCGAACAATACTCAATTTCAAAATCGATAGAAACTTATAGCAAAGCTAAATCCAACTTCGCATTCAAAGCACACAAGTGTTATTGATTGCATTCATGAAATACTAACAAGATAATATATTATAATACAAATATACATATTTTAGGTGGTGAAATCGTAACAGCCTAACAATTTGGTATGCAACTTTATTAAATCAATAAAAAAAGTTATGCAAATTGGAAAAATAAATAAAAATATATCTTTTGTTGTTTTAATTAAGGAAATAAATATTTTATATGAATACTCACCTGGAAAAACGCATATTATAATTGTCTAATTTAATCGTAACAGCCTACCAATGTACTTTCTTCTCGACTGTTTGATTGTTTTTTTCTGTGTGCTGATTATAATTGTCTAATTTAATGTAAATTTTTTTTTTTTTTTTTAACATGCAAGGTACAATGGAACATATTACTCGTATAAAGGAAATTGACTCAATCAAGGACAATGCTATAATCTGTAATTTATCATCTTTTAGTTTAATTTTCTAAATATATGTGTGGTTGTCTGTGTGTATCTCTTTAAAAATTCTGCAATTTCATCATTTTATGACCCCCATTTGCGAAGTTGAGTATTTATTTCCAAAAATGCGAAACTCCAGGGACAATATTTGAAAATTTCTGTTTTCTTCCCCAATTCGCATTCTACTGTGAAATACTTCGCATCTTCATTCTTACACCCTTCGCATCCCTTCGCATTAATCACCTTCGCATTTTAACCTAATTAATCAAATGCAAACCACAAAATTTTCATTCCAGATGCGAACACAGTTTAGTTCTTGAACTCTAAACTTGCGAAATCAAAAATTCATATGTTGAACCCATATGCGAATATTAACCCAATTGACTTCAAATTGATTCACAGATGCAAACACTCGATTGTTTTACTTTCGCAAAATGAGCATCAACAACTCCACAATCGAGTTTTTAAATTCTTGCAAACAACAATTTCACAGTTCTTGACTTCTCGTTTTTCTTCACGAATCACCCCTCAATCATCAATCCAATTGCGAATCAAAACTCATATGTTGTTGCTTTATCGATTCATCGACTACTCATACAAATGCGAACAATACTCAATTTCAAAATCGATTGAAACTTATAGCAAAGCTAAATCCAACTTCGCATTCAAAGCACACAAGTGTTATTGATTGCATTCATGAAATACTAACAAGATAATATATTATAATACAAATATACATATTTTAGGTGGTGAAATCGTAACAGCCTAACAATTTGGTATGCAACTTTATTAAATCAATAAAAAAAGTTATGCAAATTGGAAAAATAAATAAAAATATATCTTTTGTTGTTTTAATTAAGGAAATAAATATTTTATATGAATACTCACCTGGAAAAACGCATATTATAATTGTCTAATTTAATCGTAACAGCCTACCAATGTACTTTCTTCTCGACTGTTTGATTGTTTTTTTCTGTGTGCTGATTATAATTGTCTAATTTAATGTAAATTTTTTTTTTTTTTAGCTTGCAAGGTACAATGGAACATATTACTCCTATAAAGGAAATTGAATCAATCAAGGACAATGCTATAATCTGTAATTTATCATCTTTTAGTTTAATTTTCTAAATATATGTGTGGTTGTCTATGTGTGTATCTCTTTAAAAATTTTGCAATTTCATCATTTTATGACCCCCATTTGCGAAGTTGAGTATTTATTTCCAAAAATGCGAAACTCCAGGGACAATATTTGAAAATTTCTGTTTTCTTCCCCAATTCGCATTCTACTGTGAAATACTTCGCATCTTCATTCTTACACCCTTCGCATCCCTTCGCATTAATCACCTTCGCATTTTAACCTAATTAATCAAATGCAAACCACAAAATTTTCATTCCAGATGCGAACACAGTTTAGTTCTTGAACTCTAAACTTGCGAAATCAAAAATTCATATGTTGAACCCATATGCGAATATTAACCCAATTGACTTCAAATTGATTCACAGATGCAAACACTCGATTGTTTTACTTTCGCAAAATGAGCATCAACAACTCCACAATCGAGTTTTTAAATTCTTGCAAACAACAATTTCACAGTCCTTGACTTCGCGTTTTTCTTCACGAATCATCCCTCAATCATCAATCCAATTGCGAATCAAAACTCATATGTTCTTGCTTTATCGATTCATCGACTACACTCATACAAATGCGAACAATACTCAATTTCAAAATCGATTGAAACTTATAGCAAAGCTAAATCCAACTTCGCATTCAAAGCACACAAGTGTTATTGATTGCATTCATGAAATACAAACAAGATAATATATTATAATAGAAATATACATATTTTAGGTGGTGAAATCGTAACAGCCTAACAATTTGGTATGCAACTTTTTTAAATCAATAAAAAAAGTTATGCAAATTGGAAAAATAAATAAAAATATATCTTTTGTTGTTTTAATTAAGGAAATAAATATTTTATATGAATACTCACCTGGAAAAACGCATATTATAATTGTCTAATTTAATCGTAACAGCCTACCAATGTAATTTCTTCTTGACTGTTTGATTGTTTTTTTCTGTGTGCTGATTATAATTGTCTAATTTAATGTAAATTTTTTTTTTTTTTTAGCTTGCAAGGTACAATGGAACATATTACTCCTATAAAGGAAATTGACTCAATCAAGGACAATGCTATAATCTATAATTTATCATCTTTTAGTTTAATTTTCTAAATATATGTGTGGTTGTCTGTGTGTATCTCTTTAAAAATTCTGCAATTTCATCATTTTATGACCCCCATTTGCGAAGTCGAGTATTTATTTCCAAAAATGCGAAACTCCAGGGACAATATTTGAAAATTTCTGTTTTCTTCCCCAATTCGCATTCTACTGTGAAATACTTCGCATCTTCATTCTTACACCCTTCGCATCCCTTCGCATTAATCACCTTCGCATTTTAACCTAATTAATCAAATGCAAACCACAAAATTTTCATTCCAGATGCGAACACAGTTTAGTTCTTGAACTCTAAACTTGCGAAATCAAAAATTCATATGTTGAACCCATATGCGAATATTAACCCAATTGACTTCAAATTGATTCACAGATGCAAACACTCGATTGTTTTACTTTCGCAAAATGAGCATCAACAACTCCAAAATCGAGTTTTTAAATTCTTGCAAACAACAATTTCACAGTTCTTGACTTCGCGTTTTTCTTCACGAATCATCCCTCAATCATCAATCCAATTGCGAATCAAAACTCATATGTTGTTGCTTTATCGATTCATCGACTACTCATACAAATGCGAACAATACTCAATTTCAAAATCGATTGAAACTTATAGCAAAGCTAAATCCAACTTCGCATTCAAAGCATACAAGTGTTATTGATTGCATTCATCATTTTATGACCCCCATTTGCGAAGTTGAGTATTTATTTCCAAAAATGCGAAACTCCAGGGACAATATTTGAAAATTTCTGTTTTCTTCCCCAATTCGCATTCTACTGTGAAATACTTCGCATCTTCATTCTTACACCCTTCGCATCCCTTCGCATCCCTTCGCATTAATCACCTTCGCATTTTAACCTAATTAATCAAATGCAAACCACAAAATTTTCATTCCAGATGCGAACACAGTTTAGTTCTTGAACTCTAAACTTGCGAAATCAAAAATTCATATGTTGAACCCATATGCGAATATTAACCCAATTGACTTCAAATTGATTCAAAGATGCAAACACTCGATTGTTTTACTTTCGCAAAATGAGCATCAACAACTCCACAATCGAGTTTTTAAATTCTTGCAAACAACAATTTCACAGTCCTTGACTTAGCGTTTTTCTTCACGAATCATCCCTCAATCATCAATCCAATTGCGAATCAAAACTCATATGTTCTTGCTTTATCGATTCATCGACTACACTCATACAAATGCGAACAATACTCAATTTCAAAATCGATTGAAACTTATAGCAAAGCTAAATCCAACTTCGCATTCAAAGCACACAAGTGTTATTGATTGCATTCATGAAATACTAACAAGATAATATATTATAATACAAATATACATATTTTAGGTGGTGAAATCGTAACAGCCTAACAATTTGGTATGCAACTTTATTAAATCAATAAAAAAAGTTATGCAAATTGGAAAAATAAATAAAAATATATCTTTTGTTGTTTTAATTAAGGAAATAAATATTTTATATGAATACTCACCTGGAAAAACGCATATTATAATTGTCTAATTTAATCGTAACAGCCTACCAATGTACTTTCTTCTCGACTGTTTGATTGTTTTTTTCTGTGTGCTGATTATAATTGTCTAATTTAATGTAAATTTTTTTTTTTTTTTAACTTGCAAGGTACAATGGAACATATTACTCCTATAAAGGAAATTGACTCAATCAAGGACAATGCTATAATCTGTAATTTATTATCTTTTAGTTTAATTTTCTAAATATATGTGTGGTTGTCTATGTGTGTATCTCTTTAAAAATTCTGCAATTTCATCATTTTATGACCCCCATTTGCGAGGTTGAGTATTTATTTCCAAAAACGCGAAACTCCAGGGACAATATTTGAAAATTTCTGTTTTCTTCCCCAATTCGCATTCTACTGTGAAATACTTCGCATCTTCATTCTTACACCCTTCGCATCCCTTCGCATTAATCACCTTCGCATTTTAACCTAATTAATCAAATGCAAACCACAAAATTTTCATTCCAGATGCGAACACAGTTTAGTTCTTGAACTCTAAACTTGCGAAATCAAAAATTCATATGTTGAACCCATATGCGAATATTAACCCAATTGACTTCAAATTGATTCACAGATGCAAACACTCGATTGTTTTACTTTCGCAAAATGAGCATCAACAACTCCACAATCGAGTTTTAAATTCTTGCAAACAACAATTTCACAGTCCTTGACTTCGCGTTTTTCTTCACGAATCATCCCTCAATCATCAATCCAATTGCGAATCAAAACTCATATGTTCTTGCTTTATCGATTTATCGACTACACTCATACAAATGCGAACAATACTCAATTTCAAAATCGATTGAAACTTATAACAAAGCTAAATCCAACTTCGCATTCAAAGCACACAAGTGTAATTGATTGCATTCATGAAATACTAACAAGATAATATATTATAATACAAATATACATATTTTAGGTGGTGAAATCGTAACAGCCTAACAATTTGGTATGCAACTTTATTAAATCAATAAAAAAAGTAATGCAAATTGGAAAAATAAATAAAAATATATCTTTTGTTGTTTTAATTAAGGAAATAAATATTTTATATGAATACTCACCTGGAAAAACGCATATTATAATTGTCTAATTTAATCGTAACAGCCTACCAATGTACTTTCTTCTCGACTGTTTGATTGTTTTTTTCTGTGTGCTGATTATAATTGTCTAATTTAATGTAAATTTTTTTTTTTTTTTTAACTTGCAAGGTACAATGGAACATATTACTCCTATAAAGGAAATTGACTCAATCAAGGACAATGCTATAATCTGTAATTTATCATCTTTTAGTTTAATTTTCTAAATATATGTGTGGTTGTCTGTGTGTATCTCTTTAAAAATTCTGCAATTTCATCATTTTATGACCCCCATTTGCGAAGTTGAGTATTTATTTCCAAAAATGCGAAACTCCAGGGACAATATTTGAAAATTTCTGTTTTCTTCCCCAATTCGCATTCTACTGTGAAATACTTCGCATCTTCATTCTTACACCCTTCGCATCCCTTCGCATTAATCATCTTCGCATTTTAACCTAATTAATCAAATGCAAACCACAAAATTTTCATTCCAGATGCGAACACAGTTTAGTTCTTGAACTCTAAACTTGCGAAATCAAAAATTCATATGTTGAACCCATATGCGAATATTAACCCAATTGACTTCAAATTGATTCACAGATGCAAACACTCGATTGTTTTACTTTCGCAAAATGAGCATCAACAACTCCACAATCGAGTTTTTAAATTCTTGCAAACAACAATTTCACAGTTCTTGACTTCGCGTTTTTCTTCACGAATCATCCCTCAATCATCAATCCAATTGCGAATCAAAACTCATATGTTGTTGCTTTATCGATTCATCGACTACTCATACAAATGCGAACAATACTCAATTTCAAAATCGATTGAAACTTATAGCAAAGCTAAATCCAACTTCGCATTCAAAGCACACAAGTGTTATTGATTGCATTCATGAAATACTAACAAGATAATATATTATAATACAAATATACATATTTTAGGTGGTGAAATCTGTAACAGCCTAACAATTTGGTATGCAACTTTATTAAATCAATAAAAAAAGTTATGCAAATTGGAAAAATAAATAAAAATATATCATTTGTTGTTTTAATTAAGGAAATAAATATTTTATATGAATACTCACCTGGAAAAACGCATATTATAATTGTCTAATTTAATCGTAACAGCCTACCAATGTACTTTCTTCTCGACTGTTTGATTGTTTTTTTCTGTGTGCTGATTATAATTGTCTAATTTAATGTAAATTTTTTTTTTTTAACTTGCAAGGTACAATGGAACATATTACTCCTATAAAGGAAATTGACTCAATCAAGGACAATGCTATAATCTGTAATTTATCATCTTTTAGTTTAATTTTCTAAATATATGTGTGGTTGTCTATGTGTGTATCTCTTTAAAAATTCTGCAATTTCATCATTTTATGACCCCCATTTGCGAAGTTGAGTATTTATTTCCAAAAATGCGAAACTCCAGGGACAATATTTGAAAATTTATGTTTTCTTCCCCAATTCGCATTCTACTGTGAAATACTTCGCATCTTCATTCTTACACCCTTCGCATCCCTTCGCATTAATCACCTTCGCATTTTAACCTAATTAATCAAATGCAAACCACAAAATTTTCATTCCAGATGCGAACACAGTTTAGTTCTTGAACTCTAAACTTGCGAAATCAAAAATTCATATGTTGAACCCATATGCGAATATTAACCCAATTGACTTCAAATTTTTTCACAGATGCAAACACTCGATTGTTTTACTTTCGCAAAATGAGCATCAACAACTCCACAATCGAGTTTTTAAATTCTTGCAAACAACAATTTCACAGTCCTTGACTTCGCGTTTTTCTTCACGAATCATCCCTCAATCATCAATCCAATTGCGAATCAAAACTCATATGTTCTTGCTTTATCGATTCATCGACTACACTCATACAAATGCGAACAATACTCAATTTCAAAATCGATTGAAACTTATAGCAAAGCTAAATCCAACTTCGCATTCAAAGCACACAAGTGTTATTGATTGCATTCATGAAATACTAACAAGATAATATATTATAATACAAATATACATATTTTAGGTGGTGAAATCGTAACAGCCTAACAATTTGGTATGCAACTTTATTAAATCAATAAAAAAAGTTATGCAAATTGGAAAAATAAATAAAAATATATCTTTTGTTGTTTTAATTAAGGAAATAAATATTTTATATGAATACTCACCTGGAAAAACGCATATTATAATTGTCTAATTTAATCGTAACAGCCGACCAATGTACTTTCTTCTCGACTGTTTGATTGTTTTTTTCTGTGTGCTGATTATAATTGTCTAATTTAATGTAATTTTTTTTTTTTAACTTGCAAGGTACAATGGAACATATTACTCCTATAAAGGAAATTGACTCAATCAAGGACAATGCTATAATCTGTAATTTATCATCTTTTAGTTTAATTTTCTAAATATATGTGTGGTTGTCTGTGTGTATCTCTTTAAAAATTCTGCAATTTCATCATTTTATGACCCCCATTTGCGAAGTTGAGTATTTATTTCCAAAAATGCGAAACTCCAGGGACAATATTTGAAAATTTCTGTTTTCTTCCCCAATTCGCATTCTACTGTGAAATACTTCGCATCTTCATTCTTACACCCTTCGCATCCCTTCGCATTAATCACCTTCGCATTTTAACCTAATTAATCAAATGCAAACCACAAAATTTTCATTCCAGATGCGAACACAGTTTAGTTCTTGAACTCTAAACTTGCGAAATCAAAAATTCATATGTTGAACCCATATGCGAATATTAACCCAATTGACTTCAAATTGATTCACAGATGCAAACACTCGATTGTTTTACTTTCGCAAAATGAGCATCAACAACTCCACAATCGAGTTTTTAAATTCTTGCAAACAACAATTTCACAGTCCTTGACTTCGCGTTTTTCTTCACGAATCATCCCTCAATCATCAATCCAATTGCGAATCAAAACTCATATGTTCTTGCTTTATCGATTCATCGACTACACTCATACAAATGCGAACAATACTCAATTTCAAAATCGATTGAAACTTATAGCAAAGCTAAATCCAACTTCGCATTCAAAGCACACAAGTGTTATTGATTGCATTCATGAAATACTAACAAGATAACATATTATAATACAAATATACATATTTTAGGTGGTGAAATCGTAACAGCCTAACAATTTGGTATGCAACTTTATTAAATCAATAAAAAAAAGTTATGCAAATTGGAAAAATAAATTAAAATATATCTTTTGTTGTTTTAATTAAGGAAATAAATATTTTATATGAATACTCACCTGGAAAAACGCATATTATAATTGTCTAATTTAATCGTAACAGCCTACCAATGTACTTTCTTCTCAACTGTTTGATTGTTTTTTTCTGTGTGCTGATTATAATTGTCTAATTTAATGTAAATTTTTTTTTTTTTTTTTAACTTGCAAGGTACAATGGAACATATTACTCCTATAAAGGAAATTGACTCAATCAAGGACAATGCTATAATCTGTAATTTATCATCTTTTAGTTTAATTTTCTAAATATATGTGTGGTTGTCTATGTGTGTATCTCTTTATAAATTCTGCAATTTCATCATTTTATGACCCCCATTTGCGAAGTTGAGTATTTAGTTCCAAAAATGCGAAACTCCAGGGACAATATTTGAAAATTTCTGTTTTCTTCCCCAATTCGCATTCTACTGTGAAATACTTCGCATCTTCATTCTTACACCCTTCGCATCCCTTCGCATTAATCACCTTCGCATTTTAACCTAATTAATCAAATGCAAACCACAAAATTTTCATTCCAGATGCGAACACAGTTTAGTTCTTGAACTCTAAACTTGCGAAATCAAAAATTCATATGTTGAACCCATATGCGAATATTAACCCAATTGACTTCAAATTGATTCACAGATGCAAACACTCGATTGTTTTACTTTCGCAAAATAAGCATCAACAACTCCACAATCGAGTTTTTAAATTCTTGCAAACAACAATTTCACAGTCCTTGACTTCGCGTTTTTCTTCACGAATCATCCCTCAATCATCAATCCAATTGCGAATCAAAACTCATATGTTCTTGCTTTATCGATTCATCGACTACACTCATACAAATGCGAACAATACTCAATTTCAAAATCGATTGAAACTTATAGCAAAGCTAAATCCAACTTCGCATTCAAAGCACACAAGTGTTATTGATTGCATTCATGAAATACTAACAAGATAATATATTATAATACAAATATACATATTTTAGGTGGTGAAATCGTAACAGCCTAACAATTTGGTATGCAACTTTATTAAATCAATAAAAAAAGTTATGCAAATTGGAAAAATAAATAAAAATATATCTTTTGTTGTTTTAATTAAGGAAATAAATATTTTATATGAATACTCACCTGGAAAAACGCATATTATAATTGTCTAATTTAATCGTAACAGCCTACCAATGTACTTTCTTCTTGACTGTTTGATTGTTTTTTTCTGTGTGCTGATTATAATTGTCTAATTTAATGTAAATTTTTTTTTTTTTTTTTTTAACTTGCAAGGTACAATGGAACATATTACTCCTATAAAGGAAATTGACTCAATCAAGGACAATGCTATAATCTGTAATTTATCATCTTTTAGTTTAATTTTCTAAATATATGTGTGGTTGTCTGTGTGTATCTCTTTAAAAATTCTGCAATTTCATCATTTTATGACCCCCATTTGCGAAGTTGAGTATTTATTTCCAAAAATGCGAAACTCCAGGGACAATATTTGAAAATTTCTGTTTTCTTCCCCAATTCGCATTCTACTGTGAAATACTTCGCATCTTCATTCTTACACCCTTCGCATCCCTTCGCATTAATCACCTTCGCATTTTAACCTAATTAATCAAATGCAAACCACAAAATTTTCATTCCAGATGCGAACACAGTTTAGTTCTTGAACTCTAAACTTGCGAAATCAAAAATTCATATGTTGAACCCATATGCGAATATTAACCCAATTGACTTCAAATTGATTCACAGATGCAAACACTCGATTGTTTTACTTTCGCAAAATGAGCATCAACAACTCCACAATCGAGTTTTTAAATTCTTGCAAACAACAATTTCACAGTCCTTGACTTCGCGTTTTTCTTCACGAATCATCCCTCAATCATCAATCCAATTGCGAATCAAAACTCATATGTTCTTGCTTTATCGATTCATCGACTACACTCATACAAATGCGAACAATACTCAATTTCAAAATCGATTGAAACTTATAGCAAAGCTAAATCCAACTTCGCATTCAAAGCACACAAGTGTTATTGATTGCATTCATGAAATACTAACAAGATAATATATTATAATACAAATATACATATTTTAGGTGGTGAAATCGTAACAGCCTAACAATTTGGTATGCAACTTTATTAAATCAATAAAAAAAAGTTATGCAAATTGGAAAAATAAATTAAAATATATCTTTTGTTGTTTTAATTAAGGAAATAAATATTTTATATGAATACTCACCTGGAAAAACGCATATTATAATTGTCTAATTTAATCGTAACAGCCTACCAATGTACTTTCTTCTCAACTGTTTGATTGTTTTTTTCTGTGTGCTGATTATAATTGTCTAATTTAATGTAAATTTTTTTTTTTTTTTTAACTTGCAAGGTACAATGGAACATATTACTCCTATAAAGGAAATTGACTCAATCAAGGACAATGCTATAATCTGTAATTTATCATCTTTTAGTTTAATTTTCTAAATATATGTGTGGTTGTCTATGTGTGTATCTCTTTATAAATTCTGCAATTTCATCATTTTATGACCCCCATTTGCGAAGTTGAGTATTTAGTTCCAAAAATGCGAAACTCCAGGGACAATATTTGAAAATTTCTGTTTTCTTCCCCAATTCGCATTCTACTGTGAAATACTTCGCATCTTCATTCTTACACCCTTCGCATCCCTTCGCATTAATCACCTTCGCATTTTAACCTAATTAATCAAATGCAAACCACAAAATTTTCATTCCAGATGCGAACACAGTTTAGTTCTTGAACTCTAAACTTGCGAAATCAAAAATTCATATGTTGAACCCATATGCGAATATTAACCCAATTGACTTCAAATTGATTCACAGATGCAAACACTCGATTGTTTTACTTTCGCAAAATAAGCATCAACAACTCCACAATCGAGTTTTTAAATTCTTGCAAACAACAATTTCACAGTCCTTGACTTCGCGTTTTTCTTCACGAATCATCCCTCAATCATCAATCCAATTGCGAATCAAAACTCATATGTTCTTGCTTTATCGATTCATCGACTACACTCATACAAATGCGAACAATACTCAATTTCAAAATCGATTGAAACTTATAGCAAAGCTAAATCCAACTTCGCATTCAAAGCACACAAGTGTTATTGATTGCATTCATGAAATACTAACAAGATAATATATTATAATACAAATATACATATTTTAGGTGGTGAAATCGTAACAGCCTAACAATTTGGTATGCAACTTTATTAAATCAATAAAAAAAGTTATGCAAATTGGAAAAATAAATAAAAATATATCTTTTGTTGTTTTAATTAAGGAAATAAATATTTTATATGAATACTCACCTGGAAAAACGCATATTATAATTGTCTAATTTAATCGTAACAGCCTACCAATGTACTTTCTTCTTGACTGTTTGATTGTTTTTTTCTGTGTGCTGATTATAATTGTCTAATTTAATGTAAATTTTTTTTTTTTTTTTTTTAACTTGCAAGGTACAATGGAACATATTACTCCTATAAAGGAAATTGACTCAATCAAGGACAATGCTATAATCTGTAATTTATCATCTTTTAGTTTAATTTTCTAAATATATGTGTGGTTGTCTGTGTGTATCTCTTTAAAAATTCTGCAATTTCATCATTTTATGACCCCCATTTGCGAAGTTGAGTATTTATTTCCAAAAATGCGAAACTCCAGGGACAATATTTGAAAATTTCTGTTTTCTTCCCCAATTCGCATTCTACTGTGAAATACTTCGCATCTTCATTCTTACACCCTTCGCATCCCTTCGCATTAATCACCTTCGCATTTTAACCTAATTAATCAAATGCAAACCACAAAATTTTCATTCCAGATGCGAACACAGTTTAGTTCTTGAACTCTAAACTTGCGAAATCAAAAATTCATATGTTGAACCCATATGCGAATATTAACCCAATTGACTTCAAATTGATTCACAGATGCAAACACTCGATTGTTTTACTTTCGCAAAATGAGCATCAACAACTCCACAATCGAGTTTTTAAATTCTTGCAAACAACAATTTCACAGTTCTTGACTTCGCGTTTTTCTTCACGAATCATCCCTCAATCATCAATCCAATTGCGAATCAAAACTCATATGTTGTTGCTTTATCGATTCATCGACTACTCATACAAATGCGAACAATACTCAATTTCAAAATCGATTGAAACTTATAGCAAAGCTAAATCCAACTTCGCATTCAAAGCACACAAGTGTTATTGATTGCATTCATCATTTTATGACCCCCATTTGCGAAGTTGAGTATTTATTTCCAAAAATGCGAAACTCCAGGGACAATATTTGAAAATTTCTGTTTTCTTCCCCAATTCGCATTCTACTGTGAAATACTTCGCATCTTCATTCTTACACCCTTCGCATCCCTTCGCATTAATCACCTTCGCATTTTAACCTAATTAATCAAATGCAAACCACAAAATTTTCATTCCAGATGCGAACACAGTTTAGTTCTTGAACTCTAAACTTGCGAAATCAAAAATTCATATGTTGAACCCATATGCGAATATTAACCCAATTGACTTCAAATTGATTCACAGATGCAAACACTCGATTGTTTTACTTTCGCAAAATGAGCATCAACAACTCCACAATCGAGTTTTTAAATTCTTGCAAACAACAATTTCACAGTTCTTGACTTCGCGTTTTTCTTCACGAATCATCCCTCAATCATCAATCCAATTGCGAATCAAAACTCATATGTTGTTGCTTTATCGATTCATCGACTACTCATACAAATGCGAACAATACTCAATTTCAAAATCGATTGAAACTTATAGCAAAGCTAAATCCAACTTCGCATTCAAAGCACACAAGTGTTATTGATTGCATTCATGAAATACTAACAAGATAATATAATATAATACAAATATACATATTTTAGGTGGTGAAATCGTAACAGCCTAACAATTTGGTATGCAACTTTATTAAATCAATAAAAAAAGTTATGCGAATTGGAAAAATAAATAAAAATATATCTTTTGTTGTTTCAATTAAGGAAATAAATATTTTATATGAATACTCACCTGGAAAAACGCATATTATAATTGTCTAATTTAATCGTAACAGCCTACCAATGTACTTTCTTCTCGACTGTTTGATTGTTTTTTTCTGTGTGCTGATTATAATTGTCTAATTTAATGTAATTTTTTTTTTTTTTTAACTTGCAAGGTACAATGGAACATGTTACTCGTATAAAGGAAATTGACTCAATCAAGGACAATGCTATAATCTGTAATTTATCATCTTTTAGTTTAATTTTCTAAATATATGTGTGGTTGTCTGTGTGTATCTCTTTAAAAATTCTGCAATTTCATCATTTTATGACCCCCATTTGCGAAGTTGAGTATTTATTTCCAAAAATGCGAAACTCCAGGGACAATATTTGAAAATTTCTGTTTTCTTCCCCAATTCGCATTCTACTGTGAAATACTTCGCATCTTCATTCTTACACCCTTTGCATCCCTTCGCATTAATCACCTTCGCATTTTAACCTAATTAATCAAATGCAAACCACCAAAATTTTCATTCCAGATGCGAACACAGTTTAGTTCTTGAACTCTAAACTTGCGAAATCAAAAATTCATATGTTGAACCCATATGCGAATATTAACCCAATTGACTTCAAATTGATTCACAGATGCAAACACTCGATTGTTTTACTTTCGCAAAATGAGCATCAACAACTCCGCAATCGAGTTTTTAAATTCTTGCAAACAACAATTTCACAGTCCTTGACTTCGCGTTTTTCTTCACGAATCATCCCTCAATCATCAATCCAATTGCGAATCAAAACTCATATGTTCTTGCTTTATCGATTCATCGACTACACTCATACAAATGCGAACAATACTCAATTTCAAAATCGATTGAAACTTATAGCAAAGCTAAATCCAACTTCGCATTCAAAGCACACAAGTGTTATTGATTGCATTCATGAAATACTAACAAGATAATATATTATAATACAAATATACATATTTTAGGAGGTGAAATCGTAACAGCCTAACAATTTGGTATGCAACTTTATTAAATCAATAAAAAAAAGTTATGCAAATTGGAAAAATAAATTAAAATATATCTTTTGTTGTTTTAATTAAGGAAATAAATATTTTATATGAATACTCACCTGGAAAAACGCATATTATAATTGTCTAATTTAATCGTAACAGCCTACCAATGTACTTTCTTCTCGACTGTTTGATTGTTTTTTTCTGTGTGCTGATTATAATTGTCTAATTTAATGTAAATTTTTTTTTTTTTTAACTTGCAAGGTACAATGGAACATATTACTCCTATAAAGGAAATTGACTCAATCAAGGACAATGCTATAATCTGTAATTTATCATCTTTTAGTTTAATTTTCTAAATATATGTGTGGTTGTCTATGTGTATATCTCTTTATAAATTCTGCAATTTCATCATTTTATGACCCCCATTTGCGAAGTTGAGTATTTAGTTCCAAAAATGCGAAACTCCAGGGACAATATTTGAAAATTTCTGTTTTCTTCCCCAATTCGCATTCTACTGTGAAATACTTCGCATCTTCATTCTTACACCCTTCGCATCCCTTCGCATTAATCACCTTCGCATTTTAACCTAATTAATCAAATGCAAACCACAAAATTTTCATTCCAGATGCGAACACAGTTTAGTTCTTGAACTCTAAACTTGCGAAATCAAAAATTCATATGTTGAACCCATATGCGAATATTAACCCAATTGACTTCAAATTGATTCACAGATGCAAACACTCGATTGTTTTACTTTCGCAAAATGAGCATCAACAACTCCACAATCGAGTTTTTAAATTCTTGCAAACAACAATTTCACAGTCCTTGACTTCGCGTTTTTCTTCACGAATCATCCCTCAATCATCAATCCAATTGCGAATCAAAACTCATATGTTCTTGCTTTATCGATTCATCGACTACACTCATACAAATGCGAACAATACTCAATTTCAAAATCGATTGAAACTTATAGCAAAGCTAAATCCAACTTCGCATTCAAAGCACACAAGTGTTATTGATTGCATTCATGAAATACTAACAAGATAATATATTATAATACAAATATACATATTTTAGGTGGTGAAATCGTAACAGCCTAACAATTTGGTATGCAACTTTATTAAATCAATAAAAAAAAGTTATGCAAATTGGAAAAATAAATTAAAATATATCTTTTGTTGTTTTAATTAAGGAAATAAATATTTTATATGAATACTCACCTGGAAAAACGCATATTATAATTGTCTAATTTAATCGTAACAGCCTACCAATGTACTTTCTTCTCGACTGTTTGATTTTTTTTTTCTGTGTGCTGATTATAATTGTCTAATTTAATGTAAATTTTTTTTTTTTTTTAACTTGCAAGGTACAATGGAACATATTACTCCTATAAAGGAAATTGACTCAATCAAGGACAATGCTATAATCTGTAATTTATCATCTTTTAGTTTAATTTTCTAAATATATGTGTGGTTGTCTATGTGTGTATCTCTTTAAAAATTCTGCAATTTCATCATTTTATGACCCCCATTTGCGAAGTTGAGTATTTAGTTCCAAAAATGCGAAACTCCAGGGACAATATTTGAAAATTTCTGTTTTCTTCCCCAATTCGCATTCTACTGTGAAATACTTCGCATCTTCATTCTTACACCCTTCGCATCCCTTCGCATTAATCACCTTCGCATTTTAACCTAATTAATCAAATGCAAACCACAAAATTTTCATTCCAGATGCGAACACAGTTTAGTTCTTGAACTCTAAACTTGCGAAATCAAAAATTCATATGTTGAACCCATATGCGAATATTAACCCAATTGACTTCAAATTGATTCACAGATGCAAACACTCGATTGTTTTACTTTCGCAAAATGAGCATCAACAACTCCACAATCGAGTTTTTAAATTCTTGCAAACAACAATTTCACAGTCCTTGACTTCGCGTTTTTCTTCACGAATCATCCCTCAATCATCAATCCAATTGCGAATCAAAACTCATATGTTCTTGCTTTATCGATTCATCGACTACACTCATACAAATGCGAACAATACTCAATTTCAAAATCGATTGAAACTTATAGCAAAGCTAAATCCAACTTCGCATTCAAAGCACACAAGTGTTATTGATTGCATTCATGAAATACTAACAAGATAATATATTATAATACAAATATACATATTTTAGGTGGTGAAATCGTAACAGCCTAACAATTTGGTATGCAAATTTATTAAATCAATAAAAAAAAGTTATGCAAATTGGAAAAATAAATAAAAATATATCTTTTGTTGTTTTAATTAAGGAAATAAATATTTTATATGAATACTCACCTGGAAAAACGCATATTATAATTGTCTAATTTAATCGTAACAGCCTACCAATGTACTTTCTTCTCGACTGTTTGATTGTTTTTTCTGTGTGCTGATTATAATTGTCTAATTTAATGTAAAAAAAATTTTTTTTTTTAACTTGCAAGGTACAATGGAACATATTACTCCTATAAAGGAAATTGACTCAATCAAGGACAATGCTATAATCTGTAATTTATCATCTTTTAGTTTAATTTTCTAAATATATGTGTGGTTGTCTATGTGTGTATCTCTTTAAAAATTCTGCAATTTCATCATTTTATGACCCCCATTTGCGAAGTTGAGTATTTAGTTCCAAAAATGCGAAACTCCAGGGATAATATTTGAAAATTTCTGTTTTCTTCCCCAATTCGCATTCTACTGTGAAATACTTCGCATCTTCATTCTTACACCCTTCGCATCCCTTCGCATTAATCACCTTCGCATTTTAACCTAATTAATCAAATGCAAACCACAAAATTTTCATTCCAGATGCGAACACAGTTTAGTTCTTGAACTCTAAACTTGCGAAATCAAAAATTCATATGTTGAACCCATATGCGAATATTAACCCAATTGACTTCAAATTGATTCACAGATGCAAACACTCGATTGTTTTACTTTCGCAAAATGAGCATCAACAACTCCACAATCGAGTTTTTAAATTCTTGCAAACAACAATTTCACAGTCCTTGACTTCGCGTTTTTCTTCACGAATCATCCCTCAATCATCAATCCAATTGCGAATCAAAACTCATATGTTCTTGCTTTATCGATTCATCGACTACACTCATACAAATGCGAACAATACTCAATTTCAAAATCGATTGAAACTTATAGCAAAGCTAAATCCAACTTCGCATTCAAAGCACACAAGTGTTATTGATTGCATTCATGAAATACTAACAAGATAATATATTATAATACAAATATACATATTTTAGGTGGTGAAATCGTAACAGCCTAACAATTTGGTATGCAACTTTATTAAATCAATAAAAAAAGTTATGCAAATTGGAAAAATAAATAAAAATATATCTTTTGTTGTTTTAATTAAGGAAATAAATATTTTATATGAATACTCACCTGGAAAAACGCATATTATAATTGTCTAATTTAATCGTAACAGCCTACCAATGTACTTTCTTCTTGACTGTTTGATTGTTTTTTTCTGTGTGCTGATTATAATTGTCTAATTTAATGTAAATTTTTTTTTTTTTTTTAACTTGCAAGGTACAATGGAACATATTACTCCTATAAAGGAAATTGACTCAATCAAGGACAATGCTATAATCTGTAATTTATCATCTTTTAGTTTAATTTTCTAAATATATGTGTGGTTGTCTGTGTGTATCTCTTTAAAAATTCTGCAATTTCATCATTTTATGACCCCCATTTGCGAAGTTGAGTATTTATTTCCAAAAATGCGAAACTCCAGGGACAATATTTGAAAATTTCTGTTTTCTTCCCCAATTCGCATTCTACTGTGAAATACTTCGCATCTTCATTCTTACACCCTTCGCATCCCTTCGCATTAATCACCTTCGCATTTTAACCTAATTAATCAAATGCAAACCACAAAATTTTCATTCCAGATGCGAACACAGTTTAGTTCTTGAACTCTAAACTTGCGAAATCAAAAATTCATATGTTGAACCCATATGCGAATATTAACCCAATTGACTTCAAATTGATTCACAGATGCAAACACTCGATTGTTTTACTTTCGCAAAATGAGCATCAACAACTCCACAATCGAGTTTTTAAATTCTTGCAAACAACAATTTCACAGTTCTTGACTTTGCGTTTTTCTTCACGAATCATCCCTCAATCATCAATCCAATTGCGAATCAAAACTCATATGTTGTTGCTTTATCGATTCATCGACTACTCATACAAATGCGAACAATACTCAATTTCAAAATCGATGGAAACTTATAGCAAAGCTAAATCCAACTTCGCATTCAAAGCACACAAGTGTTATTGATTGCATTCATCATTTTATGACCCCCATTTGCGAAGTTGAGTATTTATTTCCAAAAATGCGAAACTCCAGGGACAATATTTGAAAATTTCTGTTTTCTTCCCCAATTCGCATTCTACTGTGAAATACTTCGCATCTTCATTCTTACACCCTTCGCATCCCTTCGCATTAATCACCTTCGCATTTTAACCTAATTAATCAAATGCAAACCACAAAATTTTCATTCCAGATGCGAACACAGTTTAGTTCTTGAACTCTAAACTTGCGAAATCAAAAATTCATATGTTGAACCCATATGCGAATATTAACCCAATTGACTTCAAATTGATTCACAGATGCAAACACTCGATTGTTTTACTTTCGCAAAATGAGCATCAACAACTCCACAATCGAGTTTTTAAATTCTTGCAAACAACAATTTCACAGTCCTTGACTTCGCGTTTTTCTTCACGAATCATCCCTCAATCATCAATCCAATTGCGAATCAAAACTCATATGTTCTTGCTTTATCGATTCATCGACTACACTCATACAAATGCGAACAATACTCAATTTCAAAATCGATTGAAACTTATAGCAAAGCTAAATCCAACTTCGCATTCAAAGCACACAAGTGTTATTGATTGCATTCATGAAATACTAACAAGATAATATATTATAATACAAATATACATATTTTAGGTGGTGAAATCATAACAACCTAACAATTTGGTATGCAACTTTATTAAATCAATAAAAAAAGTTATGCAAATTGGAAAAATAAATAAAAATATATCTTTTGTTGTTTTAATTAAGGAAATAAATATTTTATATGAATACTCACCTGGAAAAACGCATATTATAATTGTCTAATTTAATCGTAACAGCCTACCAATGTACTTTCTTCTCGACTGTTTGATTGTTTTTTTCTGTGTGCTGATTATAATTGACTAATTTAATGTAATTTTTTTTTTTAACTTGCAAGGTACAATGGAACATATTACTCCTATAAAGGAAATTGACTCAATCAAGGACAATGCTATAATCTGTAATTTATCATCTTTTAGTTTAATTTTCTAAATATATGTGTGGTTGTCTATGTGTGTATCTCTTTAAAAATTCTGCAATTTCATCATTTTATGACCCCCATTTGCGAAGTTGAGTATTTATTTCCAAAAATGCGAAACTCCAGGGACAATATTTGAAAATTTCTGTTTTCTTCCCCAATTCGCATTCTACTGTGAAATACTTCGCATCTTCATTCTTACACCCTTCGCATCCCTTCGCATTAATCACCTTCGCATTTTAACCTAATTAATCAAATGCAAACCACAAAATTTTCATTCCAGATGCGAACACAGTTTAGTTCTTGAACTCTAAACTTGCGAAATCAAAAATTCATATGTTGAACCCATATGCGAATATTAACCCAATTGACTTCAAATTGATTCACAGATGCAAACACTCGATTGTTTTACTTTCGCAAAATGAGCATCAACAACTCCACAATCGAGTTTTTAAATTCTTGCAAACAACAATTTCACAGTCCTTGACTTCGCGTTTTTCTTCACGAATCATCCCTCAATCATCAATCCAATTGCGAATCAAAACTCATATGTTCTTGCTTTATCGATTCATCGACTACACTCATACAAATGCGAACAATACTCAATTTCAAAATCGATTGAAACTTATAGCAAAGCTAAATCCAACTTCGCATTCAAAGCACACAAGTGTTATTGATTGCATTCATGAAATACTAACAAGATAATATATTATAATACAAATATACATATTTTAGGTGGTGAAATCATAACAACCTAACAATTTGGTATGCAACTTTATTAAATCAATAAAAAAAGTTATGCAAATTGGAAAAATAAATAAAAATATATCTTTTGTTGTTTTAATTAAGGAAATAAATATTTTATATGAATACTCACCTGGAAAAACGCATATTATAATTGTCTAATTTAATCGTAACAGCCTACCAATGTACTTTCTTCTCGACTGTTTGATTGTTTTTTTCTGTGTGCTGATTATAATTGACTAATTTAATGTAATTTTTTTTTTTTAACTTGCAAGGTACAATGGAACATATTACTCCTATAAAGGAAATTGACTCAATCAAGGACAATGCTATAATCTGTAATTTATCATCTTTTAGTTTAATTTTCTAAATATATGTGTGGTTGTCTATGTGTGTATCTCTTTAAAAATTCTGCAATTTCATCATTTTATGACCCCCATTTGCGAAGTTGAGTATTTATTTCCAAAAATGCGAAACTCCAGGGACAATATTTGAAAATTTCTGTTTTCTTCCCCAATTCGCATTCTACTGTGAAATACTTCGCATCTTCATTCTTACACCCTTCGCATCCCTTCGCATTAATCACCTTCGCATTTTAACCTAATTAATCAAATGCAAACCACAAAATTTTCATTCCAGATGCGAACACAGTTTAGTTCTTGAACTCTAAACTTGCGAAATCAAAAATTCATATGTTGAACCCATATGCGAATATTAACCCAATTGACTTCAAATTGATTCACAGATGCAAACACTCGATTGTTTTACTTTCGCAAAATGAGCATCAACAACTCCACAATCGAGTTTTTAAATTCTTGCAAACAACAATTTCACAGTCCTTGACTTCGCGTTTTTCTTCACGAATCATCCCTCAATCATCAATCCAATTGCGAATCAAAACTCATATGTTCTTGCTTTATCGATTCATCGACTACACTCATACAAATGCGAACAATACTCAATTTCAAAATCGATTGAAACTTATAGCAAAGCTAAATCCAACTTCGCATTCAAAGCACACAAGTGTTATTGATTGCATTCATGAAATACTAACAAGATAATATATTATAATACAAATATACATATTTTAGGTGGTGAAATCGTAACAGCCTAACAATTTGGTATGCAACTTTATTAAATCAATAAAAAAAAGTTATGCAAATTGGAAAAATAAATAAAAATATATCTTTTGTTGTTTTAATTAAGGAAATAAATATTTTATATGAATACTCACCTGGAAAAACGCATATTATAATTGTCTAATTTAATCGTAACAGCCTACCAATGTACTTTCTTCTCGACTATTTGATTGTTTTTTTCTGTGTGCTGATTATAATTGTCTAATTTAATGTAAATTTTTTTTTTTTTTTTAACTTGCAAGGTACAATGGAACATATTACTCCTATAAAGGAAATTGACTCAATCAAGGACAATGCTATAATCTGTAATTTATCATCTTTTAGTTTAATTTTCTAAATATATGTGTGGTTGTCTATGTGTGTATCTCTTTAAAAATTCTGCAATTTCATCATTTTATGACCCCCATTTGCGAAGTTGAGTATTTAGTTCCAAAAATGCGAAACTCCAGGGACAATATTTGAAAATTTCTGTTTTCTTCCCCAATTCGCATTCTACTGTGAAATACTTCGCATCTTCATTCTTACACCCTTCGCATCCCTTCGCATTAATCACCTTCGCATTTTAACCTAATTAATCAAATGCAAACCACAAAATTTTCATTCCAGATGCGAACACAGTTTAGTTCTTGAACTCTAAACTTGCGAAATCAAAAATTCATATGTTGAACCCATATGCGAATATTAACCCAATTGACTTCAAATTGATTCACAGATGCAAACACTCGATTGTTTTACTTTCGCAAAATGAGCATCAACAACTCCACAATCGAGTTTTTAAATTCTTGCAAACAACAATTTCACAGTTCTTGACTTCGCGTTTTTCTTCACGAATCATCCCTCAATCATCAATCCAATTGCGAATCAAAACTCATATGTTGTTGCTTTATCGATTCATCGACTACTCATACAAATGCGAACAATACTCAATTTCAAAATCGATTGAAACTTATAGCAAAGCTAAATCCAACTTCGCATTCAAAGCATACAAGTGTTATTGATTGCATTCATCATTTTATGACCCCCATTTGCGAAGTTGAGTATTTATTTCCAAAAATGCGAAACTCCAGGGACAATATTTGAAAATTTCTGTTTTCTTCCCCAATTCGCATTCTACTGTGAAATACTTCGCATCTTCATTCTTACACCCTTCGCATCCCTTCGCATCCCTTCGCATTAATCACCTTCGCATTTTAACCTAATTAATCAAATGCAAACCACAAAATTTTCATTCCAGATGCGAACACAGTTTAGTTCTTGAACTCTAAACTTGCGAAATCAAAAATTCATATGTTGAACCCATATGCGAATATTAACCCAATTGACTTCAAATTGATTCACAGATGCAAACACTCGATTGTTTTACTTTCGCAAAATGAGCATCAACAACTCCACAATCGAGTTTTTAAATTCTTGCAAACAACAATTTCACAGTCCTTGACTTCGCGTTTTTCTTCACGAATCATCCCTCAATCATCAATCCAATTGCGAATCAAAACTCATATGTTCTTGCTTTATCGATTCATCGACTACACTCATACAAATGCGAACAATACTCAATTTCAAAATCGATTGAAACTTATAGCAAAGCTAAATCCAACTTCGCATTCAAAGCACACAAGTGTTATTGATTGCATTCATGAAATACTTGTTGGATTAGTGTCTAAGTCCATAACTATTTTGGTATGTACTTGACCCGATGGTGCATGGTCCTTTTGGGTTGCCTTCACCAAAGCAACTTGATTGGAGAAATGAATAAAGAGAGGGAGGATAATATGATTTATTAATATGTTATAAGAATAATATATTAAAGGAGAAATCATATTTGTTTAATTAATATTGGTCAATAATTAATTAAGAATTAGTTTTATGATCAAATGTAATTAATTAAACTAGAGGGGCTGAATTGTAATTATGTGATAGTTACAAAATGTCACACCCCCAAACCAAGGATGGCGGAAACGTCTGGGGGTGGAGGACTTCATGTACAGTATCACAACAACGTGTATAATAGTGCTCAAAGTAAAAACAACCACCATAAATATAATTGCAAAAGTTACACCAAAGTATATGTTTACATGTTTCAAAAGCAATTACATTATGATGACAAAATAAATTGTTGACGGTTTAGCGTCCCATCCTCAAAGCGATGAAGTTTTCCTGTTTCACTGATTTCCTGAGAATACAAGTAGTTTTAAAGAGTGTCAACACAAAGGTTGGTGAGTTCATAAGAGTTTTGTTTGAAGTAGAAACCGTTTTTCCTTGTAAAATCGATTTAGTTTGATCTCCAGAAAATCCAATATTTTCTTAGTTAAGTATGAATAGAAATAATCCTACATGATGCTTTAATGAACCCTAGAGTAATCCGTAGAGTTCCTCTATAATCGTCCAACATATAAAGTTATATAAGGTTTAACTTAGATAAAACGTTGAATATAGTGGGTCTGCCCTAGGTCCACAACCCAACGAGGAACAGGAGATGAGGCGGGCACCACCAATTCTAGGCCAATCATGACTAAATTCTTATATGACTCAACATATACGCTCAGCGACTATAGTTGAAGTCTAACAATTTTAGAGGAAGTGTAGTTTTAATATCATAATAACTTTGTATAGAGACCCGGCACTTTGTATTTGTACCCCTTTTTGTATAGAGACCCGGTACTTTGTATTTGTACCCCTTTTTGTATAGAGACCCGGTACTTTGCATTTGTACCCCTTTTTGTATAGAGACCCGGTACTTTGTATTTGTACCCCTTTTTGTATAGAGACCCGGTACTTTGCATTTGTACCCCTTTTTGTATAGAGACCCGGTACTTTGTATTTGTACCCCTTTTTGTATAGAGACCCGGTACTTTGCATTTGTACCCCTTTTTGTATAGAGACCCGGTACTTTGTATTTGTACCCCTCTTTATATAGAGACCCGGTACTTTGCATTTGTACCCCTTTTTATATAGAGACCCGGTACTTTGTATTTGTACCCCTCTTTATATAGAGACCCGATACTTTGTATTTGTACCCCTTTTTGTATAGAGACCCGGTACTTTGTATTTGTACCCCTTTTTGTATAGAGTGTGTTGAGTGATGTATCACAAACTATACCTATTATAGTTTATCTAAAATGTATCTAATATGTATGAATTCTTTTATGGAAATGTATTAGTGTTGTGAATTTATCAACTATACTTTTATAGTTACATAATACGTGTTCTAAATGAATGAATAATATTTAATATGAATGACTTAGTTTCAGTTCATAATGATAAACTAGCAAAGAAACACATTCAAAAATTAGAACTTATGATTACACACTTTGCTCAACATAATACAAAGTGTTATGATATTTACACGCTGCTGGCAAAATTTAGCAATTCTGCCCTGTTTTGGAAAAATCATAGAAAAATCATACGAAGTCGAAAACTAGATCCGTAAATTCTGAGAGTTCAGAAAATGTGTCTAGTTTTCTCATAATTTTTATCACAATTTATAATGACCTCTAACTTGGGTGAAAAAGTCTATAATCACAGACTGGTCCGGATTATTGTTTGAAATGATAGGCAGTTTTGTAAAAATCACCATAAATTGTAGAAAAATCGTATGGAGATGTGCAAGTAGTCATTTTAAAGCTAAAAACTTGAACTATTTGCACCTTGTATAGTTTTGAAAACAAAAATGTTTAAGATGCCCAAAACAGTCCGTGAATGGAGTTGAACTTTTCTGATGAAGGCTGTTAGAAATATTTAGTTATGTTCTTGATGTTTTAACTTGTATTCCCCCCCTGAAAACTTGAGAAAACATGAAAATGTAGGGGTATGGACTCACCTTAAGTGATTTCAGTAGGTAAGTGTTGAAGAAGGAAAGTGTTCAACCCAAGAACACTTGAAGAATCACTTGAAGATTCGAAGATCTAACACAATTATGAGAGAGTTTGTCTAAGATATCCATGATTTGAGTGGTAATAAACGAGATAATCACAAAGAGAATGGATTATGCTTACCAAATGTGGAGGAAAAACTCAAGATCAGCCCTTGAATCTCGAATTTCTAGAGAGAGAAAGTGAGAGAGGAAAGAGTTTGATCTTCTTGTGAAATGAGAGCATATGAGAGGAGTGAGGAGAGAGGATGAATAATCAGCCCTCAAAAACGTGGGAAGAGGGATAATTGAGTGGAAAAGTCATTGATGTGACCTAGGTAAGGTGGAGAGGTGTGGTTAGTCAAAGAGTGGGTGTGGGGTGGTTGCTTGTGACTGCGAATCAATAACACTGCTTGAATGCGAAGTTGGATTTAGCTTTGCTATAAGTTTCAATCGATTTTGAAATTGAGTATTGTTCGCATTTGTATGAGTGTAGTCGATGAACCGATAAAGCAAGAACATGAGTTTTGATTCGAAATTGGGTTGATGATTGAGGGATGATTCGTGAAGAAAGACGCGAAGTCAAGGACTATGAAATTGTTGTTTGTAAGAATTTAAAAACTCGATTGTGGAGTTGTTGATGCTCATTTTGCGAAAGTAAAACAATCGAGTGTTCGCATCTATGAGTCAATTTGAAGTCAATTGGGTTAATATTCGCATATGGGTTCAACATATGAATTTTTGATTTCGCAAGTTTAGAATTCAAGAACTAAACTGTGTTCGCATCTGGAATGAAAATTTTGTGAATCGCATTTGATTAATTAGCTTAAAATGCGAAGGTGATAAATGCGAAGGGATGCGAAGGGTGTAAGAATGAAGATGCGAAGTATTTCACAGTAGAATGCGAATTGGGGAAGAAAACAGAAGATTTCAAATATTGTCCCCGGAGTTTCGCATTTTTGGAAATAAATACTCAACTTCGCAAATGGGGTCATAAAATGATGAAATTGCAGAATTTTTAAAGAGATAAATGCGAAGGGATGAGAAGGGTGTAAGAATGAAGATGCGAAGTATTTCACAGTAGAATGCGAATTGGGGAAGAAAACAGAAGATTTCAAATATTGTCCCCGGAGTTTCGCATTTTTGGAAATAAATACTCAACTTCGCAAATGGGGTCATAAAATGATGAAATTGCAGAATTTTTAAAGAGATAAATGCGAAGGGATGCGAAGGGTGTAAGAATGAAGATGCGAAGTATTTCACAGTAGAATGCGAATTGGGGAAGAAAACAGAAGATTTCAAATATTGTCCCTGGAGTTTCGCATTTTTGGAAATAAATACTTTATATGAATACTCACCAGGAAAAACGCATATTATACATTCCCGATGAGTATGCAACATGGTTTTCATCAGTTTAATTCATTGATTAGTACGAAGGCTTAGGAAATTTTTAACACAAACTTTTCTCCTGTGATGTTTTCCCATTAACATAGCAAGTTATACAATACGAACATAACACTAACCCTAATACACAAGGTTTAATAGAGTTGACCGGCTTGACTTGTTGACTTTATTTGACTTTGAATTGACCAGAATTTGACGGTTGTCACACAAAATAAGGTAAGGATTATCTTATATATATGGTGAACGAATTTGAGGTGTAAATCCCTTAGAATTCGAGTATGATAAGGATTCAAGGATTATCTTATTGGTTGCTTAATGGATAATCAACTAGATAAGGATAATGACTGAAACCCTATCTCTACACCTATATAAACACCCCTAGGGCTATGAATTCGTGTATCCCTTCCCAAGAGGTCCTAGATACGAATTCTAACCTCTCACTTCTCTCTTTATACCTTCTCCACTTGCTTATGGTGTTTGTGAGCCATTAGAGGAGTGACACTTGTGACTCTAAGCCTTCCAAAGTCAATACAAGGAGATTTGGGATTGTTATTGCTACATAACAATCAAGGTAACACTATAAACTTATTCTCATGTTAATATGATTATATGTATGCTAGAATTAGGGTTTATAGTCTTGGATTCAAAGCATGTACAATAGAGAAACCTAGATCCAAGCATTAGGGTTTGTATGAGCACATAGGATGTCTTATGACCAAAACCCATCAGTGGTATCAGAGCCTTGATTGGTTTCTATTGTATTGATGCATATTTGATCGTAATAAGCACTGAAAATCGATTTTTTTGAGTTTTGAAGGTTTGACTCGCCGAGTCACTTGGTGAACTCGCCGAGTCAGCTGGACTCGACGAGTCCAAGCCCAGACTCGACGAGTCAAAGAGTCTGACAGCTCGTTTTCGTGATTTTCTTCCTGTTTTGGTTTTGGATAATTACCATAAACTCGTTTTTGTGATAAAATCCGAATTTTTTCATTATTATGTGATTATCCTTACCTAAATAGAAGATAATTGTCAAAATTTAGATAATCACTTGTTTTATTAGATAAAGTTTGATTATTTGTAATTTAGATTTGAATTATCTTGTGAAATAGTTTTAATTTATCCCTTTAGGTTTTATAGTTTAAATTTGAACCCAAAAGTTTTGTTGTTTTGAAATTTAAATAGTTGAAACCCTAATGTTTTGAAAAAAAAAGGTTTCAAAACTTGCCCGCAAGTTTTGGAATTTAAAAGTTGATTAAAGGTTTAATTAGAAATGTTAAATTCTAAAACCCTAGTAATGTTTTGAAAAGTTCAAATCACACCCTTATGGTTTTATTAATTAATTAAGGAGTATAATTAAAAGAGATTTAATAAATCCATAAAGGTTTAGGTTAATTTTAAATTGAATTAAAAGTGTAAATTGTTAAAGTTAACCATATAGTATTTTAAAAGTATAAAATACACCCTATACTATATATAACATTAAAAGTATAACGTTATATATATGTATGAGTAAAAGTCAGTCTTACCGTTAGTAGGCCTCATTCACGAAGCTGGTCTATAAGGGGTGTTTAAGGAAATTGCCTATAAAATGGCGATTGAATGGGTATCCACTCTTACCCACCGCACTCTTGACTAGTGGAGGGTCGTTAGCCGAACGGGTAGGATAGGACGAAACCTTCCATTATAAGTATAATGAAATGAAGAGTAACTAAATGTTTCGCAAATTCCCAATCTTAGTTACTTAGGCAAAAGTGAATTGATGCAATTCCATGAAATTACACTTTGTGCCCTTGCGAAGACGTTAGTGGAGCGTGTGTGGTTTACCGGCACACTAAATGGTTCTAAGCAAAGGTAGCAAAGGGTGACTCAATGTTTGTCATAGTTCGGTGGAGCGTGTGTCGTTTACCGGCACATCGAATAGGTGATTGTAACATGTGAGGGCACCATGTAGTTTGCATGGTTATTCACACCCGCTTTGTGATCCTCGGCATCCCAGTCACAAACAAGAGGGGCATATCGAGATTTAAACATGCCATTGAAATGTTCAATGAATCTCAAAGGATCTAGGAGTTTTCATAAATTTAAAACTTAAATTTCTTTTTCGTTTTTCATGGTGGAAATTAGTGAATCGTCATTCACTTACCTTCAAATGTTCTGCATTTGGGTTACGGCATCCCTCTCCCAAGTTGTAGGATATTGTGTTGGGTCCTAGCCTTGGAATTTCATTTGGGTGATTTACCAAGGACTCAATCATTCAACTAACTTGAATTCGTTTTTCTCCCGATGTCAAAGTTCGACAACTATGGTCTTCTCAAATCCCGTGGAACAAGCATTCCACATGAAGATGATATTCCACGATTCGATCGAGGAACAAGAAATCATGCTTCACTTCCTCCTCCTCCTCCAATTATTCTCCCTAACCCACAAGATTGTAAAATTGAAAAAGTTCAATATCACTCAAGCCCTTTTGGCAAGTAAACATAAAGAAGGAAATTCGGTGTGTGCACACGTCCTAGGGATGAAGTCACACATTGATAGATTAAGAATGATGGGATCCGTTGTCGGTGAAGTGATGGATGTTGATTGGGTTCTTCAATCACTTCCTAACTCATATAGTGAGTTCGTAAGAGAGTACTATATGATGAACCGCGACGTGACCCTTATGGATCTCACCTATATGCTTATTGCTGCTGAATCAGCAATGGTTTGGCGCAATAGAAAAGCAAAGTTGATTGGTGAATCTGCCTTCGAGACCTCTGTGGATATAGACAATGGCAATGAAAGACATGCAATGATCGAAAAGTTTGATCATAAGAGAAAGGCGATGTCTGAAATAGTTCCATGTGTTGTTCCAAAAAAGAGTCAATTTGCTTTTATTGCCAAGAGAAGGGGCATTGGAGACGAAGCTGCCCTATTTACCTAAGAGATCTAAGAGATGGGAGAGTCGAAACGTATGGCTCTAATTTAGGTAAAATCCATTGACTAACTCTTTAAAGCTTCATTCTAGGTTCTGAATACATAGTGTGATAAGATTACAATTGATGTTTAGAAGGATCAAAGAAAAGAAAAGAAGCTTAAGGGAAGAAGTGAGCAGAATCTAACCGTGAAGGAATGGATTTCGATTGCGTTTCTCGAAGATTAGATTCTTGAGCTACTACTTAGAGTTAGAATTAGATTGCTAAGAAAGATGTATTCGCATAAGTTTTTCAATGAGTTGCATTGTGAAGGACAAATTTTTCCGCAATAAAATAAATTTTGATTTTAAACTTTATTTATTTATCCTTACAATGGCGTGTATGAAAAATTGATGTTGAAATTGTTAGCAATAATGGATTTGTTTCTTATTGTGTTATGGAAAGTCAAGAATTTACCAAATAGCGAGAGTTTCTCATCGCCCAAGTTTCAATTGGACAGAAACTTGGAATCATGCAACTCGGTTGCATGATGAATGAGAAATTTCATATTTGATAATTAGACTAATTCGTTGACAAAGTGTCAAGTGAGGGACTAGGAGATCGAGTACACAAAGTTGTGTGTTGATCAAGTTCACCATAAGAGTAACAAAGATATTCGTCATCATTTACTAAAGGTTTAGTAAATATGATTATACTTACAAGATTAAGTGTGATTTTGAATTGATTAAAGGGTTTAGATCAATAGCAAAACGAATAAGAAGAATCAAATAGGCAGAAAGATAAGAGTTTCTCCATTCTAAGAAGAAGGGAGAGTGGCTTTTATGCTTTATGATAGGTCTTAATGATTAAGAACCATATCTCAATTGATCCTCTAAGTGAGTCTTGGTACAATTGTATGTCCAAGAAGAGGAATCAAAGATTGATGAAATGGTCAAATCAAGAAGACAATCATACTTTGTTCCAATAACAAGTCTTAAAGTTAAGATTGTGACAATGAGTAAAAAGTATTAAAGGTTTATAACATTCATCAAATGTGGAAAGTTGTGATGTCTTGAATAAGACAAAGACCAACTATGACCAATTTATGAAGTGTTTTGATACAAGCTACACTAACTCTTGAAAATTTGTTTGTCAAGAAATGTTTATTGACAAAAGAATCTTATATGTCAAGGAGTCAGTGGGAGTCTTAATGGTCTCGAAAAGTTTCAAAAACAAATCAAATAAACCTTATCGATCATCACTAGCACACGAGTTGAGGTTTACAACCTATCGTAAAGACATTATTTTGTTTCTGTGCCAATCCAATCGAGTTAATTATGCATGTGAGTCCTATGAGTTCTCATTTGAATGCGTAAAAGGCAAGGACCTTGATCAATGAAAGGTACATTGATAGGAAAAAGGTAAGATGCTTAACTACTTGGAAGACGTGGTGGGCAGCTGTGCTACCATAAGGCAAGAAATCAAGATTAAGAAAGTTCGATCCATATGAGTTTGAATTTGTCGTAAACTTTGGTTTTAACAAATTCGCATGGATAGGAACACATACACCGTTTAAATCTAAGTGTCATAAGATTTCCTCCTTCATGAAAATGATTGTGAGAAAATGCTTTCACTAAGAAAGATTTTAAAAGATAGTGATTGTAAAATTGCATTCTCAAATTCGATCATGGTTACGGCATCCCTTTCCATAATTTGAATTGTGAGGTTTGGCAATTAGTCTTAATTGTTAAGACACACATATGAACTATCTAAGGCAAAAGTGTATAAGTTAAAGAAGCCTTGATAAAAGATTATCAAAGCACTAAGTATTAGAAACATGAACTTAAGAAATTCAATAAGTATTGTTTTTCTGAAAGTTAAGATGTTTATGAATACATGTCGAAGCTAGTGGGAGCATAAGTGTTATGTTTTATAATAATCATCATGATAGTGGGAGCATAAATGTTATGATTGTATGATTATTAAGGCACGTATTGCATAGTTGGCAATATTAATTATAGAAAACAAGAATCATACTTTGCAAAGTTGTAAGAGTTGAAAGGTTGTTTTGCTATAATTAAGGGAGAGAATATTATGCTTCATTTCAAATCTAAAGGATTAGGTTGTGGAATGTTAATAAATTTAGTCAAAGGTACATAGTGTGTTCTTAAAATTTCGATTGTGATTACGGCATTCCTCTTCGCAATTCGAGTTTTGAGAACATAGCAAATAAAACATTATGCGTCGTGTCCCATACGCTTCGGGTATAGGATCGATTGCGAATGCTTTAATGTTTGACCATTCTAAAATTTTCCAAATGTATAGTGCATTTAGAGGGAAAAGGGACTAGAATTGGTTTTGACTAAAATAATTAAACAACTATCAAAGGACAATCCAAAGTTCGACGAGGATTGGTCGCTTGCGAGTAGTTGGAAGTATAGTATTGGAAATTATGGAAGTGTTTCCATATTGGATGGACGATATCGACATCATTACGAATAGATAAGATTCTATTAAGAATGAGTTGTCATATAGAAAATATGGAAGTGTGTCCATGTTGGGAAGTAAAATCTATGTCTAGATTAGAAACTTTATGCGAAAGGATGTTCAAAGGAATGTACTTTGAGTGAGAGACATCATATCTAAGGAATTGTCTTGTAACAATCTCCGATAGAGGAATTTGTAATATCATTGCCAATAGTCTTTGAGACTTTGGTGCAGTGACATTACAAAAGGATCGTTGCATAAAGTGTTAGAATCTAGTGTATTCTATAAGTAACAAGAATTTGACATTCTTACACTTAAGAAAATGGATTTGGTGTTGTAAAATGAGAATGATTGGAAATGTGTTCAATTTGTCTATTTCGCAAAAGTAAGAACCATAGGTAAACATTGTGTGCATACTAGGAGCATGGGACAAGTGTTGGAATTAAAATGCGAAGTTGATTACCCGAAACGACAAATAATGAGTAATCGATATGGTGATAAATAAAACGTGTTTTGTTTATACTCAAAGGTTTGAGGCCATATGGGATTAGTATTATTCTTGTGTTTCACCTTGCATGTTTTGACTTCCAGAATAATTGAGTTTATTAAGAATAATCGAATTATTCAAACGGGCCACAGTCGTTCATATGTTGGAAGTAGATATGAATGAAGACTGTCGTGAATTGGTGTGTGGATTGTCTAAAAGAGTATTAGACATAAGCAAATGTTTGCTGCAACGTTCATGAGTGCTTACGAATATGATTTGAGCATTGGATTAAACCCACGCTCACTTGGATCACTCCATGAATTGTATTACGAGTGATTGGTGAGACGATAACATCTTATATTCTTGAAACCGAGATGTGTGAGTTGTATCTTGCGAATCGGTTGCACATTGATAATATGTAAACGCACTAGTAACTTGGTGTTATAAAACATATTGTTGTGTGTGATTTGGTTAGTGAGTGCAAGCGAGCATTGTATCAAAGTTTATCCGTTCCTTTTATCCAAAGTAGGATAAAAGCGATATCTTTGGGCCCCTCGATGGTTTAGTGATGACATACGTAAATGCTCGGCCGGGCTAGGGCTAATTTGATTTGTTCAATTAGTCTGTCGTCATAAATCGGAAATCGAGAAGTAGTACAAAGAGAATGATTAGAAATCATGTCTCAGACGATATCAAGAATGGAGGAATATATGATCCCTTATCTAAGGACACGCGTATCTGATATGATCAGAGTTGACAGCGGCTTTGGAAAGCTACGATTGCAGATCGGGATCTGAAGTCATACGCAGAATAGTTGTTAGACTTATCCAAGTGGGAGACTGTTGGATTAGTGTCTAAGTCCATAACTATTTTGGTATGTACTTGACCCGATGGTGCATGGTCCTTTTGGGTTGCCTTCACCAAAGCAACTTGATTGGAGAAATGAATAAAGAGAGAGAGGATAATATGATTTATTAATATGTTATAAGAATAATATATTAAAGGAGAAATCATATTTGTTTAATTAATATTGGTCAATAATTAATTAAGAATTAGTTTTATGATCAAATGTAATTAATTAAACTAGAGGGGCTGAATTGTAATTATGTGATAGTTACAAAATAAGGTAAGGATTATCTTATATATATGGTGAACGAATTTGAGGTGTAAATCCCTTAGAATTCGAGTATGATAAGGATTCAAGGATTATCTTATTGGTTGCTTAATGGATAATCAACTAGATAAGGATAATGACTGAAACCCTATCTCTACACCTATATAAACACCCCTAGGGCTATGAATTCGTGTATCCCTTCCCAAGAGGTCCTAGATACGAATTCTAACCTCTCACTTCTCTCTTTATACCTTCTCCACTTGCTTATGGTGTTTGTGAGCCATTAGAGGAGTGACACTTGTGACTCTAAGCCTTCCAAAGTCAATACAAGGAGATTTGGGATTGTTATTTCTACATAACAATCAAGGTAACACTATAAACTTATTCTCATGTTAATATGATTATATGTATGCTAGAATTAGGGTTTATAGTCTTGGATTCAAAGCATGTACAATAGAGAAACCTATATCCAAGCATTAGGGTTTGTATGAGCACATAGGATGTCTTATGACCAAAACCCATCAATACTAACAAGATAATATATTATAATACAAATATACATATTTTAGGTGGTGAAATCGTAACAGCCTAACAATTTGGTATGCAACTTTATTAAATCAATAAAAAAAGTTATGCAAATTGGAAAAATAAATAAAAATATATCTTTTGTTGTTTTAATTAAGGAAATAAATATTTTATATGAATACTCACCTGGAAAAACGCATATTATAATTGTCTAATTTAATCGTAACAGCCTACCAATGTACTTTCTTCTCGACTGTTTGATTGTTTTTTTCTGTGTGCTGATTATAATTGTCTAATTTAATGTAATTTTTTTTTTTTTTTAACTTGAAAGGTACAATGGAACATATTACTCCTATAAAGGAAATTGACTCAATCAAGGACAATGCTATAATCTGTAATTTATCATCTTTTAGTTTAATTTTCTAAATATATGTGTGGTTGTCTATGTGTGTATCTCTTAAAAAATTCTGCAATTTCATCATTTTATGACCCCCATTTGCAAAGTTGAGTATTTATTTCCAAAAATGCGAAACTCCAGGGACAATATTTGAAAATTTCTGTTTTCTTCCCCAATTCGCATTCTACTGTGAAATACTTCGCATCTTCATTCTTACACCCTTCGCATCCCTTCGCATTAATCACCTTCGCATTTTAACCTAATTAATCAAATGCAAACCACAAAATTTTCATTCCAGATGCGAACACAGTTTAGTTCTTGAACTCTAAACTTGCGAAATCAAAAATTCATATGTTGAACCCATATGCGAATATTAACCCAATTGACTTCAAATTGATTCACAGATGCAAACACTCGATTGTTTTACTTTCGCAAAATGAGCATCAACAACTCCACAATCGAGTTTTTAAATTCTTGCAAACAACAATTTCACAGTCCTTGACTTCGCGTTTTTCTTCACGAATCATCCCTCAATCATCAATCCAATTGCGAATCAAAACTCATATGTTCTTGCATTATCGATTCATCGACTACACTCATACAAATGCAAACAATACTCAATTTCAAAATCGATTGAAACTTATAGCAAAGCTAAATCCAACTTCGCATTCAAAGCACACAAGTGTTATTGATTGCATTCATGAAATACTAACAAGATAATATATTATAATACAAATATACATATTTTAGGTGGTGAAATCGTAACAGCCTAACAATTTGGTATGCAACTTTATTAAATCAATAAAAAAAGTTATGCAAATTGGAAAAATAAATAAAAATATATCTTTTGTTGTTTTAATTAAGGAAATAAATATTTTATATGAATACTCACCTGGAAAAACGCATATTATAATTGTCTAATTTAATCGTAACAGCCTACCAATGTACTTTCTTCTCGACTGTTTGATTGTTTTTTCTGTGTGCTGATTATAATTGTCTAATTTAATGTAAATTTTTTTTTTTTTTTAACTTGCAAGGTACAATGGAACATATTACTCCTATATAGGAAATTGACTCAATCAAGGACAATGCTATAATCTGTAATTTATCATCTTTTAGTTTAATTTTCTAAATATATGTGTGGTTGTCTGTGTGTATCTCTTTAAAAATTCTGCAATTTCATCATTTTATGACCCCCATTTGTGAAGTTGACTATTTATTTCCAAAAATGCGAAACTCCAGGGACAATATTTGAAAATTTCTGTTTTCTTCCCCAATTCGCATTCTACTGTGAAATACTTCGCATCTTCATTCTTACACCCTTCGCATCCCTTCGCATTAATCACCTTCGCATTTTAACCTAATTAATCAAATGCAAACCACAAAATTTTCATTCCAGATGCGAACACAGTTTAGTTCTTGAACTCTAAACTTGCGAAATCAAAAATTCATATGTTGAACCCATATGCGAATATTAACCCAATTGACTTCAAATTGATTCACAGATGCAAACACTCGATTGTTTTACTTTCGCAAAATGAGCATCAACAACTCCACAATCGAGTTTTTAAATTCTTGCAAACAACAATTTCACAGTTCTTGACTTTGCGTTTTTCTTCACGAATCATCCCTCAATCATCAATCCAATTGCGAATCAAAACTCATATGTTGTTGCTTTATCGATTCATCGACTACTCATACAAATGCGAACAATACTCAATTTCAAAATCGATTGAAACTTATAGCAAAGCTAAATCCAACTTCGCATTCAAAGCACACAAGTGTTATTGATTGCATTCATCATTTTATGACCCCCATTTGCGAAGTTGAGTATTTATTTCCAAAAATGCGAAACTCCAGGGACAATATTTGAAAATTTCTGTTTTCTTCCCCAATTCGCATTCTACTGTGAAATACTTCGCATCTTCATTGTTACACCCTTCGCATCCCTTCGCATCCCTTCGCATTAATCACCTTCGCATTTTAACCTAATTAATCAAATGCAAACCACAAAATTTTCATTCCAGATGCGAACACAGTTTAGTTCTTGAACTCTAAACTTGCGAAATCAAAAATTCATATGTTGAACCCATATGCGAATATTAACCCAATTGACTTCAAATTGATTCACAGATGCAAACACTCGATTGTTTTACTTTCGCAAAATGAGCATCAACAACTCCACAATCGAGTTTTTAAATTCTTGCAAACAACAATTTCACAATCCTTGACTTCGCGTTTTTCTTCACGAATCATCCCTCAATCATCAATCCAATTGCGAATCAAAACTCATATGTTCTTGCTTTATCGATTCATCGACTACACTCATACAAATGCGAACAATACTCAATTTCAAAATCGATTGAAACTTATAGCAAAGCTAAATCCAACTTCGCATTCAAAGCACACAAGTGTTATTGATTGCATTCATGAAATACTAACAAGATAATATATTATAATACAAATATACATATTTTAGGTGGTGAAATCGTAACAGCCTAACAATTTGGTATGCAACTTTATTAAATCAATAAAAAAAGTTATGCAAATTGGAAAAATAAATAAAAATATATCTTTTGTTGTTTTAATTAAGGAAATAAATATTTTATATGAATACTCACCTGGAAAAACGCATATTATAATTGTCTAATTTAATCGTAACAGCCTACCAATGTACTTTCTTCTTGACTGTTTGATTGTTTTTTTCTGTGTGCTGATTATAATTGTCTAATTTAATGTAAATTTTTTTTTTTTTAACTTGCAAGGTACAATGGAACATATTACTCCTATAAAGGAAATTGACTCAATCAAGGACAATGCTATAATCTGTAATTTATCATCTTTTAGTTTAATTTTCTAAATATATGTGTGGTTGTCTGTGTGTATCTCTTTAAAAATTCTGCAATTTCATCATTTTATGACCCCCATTTGCGAAGTTGAGTATTTATTTCCAAAAATGCGAAACTCCAGGGACAATATTTGAAAATTTCTGTTTTCTTCCCCAATTCGCATTCTACTGTGAAATACTTCGCATCTTCATTCTTACACCCTTCGCATCCCTTCGCATTAATCACCTTCGCATTTTAACCTAATTAATCAAATGCAAACCACAAAATTTTCATTCCAGATGCGAACACAGTTTTGTTCTTGAACTCTAAACTTGCGAAATCAAAAATTCATATGTTGAACCCATATGCGAATATTAACCCAATTGACTTCAAATTGATTCACAGATGCAAACACTCGATTGTTTTACATTTATCAAAATGAGCATCAACAACTCCACAATCGAGTTTTTAAATTCTTGAAAACAACAATTTCACAGTCCTTGACTTCGCGTTTTTCTTCACGAATCATCCCTCAATCATCAATCCAATTGCGAATCAAAACTCATATGTTCTTGCTTTATCGATTCATCGACTACACTCATACAAATGCGAACAATACTCAATTTCAAAATCGATTGAAACTTATAGCAAAGCTAAATCCAACTTCGCATTCAAAGCACACAAGTGTTATTGATTGCATTCATGAAATACTAACAAGATAATATATTATAATACAAATATACATATTTTAGGTGGTGAAATCGTAACAGCCTAACAATTTGGTATGCAACTTTATTAAATCAATAAAAAAAGTTATGCAAGTTGGAAAAATAAATAAAAATATATCTTTTGTTGTTTTAATTAAGGAAATAAATATTTTATATGAATACTCACCTGGAAAAACGCATATTATAATTGTCTAATTTAATCGTAACAGCCTACCAATGTACTTTCTTCTTGACTGTTTGATTGTTTTTTTCTGTGTGCTAATTATAATTGTCTAATTTAATGTAAATTTTTTTTTTAACTTGCAAGGTACAATGGAACATATTACTCCTATAAAGGAAATTGACTCAATCAAGGACAATGCTATAATCTGTAATTTATCATCTTTTAGTTTAATTTTCTAAATATATGTGTGGTTGTCTGTGTGTATCTCTTTAAAAATTCTGCAATTTCATCATTTTATGACCCCCATTTGCGAAGTTGAGTATTTATTTCCAAAAATGCGAAACTCCAGGGACAATATTTGAAAATTTCTGTTTTCTTCCCCAATTCGCATTCTACTGTGAAATACTTCGCATCTTCATTCTTACACCCTTCGCATCCCTTCGCATTAATCACCTTCGCATTTTAACCTAATTAATCAAATGCAAACCACAAAATTTTCATTCCAGATGCGAACACAGTTTAGTTCTTGAACTCTAAACTTGCGAAATCAAAAATTCATATGTTGAACCCATCTGCGAATATTAACCCAATTGACTTCAAATTGATTCACAGATGCAAACACTCGATTGTTTTACTTTCGCAAAATGAGCATCAACAACTCCACAATCGAGTTTTTAAATTCTTGCAAACAACAATTTCACAGTCCTTGACTTCGTGTTTTTCTTCACGAATCATCCCTCAATCATCAATCCAATTGCGAATCAAAACTCATATGTTCTTGCTTTATCGATTCATCGACTACACTCATACAAATGCGAACAATACTCAATTTCAAAATCGATTGAAACTTATAGCAAAGCTAAATCCAACTTCGCATTCAAAGCACACAAGTGTTATTGATTGCATTCATGAAATACTAACAAGATAATATATTATAATACAAATATACATATTTTAGGTGGTGAAATCGTAACAGCCTAACAATTTGGTATGCAACTTTATTAAATCAATAAAAAAAGTTATGCAAGTTGGAAAAATAAATAAAAATATATCTTTTGTTGTTTTAATTAAGGAAATAAATATTTTATATGAATACTCACCTGGAAAAACGCATATTATAATTGTCTAATTTAATCGTAACAGCCTACCAATGTACTTTCTTCTTGACTGTTTGATTGTTTTTTTCTGTGTGCTAATTATAATTGTCTAATTTAATGTAAATTTTTTTTTTAACTTGCAAGGTACAATGGAACATATTACTCCTATAAAGGAAATTGACTCAATCAAGGACAATGCTATAATCTGTAATTTATCATCTTTTAGTTTAATTTTCTAAATATATGTGTGGTTGTCTGTGTGTATCTCTTTAAAAATTCTGCAATTTCATCATTTTATGACCCCCATTTGCGAAGTTGAGTATTTATTTCCAAAAATGCGAAACTCCAGGGACAATATTTGAAAATTTCTGTTTTCTTCCCCAATTCGCATTCTACTGTGAAATACTTCGCATCTTCATTCTTACACCCTTCGCATCCCTTCGCATTAATCACCTTCGCATTTTAACCTAATTAATCAAATGCAAACCACAAAATTTTCATTCCAGATGCGAACACAGTTTAGTTCTTGAACTCTAAACTTGCGAAATCAAAAATTCATATGTTGAACCCATATGCGAATATTAACCCAATTGACTTCAAATTGATTCACAGATGCAAACACTCGATTGTTTTACTTTCGCAAAATGAGCATCAACAACTCCACAATCGAGTTTTTAAATTCTTGCAAACAACAATTTCACAGTCCTTGACTTCGCGTTTTTCTTCACGAATCATCCCTCAATCATCAATCCAATTGCGAATCAAAACTCATATGTTCTTGCTTTATCGATTCATCGACTACACTCATACAAATGCGAACAATACTCAATTTCAAAATCGATTGAAACTTATAGCAAAGCTAAATCCAACTTCGCATTCAAAGCACACAAGTGTTATTGATTGCATTCATGAAATACTAACAAGATAATATATTATAATACAAATATACATATTTTAGGTGGTGAAATCGTAACAGCCTAACAATTTGGTATGCAACTTTATTAAATCAATAAAAAAAGTTATGCAAATTGGAAAAATAAATAAAAATATATCTTTTGTTGTTTTAATTAAGGAAATAAATATTTTATATGAATACTCACCTGGAAAAACGCATATTATAATTCTCTAATTTAATCGTAACAGCCTACCAATGTACTTTCTTCTTGACTGTTTGATTGTTTTTTTCTGTGTGCTGATTATAATTGTCTAATTTAATGTAAATTTTTTTTTTTTTTTTAACTTGCAAGGTACAATGGAACATATTACTCCTATAAAGGAAATTGACTCAATCAAGGACAATGCTATAATCTGTAATTTATCATCTTTTAGTTTAATTTAATAAATATATGTGTGGTTGTCTGTGTGTATCTCTTTAAAAATTCTGCAATTTCATCATTTTATGACCCCCATTTGCGAAGTTGAGTATTTATTTCCAAAAATGCGAAACTCCAGGGACAATATTTGAAAATTTCTGTTTTCTTCCCCAATTCGCATTCTACTGTGAAATACTTCGCATCTTCATTCTTACACCCTTCGCATCCCTTCGCATTAATCACCTTCGCATTTTAACCTAATTAATCAAATGCAAACCACAAAATTTTCATTCCAGATGCGAACACAGTTTTGTTCTTGAACTCTAAACTTGCGAAATCAAAAATTCATATGTTGAACCCATATGCGAATATTAACCCAATTGACTTCAAATTGATTGACAGATGCAAACACTCGATTGTTTTACTTTCTCAAAATGAGCATCAACAACTCCACAATCGAGTTTTTAAATTCTTGCAAACAACAATTTCATAGTCCTTGACTTCGCGTTTTTCTTCACGAATCATCCCTCAATCATCAATCCAATTGCGAATCAAAACTCATATGTTCTTGCTTTATCGATTCATCGACTACACTCATACAAATGCGAACAATACTCAATTTCAAAATCGATTGAAACTTATAGCAAAGCTAAATCCAACTTCGCATTCAAAGCACACAAGTGTTATTGATTGCATTCATGAAATACTAACAAGATAATATATTATAATACAAATATACATATTTTAGGTGGTGAAATCGTAACAGCCTAACAATTTGGTATGCAACTTTATTAAATCAATAAAAAAAGTTATGCAAGTTGGAAAAATAAATAAAAATATATCTTTTGTTGTTTTAATTAAGGAAATAAATATTTTATATGAATACTCACCTGGAAAAACGCATATTATAATTGTCTAATTTAATCGTAACAGCCTACCAATGTACTTTCTTCTTGACTGTTTGATTGTTTTTTTCTGTGTGCTAATTATAATTGTCTAATTTAATGTAAATTTTTTTTTTAACTTGCAAGGTACAATGGAACATATTACTCCTATAAAGGAAATTGACTCAATCAAGGACAATGCTATAATCTGTAATTTATCATCTTTTAGTTTAATTTTCTAAATATATGTGTGGTTGTCTGTGTGTATCTCTTTAAAAATTCTGCAATTTCATCATTTTATGACCCCCATTTGCGAAGTTGAGTATTTATTTCCAAAAATGCGAAACTCCAGGGACAATATTTGAAAATTTCTGTTTTCTTCCCCAATTCGCATTCTACTGTGAAATACTTCGCATCTTCATTCTTACACCCTTCGCATCCCTTCGCATTAATCACCTTCGCATTTTAACCTAATTAATCAAATGCAAACCACAAAATTTTCATTCCAGATGCGAACACAGTTTAGTTCTTGAACTCTAAACTTGCGAAATCAAAAATTCATATGTTGAACCCATCTGCGAATATTAACCCAATTGACTTCAAATTGATTCACAGATGCAAACACTCGATTGTTTTACTTTCGCAAAATGAGCATCAACAACTCCACAATCGAGTTTTTAAATTCTTGCAAACAACAATTTCACAGTCCTTGACTTCGTGTTTTTCTTCACGAATCATCCCTCAATCATCAATCCAATTGCGAATCAAAACTCATATGTTCTTGCTTTATCGATTCATCGACTACACTCATACAAATGCGAACAATACTCAATTTCAAAATCGATTGAAACTTATAGCAAAGCTAAATCCAACTTCGCATTCAAAGCACACAAGTGTTATTGATTGCATTCATGAAATACTAACAAGATAATATATTATAATACAAATATACATATTTTAGGTGGTGAAATCGTAACAGCCTAACAATTTGGTATGCAACTTTATTAAATCAATAAAAAAAGTTATGCAAATTGGAAAAATAAATAAAAATATATCTTTTGTTGTTTTAATTAAGGAAATAAATATTTTATATGAATACTCACCTGGAAAAACGCATATTATAATTGTCTAATTTAATCGTAACAGCCTACCAATGTACTTTCTTCTTGACTGTTTGATTGTTTTTTTCTGTGTGCTGATTATAATTGTCTAATTTAATGTAAATTTTTTTTTTTTTAACTTGCAAGGTACAATGGAACATATTACTCCTATAAAGGAAATTGACTCAATCAAGGACAATGCTATAATCTGTAATTTATCATCTTTTAGTTTAATTTAATAAATATATGTGTGGTTGTCTGTGTGTATCTCTTTAAAAATTCTGCAATTTCATCATTTTATGACCCCCATTTGCGAAGTTGAGTATTTATTTCCAAAAATGCGAAACTCCAGGGACAATATTTGAAAATTTCTGTTTTCTTCCCCAATTCGCATTCTACTGTGAAATACTTCGCATCTTCATTCTTACACCTTTCGCATCCCTTCGCATTAATCACCTTCGCATTTTAACCTAATTAATCAAATGCAAACCACAAAATTTTCATTCCAGATGCGAACACAGTTTTGTTCTTGAACTCTAAACTTGCGAAATCAAAAATTCATATGTTGAACCCATATGCGAATATTAACCCAATTGACTTCAAATTGATTCACAGATGCAAACACTCGATTGTTTTACTTTCGCAAAATGAGCATCAACAACTCCACAATCGAGTTTTTAAATTCTTGCAAACAACAATTTCACAGTCCTTGACTTCGTGTTTTTCTTCACGAATCATCCCTCAATCATCAATCCAATTGCGAATCAAAACTCATATGTTCTTGCTTTATCGATTCATCGACTACACTCATACAAATGCGAACAATACTCAATTTCAAAATCGATTGAAACTTATAGCAAAGCTAAATCCAACTTTGCATTCAAAGCACACAAGTGTTATTGATTGCATTCATGAAATACTAACAAGATAATATATTATAATACAAATATACATATTTTAGGTGGTGAAATCGTAACAGCCTAACAATTTGGTATGCAACTTTATTAAATCAATAAAAAAAGTTATGCAAATTGGAAAAATAAATAAAAATATATCTTTTGTTGTTTTAATTAAGGAAATAAATATTTTATATGAATACTCACCTGGAAAAACGCATATTATAATTGTCTAATTTAATCGTAACAGCCTACCAATGTACTTTCTTCTTGACTGTTTGATTGTTTTTTTCTGTGTGCTGATTATAATTGTCTAATTTAATGTAAATTTTTTTTTTTTTTTAACTTGCAAGGTACAATGGAACATATTACTCCTATAAAGGAAATTGACTCAATCAAGGACAATGCTATAATCTGTAATTTATCATCTTTTAGTTTAATTTAATAAATATATGTGTGGTTGTCTGTGTGTATCTCTTTAAAAATTCTGCAATTTCATCATTTTATGACCCCCATTTGCGAAGTTGAGTATTTATTTCCAAAAATGCGAAACTCCAGGGACAATATTTGAAAATTTCTGTTTTCTTCCCCAATTCGCATTCTACTGTGAAATACTTCGCATCTTCATTCTTACACCCTTCGCATCCCTTCGCATTAATCACCTTCGCATTTTAACCTAATTAATCAAATGCAAACCACAAAATTTTCATTCCAGATGCGAACACAGTTTAGTTCTTGAACTCTAAACTTGCGAAATCAAAAATTCATATGTTGAACCCATATGCGAATATTAACCCAATTGACTTCAAATTGATTCACAGATGCAAACACTCGATTGTTTTACTTTCGCAAAATGAGCATCAACAACTCCACAATCGAGTTTTTAAATTGTTGCAAACAACAATTTCACAGTTCTTGACTTCGCGTTTTTCTTCACGAATCATCCCTCAATCATCAATCCAATTGCGAATCAAAACTCATATGTTGTTGCTTTATCGATTCATCGACTACTCATACAAATGCGAACAATACTCAATTTCAAAATCTATTGAAACTTATAGCAAAGCTAAATCCAACTTCGCATTCAAAGCACACAAGTGTTATTGATTGCATTCATCATTTTATGACCCCCATTTGCGAAGTTGAGTATTTATTTCCAAAAATGCGAAACTCCAGGGACAATATTTGAAAATTTCTGTTTTCTTCCCCAATTCGCATTCTACTGTGAAATACTTCGCATCTTCATTCTTACACCCTTCGCATCCCTTCGCATTAATCTCCTTCGCATTTTAACCTAATTAATCAAATGCAAACCACAAAATTTTCATTCCAGATGCGAACACAGTTTAGTTCTTGAACTCTAAACTTGCGAAATCAAAAATTCATATGTTGAACCCATATGCGAATATTAACCCAATTGACTTCAAATTGATTCACAGATGCAAACACTCGATTGTTTTACTTTCGCAAAACGAGCATCAACAACTCCACAATCGAGTTTTTAAATTCTTGCAAACAACAATTTCACAGTCCTTGACTTCGCGTTTTTCTTCACGAATCATCCCTCAATCATCAATCCAATTGCGAATCAAAACTCATATGTTCTTGCTTTATCGATTCATCGACTACACTCATACAAATGCGAACAATACTCAATTTCAAAATCGATTGAAACTTATAGCAAAGCTAAATCCAACTTCGCATTCAAAGCACACAAGTGTTATTGATTGCATTCATGAAATACTAACAAGATAATATATTATAATAAAAATATACATATTTTAGGTGGTGAAATCGTAACAGCCTAACAATTTGGTATGCAACTTTATTAAATCAATAAAAAAATTTATGCAAATTGGAAAAATAAGTAAAAATATATCTTTTGTTGTTTTAATTAAGGAAATAAATATTTTATATGAATACTCACCTGGAAAAACGCATATTATAATTGTCTAATTTAATCGTAACAGCCTACCAATGTACTTTCTTCTCGACTGTTTGATTGTTTTTTTCTGTGTGCTGATTATAATTGTCTAATTTAATGTAATTTTTTTTTTTTTTTTTAACTTGCAAGGTACAATGGAACATATTACTCCTATAAAGGAAATTGACTCAATCAAGGACAATGCTATAATCTGTAATTTATCATCTTTTAGTTTAATTTTCTAAATATATGTGTGGTTGTCTATGTGTGTATCTCTTTAAAAATTCTGCAATTTCATCATTTTATGACCCCCATTTGCGAAGTTGAGTATTTATTTCCAAAAATGCGAAACTCCAGGGACAATATTTGAAAATTTCTGTTTTCTTCCCCAATTCGCATTCTACTGTGAAATACTTCGCATCTTCATTCTTACACCCTTCGCATCCCTTCGCATTAATCACCTTCGCATTTTAACCTAATTAATCAAATGCAAACCACAAAATTTTCATTCCAGATGCGAACACAATTTAGTTCTTGAACTCTAAACTTGCGAAATCAAAAATTCATATGTTGAACCCATATGCGAATATTAACCCAATTGACTTCAAATTGATTCACAGATGCAAACACTCGATTGTTTTACTTTCGCAAAATGAGCATCAACAACTCCACAATCGAGTTTTTAAATTCTTGCAAACAACAATTTCACAGTTCTTGACTTCGCGTTTTTCTTCACGAATCATCCCTCAATCATCAATCCAATTGCGAATCAAAACTCATATGTTGTTGCTTTATCGATTCATCGACTACTCATACAAATTCGAACAATACTCAATTTCAAAATCGATTGAAACTTATAGCAAAGCTAAATCCAACTTCGCATTCAAAGCACACAAGTGTTATTGATTGCATTCATCATTTTATGACCCCCATTTGCGAAGTTGAGTATTTATTTCCAAAAATGCGAAACTCCAGGGACAATATTTGAAAATTTCTGTTTTCTTCCCCAATTCGCATTCTACTGTGAAATACTTCGCATCTTCATTCTTACACCCTTCGCATCCCTTCGCATTAATCTCCTTCGCATTTTAACCTAATTAATCAAATGCAAACCACAAAATTTTCATTCCACATGCGAACACAGTTTAGTTCTTGAACTCTAAACTTGCGAAATCAAAAATTCATATGTTGAACCCATATGCGAATATTAACCCAATTGACTTCAAATTGATTCACAGATGCAAACACTCGATTGTTTTACTTTCGCAAAACGAGCATCAACAACTCCACAATCGAGTTTTTAAATTCTTGCAAACAACAATTTCACAGTCCTTTACTTCGCGTTTTTCTTCACGAATCATCCCTCAATCATCAATCCAATTGCGAATCAAAACTCATATGTTCTTGCTTTATCGATTCATCGACTACACTCATACAAATGCGAACAATACTCAATTTCAAAATCGATTGAAACTTATAGCAAAGCTAAATCCAACTTCGCATTCAAAGCACACAAGTGTTATTGATTGCATTCATGAAATACTAACAAGATAATATATTATAATACAAATATACATATTTTAGGTGGTGAAATCGTAACAGCCTAACAATTTGGTATGCAACTTTATTAAATCAATAAAAAAAGTTATGCAAATTGGAAAAATAAATAAAAATATATCTTTTGTTGTTTTAATTAAGGAAATAAATATTTTATATGAATACTCACCTGGAAAAACGCATATTATAATTGTCTAATTTAATCGTAACAGCCTACCAATGTACTTTCTTCTCGACTGTTTGATTGTTTTTTTTCTGTGTGCTGATTATAATTGTCTAATTTAATGTAAATTTTTTTTTTTTTTTTTTTTTTTTTAACTTGCAAGGTACAATGGAACATATTACTCCTATAAAGGAAATTGACTCAATCAAGGACAATGCTATAATCTGTAATTTATCATCTTTTAGTTTAATTTTCTAAATATATGTGTGGTTGTCTATGTGTGTATCTCTTTAAAAATTCTGCAATTTCATCATTTTATGACCCCCATTTGCGAAGTTGAGTATTTATTTCCAAAAATGCGAAACTCCAGGGACAATATTTGAAAATTTCTGTTTTCTTCCCCAATTCGCATTCTACTGTGAAATACTTCGCATCTTCATTCTTACACCCTTCGCATCCCTTCGCATTAATCACCTTCGCATTTTAACCTAATTAATCAAATGCAAACCACAAAATTTTCATTCCAGATGCGAATACAATTTAGTTCTTGAACTCTAAACTTGCGAAATCAAAAATTCATATGTTGAACCCATATGCGAATATTAACCCAATTGACTTCAAATTGATTCACAGATGCAAACACTCGATTGTTTTACTTTCGCAAAATGAGCATCAACAACTCCACAATCGAGTTTTTAAATTCTTGCAAACAACAATTTCACAGTTCTTGACTTCGCGTTTTTCTTCACGAATCATCCCTCAATCATCAATCCAATTGCGAATCAAAACTCATATGTTGTTGCTTTATCGATTCATCGACTACTCATACAAATGCGAACAATACTCAATTTCAAAATCGATTGAAACTTATAGCAAAGCTAAATCCAACTTCGCATTCAAAGCACACAAGTGTTATTGATTGCATTCATCATTTTATGACCCCCATTTGCGAAGTTGAGTATTTATTTCCAAAAATGCGAAACTCCAGGGACAATATTTGAAAATTTCTGTTTTCTTCCCCAATTCGCATTCTACTGTGAAATACTTCGCATCTTCATTCTTACACCCTTCGCATCCCTTCGCATCCCTTCGCATTAATCTCCTTCGCATTTTAACCTAATTAATCAAATGCAAACCACAAAATTTTCATTCCACATGCGAACACAATTTAGTTCTTGAACTCTAAACTTGCGAAATCAAAAATTCATATGTTGAACCCATATGCGAATATTAACCCAATTGACTTCAAATTGATTCACAGATGCAAACACTCGATTGTTTTACTTTCGCAAAACGAGCATCAACAACTCCACAATCGAGTTTTTAAATTCTTGCAAACAACAATTTCACAGTCCTTGACTTCGCGTTTTTCTTCACGAATCATCCCTCAATCATCAATCCAATTGCGAATCAAAACTCATATGTTCTTGCTTTATCGATTCATCGACTACACTCATACAAATGCGAACAATACTCAATTTCAAAATCGATTGAAACTTATAGCAAAGCTAAATCCAACTTCGCATTCAAAGCACACAAGTGTTATTGATTGCATTCATGAAATACTAACAAGATAATATATTATAATACAAATATACATATTTTAGGTGGTGAAATCGTAACAGCCTAACAATTTGGTATGCAACTTTATTAAATCAATAAAAAAAGTTATGCAAATTGGAAAAATAAATAAAAATATATCTTTTGTTGTTTTAATTAAGGAAATAAATATTTTATATGAATACTCACCTGGAAAAACGCATATTATAATTGTCTAATTTAATCGTAACAGCCTACCAATGTACTTTCTTCTCGACTGTTTGATTGTTTTTTTTCTGTGTGCTGATTATAATTGTCTAATTTAATGTAAATTTTTTTTTTTTTTTTTTTTTAACTTGCAAGGTACAATGGAACATATTACTCCTATAAAGGAAATTGACTCAATCAAGGACAATGCTATAATCTGTAATTTATCATCTTTTAGTTTAATTTTCTAAATATATGTGTGGTTGTCTATGTGTGTATCTCTTTAAAAATTCTGCAATTTCATCATTTTATGACCCCCATTTGCGAAGTTGAGTATTTATTTCCAAAAATGCGAAACTCCAGGGACAATATTTGAAAATTTCTGTTTTCTTCCCCAATTCGCATTCTACTGTGAAATACTTCGCATCTTCATTCTTACACCCTTCGCATCCCTTCGCATTAATCACCTTCGCATTTTAACCTAATTAATCAAATGCAAACCACAAAATTTTCATTCCAGATGCGAACACAGTTTAGTTCTTGAACTCTAAACTTGCGAAATCAAAAATTCATATGTTGAACCCATATGCGAATATTAACCCAATTGACTTCAAATTGATTCACAGATGCAAACACTCGATTGTTTTACTTTCGCAAAATGAGCATCAACAACTCCACAATCGAGTTTTTAAATTCTTGCAAACAACAATTTCACAGTTCTTGACTTCGCGTTTTTCTTCACGAATCATCCCTCAATCATCAATCCAATTGCGAATCAAAACTCATATGTTGTTGCTTTATCGATTCATCGACTACTCATACAAATGCGAACAATACTCAATTTCAAAATCGATTGAAACTTATAGCAAAGCTAAATCCAACTTCGCATTCAAAGCACACAAGTGTTATTGATTGCATTCATCATTTTATGACCCCCATTTGCGAAGTTGAGTATTTATTTCCAAAAATGCGAAACTCCAGGGACAATATTTGAAAATTTCTGTTTTCTTCCCCAATTCGCATTCTACTGTGAAATACTTCGCATCTTCATTCTTACACCCTTCGCATCCCTTCGCATCCCTTCGCATTAATCTCCTTCGCATTTTAACCTAATTAATCAAATGCAAACCACAAAATTTTCATTCCACATGCGAACACAATTTAGTTCTTGAACTCTAAACTTGCGAAATCAAAAATTCATATGTTGAACCCATATGCGAATATTAACCCAATTGACTTCAAATTGATTCACAGATGCAAACACTCGATTGTTTTACTTTCGCAAAACGAGCATCAACAACTCCACAATCGAGTTTTTAAATTCTTGCAAACAACAATTTCACAGTCCTTGACTTCGCGTTTTTCTTCACGAATCATCCCTCAATCATCAATCCAATTGCGAATCAAAACTCATATGTTCTTGCTTTATCGATTCATCGACTACACTCATACAAATGCGAACAATACTCAATTTCAAAATCGATTGAAACTTATAGCAAAGCTAAATCCAACTTCGCATTCAAAGCACACAAGTGTTATTGATTGCATTCATGAAATACTAACAAGATAATATATTATAATACAAATATACATATTTTAGGTGGTGAAATCGTAACAGCCTAACAATTTGGTATGCAACTTTATTAAATCAATAAAAAAAGTTATGCAAATTGGAAAAATAAATAAAAATATATCTTTTGTTGTTTTAATTAAGGAAATAAATATTTTATATGAATACTCACCTGGAAAAACGCATATTATAATTGTCTAATTTAATCGTAACAGCCTACCAATGTACTTTCTTCTCGACTGTTTGATTGTTTTTTTTCTGTGTGCTGATTATAATTGTCTAATTTAATGTAAATTTTTTTTTTTTTTTTTTTTTTAACTTGCAAGGTACAATGGAACATATTACTCCTATAAAGGAAATTGACTCAATCAAGGACAATGCTATAATCTGTAATTTATCATCTTTTAGTTTAATTTTCTAAATATATGTGTGGTTGTCTATGTGTGTATCTCTTTAAAAATTCTGCAATTTCATCATTTTATGACCCCCATTTGCGAAGTTGAGTATTTATTTCCAAAAATGCGAAACTCCAGGGACAATATTTGAAAATTTCTGTTTTCTTCCCCAATTCGCATTCTACTGTGAAATACTTCGCATCTTCATTCTTACACCCTTCGCATCCCTTCGCATTAATCACCTTCGCATTTTAACCTAATTAATCAAATGCAAACCACAAAATTTTCATTCCAGATGCGAACACAGTTTAGTTCTTGAACTCTAAACTTGCGAAATCAAAAATTCATATGTTGAACCCATATGCGAATATTAACCCAATTGACTTCAAATTGATTCACAGATGCAAACACTCGATTGTTTTACTTTCGCAAAATGAGCATCAACAACTCCACAATCGAGTTTTTAAATTCTTGCAAACAACAATTTCACAGTTCTTGACTTCGCGTTTTTCTTCACGAATCATCCCTCAATCATCAATCCAATTGCGAATCAAAACTCATATGTTGTTGCTTTATCGATTCATCGACTACTCATACAAATGCGAACAATACTCAATTTCAAAATCGATTGAAACTTATAGCAAAGCTAAATCCAACTTCGCATTCAAAGCACACAAGTGTTATTGATTGCATTCATCATTTTATGACCCCCATTTGCGAAGTTGAGTATTTATTTCCAAAAATGCGAAACTCCAGGGACAATATTTGAAAATTTCTGTTTTCTTCCCCAATTCGCATTCTACTGTGAAATACTTCGCATCTTCATTCTTACACCCTTCGCATCCCTTCGCATCCCTTCGCATTAATCTCCTTCGCATTTTAACCTAATTAATCAAATGCAAACCACAAAATTTTCATTCCACATGCGAACACAGTTTAGTTCTTGAACTCTAAACTTGCGAAATCAAAAATTCATATGTTGAACCCATATGCGAATATTAACCCAATTGACTTCAAATTGATTCACAGATGCAAACACTCGATTGTTTTACTTTCGCAAAACGAGCATCAACAACTCCACAATCGAGTTTTTAAATTCTTGCAAACAACAATTTCACAGTCCTTGACTTCGCGTTTTTCTTCACGAATCATCCCTCAATCATCAATCCAATTGCGAATCAAAACTCATATGTTCTTGCTTTATCGATTCATCGACTACACTCATACAAATGCGAACAATACTCAATTTCAAAATCGATTGAAACTTATAGCAAAGCTAAATCCAACTTCGCATTCAAAGCACACAAGTGTTATTGATTGCATTCATGAAATACTAACAAGATAATATATTATAATACAAATATACATATTTTAGGTGGTGAAATCGTAACAGCCTAACAATTTGGTATGCAACTTTATTAAATCAATAAAAAAAGTTATGCAAATTGGAAAAATAAATAAAAATATATCTTTTGTTGTTTTAATTAAGGAAATAAATATTTTATATGAATACTCACCTGGAAAAACGCATATTATAATTGTCTAATTTAATCGTAACAGCCTACCAATGTACTTTCTTCTCGACTGTTTGATTGTTTTTTTTCTGTGTGCTCATTATAATTGTCTAATTTAATGTAAATTTTTTTTTTTTTTTTTTTTTTAACTTGCAAGGTACAATGGAACATATTACTCCTATAAAGGAAATTGACTCAATCAAGGACAATGCTATAATCTGTAATTTATCATCTTTTAGTTTAATTTTCTAAATATATGTGTGGTTGTCTATGTGTGTATCTCTTTAAAAATTCTGCAATTTCATCATTTTATGACCCCCATTTGCGAAGTTGAGTATTTATTTCCAAAAATGCGAAACTCCAGGGACAATATTTGAAAATTTCTGTTTTCTTCCCCAATTCGCATTCTACTGTGAAATACTTCGCATCTTCATTCTTACACCCTTCGCATCCCTTCGCATTAATCACCTTCGCATTTTAACCTAATTAATCAAATGCAAACCACAAAATTTTCATTCCAGATGCGAACACAGTTTAGTTCTTGAACTCTAAACTTGCGAAATCAAAAATTCATATGTTGAACCCATATGCGAATATTAACCCAATTGACTTCAAATTGATTCACAGATGCAAACACTCGATTGTTTTACTTTCGCAAAATGAGCATCAACAACTCCACAATCGAGTTTTTAAATTCTTGCAAACAACAATTTCACAGTCCTTGACTTCGCGTTTTTCTTCACGAATCATCCCTCAATCATCAATCCAATTGCGAATCAAAACTCATATGTTCTTGCTTTATCGATTCATCGACTACACTCATACAAATGCGAACAATACTCAATTTCAAAATCGATTGAAACTTATAGCAAAGCTAAATCCAACTTCGCATTCAAAGCACACAAGTGTTATTGATTGCATTCATGAAATACTAACAAGATAATATATTATAATACAAATATACATATTTTAGGTGGTGAAATCGTAACAGCCTAACAATTTGGTATGCAACTTTATTAAATCAATAAAAAAAGTTATGCAAATTGGAAAAATAAATAAAAATATATCTTTTGTTGTTTTAATTAAGGAAATAAATATTTTATATGAATACTCACCTGGAAAAACGCATATTATAATTGTCTAATTTAATCGTAACAGCCTACCAATGTACTTTCTTCTTGACTGTTTGATTGTTTTTTTCTGTGTGCTGATTATAATTGTCTAATTTAATGTAAAATTTTTTTTTTTTAACTTGCAAGGTACAATGGAACATATTACTCCTATAAAGGAAATTGACTCAATCAAGGACAATGCTATAATCTGTAATTTATCATCTTTTAGTTTAATTTTCTAAATATATGTGTGGTTGTCTGTGTGTATCTCTTTAAAAATTCTGCAATTTCATCATTTTATGACCCCCATTTGCGAAGTTGAGTATTTATTTCCAAAAATGCGAAACTCCAGGGACAATATTTGAAAATTTCTGTTTTCTTCGCCAATTCGCATTCTACTGTGAAATACTTCGCATCTTCATTCTTACACCCTTCGCATCCCTTCGCATTAATCACCTTCGCATTTTAACCTAATTAATCAAATGCAAACCACAAAATTTTCATTCCAGATGCGAACACAGTTTAGTTCTTGAACTCTAAACTTGCGAAATCAAAAATTCATATGTTGAACCCATATGCGAATATTAACCCAATTGACTTCAAATTGATTCACAGATGCAAACACTCGATTGTTTTACTTTCGCAAAATGAGCATCAACAACTCCACAATCGAGTTTTTAAATTCTTGCAAACAACAATTTCACAGTTCTTAACTTCGCGTTTTTCTTCACGAATCATCCCTCAATCATCAATCCAATTGCGAATCAAAACTCATATGTTGTTGCTTTATCGATTCATCGACTACTCATACAAATGCGAACAATACTTAATTTCAAAATCGATTGAAACTTATAGCAAAGCTAAATCCAACCTCGCATTCAAAGCACACAAATGTTATTGATTGCATTCATCATTTTATGACCCCCATTTGCGAAGTTGAGTATTTATTTCCAAAAATGCGAAACTCCAGGGACAATATTTGAAAATTTCTGTTTTCTTCCCCAATTCGCATTCTACTGTGAAATACTTCGCATCTTCATTCTTACACCCTTCGCATCCCTTCGCATCCCTTCGCATTAATCTCCTTCGCATTTTAACCTAATTAATCAAATGCAAACCACAAAATTTTCATTCCAGATGCGAACACAGTTTAGTTCTTGAACTCTAAACTTGCGAAATCAAAAATTCATATGTTGAACCCATATGCGAATATTAACCCAATTGACTTCAAATTGATTCACAGATGCAAACACTCGATTGTTTTACTTTCGCAAAACGAGCATCAACAACTCCACAATCGAGTTTTTAAATTCTTGCAAACAACAATTTCACAGTCCTTGACTTCGCGTTTTTCTTCACGAATCATCCCTCAATCATCAATCCAATTGCGAATCAAAACTCATATGTTCTTGCTTTATCGATTCATCGACTACACTCATACAAATGCGAACAATACTCAATTTCAAAATCGATTGAAACTTATAGCAAAGCTAAATCCAACTTCGCATTCAAAGCACACAAGTGTTATTGATTGCATTCATGAAATACTAACAAGATAATATATTATAATACAAATATACATATTTTAGGTGGTGAAATCGTAACAGCCTAACAATTTGGTATGCAACTTTATTCAATCAATAAAAAAAGTTATGCAAATTGGAAAAATAAATAAAAATATATCTTTTGTTGTTTTAATTAAGGAAATAAATATTTTATATGAATACTCACCTGGAAAAACGCATATTATAATTGTCTAATTTAATCGTAACAGCCTACCAATGTACTTTCATCTCGACTGTTTGATTGTTTTTTTCTGTGTGCTGATTATAATTGTCTAATTTAATGTAAATTTTTTTTTTTTAACTTGCAAGGTACAATGGAACATATTAATCCTATAAAGGAAATTGACTCAATCAAGGACAATGCTATAATCTGTAATTTATCATCTTTTAGTTTAATTTTCTAAATATATGTGTGGTTGTCTATGTGTGTATCTCTTTAAAAATTCTGCAATTTCATCATTTTATGACCCCCATTTGCGAAGTTGAGTATTTATTTCCAAAAATGCGAAACTCCAGGGACAATATTTGAAAATTTCTGTTTTCTTCCCCAATTCGCATTCTATTGTGAAATACTTCGCATCTTCATTCTTACACCCTTCGTATCCCTTCGCATTAATCACCTTCGCATTTTAACCTAATTAATCAAATGCAAACCACAAAATTTTCATTCCAGATGCGAACACAATTTAGTTCTTGAACTCTAAACTTGCGAAATCAAAAATTCATATGTTGAACCCATATGCGAATATTAGCCCAATTGACTTCAAATTGATTCACAGATGCAAACACTCGATTGTTTTACTTTCGCAAAATGAGCATCAACAACTCCACAATCGAGTTTTTAAATTCTTGCAAACAATAATTTCACAGTCCTTGACTTCGCGTTTTTCTTCACGAATCATCCCTCAATCATCAATCCAATTGCGAATCAAAACTCATATGTTCTTGCTTTATCGATTCATCGACTACACTCATACAAATGCGAACAATACTCAATTTCAAAATCGATTGAAACTTATAGCAAAGCTAAATCCAACTTCGCATTCAAAGCACACAAGTGTTATTGATTGCATTCATGAAATACTAACAAGATAATATATTATAATACAAATATACATATTTTAGGTGGTGAAATCGTAACAGCCTAACAATTTGGTATGCAACTTTATTAAATCAATAAAAAAAGTTATGCAAATTGGAAAAATAAATAAAAATATATCTTTTGTTGTTTTAATTAAGGAAATAAATATTTTATATGAATACTCACCTGGAAAAACGCATATTATAATTGTCTAATTTAATCGTAACAGCCTACCAATGTACTTTCTTCTTGACTGTTTGATTGTTTTTTTCTGTGTGCTGATTATAATTGTCTAATTTAATGTAAATTTTTTTTTTAACTTGCAAGGTACAATGGAACATATTACTCCTATAAAGGAAATTGACTCAATCAAGGACAATGCTATAATCTGTAATTTATCATCTTTTAGTTTAATTTTCTAAATATATGTGTGGTTGTCTGTGTGTATCTCTTTAAAAATTCTGCAATTTCATCATTTTATGACCCCCATTTGCGAAGTTGAGTATTTATTTCCAAAAATGCGAAACTCCAGGGACAATATTTGAAAATTTCTGTTTTCTTCCCCAATTCGCATTCTACTGTGAAATACTTCGCATCTTCATTCTTACACCCTTCGCATCCCTTCGCATTAATCACCTTCGCATTTTAACCTAATTAATCAAATGCAAACCACAAAATTTTCATTCCAGATGCGAACACAGTTTAGTTCTTGAACTCTAAACTTGCGAAATCAAAAATTCATATGTTGAACCCATATGCGAATATTAACCCAATTGACTTCAAATTGATTCACAGATGCAAACACTCGATTGTTTTACTTTCGCAAAATGAGCATCAACAACTCCACAATCGAGTTTTTAAATTCTTACAAACAACAATTTCACAGTCCTTGACTTCGCGTTTTTCTTCACGAATCATCCCTCAATCATCAATCCAATTGCGAATCAAAACTCATATGTTCTTGCTTTATCGATTCATTGACTACACTCATACAAATGCGAACAATACTCAATTTCAAAATCGATTGAAACTTATAGCAAAGCTAAATCCAACTTCGCATTCAAAGCACACAAGTGTTATTGATTGCATTCATGAAATACTAACAAGATAATATATTATAATACAAATATACATATTTTAGGGGGTGAAATCGTAACAGCCTAACAATTTGGTATGCAACTTTATTAAATCAATAAAAAAAGTTATGCAAATTGGAAAAATAAATACAAATATATCTTTTGTTGTTTTAATTAAGGAAATAAATATTTTATATGAATACTCACCTGGAAAAACGCATATTATAATTGTCTAATTTAATCGTAACAGCCTACCAATGTACTTTCTTCTTGACTGTTTGATTGTTTTTTTCTGTGTGCTGATTATAATTGTCTAATTTAATGTAAATTTTTTTTTTAACTTGCAAGGTACAATGGAACATATTACTCCTATAAAGGAAATTGACTCAATCAAGGACAATGCTATAATCTGTAATTTATCATCTTTTAGTTTAATTTAATAAATATATGTGTGGTTGTCTGTGTGTATCTCTTTAAAAATTCTGCAATTTCATCATTTTATGACCCCCATTTGCGAAGTTGAGTATTTATTTCCAAAAATGCGAAACTCCAGGGACAATATTTGAAAATTTCTGTTTTCTTCCCCAATTCGCATTCTACTGTGAAATACTTCGCATCTTCATTCTTACACCCTTCGCATCCCTTCGCATTAATCACCTTCGCATTTTAACCTAATTAATCAAATGCAAACCACAAAATTTTCATTCCAGATGCGAACACAGTTTAGTTCTTGAACTCTAAACTTGCGAAATCAAAAATTCATATGTTGAACCCATATGCGAATATTAACCCAATTGACTTCAAATTGATTCACAGATGCAAACACTCGATTGTTTTACTTTCGCAAAATGAGCATCAACAACTCCACAATCGAGTTTTTAAATTCTTACAAACAACAATTTCACAGTCCTTGACTTCGCGTTTTTCTTCACGAATCATCCCTCAATCATCAATCCAATTGCGAATCAAAACTCATATGTTCTTGCTTTATCGATTCATTGACTACACTCATACAAATGCGAACAATACTCAATTTCAAAATCGATTGAAACTTATAGCAAAGCTAAATCCAACTTCGCATTCAAAGCACACAAGTGTTATTGATTGCATTCATGAAATACTAACAAGATAATATATTATAATACAAATATACATATTTTAGGGGGTGAAATCGTAACAGCCTAACAATTTGGTATGCAACTTTATTAAATCAATAAAAAAAGTTATGCAAATTGGAAAAATAAATACAAATATATCTTTTGTTGTTTTAATTAAGGAAATAAATATTTTATATGAATACTCACCTGGAAAAACGCATATTATAATTGTCTAATTTAATCGTAACAGCCTACCAATGTACTTTCTTCTTGACTGTTTGATTGTTTTTTTCTGTGTGCTGATTATAATTGTCTAATTTAATGTAAATTTTTTTTTTAACTTGCAAGGTACAATGGAACATATTACTCCTATAAAGGAAATTGACTCAATCAAGGACAATGCTATAATCTGTAATTTATCATCTTTTAGTTTAATTTAATAAATATATGTGTGGTTGTCTGTGTGTATCTCTTTAAAAATTCTGCAATTTCATCATTTTATGACCCCCATTTGCGAAGTTGAGTATTTATTTCCAAAAATGCGAAACTCCAGGGACAATATTTGAAAATTTCTGTTTTCTTCCCCAATTCGCATTCTACTGTGAAATACTTCGCATCTTCATTCTTACACCCTTCGCATCCCTTCGCATTAATCACCTTCGCATTTTAACCTAATTAATCAAATGCAAACCACAAAATTTTCATTCCAGATGCGAACACAGTTTAGTTCTTGAACTCTAAACTTGCGAAATCAAAAATTCATATGTTGAACCCATATGCGAATATTAACCCAATTGACTTCAAATTGATTCACAGATGCAAACACTCGATTGTTTTACTTTCGCAAAATGAGCATCAACAACTCCACAATCGAGTTTTTAAATTCTTGCAAACAACAATTTCACAGTTCTTGACTTCGCGTTTTTCTTCACGAATCATCCCTCAATCATCAATCCAATTGCGAATCAAAACTCATATGTTGTTGCTTTATCGATTCATCGACTACTCATACAAATGCGAACAATACTCAATTTCAAAATCGATTGAAACTTATAGCAAAGCTAAATCCAACTTCGCATTCAAAGCACACAAGTGTTATTGATTGCATTCATCATTTTATGACCCCCATTTGCGAAGTTGAGTATTTATTTCCAAAAATGCGAAACTCCAGGGACAATATTTGAAAATTTCTGTTTTCTTCCCCAATTCGCATTCTACTGTGAAATACTTCGCATCTTCATTCTTACACCCTTCGCATCCCTTCGCATCCCTTCGCATTAATCTCCTTCGCATTTTAACCTAATTAATCAAATGCAAACCACAAAATTTTCATTCCAGATGCGAACACAGTTTAGTTCTTGAACTCTAAACTTGCGAAATCAAAAATTCATATGTTGAACCCATATGCGAATATTAACCCAATTGACTTCAAATTGATTCACAGATGCAAACACTCGATTGTTTTACTTTCGCAAAACGAGCATCAACAACTCCACAATCGAGTTTTTAAATTCTTGCAAACAACAATTTCACAGTCCTTGACTTCGCGTTTTTCTTCACGAATCATCCCTCAATCATCAATCCAATTGCGAATCAAAACTCATATGTTCTTGCTTTATCGATTCATCGACTACACTCATACAAATGCGAACAATACTCAATTTCAAAATCGATTGAAACTTATAGCAAAGCTAAATCCAACTTCGCATTCAAAGCACACAAGTGTTATTGATTGCATTCATGAAATACTAACAAGATAATATATTATAATACAAATATACATATTTTAGGTGGTGAAATCGTAACAGCCTAACAATTTGGTATGCAACTTTATTAAATCAATAAAAAAAGTTATGCAAATTGGAAAAATAAATAAAAATATATCTTTTGTTGTTTTAATTAAGGAAATAACTATTTTATATGAATACTCACCTGGAAAAACGCATATTATAATTGTCTAATTTAATCGTAACAGCCTACCAATGTACTTTCTTCTCGACTGTTTGATTGTTTTTTTCTGTGTGCTGATTATAATTGTCTAATTTAATGTAAATTTTTTTTTTTTTTTTAACTTGCAAGGTACAATGGAACATATTACTCCTATAAAGGAAATTGACTCAATCAAGGACAATGCTATAATCTGTAATTTATCATCTTTTAGTTTAATTTTCTAAATATATGTGTGGTTGTCTATGTGTGTATCTCTTTAAAAATTCTGCAATTTCATCATTTTATGACCCCCATTTGCGAAGTTGAGTATTTATTTCCAAAAATGCGAAACTCCAGGGACAATATTTGAAAATTTCTGTTTTCTTCCCCAATTCGCATTCTATTGTGAAATACTTCGCATCTTCATTCTTACACCCTTCGCATCCCTTCGCATTAATCACCTTCGCATTTTAACCTAATTAATCAAATGCAAACCACAAAATTTTCATTCCAGATGCGAACACAATTTAGTTCTTGAACTCTAAACTTGCGAAATCAAAAATTCATATGTTGAACCCATATGCGAATATTAACCCAATTGACTTCAAATTGATTCACAGATGCAAACACTCGATTGTTTTACTTTCGCAAAATGAGCATCAACAACTCCACAATCGAGTTTTTAAATTCTTGCAAACAACAATTTCACAGTCCTTGACTTCGCGTTTTTCTTCACGAATCATCTCTCAATCATCAATCCAATTGCGAATCAAAACTCATATGTTCTTGCTTTATCGATTCATCGACTACACTCATACAAATGCGAACAATACTCAATTTCAAAATCGATTGAAACTTATAGCAAAGCTAAATCCAACTTCGCATTCAAAGCACACAAGTGTTATTGATTGCATTCATGAAATACTAACAAGATAATATATTATAATACAAATATACATATTTTAGGTGGTGAAATCGTAACAGCCTAACAATTTGGTATGCAACTTTATTAAATCAATAAAAAAAGTTATGCAAATTGGAAAAATAAATAAAAATATATCTTTTGTTGTTTTAATTAAGGAAATAAATATTTTATATGAATACTCACCTGGAAAAACGCATATTATAATTGTCTAATTTAATCGTAACAGCCTACCAATGTACTTTCTTCTTGACTGTTTGATTGTTTTTTTCTGTGTGCTGATTATAATTGTCTAATTTAATGTAAATTTTTTTTTTTAACTTGCAAGGTACAATGGAACATATTACTCCTATAAAGGAAATTGACTCAATCAAGGACAATGCTATAATCTGTAATTTATCATCTTTTAGTTTAATTTTCTAAATATATGTGTGGTTGTCTGTGTGTATCTCTTTAAAAATTCTGCAATTTCATCATTTTATGACCCCCATTTGCGAAGTTGAGTATTTATTTCCAAAAATGCGAAACTCCAGGGACAATATTTGAAAATTTCTGTTTTCTTCCCCAATTCGCATTCTACTGTGAAATACTTCGCATCTTCATGCTTACACCCTTCGCATCCCTTCGCATTAATCACCTTCGCATTTTAACCTAATTAATCAAATGCAAACCACAAAATTTTCATTCCAGATGCGAACACAGTTTAGTTCTTGAACTCTAAACTTGCGAAATCAAAAATTCATATGTTGAACCCATATGCGAATATTAACCCAATTGACTTCAAATTGATTCACAGATGCAAACACTCGATTGTTTTACTTTCGCAAAATGAGCATCAACAACTCCACAATCGAGTTTTTAAATTCTTACAAACAACAATTTCACAGTCCTTGACTTCGCGTTTTTCTTCACGAATCATCCCTCAATCATCAATCCAATTGCGAATCAAAACTCATATGTTCTTGCTTTATCGATTCATTGACTACACTCATACAAAAGCGAACAATACTCAATTTCAAAATCGATTGAAACTTATAGCAAAGCTAAATCCAACTTCGCATTCAAAGCACACAAGTGTTATTGATTGCATTCATGAAATACAAACAAGATAATATATTATAATACAAATATACATATTTTAGGTGGTGAAATCGTAACAGCCTAACAATTTGGTATGCAACTTTATTAAATCAATAAAAAAAAGTTATTCAAATTGGAAAAATAAATAAAAATATATCTTTTGTTGTTTTAATTAAGGAAATAAATATTTTATATGAATACTCACCTGGAAAAACGCATATTATAATTGTCTAATTTAATCGTAACAGCCTACCAATGTACTTTCTTCTTGACTGTTTGATTGTTTTTTTCTGTGTGCTGATTATAATTGTCTAATTTAATGTAAATTTTTTTTTTTTTTTAACTTGCAAGGTACAATGGAACATATTACTCCTATAAAGGAAATTGACTCAATCAAGGACAATGCTATAATCTGTAATTTATCATCTTTTAGTTTAATTTTCTAAATATATGTGTGGTTGTCTGTGTGTATCTCTTTAAAAATTCTGCAATTTCATCATTTTATAACCCCCATTTGCGAAGTTGAGTATTTATTTCCAAAAATGCGAAACTCCAGGGACAATATTTGAAAATTTCTGTCTTCTTCCCCAATTCGCATTCTACTGTGAAATACTTCGCATCTTCATTCTTACACCCTTCGCATCCCTTCGCATTAATCACCTTCGCATTTTAACCTAATTAATCAAATGCAAACCACAAAATTTTCATTCCAGATGCGAACACAGTTTAGTTCTTGAACTCTAAACTTGCGAAATCAAAAATTCATATGTTGAACCCATATGCGAATATTAACCCAATTGACTTCAAATCGATTCACAGATGCAAACACTCGATTGTTTTACTTTCGCAAAATGAGCATCAACAACTCCACAATCGAGTTTTTAAATTCTTGCAAACAACAATTTCACAGTCCTTGACTTCGCGTTTTTCTTCACGAATCATCCCTCAATCATCAATCCAATTGCGAATCAAAACTCATATGTTCTTGCTTTATCGATTCATCGACTACACTCATACAAATGCGAACAATACTCAATTTCAAAATCGATTGAAACTTATAGCAAAGCTAAATCCAACTTCGCATTCAAAGCACACAAGTGTTATTGATTGCATTCATGAAATACTAACAAGATAATATATTATAATACAAATATACATATTTTAGGTGGTGAAATCGTAACAGCCTAACAATTTGGTATGCAACTTTATTAAATCAATAAAAAAAAGTTATGCAAATTGGACAAATAAATAAAAATATATCTTTTGTTGTTTTAATTAAGGAAATAAATATTTTATATGAATACTCACCTGGCAAAACGCATATTATAATTGTCTAATTTAATCGTAACAGCCTACCAATGTACTTTCTTCTTGACTGTTTGATTGTTTTTTTCTGTGTGCTGATTATAATTGTCTAATTTAATGTAAATTTATTTATTTATTTTTTTTTTTAACTTGCAAGGTACAATGGAACATATTACTCCTATAAAGGAAATTGACTCAATCAAGGACAATGCTATAATCTGTAATTTATCATCTTTTAGTTTAATTTTCTAAATATATGTGTGGTTGTCTATGTGTGTATCTCTTTAAAAATTCTGCAATTTCATCATTTTATGACCCCCATTTGCGAAGTTGAGTATTTATTTCCAAAAATGCGAAACTCCAGGGACAATATTTGAAAATTTCTGTTTTCTTCCCCAATTCGCATTCTACTGTGAAATACTTCGCATCTTCATTCTTACACCCTTCGCATCCCTTCGCATTAATCACCTTCGCATTTTAACCTAATTAATCAAATGCAAACCACAAAATTTTCATTCCAGATGCGAACACAGTTTAGTTCTTGAACTCTAAACTTGCGAAATCAAAAATTCATATGTTGAACCCATATGCGAATATTAACCCAATTGACTTCAAATTGATTCACAGATGCAAACACTCGATTGTTTTACTTTCGCAAAATGAGCATCAACAACTCCACAATCGAGTTTTTAAATTCTTACAAACAACAATTTCACAGTCCTTGACTTCGCGTTTTTCTTCACGAATCATCCCTCAATCATCAATCCAATTGCGAATCAAAACTCATATGTTCTTGCTTTATCGATTCATCGACTACACTCATACAAATGCGAACAATACTCAATTTCAAAATCGATTGAAACTTATAGCAAAGCTAAATCCAACTTCGCATTCAAAGCACACAAGTGTTGTTGATTGCATTCATGAAATACTAACAAGATAATATATTATAATACAAATATACATATTTTAGGTGGTGAAATCGTAACAGCCTAACAATTTGGTATGCAACTTTATTAAATCAATAAAAAAAGTTATGCAAATTGGAAAAATAAATAAAAATATATCTTTTGTTGTTTTAATTAAGGAAATAAATATTTTATATGAATACTCACCTGGAAAAACGCATATTATAATTGTCTAATTTAATCGTAACAGCCTACCAATGTACTTTCTTCTTGACTGTTTGATTGTTTTTTTCTGTGTGCTGATTATAATTGTCTAATTTAATGTAAATTTTTTTTTTTTTTTTAACTTGCAAGGTACAATGGAACATATTACTCCTATAAAGGAAATTGACTCAATCAAGGACAATGCTATAATCTGTAATTTATCATCTTTTAGTTTAATTTTCTAAATATATGTGTGGTTGTCTGTGTGTATCTCTTTAAAAATTCTGCAATTTCATCATTTTATGACCCCCATTTGCGAAGTTGAGTATTTATTTCCAAAAATGCGAAACTCCAGGGACAATATTTGAAAATTTCTGTTTTCTTCCCCAATTCGCATTCTACTGTGAAATACTTCGCATCTTCATTCTTACACCCTTCGCATCCCTTCGCATTAATCACCTTCGCATTTTAACCTAATTAATCAAATGCAAACCACAAAATTTTCATTCCAGATGCGAACACAGTTTAGTTCTTGAACTCTAAACTTGCGAAATAAAAAATTCATATGTTGAACCCATATGCGAATATTAACCCAATTGACTTCAAAGTGGTTCACAGATGCAAACACTCGATTGTTTTACTTTCGCAAAATGAGCATCAACAACTCCACAATCGAGTTTTTAAATTCTTGCAAACAACAATTTCACAGTCCTTGACTTCGCGTTTTTCTTCACGAATCATCCCTCAATCATCAATCCAATTGCGAATCAAAACTCATATGTTCTTGCTTTATCGATTCATCGACTACACTCATACAAATGCGAACAATACTCAATTTCAAAATCGATTGAAACTTATAGCAAAGCTAAATCCAACTTCGCATTCAAAGCACACAAGTGTTATTGATTGCATTCATGAAATACTAACAAGATAATATATTATAATACAAATATACATATTTTAGGTGGTGAAATCGTAACAGCCTAACAATTTGGTATGCAACTTTACTAAATCAATAAAAAAAGTTATGCAAATTGGACAAATAAATAAAAATATATCTTTTGTTGTTTTAATTAAGGAAATAAATATTTTATATGAATACTCACTTGGAAAAACGCATATTATAATTGTCTAATTTAATCGTAACAGCCTACCAATGTACTTTCTTCTTGACTGTTTGATTGTTTTTTTCTGTGTGCTGATTATAATTGTCTAATTTAATGTAAATTTTTTTTTTTTTTTTTTAACTTGCAAGGTACAATGGAACATATTACTCCTATAAAGGAAATTGACTCAATCAAGGACAATGCTATAATCTGTAATTTATCATCTTTTAGTTTAATTTTCTAAATATATGTGTGGTTGTCTGTGTGTATCTCTTTAAAAATTCTGCAATTTCATCATTTTATGACCCCCATTTGCGAAGTTGAGTATTTATTTCCAAAAATGCGAAACTCCAGGGACAATATTTGAAAATTTCTGTTTTCTTCCCCAATTCGCATTCTACTGTGAAATACTTCGCATCTTCATTCTTACACCCTTCGCATCCCTTCGCATTAATCACCTTCGCATTTTAACCTAATTAATCAAATGCAAACCACAAAATTTTCATTCCAGATGCGAACACAGTTTAGTTCTTGAACTCTAAACTTGCGAAATCAAAAATTCATATGTTGAACCCATATGCGAATATTAACCCAATTGACTTCAAAGTGATTCACAGATGCAAACACTCGATTGTTTTACTTTCGCAAAATGAGCATCAACAACTCCACAATCGAGTTTTTAAATTCTTGCAAACAACAATTTCACAGTCCTTGACTTCGCGTTTTTCTTCACGAATCATCCCTCAATCATCAATCCAATTGCGAATCAAAACTCATATGTTCTTGCTTTATCGATTCATCGACTACACTCATACAAATGCGAACAATACTCAATTTCAAAATCGATTGAAACTTATAGCAAAGCTAAATCCAACTTCGCATTCAAAGCACACAAGTGTTATTGATTGCATTCATGAAATACTAACAAGATAATATATTATAATACAAATATACATATTTTAGGTGGTGAAATCGTAACAGCCTAACAATTTGGTATGCAACTTTATTAAATCAATAAAAAAAAGTTATGCAAATTGGACAAATAAATAAAAATATATCTTTTGTTGTTTTAATTAAGGAAATAAATATTTTATATGAATACTCACCTGGAAAAACGCATATTATAATTGTCTAATTTAATCGTAACAGCCTACCAATGTACTTTCTTCTCGACTGTTTGATTGTTTTTTTCTGTGTGCTGATTATAATTGTCTAATTTAATGTAAATTTTTTTTTTTTTAACTTGCAAGGTACAATGGAACATATTACTCCTATAAAGGAAATTGACTCAATCAAGGACAATGCTATAATCTGTAATTTATCATCTTTTAGTTTAATTTTCTAAATATATGTGTGGTTGTCTGTGTGTATCTCTTTAAAAATTCTGCAATTTCATCATTTTATGACCCCCATTTGCGAAGTTGAGTATTTATTTCCAAAAATGCGAAACTCCAGGGACAATATTTGAAAATTTCTGTTTTCTTCCCCAATTCGCATTCTACTGTGAAATACTTCGCATCTTCATTCTTACACCCTTCGCATCCCTTCGCATTAATCACCTTCGCATTTTAACCTAATTAATCAAATGCAAACCACAAAATTTTCATTCCAGATGCGAACACAGTTTAGTTCTTGAACTCTAAACTTGCGAAATCAAAAATTCATATGTTGAACCCATATGCGAATATTAACCCAATTGACTTCAAATTGATTCACAGATGCAAACACTCGATTGTTTTACTTTCGCAAAATGAGCATCAACAACTCCACAATCGAGTTTTTAAATTCTTGCAAACAACAATTTCAAAGTCCTTGACTTCGCGTTTTTCTTCACGAATCATCCCTCAATCATCAATCCAATTGCGAATCAAAACTCATATGTTCTTGCTTTATCGATTCATCGACTACACTCATACAAATGCGAACAATACTCAATTTCAAAATCGATTGAAACTTATAGCAAAGCTAAATCCAACTTCGCATTCAAAGCACACAAGTGTTATTGATTGCATTCATGAAATACTAACAAGATAATATATTATAATACAAATATACATATTTTAGGTGGTGAAATCGTAACAGCCTAACAATTTGGTATGCAACTTTATTAAATCAATAAAAAAAGTTATGCAAATTGGAAAAATAAATAAAAATATATCTTTTGTTGTTTTAATTAAGGAAATAAATATTTTATATGAATACTCACCTGGAAAAACGGATATTATAATTGTCTAATTTAATCGTAACAGCCTACCAATGTACTTTCTTCTCGACTGTTTGATTGTTTTTTTCTGTGTGCTGATTATAATTGTCTAATTTAATGTAAATTTTTTTTTTTTTTAACTTGCAAGGTACAATGGAACATATTACTCCTATAAAGGAAATTGACTCAATCAAGGACAATGCTATAATCTGTAATTTATCATCTTTTAGTTTAATTTTCTAAATATATGTGTGGTTGTCTATATGTGTATCTCTTTAAAAATTCTGCAATTTCATCATTTTATGACCCCCATTTGCGAAGTTGAGTATTTATTTCCAAAAATGCGAAACTCCAGGGACAATATTTGAAAATTTCTGTTTTCTTCCCCAATTCGCATTCTACTGTGAAATACTTCGCATCTTCATTCTTACACCCTTCGCATCCCTTCGCATTAATCACCTTCGCATTTTAGCCTAATTAATCAAATGCAAACCACAAAATTTTCATTCCAGATGCGAACACAGTTTAGTTCTTGAACTCTAAACTGGCGAAATCAAAAATTCATATGTTGAACCCATATGCGAATATTAACCCAATTGACTTCAAATTGATTCACAGATGCAAACACTCGATTGTTTTACTTTCGCAAAATGAGCATCAACAACTCCACAATCGAGTTTTTAAATTCTTGCAAACAACAATTTCACAGTCCTTGACTTCGCGTTTTTCTTCACGAATCATCCCTCAATCATCAATCCAATTGCGAATCAAAACTCATATGTTCTTGCTTTATCGATTCATCGACTACACTCATACAAATGCGAACAAGACTCAATTTCAAAATCAATTGAAACTTATAGCAAAGCTAAATCCAACTTCGCATTCAAAGCACACAAGTGTTATTGATTACATTTATGAAATACAAACAAGATAATATATTATAATACAAATATACATATTTTAGGTGGTGAAATCGTAACAGCCTAACAATTTGGTATGCAACTTTATTAAATCAATAAAAAAGTTATGCAAATTGGAAAAATAAATAAAAATATATCTTTTTTTGTTTTAATTAAGGAAATAAATATTTTATATGAATACTCACCTGGAAAAACGCATATTATAATTGTCTAATTTAATCGTAACAGCCTACCAATGTACTTTCTTCTTGACTGTTTGATTGTTTTTTTCTGTGTGCTGATTATAATTGTCTAATTTAATGTAAATTTTTTTTTTTTAACTTGCAAGGTACAATGGAACATATTACTCCTATAAAGGAAATTGACTCAATCAAGGACAATGCTATAATCTGTAATTTATCATCTTTTAGTTTAATTTTCTAAATATATGTGTGGTTGTCTGTGTGTATCTCTTTAAAAATTCTGCAATTTCATCATTTTATGACCCCCATTTGCGAAGTTGAGTATTTATTTCCAAAAATGCGAAACTCCAGGGACAATATTTGAAAATTTCTGTTTTCTTCCCCAATTCGCATTCTACTGTGAAATACTTCGCATCTTCATTCTTACACCCTTCGCATCCCTTCGCATTAATCACCTTCGCATTTTAACCTAATTAATCAAATGCAAACCACAAAATTTTCATTCCAGATGCGAACACAGCTTAGGTCATGAACTCTAAACTTGCGAAATCAAAAATTCATATGTTGAACCCATATGCGAATATTAACCCAATTGACTTCAAATTGATTCACAGATGCAAACACTCGATTGTTTTACTTTCGCAAAATGAGCATCAACAACTCCACAATCGAGTTTTTAAATTCTTGCAAACAACAATTTCACAGTTCTTGACTTCGCGTTTTTCTTCACGAATCATCCCTCAATCATCAATCCAATTGCGAATCAAAACTCATATGTTGTTGCTTTATCGATTCATCGACTACTCATACAAATGCGAACAATACTCAATTTCAAAATCGATTGAAACTTATAGCAAAGCTAAATCCAACTTCGCATTCAAAGCATACAAGTGTTATTGATTGCATTCATCATTTTATGACCCCCATTTGCGAAGTTGAGTATTTATTTCCAAAAATGCGAAACTCCAGGGACAATATTTGAAAATTTCTGTTTTCTTCCCCAATTCGCATTCTACTGTGAAATACTTCGTATCTTCATTCTTACACCCTTCGCATCCCTTCGCATCCCTTCGCATTAATCACCTTCGCATTTTAACCTAATTAATCAAATGCAAACCACAAAATTTTCATTCCAGATGCGAACACAGTTTAGTTCTTGAACTCTAAACTTGCGAAATCAAAAATTCATATGTTGAACCCATATGCGAATATTAACCCAATTGACTTCAAATTGATTCACAGATGCAAACACTCGATTGTTTTACTTTCTCAAAATGAGCATCAACAACTCCACAATCGAGTTTTTAAATTCTTGCAAACAACAATTTCACAGTTCTTGACTTCGCGTTTTTCTTCACGAATCATCCCTCAATCATCAATCCAATTGCGAATCAAAACTCATATGTTGTTGCTTTATCGATTCATCGACTACTCATACAAATGCGAACAATACTCAATTTCAAAATCGATTGAAACTTATAGCAAAGCTAAATCTAACTTCGCATTCAAAGCATACAAGTGTTATTGATTGCATTCATCATTTTATGACCCCCATTTGCGAAGTTGAGTATTTATTTCCAAAAATGCGAAACTCCAGGGACAATATTTGAAAATTTCTGTTTTCTTCCCCAATTCGCATTCTACTGTGAAATACTTCGCATCTTCATTCTTACACCCTTCGCATCCCTTCGCATCCCTTCGCATTAATCACCTTCGCATTTTAACCTAATTAATCAAATGCAAACCACAAAATTTTCATTCCAGATGCAAACACAGTTTAGTTCTTGAACTCTAAACTTGCGAAATCAAAAATTCATATGTTGAACCCATATGCGAATATTAACCCAATTGACTTCAAATTGATTCACAGATGCAAACACTCGATTGTTTTACTTTCGCAAAATGAGCATCAACAACTCCACAATCGAGTTTTTAAATTCTTGCAAACAACAATTTCACAGTCCTTGACTTCGCGTTTTTCTTCACGAATCATCCCTCAATCATCAATCCAATTGCGAATCAAAACTCATATGTTCTTGCTTTATCGATTCATCGACTACAGTCATACAAATGCGAACAATACTCAATTTCAAAATCGATTGAAACTTATAGCAAAGCTAAATCCAACTTCGCATTCAAAGCATACAAGTGTTATTGATTGCATTCATGAAATACTAACAAGATAATATATTATAATACAAATATACATATTTTAGGTGGTGAAATCGTAACAGCCTAACAATTTGGTATACAACTTTATTAAACCAATAAAAAAAGTTATGCAAATTGGAAAAATAAATAAAAATATATCTTTTGTTGTTTTAATTAAGGAAATAAATATTTTATATGAATACTCACCTGGAAAAACGCATATTATAATTGTCTAATTTAATCGTAACAGCCTACCAATGTACTTTCTTCTCGACTGTTTGATTGTTTTTTTCTGTGTGCTGATTATAATTGTCTAATTTAATGTAAATTTTTTTTTTTTTTTAACTTGCAAGGTACAATGGGACAATGCTATAATCTGTAATTTATCATCTTTTAGTTTAATTTTCTAAATATATGTGTGGTTGTCTATGTGTGTATCTCTTTAAAAATTCTGCAATTTCATCATTTTATGACCCCCATTTGCGAAGTTGAGTATTTATTTCCAAAAATGCGAAACTCCAGGGACAATATTTGAAAATTTCTGTTTTCTTCCCCAATTCGCATTCTACTGTGGAATACTTCGCATCTTCATTCTTACACCCTTCGCATCCCTTCGCATTAATCACCTTCGCATTTTAACCTAATTAATCAAATGCAAACCACAAAATTTTCATTCCAGATGCGAACACAGTTTAGTTCTTGAACTCTAAACTTGCGAAATCAAAAATTCATATGTTGAACCCATATGCGAATATTAACCCAATTGACTTCAAATTGATTCACAGATGCAAACACTCGATTGTTTTACTTTCGCAAAATGAGCATCAACAACTCCACAATCGAGTTTTTAAATTCTTGCAAACAACAATTTCACAGTCCTTGACTTCGCGTTTTTCTTCACGAATCATCCCTCAATCATCAATCCAATTGCGAATCAAAACTCATATGTTCTTGCTTTATCGATTCATCGACTACACTCATACAAATGCGAACAATACTCAATTTCAAAATCGATTGAAACTTATAGCAAAGCTAAATCCAACTTCGCATTCAAAGCACACAAGTGTTATTGATTGCATTCATGAAATACTAACAAGATAATATATTATAATACAAATATACATATTTTAGGTGGTGAAATCGTAACAGCCTAACAATTTGGTATGCAACTTTATTAAATCAATAAAAAAAGTTATGCAAATTGGAAAAATAAATAAAAATATATCTTTTGTTGTTTTAATTAAGGAAATAAATATTTTATATGAATACTCACCTGGAAAAACGCATATTATAATTGTCTAATTTAATCGTAACAGCCTACCAATGTACTTTCTTCTTGACTGTTTGATTGTTTTTTTCTGTGTGCTGATTATAATTGTCTAATTTAATGTAAATTTTTTTTTTTAACTTGCAAGGTACAATGGAACATATTACTCCTATAAAGGAAATTGACTCAATCAAGGACAATGCTATAATCTGTAATTTATCATCTTTTAGTTTAATTTTCTAAATATATGTGTGGTTGTCTATGTGTGTATCTCTTTAAAAATTCTGCAATTTCATCATTTTATGACCCCCATTTGCGAAGTTGAGTATTTATTTCCAAAAATGCGAAACTCCAGGGACAATATTTGAAAATTTCTGTTTTCTTCCCCAATTCGCATTCTACTGTGAAATACTTCGCATCTTCATTCTTACACCCTTCGCATCCCTTCGCATTAATCACCTTCGCATTTTAACCTAATTAATCAAATGCAAACCACAAAATTTTCATTCCAGATGCGAACACAGTTTAGTTCTTGAACTCTAAACTTGCGAAATCAAAAATTCATATGTTGAACCCATATGTGAATATTAACCCAATTGACTTCAAATTGATTCACAGATGCAAACACTCGATTGTTTTACTTTCGCAAAATGAGCATCAACAACTCCACAATCGAGTTTTTAAATTCTTGCAAACAACAATTTCACAGTCCTTGACTTCGCGTTTTTCTTCACGAATCATCCCTCAATCATCAATCCAATTGCGAATCAAAACTCATATGTTCTTGCTTTATCGATTCATCGACTACACTCATACAAATGCGAACAATACTCAATTTCAAAATCGATTGAAACTTATAGCAAAGCTAAATCCAACTTCGCATTCAAAGCACACAAGTGTTATTGATTGCATTCATGAAATACAAACAAGATAATATATTATAATACAAATATACATATTTTAGGTGGTGAAATCGTAACAGCCTAACAATTTGGTATGCAACTTTATTAAATCAATAAAAAAAGTTATGCAAATTGGAAAAATAAATAAAAATATATCTTTTGTTGTTTTAATTAAGGAAATAAATATTTTATATGAATACTCACCTGGAAAAACGCATATTATAATTGTCTAATTTAATCGTAACAGCCTACCAATGTACTTTCTTCTTGACTGTTTGATTGTTTTTTTCTGTGTGCTGATTATAATTGTCTAATTTAATGTAAATTTTTTTTTTTTTAACTTGCAAGGTACAATGGAACATATTACTCCTATAAAGGAAATTGACTCAATCAAGGACAATGCTATAATCTGTAATTTATCATCTTTTAGTTTAATTTTCTAAATATATGTGTGGTTGTCTGTGTGTATCTCTTTAAAAATTCTGCAATTTCATCATTTTATGACCCCCATTTGCGAAGTTGAGTATTTATTTCCAAAAATGCGAAACTCCAGGGACAATATTTGAAAATTTCTGTTTTCTTCCCCAATTCGCATTCTACTGTGAAATACTTCGCATCTTCATTCTTACACCCTTCGCATCCCTTCGCATTAATCACCTTCGCATTTTAACCTAATTAATCAAATGCAAACCACAAAATTTTCATCCCAGATGCGAACACAGTTTAGTTCTTGAACTCTAAACTTGCGAAATCAAAAATTCATATGTTGAACCCATATGCGAATATTAACCCAATTGACTTCAAATTGATTCACAGATGCAAACACTCGATTGTTTTACTTTCGCAAAATGAGCATCAACAACTCCACAATCGAGTTTTTAAATTCTTGCAAACAACAATTTCACAGTTCTTGACTTCGCGTTTTTCTTCACGAATCATCCCTCAATCATCAATCCAATTGCGAATCAAAACTCATATGTTGTTGCTTTATCGATTCATCGACTACTCATACAAATGCGAACAATACTCAATTTCAAAATCGATTGAAACTTATAGCAAAGCTAAATCCAACTTCGCATTCAAAGCATACAAGTGTTATTGATTGCATTCATCATTTTATGACCCCCATTTGCGAAGTTGAGTATTTATTTCCAAAAATGCGAAATTCCAGGGACAATATTTGAAAATTTCTGTTTTCTTCCCCAATTCGCATTCTACTGTGAAATACTTCGCATCTTCATTCTTACACCCTTCGCATCCCTTCGCATCCCTTCGCATTAATCACCTTCGCATTTTAACCTAATTAATCAAATGCAAACCACAAAATTTTCATTCCAGATGCGAACACAGTTTAGTTCTTGACCTCTAAACTTGCGAAATCAAAAATTCATATGTTGAACCCATATGCGAATATTAACCCAATTGACTTCAAATTGATTCACAGATGCAAACACTCGATTGTTTTACTTTCGCAAAATGAGCATCAACAACTCCACAATCGAGTTTTTAAATTCTTGCAAACAACAATTTCACAGTCCTTGACTTCGCGTTTTTCTTCACGAATCATCCCTCAATCATCAATCCAATTGCGAATCAAAACTCATATGTTCTTGCTTTATCGATTCATCGACTACACTCATACAAATGCGAACAATACTCAATTTCAAAATCGATTGAAACTTATAGCAAAGCTAAATCCAACTTCGCATTCAAAGCACACAAGTGTTATTGATTGCATTCATGAAATACTAACAAGATAATATATTATAATACAAATATACATATTTTAGGTGGTGAAATCGTAACAGCCTAACAATTTGGTATGCAACTTTATTAAATCAATAAAAAAAGTTATGCAAATTAGAAAAATAAATAAAAATGTATCTTTTGTTGTTTTAATTAAGGAAATAAATATTTTATATGAATACTCACCTGGAAAAACGCATATTATAATTGTCTAATTTAATCGTAACAGCCTACCAATGTACTTTCTTCTCGACTGTTTGATTGTTTTTTTCTGTGTGCTGATTATAATTGTCTAATTTAATGTAAATTTTTTTTTTTTTTAACTTGCAAGGTACAATGGAACATATTACTCCTATAAAGGAAATTGACTCAATCAAGGACAATGCTATAATCTGTAATTTATCATCTTTTAGTTTAATTTTCTAAATATATGTGTGGTTGTCTATGTGTGTATCTCTTTAAAAATTCTGCAATTTCATCATTTTATGACCCCCATTTGCGAAGTTGAGTATTTATTTCCAAAAATGCGAAACTCCAGGGACAATATTTGAAAATTTCTGTTTTCTTCCCCAATTCGCATTCTACTGTGAAATACTTCGCATCTTCATTCTTACACCCTTCGCATCCCTTCGCATTAATCACCTTCGCATTTTAACCTAATTAATCAAATGCAAACCACAAAATTTTCATTCCAGATGCGAACACAGTTTAGTTCTTGAACTCTAAACTTGCGAAATCAAAAATTCATATGTTGAACCCATATGCGAATATTAACCCAATTGACTTCAAATTGATTCACAGATGCAAACACTCGATTGTTTTACTTTCGCAAAATGAGCATCAATAACTCCACAATCGAGTTTTTAAATTCTTGCAAACAACAATTTCACAGTCCTTGACTTCGCGTTTTTCTTCACGAATCATCCCTCAATCATCAATCCAATTGCGAATCAAAACTCATATGTTCTTGCTTTATCGATTCATCGACTACACTCATACAAATGCGAACAATACTCAATTTCAAAATCGATTGAAACTTATAGCAAAGCTAAATCCAACTTCGCATTCAAAGCACACAAGTGTTATTGATTGCATTCATGAAATACTAACAAGATAATATATTATAATACAAATATACATATTTTAGGTGGTGCAATCGTAACAGCCTAACAATTTGGTATGCAACTTTATTAAATCAATAAAAAAAAGTTATGCAAATTGGACAAATAAATAAAAATATATCTTTTGTTGTTTTAATTAAGGAAATAAATATTTTATATGAATACTCACCTGGAAAAATGCATATTATAATTGTCTAATTTAATCGTAACAGCCTACCAATGTACTTTCTTCTTGACTGTTTGATTGTTTTTTTCTGTGTGCTGATTATAATTGTCTAATTTAATGTAAATTTTTTTTTTTTTTTTTTTTTTTTAACTTGCAAGGTACAATGGAACATATTACTCCTATAAAGGAAATTGACTCAATCAAGGACAATGCTATAATCTGTAATTTATCATGTTTTAGTTTAATTTTCTAAATATATGTGTGGTTGTCTATGTGTGTATCTCTTTAAAAATTCTGCAATTTCATCATTTTATGACCCCCATTTGCGAAGTTGAGTATTTATTTCCAAAAATGCGAAAATCCAGGGACAATATTTGAAAATTTCTGTTTTCTTCCCCAATTCGCATTCTAGTGTGAAATACTTCGCATCTTCATTCTTACACCCTTCGCATCCCTTCGCATTAATCACCTTCGCATTTTAACCTAATTAATCAAATGCAAACCACAAAATTTTCATTCCAGATGCGAACACAGTTTAGTTCTTGAAGTCTAAACTTGCGAAATCAAAAATTCATATGTTGAACCCATATGCGAATATTAACCCAATTGACTTCAAATTGATTCACAGATGCAAACACTTGATTGTTTTACTTTCGCAAAATGAGCATCAACAACTCCACAATCGAGTTTTTAAATTCTTGCAAACAACAATTTCACAGTCCTTGACTTCGCGTTTTTCTTCACGAATCATCCCTCAATCATCAATCCAATTGCGAATCAAAACTCATATGTTCTTGCTTTATCGATTCATCGACTACACTCATACAAATGCGAACAATACTCAATTTCAAAATCGATTGAAACTTATAGCAAAGCTAAATCCAACTTCGCATTCAAAGCACACAAGTGTTATTGATTGCATTCATGAAATACAAACAAGATAATATATTATAATACAAATATACATATTTTAGGTGGTGAAATCGTAACAGCCTAACAATTTGGTATGCAACTTTATTAAATCAATAAAAAAAGTTATGCAAATTGGAAAAATAAATAAAAATATATCTTTTGTTGTTTTAATTAAGGAAATAAATATTTTATATGAATACTCACCTGGAAAAACGCATATTATAATTGTCTAATTTAATCGTAACAGCCTACCAATGTACTTTCTTCTTGACTGTTTGATTGTTTTTTTCTGTGTGCTGATTATAATTGTCTAATTTAATGTAAATTTTTTTTTTTTTTAACTTGCAAGGTACAATGGAACATATTACTCCTATAAAGGAAATTGACTCAATCAAGGACAATGCTATAATCTGTAATTTATCATCTTTTAGTTTAATTTTCTAAATATATGTGTGGTTGTCTGTGTGTATCTCTTTAAAAATTCTGCAATTTCATCATTTTATGACCCCCATTTGCGAAGTTGAGTATTTATTTCCAAAAATGCGAAACTCCAGGGACAATATTTGAAATTTTCTGTTTTCTTCCCCAATTCGCATTCTACTGTGAAATACTTCGCATCTTCATTCTTACACCCTTCGCATCCCTTCGCATTAATCACCTTCGCATTTTAACCTAATTAATCAAATGCAAACCACAAAATTTTCATCCCAGATGCGAACACAGTTTAGTTCTTGAACTCTAAACTTGCGAAATCAAAAATTCATATGTTGAACCCATATGCGAATATTAACCCAATTGACTTCAAATTGATTCACAGATGCAAACACTCGATTGTTTTACTTTCGCAAAATGAGCATCAACAACTCCACAATCGAGTTTTTAAATTCTTGCAAACAACAATTTCACAGTTCTTGACTTCGCGTTTTTCTTCACGAATCATCCCTCAATCATCAATCCAATTGCGAATCAAAACTCATATGTTGTTGCTTTATCGATTCATCGACTACTCATACAAATGCGAACAATACTCAATTTCAAAATCGATTGAAACTTATAGCAAAGCTAAATCCAACTTCGCATTCAAAGCATACAAGTGTTATTGATTGCATTCATCATTTTATGACCCCCATTTGCGAAGTTGAGTATTTATTTCCAAAAATGCGAAATTCCAGGGACAATATTTGAAAATTTCTGTTTTCTTCCCCAATTCGCATTCTACTGTGAAATACTTCGCATCTTCATTCTTACACCCTTCGCATCCCTTCGCATCCCTTCGCATTAATCACCTTCGCATTTTAACCTAATTAATCAAATGCAAACCACAAAATTTTCATTCCAGATGCGAACACAGTTTAGTTCTTGAACTCTAAACTTGCGAAATCAAAAATTCATATGTTGAACCCATATGCGAATATTAACCCAATTGACTTCAAATTGATTCACAGATGCAAACACTCGATTGTTTTACTTTCGCAAAATGAGCATCAACAACTCCACAATCGAGTTTTTAAATTCTTGCAAACAACAATTTCACAGTCCTTGACTTCGCGTTTTTCTTCACGAATCATCCCTCAATCATCAATCCAATTGCGAATCAAAACTCATATGTTCTTGCTTTATCGATTCATCGACTACACTCATACAAATGCGAACAATACTCAATTTCAAAATCGATTGAAACTTATAGCAAAGCTAAATCCAACTTCGCATTCAAAGCACACAAGTGTTATTGATTGCATTCATGAAATACTAACAAGATAATATATTATAATACAAATATACATATTTTAGGTGGTGAAATCGTAACAGCCTAACAATTTGGTATGCAACTTTATTAAATCAATAAAAAAAGTTATGCAAATTAGAAAAATAAATAAAAATGTATCTTTTGTTGTTTTAATTAAGGAAATAAATATTTTATATGAATACTCACCTGGAAAAACGCATATTATAATTGTCTAATTTAATCGTAACAGCCTACCAATGTACTTTCTTCTCGACTGTTTGATTGTTTTTTTCTGTGTGCTGATTATAATTGTCTAATTTAATGTAAATTTTTTTTTTTTTTTTTTAACTTGCAAGGTACAATGGAACATATTACTCCTATAAAGGAAATTGACTCAATCAAGGACAATGCTATAATCTGTAATTTATCATCTTTTAGTTTAATTTTCTAAATATATGTGTGGTTGTCTATGTGTGTATCTCTTTAAAAATTCTGCAATTTCATCATTTTATGACCCCCATTTGCGAAGTTGAGTATTTATTTCCAAAAATGCGAAACTCCAGGGACAATATTTGAAAATTTCTGTTTTCTTCCCCAATTCGCATTCTACTGTGAAATACTTCGCATCTTCATTCTTACACCCTTCGCATCCCTTCGCATTAATCACCTTCGCATTTTAACCTAATTAATCAAATGCAAACCACAAAATTTTCATTCCAGATGCGAACACAGTTTAGTTCTTGAACTCTAAACTTGCGAAATCAAAAATTCATATGTTGAACCCATATGCGAATATTAACCCAATTGACTTCAAATTGATTCACAGATGCAAACACTCGATTGTTTTACTTTCGCAAAATGAGCATCAACAACTCCACAATCGAGTTTTTAAATTCTTGCAAACAACAATTTCACAGTTCTTGACTTCGCGTTTTTCTTCACGAATCATCCGTCAATCATCAATCCAATTGCGAATCAAAACTCATATGTTGTTGCTTTATCGATTCATCGACTACTCATACAAATGCGAACAATACTCAATTTCAAAATCGATTGAAACTTATAGCAAAGCTAAATCCAACTTCGCATTCAAAGCACACAAGTGTTATTGATTGCATTCATCATTTTATGACCCCCATTTGCGAAGTTGAGTATTTATTTCCAAAAATGCGAAACTCCAGGGACAATATTTGAAAATTTCTGTTTTCTTCCCCAATTCGCATTCTACTGTGAAATACTTCGCATCTTCATTCTTACACCCTTCGCATCCCTTCGCATTAATCACCTTCGCATTTTAACCTAATTAATCAAATGCAAACCAAAAAATTTTCATTCCAGATGCGAACACAGTTTAGTTCTTGAACTCTAAACTTGCGAAATCAAAAATTCATATGTTGAACCCATATGCGAATATTAACCCAATTGACTTCAAATTGATTCACAGATGCAAACACTCGATTGTTTTACTTTCGCAAAATGAGCATCAACAACTCCACAATCGAGTTTTTAAATTCTTGCATACAACAATTTCACAGTTCTTGACTTCGCGTTTTTCTTCACGAATCATCCCTCAATCATCAATCCAATTGCGAATCAAAACTCATATGTTGTTGCTTTATCGATTCATCGACTACTCATACAAATGCGAACAATACTCAATTTCAAAATCGATTGAAACTTATAGCAAAGCTAAATCCAACTTCGCATTCAAAGCATACAAGTGTTATTGATTGCATTCATCATTTTATGACCCCCATTTGCGAAGTTGAGTATTTATTTCCAAAAATGCGAAACTCCAGGGACAATATTTGAAAATTTCTGTTTTCTTCCCCAATTCGCATTCTACTGTGAAATACTTCGCATCTTCATTCTTACACCCTTCGCATCCCTTCGCATCCCTTCGCATTAATCACCTTCGCATTTTAACCTAATTAATCAAATGCAAACCACAAAATTTTCATTCCAGATGCAAACACAGTTTAGTTCTTGAACTCTAAACTTGCGAAATCAAAAATTCATATGTTGAACCCATATGCGAATATTAACCCAATTGACTTCAAATTGATTCACAGATGCAAACACTCGATTGTTTTACTTTCGCAAAATGAGCATCAACAACTCCACAATCGAGTTTTTAAATTCTTGCAAACAACAATTTCACAGTCCTTGACTTCGCGTTTTTCTTCACGAATCATCCCTCAATCATCAATCCAATTGCGAATCAAAACTCATATGTTCTTGCTTTATCGATTCATCGACTACACTCATACAAATGCGAACTATACTCAATTTCAAAATCGATTGAAACTTATAGCAAAGCTAAATCCAACTTCGCATTCAACGCATACAAGTGTTATTGATTGCATTCATGAAATACTAACAAGATAATATATTATAATACAAATATACATATTTTAGGTGGTGAAATCGTAACAGCCTAACAATTTGGTATGCAACTTTATTAAATCAATAAAAAAAGTTATGCAAATTGGAAAAATAAATAAAAATATATCTTTTGTTGTTTTAATTAAGGAAATGAATATTTGATATGAATACTCACCTGGAAAAACGCATATTATAATTGTCTAATTTAATCGTAACAGCCTACCAATGTACTTTCTTCTCGACTGTTTGATTGTTTTTTTCTATGTGCTGATTATAATTGTCTAATTTAATGTAAATTTTTTTTTTTAACTTGCAAGGTACAATGGAACATATTACTCCTATAAAGGAAATTGACTCAATCAAGGACAATGCTATAATCTGTAATTTATCATCTTTTAGTTTAATTTTCTAAATATATGTGTGGTTGTCTATGTGTGTATCTCTTTAAAAATTCTGCAATTTCATCATTTTATGACCCCCATTTGCGAAGTTGAGTATTTATTTCCAAAAATGCGAATCTCCAGGGACAATATTTGAAAATTTCTGTTTTCTTCCCCAATTCGCATTCTACTGTGAAATACTTCGCATCTTCATTCTTACACCCTTCGCATCCCTTCGCATTAATCACCTTCACATTTTAACCTAATTAATCAAATGCAAACCACAAAATTTTCATTCCAGATGCGAACACAGTTTAGTTCTTGAACTCTAAACTTGCGAAATCAAAAATTCATATGTTGAACCCATATGCGAATATTAACCCAATTGACTTCAAATTGATTCACAGATGCAAACACTCGATTGTTTTACTTTCGCAAAATGAGCATCAACAACTCCACAATCGAGTTTTTAAATTCTTGCAAACAACAATTTCACAGTCCTTGACTTCGCGTTTTTCTTCACGAATCATCCCTCAATCATCAATCCAATTGCGAATCAAAACTCATATGTTCTTGCTTTATCGATTCATCGACTACACTCATACAAATGCGAACAATACTCAATTTCAAAATCGATTGAAACTTATAGCAAAGCTAAATCCAACTTCGCATTCAAAGCACACAAGTGTTATTGATTGCATTCATGAAATACTAACAAGATAATATATTATAATACAAATATACATATTTTAGGTGGTGAAATCGTAACAGCCTAACAATTTGGTATGCAACTTTATTAAATCAATAAAAAAAGTTATGCAAATTGGAAAAATAAATAAAAATATATCTTTTGTTGTTTTAATTAAGGAAATAAATATTTTATATGAATACTCACCTGGAAAAACGCATATTATAATGGTCTAATTTAATCGTAACAGCCTACCAATGTACTTTCTTCTTGACTGTTTGATTGTTTTTTTCTGTGTGCTGATTATAATTGTCTAATTTAATGTAATTTTTTTTTTTTTAACTTGCAAGGTACAATGGAACATATTACTCCTATAAAGGAAATTGACTCAATCAAGGACAATGCTATAATCTGTAATTTATCATCTTTTAGTTTAATTTTCTAAATATATGTGTGGTTGTCTGTGTGTATCTCTTTAAAAATTCTGCAATTTCATCATTTTATGACCCCCATTTGCGAAGTTGAGTATTTATTTCCAAAAATGCGAAACTCCAGGGACAATATTTGAAAATTTGTTTTCTTCCCCAATTCGCATTCTACTGTGAAATACTTCGCATCTTCATTCTTACACCCTTCGCATCCCTTCGCATTAATCACCTTCGCATTTTAACCTAATTAATCAAATGCAAACCACAAAATGTTCATTCCAGATGCGAACACAGTTTAGTTCTTGAACTCTAAACTTGCGAAATCAAAAATTCATATGTTGAACCCATATGCGAATATTAACCCAATTGAATTCAAATTGATTCACAGATGCAAACACTCGATTGTTTTACTTTCGCAAAATGAGCATCAACAACTCCACAATCGAGTTTTTAAATTCTTGCAAACAACAATTTCACAGTTCTTGACTTCGCGTTTTTCTTCACGAATCATCCCTCAATCATCAATCCAATTGCGAATCAAAACTCATATGTTGTTGCTTTATCGATTCATCGACTACTCATACAAATGCGAACAATACTCAATTTCAAAATCGATTGAAACTTATAGCAAAGCTAAATCCAACTTCGCATTCAAAGCACACAAGTGTTATTGATTGCATTCATCATTTTATGACCCCCATTTGCGAAGTTGAGTATTTATTTCCAAAAATGCGAAACTCCAGGGACAATATTTGAAAATTTCTGTTTTCTTCCCCAATTCGCATTCTACTGTGAAATACTTCGCATCTTCATTCTTACACCCTTCGCATCCCTTCGCATTAATCACCTTCGCATTTTAACCTAATTAATCAAATGCAAACCACAAAATTTTCATTCCAGATGCGAACACAGTTTAGTTCTTGAACTCTAAACTTGCGAAATCAAAAATTCATATGTTGAACCCATATGCGAATATTAACCCAATTGACTTCAAATTGATTCACAGATGCAAACACTCGATTGTTTTACTTTCGCAAAATGAGCATCAATAACTCCACAATCGAGTTTTTAAATTCTTGCAAACAACAATTTCACAGTCCTTGACTTCGCGTTTTTCTTCACGAATCATCCCTTAATCATCAATCCAATTGCGAATCAAAACTCATATGTTCTTGCTTTATCGATTCATCGACTACACTCATACAAATGCGAACAATACTCAATTTCAAAATCGATTGAAACTTATAGCAAAGCTAAATCCAACTTCGCATTCAAAGCACACAAGTGTTATTGATTGCATTCATGAAATACTAACAAGATAATATATTATAATACAAATATACATATTTTAGGTGGTGAAATCGTAACAGCCTAACAATTTGGTATGCAACTTTATTAAATCAATAAAAAAAAGTTATGCAAATTGGACAAATAAATAAAAATATATCTTTTGTTGTTTTAATTAAGGAAATAAATATTTTATATGAATACTCACCTGGAAAAACGCATATTATAATTGTCTAATTTAATCGTAATAGCCTACCAATGTACTTTCTTCTTGACTGTTTGATTGTTTTTTTCTGTGTGCTGATTATAATTGTCTAATTTAATGTAAATTTTTTTTTTTTTTTTTTTTTTAACTTGCAAGGTACAATGGAACATATTACTCCTATAAAGGAAATTGACTCAATCAAGGACAATGCTATAATCTGTAATTTATCATCTTTTAGTTTAATTTTCTAAATATATGTGTGGTTGTCTATGTGTGTATCTCTTTAAAAATTCTGCAATTTCATCATTTTATGACCCCCATTTGCGAAGTTGAGTATTTATTTCCAAAAATGCGAAACTCCAGGGACAATATTTGAAAATTTGTTTTCTTCCCCAATTCGCATTCTAGTGTGAAATACTTCGCATCTTCATTCTTACACCCTTCGCATCCCTTCGCATTAATCACCTTCGCATTTTAACCTAATTAATCAAATGCAAACCACAAAATTTTCATTCCAGATGCGAACACAGTTTAGTTCTTGAACTCTAAACTTGCGAAATCAAAAATTCATATGTTGAACCCATATGCGAATATTAACCCAATTGACTTCAAATTGATTCACAGATGCAAACACTCGATTGTTTTACTTTCGCAAAATGAGCATCAACAACTCCACAATCGAGTTTTTAAATTCTTGCAAACAACAATTTCACAGTCCTTGACTTCGCGTTTTTCTTCACGAATCATCCCTCAATCATCAATCCAATTGCGAATCAAAACTCATATGTTCTTGCTTTATCGATTCATCGACTACACTCATACAAATGCGAACAATACTCAGTTTCAAAATCGATTGAAACTTATAGCAAAGCTAAATCCAACTTCGCATTCAAAGCACACAAGTGTTATTGATTGCATTCATGAAATACAAACAAGATAATATATTATAATACAAATATACATATTTTAGGTGGTGAAATCGTAACAGCCTAACAATTTGGTATGCAACTTTATTAAATCAATAAAAAAAGTTATGCAAATTGGAAAAATAAATAAAAATATATCTTTTGTTGTTTTAATTAAGGAAATAAATATTTTATATGAATACTCACCTGGAAAAACGCATATTATAATTGTCTAATTTAATCGTAACAGCCTACCAATGTACTTTCTTCTTGACTGTTTGATTGTTTTTTTCTGTGTGCTGATTATAATTGTCTAATTTAATGTAAATTTTTTTTTTTAACTTGCAAGGTACAATGGAACATATTACTCCTATAAAGGAAATTGACTCAATCAAGGACAATGCTATAATCTGTAATTTATCATCTTTTAGTTTAATTTTCTAAATATATGTGTGGTTGTCTGTGTGTATCTCTTTAAAAATTCTGCAATTTCATCATTTTATGACCCCCATTTGCGAAGTTGAGTATTTATTTCCAAAAATGCGAAACTCCAGGGACAATATTTGAAAATTTCTGTTTTCTTCCCCAATTCGCATTCTACTGTGAAATACTTCGCGTCTTCATTCTTACACCCTTCGCATCCCTTCGCATTAATCACCTTCGCATTTTAACCTAATTAATCAAATGCAAACCACAAAATTTTCATTCCAGATGCGAACACAGTTTAGTTCTTGAACTCTAAACTTGCGAAATCAAAAATTCATATGTTGAACCCATATGCGAATATTAACCCAATTGACTTCAAATTGATTCACAGATGCAAACACTCGATTGTTTTACTTTCGCAAAATGAGCATCAACAACTCCACAATCGAGTTTTTAAATTCTTGCAAACAACAATTTCACAGTTCTTGACTTCGCGTTTTTCTTCACGAATCATCCCTCAATCATCAATCCAATTGCGAATCAAAACTCATATGTTGTTGCTTTATCGATTCATCGACTACTCATACAAATGCGAACAATACTCAATTTCAAAATCGATTGAAACTTATAGCAAAGCTAAATCCAACTTCGCATTCAAAGTATACAAGTGTTATTGATTGCATTCATCATTTTATGACCCCCATTTGCTAAGTTGAGTATTTATTTCCAAAAATGCGAAATTCCAGGGACAATATTTGAAAATTTCTGTTTTCTTCCCCAATTCGCATTCTACTGTGAAATACTTCGCATCTTCATTCTTACACCCTTCGCATCCCTTCGCATCCCTTCGCATTAATCACCTTCGCATTTTAACCTAATTAATCAAATGCAAACCACAAAATTTTCATTCCAGATGCGAACACAGTTTAGTTCTTGAACTCTAAACTTGCGAAATCAAAAATTCATATGTTGAACCCATATGCGAATATTAACCCAATTGACTTCAAATTGATTCACAGATGCAAACACTCGATTGTTTTACTTTCGCAAAATGAGCATCAACAACTCCACAATCGAGTTTTTAAATTCTTGCAAACAACAATTTCACAGTCCTTGACTTCGCGTTTTTCTTCACGAATCATCCCTCAATCATCAATCCAATTGCGAATGAAAACTCATATGTTCTTGCTTTATCGATTCATCGACTACACTCATACAAGGAAATAAATATTTTATATGAATACTCACCTGGAAAAACGCATATTATAATTGTCTAATTTAATCGTAACAGCCTACCAATGTACTTTCTTCTCGACTGTTTGATTGTTTTTTTCTGTGTGCTGATTATAATTGTCTAATTTAATGTAAATTTTTTTTTTTTTTTAACTTGCAAGGTACAATGGAACATATTACTCCTATAAAGGAAATTGACTCAATCAAGGACAATGCTATAATCTGTAATTTATCATCTTTTAGTTTAATTTTCTAAATATATGTGTGGTTGTCTATGTGTGTATCTCTTTAAAAATTCTGCAATTTCATCATTTTATGACCCCCATTTGCGAAGTTGAGTATTTATTTCCAAAAATGCGAAACTCCAGGGACAATATTTGAAAATTTCTGTTTTCTTCCCCAATTCGCATTCTACTGTGAAATACTTCGCGTCTTCATTCTTACACCCTTCGCATCCCTTCGCATTAATCACCTTCGCATTTTAACCTAATTAATCAAATGCAAACCACAAAATTTTCATTCCAGATGCGAACACAGTTTAGTTCTTGAACTCTAAACTTGCGAAATCAAAAATTCATATGTTGAACCCATATGCGAATATTAACCCAATTGACTTCAGATTGATTCACAGATGCAAACACTCGATTGTTTTACTTTCGCAAAATGAGCATCAACAACTCCACAATCGAGTTTTTAAATTCTTGCAAACAACAATTTCACAGTCCTTGACTTCGCGTTTTTCTTCACGAATCATCCCTCAATCATCAATCCAATTACGGATCAAAACTCATATGTTCTTGCTTTATCGATTCATCGACTACAATCATACAAATGCGAACAATCTCAATTTCAAAATCGATTGAAACTTATAGCAAAGCTAAATCCAACTTCGCATTCAAAGCACACAAGTGTTATTGTTTGCATTCATGAAATACTAACAAGATAATATATTATAATACAAATATACATATTTTAGGTGGTGAAATCGTAACAGCCTAACAATTTGGTATGCAACTTTATTAAATCAATAAAAAAAGTTATGCAAATTGGAAAAATAAATAAAAATATATCTTTTGTTGTTTTAATTAAGGAAATAAATATTTTATATGAATACTCACCTGGAAAAACGCATATTATAATTGTCTAATTTAATCGTAACAGCCTACCAATGTACTTTCTTCTTGACTGTTTGATTGTTTTTTTCTGTGTGCTGATTATAATTGTCTAATTTAATGTAAATTTTTTTTTTTTTTAACTTGCAAGGTACAATGGAACATATTACTCCTATAAAGGAAATTGACTCAATCAAGGACAATGCTATAATCTGTAATTTATCATCTTTTAGTTTAATTTTCTAAATATATGTGTGGTTGTCTGTGTGTATCTCTTTAAAAATTCTGCAATTTCATCATTTTATGACCCCCATTTGCGAAGTTGAGTATTTATTTCCAAAAATGCGAAACTCCAGGGACAATATTTGAAAATTTGTTTTCTTCCCCAATTCGCATTCTACTGTGAAATACTTCGCATCTTCATTCTTACACCCTTCGCATCCCTTCGCATTAATCACCTTCGCATTTTGACCAAATTAATCAAATGCAAACCACAAAATTTTCATTACAGATGCGAACACAGTTTAGTTCTTGAACTCTAAACTTGCGAAATCAAAAATTCATATGTTGAACCCATATGCGAATATTAACCCAATTGACTTCAAATTGATTCACAGATGCAAACACTCGATTGTTTTACTTTCGCAAAATGAGCATCAACAACTCCACAATCGAGTTTTTAAATTCTTGCAAACAACAATTTCACAGTTCTTGACTTCGCGTTTTTCTTCACGAATCATCCCTCAATCATCAATCCAATTGCGAATCAAAACTCATATGTTGTTGCTTTATCGATTCATCGACTACTCATACAAATGCGAACAATACTCAATTTCAAAATCGATTGAAACTTATAGCAAAGCTAAATCCAACTTCGCATTCAAAGCACACAAGTGTTATTGATTGCATTCATCATTTTATGACCCCCATTTGCGAAGTTGAGTATTTATTTCCAAAAATGCGAAACTCCAGGGACAATATTTGAAAATTTCTGTTTTCTTCCCCAATTCGCATTCTACTGTGAAATACTTCGCATCTTCATTCTTACACCCTTCGCATCCCTTCGCATTAATCACCTTCGCATTTTACCCTAATTAATCAAACGCAAACCAAAAAATTTTCATTCCAGATGCAAACACAGTTTAGTTCTTGAACTCTAAACTTGCGAAATCAAAAATTCATATGTTGAACCCATATGCGAATATTAACCCAATTGACTTCAAATTGATTCACAGATGCTAACACTCGATTGTTTTACTTTCGCAAAATGAGCATCAACAACTCCACAATCGAGTTTTTAAATTCTTGCAAACAACAATTTCACAGTTCTTGACTTCGCGTTTTTCTTCACGAATCATCCCTCAATCATCAATCCAATTGCGAATCAAAACTCATATGTTGTTGCTTTATCGATTCATCGACTACTCATACAAATGCGAACAATACTCAATTTCAAAATCGATTGAAACTTATAGCAAAGCTAAATCCAACTTCGCATTCAAAGCACACAAGTGTTATTGATTGCATTCATCATTTTATGACCCCCATTTGCGAAGTTGAGTATTTATTTCCAAAAATGCGAAACTCCAGGGACAATATTTGAAAATTTCTGTTTTCTTCCCCAATTCGCATTCTACTGTGAAATACTTCGCATCTTCATTCTTACACCTTTCGCATCCCTTCGCATTAATCACCTTCGCATTTTAACCTAATTAATCAAATGCAAACCACAAAATTTTCATTCCAGATGCGAACACAGTTTAGTTCTTGAACTCTAAACTTGCGAAATCAAAAATTCATATGTTGAACCCATATGCGAATATTAACCCAATTGACTTCAAATTGATTCACAGATGCAAACACTCGATTGTTTTACTTTCGCAAAATGAGCATCAACAACTCCACAATCGAGTTTTTAAATTCTTGCACACAACAATTTCACAGTTCTTGACTTCGCGTTTTTCTTCACGAATCATCCCTCAATCATCAATCCAATTGCGAATCAAAACTCATATGTTGTTGCTTTATCGATTCATCGACTACTCATACAAATGCGAACAATACTTAATTTCAAAATCGATTGAAACTTATAGCAAAGCTAAATCCAACTTCGCATTCAAAGCACACAAGTGTTATTGATTGCATTCATCATTTTATGACCCCCATTTGCGAAGTTGAGTATTTATTTCCAAAAATGCAAAACTCCAGGGACAATATTTGAAAATTTCTGTTTTCTTCCCCAATTCGCATTCTACTGTGAAATACTTCGCATCTTCATTCTTACACCCTTCGCATCCCTTCGCATTAATCACCTTCGCATTTTAACCTAATTAATCAAATGCAAACCAAAAAATTTTCATTCCAGATGCGAACACAGTTTAGTTCTTGAACTCTAAACTTGCGAAATCAAAAATTCATATGTTGAACCCATATGCGAATATTAACCCAATTGACTTCAAATTGATTCACAGATGCAAACACTCGATTGTTTTACTTTCGCAAAATGAGCATCAACAACTCCACAATCGAGTTTTTAAATTCTTGCAAACAACAATTTCACAGTTCTTGACTTCGCGTTTTTCTTCACGAATCATCCCTCAATCATCAATCCAATTGCGAATCAAAACTCATATGTTGTTGCTTTATCGATTCATCGACTACTCATACAAATGCGAACAATACTCAATTTCAAAATCGATTGAAACTTATAGCAAAGCTAAATCCAACTTCGCATTCAAAGCACACAAGTGTTATTGATTGCATTCATCATTTTATGACCCCCATTTGCGAAGTTGAGTATTTATTTCCAAAAATGCGAAACTCCAGGGACAATATTTGAAAATTTCTGTTTTCTTCCCCAATTCGCATTCTACTGTGAAATACTTCGCATCTTCATTCTTACACCCTTCGCATCCCTTCGCATTAATCACCTTCGCATTTTAACCTAATTAATCAAACGCAAACCAAAAAATTTTCATTCCAGATGCAAACACAGTTTAGTTCTTGAACTCTAAACTTGCGAAATCAAAAATTCATATGTTGAACCCATATGCGAATATTAACCCAATTGACTTCAAATTGTTTCACAGATGCAAACACTCGATTGTTTTACTTTCGCAAAATGAGCATCAACAACTCCACAATCGAGTTTTTAAATTCTTGCAAACAACAATTTCACAGTTCTTGACTTCGCGTTTTTCTTCACGAATCATCCCTCAATCATCAATCCAATTGCGAATCAAAACTCATATGTTGTTGCTTTATCGATTCATCGACTACTCATACAAATGCGAACAATACTCAATTTCAAAATCGATTGAAACTTATAGCAAAGCTAAATCCAACTTCGCATTCAAAGCACACAAGTGTTATTGATTGCATTCATCATTTTATGACCCCCATTTGCGAAGTTGAGTATTTATTTCCAAAAATGCGAAACTCCAGGGACAATATTTGAAAATTTCTGTTTTCTTCCCCAATTCGCATTCTACTGTGAAATACTTCGCATCTTCATTCTTACACCTTTCGCATCCCTTCGCATTAATCACCTTCGCATTTTAACCTAATTAATCAAATGCAAACCACAAAATTTTCATTCCAGATGCGAACACAGTTTAGTTCTTGAACTCTAAACTTGCGAAATCAAAAATTCATATGTTGAACCCATATGCGAATATTAACCCAATTGACTTCAAATTGATTCACAGATGCAAACACTCGATTGTTTTACTTTCGCAAAATGAGCATCAACAACTCCACAATCGAGTTTTTAAATTCTTGCAAACAACAATTTCACAGTTCTTGACTTCGCGTTTTTCTTCACGAATCATCCCTCAATCATCAATCCAATTGCGAATCAAAACTCATATGTTGTTGCTTTATCGATTCATCGACTACTCATACAAATGCGAACAATACTCAATTTCAAAATCGATTGAAACTTATAGCAAAGCTAAATCCAACTTCGCATTCAAAGCACACAAGTGTTATTGATTGCATTCATGAAATACTAACAAGATAATATATTATAATACAAATATACATATTTTCGGTGGTGAAATCGTAACAGCCTAACAATTTGGTATGCAACTTTATTAAATCAATAAAAAAAGTTATGCAAATTGGAAAAATAAATAAAAATATATCTTTTGTTGTTTTAATTAAGGAAATAAATATTTTATATGAATACTCACCTGGAAAAACGCATATTATAATTGTCTAATATAATCGTAACAGCCTACCAATGTACTTTCTTCTCGACTGTTTGATTGTTTTTTTCTGTGTGCTGATTATAATTGTCTAATTTAATGTAAATTTTTTTTTTTTTTTTAACTTGCAAGGTACAATGGAACATATTACTCGTATAAAGGAAATTGACTCAATCAAGGACAATGTTATAATCTGTAATTTATCATCTTTTAGTTTAATTTTCTAAATATATGTGTGGTTGTCTGTGTGTATCTCTTTAAAAATTCTGCAATTTCATCATTTTATGACCCCCATTTGCGAAGTTGAGTATTTATTTCCAAAAATGCGAAACTCCAGGGACAATATTTGAAAATTTCTGTTTTCTTCCCCAATTCGCATTCTACTGTGAAATACTTCGCATCTTCATTCTTACACCCTTCGCATCCCTTCGCATTAATCACCTTCGCATTTTAACCTAATTAATCAAATGCAAACCACAAAATTTTCATTCCAGATGCGAACACAGTTTAGTTCTTGAACTCTAAACTTGCGAAATCAAAAATTCATATGTTGAACCCATATGCGAATATTAACCCAATTGACTTCAAATTGATTCACAGATGCAAACACTCGATTGTTTTACTTTCGCAAAATGAGCATCAACAACTCCACAATCGAGTTTTTAAATTCTTGCAAACAACAATTTCACAGTCCTTGACTTCGCGTTTTTCTTCACGAATCATCCCTCAATCATCAATCCAATTGCGAATCAAAACTTATATGTTCTTGCTTTATCGATTCATCGACTACACTCATACAAATGCGAACAATACTCAATTTCAAAATCGATTGAAACTTATAGCAAAGCTAAATCCAACTTCGCATTCAAAGCACACAAGTGTTATTGATTGCATTCATGAAATACTAACAAGATAATACATTATAATACAAATATACATATTTTAGGTGGTGAAATCGTAACAGCCTAACAATTTGGTATGCAACTTTATTAAATCAATAAAAAAAGTTATGCAAATTGGAAAAATAAATAAAAATATATCTTTTGTTGTTTTAATTAAGGAAATAAATATTTTATATGAATACTCACCTGGAAAAACGCATATTATAATTGTCTAATTTAATCGTAACAGCCTACCAATGTACTTTCTTCTCGACTGTTTGATTGTTTTTTTCTGTGTGCTGATTATAATTGTCTAATTTAATGTAAATTTTTTTTTTTTTTTTTTAACTTGCAAGGTACAATGGAACATATTACTCCTATAAAGGAAATTGACTCAATCAAGGACAATGCTATAATCTGTAATTTATCATCTTTTAGTTTAATTTTCTAAATATATGTGTGGTTGTCTATGTGTGTATCTCTTTAAAAATTTTGCAATTTCATCATTTTATGACCCCCATTTGCGAAGTTGAGTATTTATTTCCAAAAATGCGAAACTCCAGGGACAATATTTGAAAATTTGTTTTCTTCCCCAATTCGCATTCTACTGTGAAATACTTCGCATCTTCATTCTTACACCCTTTGCATCCCTTCGCATTAATCACCTTCGCATTTTAACCTAATTAATCAAATGCAAACCACAAAATTTTCATTCCAGATGCGAACACAGTTTAGTTCTTGAACTCTAAACTTGCGAAATCAAAAATTCATATGTTGAACCCATATGCGAATATTAACCCAATTGACTTCAAATTGATTCACAGATGCAAACACTCGATTGTTTTACTTTCGCAAAATGAGCATCAACAACTCCACAATCGAGTTTTTAAATTCTTGCAAACAACAATTTCACAGTTCTTGACTTCGCGTTTTTCTTCACGAATCATCCCTCAATCATCAATCCAATTGCGAATCAAAACTCATATGTTGTTGCTTTATCGATTCATCGACTACTCATACAAATGCGAACAATACTCAATTTCAAAATCGATTGAAACTTATAGCAAAGCTAAATCCAACTTCGCATTCAAAGCACACAAGTGTTATTGATTGCATTCATCATTTTATGACCCCCATTTGCGAAGTTGAGTATTTATTTCCAAAAATGCGAAACTCCAGGGACAATATTTGAAAATTTCTGTTTTCTTCCCCAATTCGCATTCTACTGTGAAATACTTCGCATCTTCATTCTTACACCCTTCGCATCCCTTCGCATTAATCACCTTCGCATTTTAACCTAATTAATCAAACGCAAACCAAAAAATTTTCATTCCAGATGCAAACACAGTTTAGTTCTTGAACTCTAAACTTGCGAAATCAAAAATTCATATGTTGAACCCATATGCGAATATTAACCCAATTGACTTCAAATTGTTTCACAGATGCAAACACTCGATTGTTTTACTTTCGCAAAATGAGCATCAACAACTCCACAATCGAGTTTTTAAATTCTTGCAAACAACAATTTCACAGTTCTTGACTTCGCGTTTTTCTTCACGAATCATCCCTCAATCATCAATCCAATTGCGAATCAAAACTCATATGTTGTTGCTTTATCGATTCATCGACTACTCATACAAATGCGAACAATACTCAATTTCAAAATCGATTGAAACTTATAGCAAAGCTAAATCCAACTTCGCATTCAAAGCACACAAGTGTTATTGATTGCATTCATCATTTTATGACCCCCATTTGCGAAGTTGAGTATTTATTTCCAAAAATGCGAAACTCCAGGGACAATATTTGAAAATTTCTGTTTTCTTCCCCAATTCGCATTCTACTGTGAAATACTTCGCATCTTCATTCTTACACCTTTCGCATCCCTTCGCATTAATCACCTTCGCATTTTAACCTAATTAATCAAATGCAAACCACAAAATTTTCATTCCAGATGCGAACACAGTTTAGTTCTTGAACTCTAAACTTGCGAAATCAAAAATTCATATGTTGAACCCATATGCGAATATTAACCCAATTGACTTCAAATTGATTCACAGATGCAAACACTCGATTGTTTTACTTTCGCAAAATGAGCATCAACAACTCCACAATCGAGTTTTTAAATTCTTGCAAACAACAATTTCACAGTTCTTGACTTCGCATTTTTCTTCACGAATCATCCCTCAATCATCAATCCAATTGCGAATCAAAACTCATATGTTGTTGCTTTATCGATTCATCGACTACTCATACAAATGCGAACAATACTCAATTTCAAAATCGATTGAAACTTATAGCAAAGCTAAATCCAACTTCGCATTCAAAGCACACAAGTGTTATTGATTGCATTCATGAAATACTAACAAGATAATATATTATAATACAAATATACATATTTTAGGTGGTGAAATCGTAACAGCCTAACAATTTGGTATGCAACTTTATTAAATCAATAAAAAAAGTTATGCAAATTGGAAAAATAAATAAAAATATATCTTTTGTTGTTTTAATTAAGGAAATAAATATTTTATATGAATACTCACCTGGAAAAACGCATATTATAATTGTCTAATATAATCGTAACAGCCTACCAATGTACTTTCTTCTCGACTGTTTGATTGTTTTTTTCTGTGTGCTGATTATAATTGTCTAATTTAATGTAAATTTTTTTTTTTTTTTAACTTGCAAGGTACAATGGAACATATTACTCGTATAAAGGAAATTGACTCAATCAAGGACAATGTTATAATCTGTAATTTATCATCTTTTAGTTTAATTTTCTAAATATATGTGTGGTTGTCTGTGTGTATCTCTTTAAAAATTCTGCAATTTCATCATTTTATGACCCCCATTTGCGAAGTTGAGTATTTATTTCCAAAAATGCGAAACTCCAGGGACAATATTTGAAAATTTCTGTTTTCTTCCCCAATTCGCATTCTACTGTGAAATACTTCGCATCTTCATTCTTACACCCTTCGCATCCCTTCGCATTAATCACCTTCGCATTTTAACCTAATTAATCAAATGCAAATCACAAAATTTTCATTCCAGATGCGAACACAGTTTAGTTCTTGAACTCTAAACTTGCGAAATCAAAAATTCATATGTTGAACCCATATGCGAATATTAACCCAATTGACTTCAAATTGATTCACAGATGCAAACACTAGATTGTTTTACTTTCGCAAAATGAGCATCAACAACTCCACAATCGAGTTTTTAAATTCTTGCAAACAACAATTTCACAGTTCTTGACTTCGCGTTTTTCTTCACGAATCATCCCTCAATCATCAATCCAATTGCGAATCAAAACTCATATGTTGTTGCTTTATCGATTCATCGACTACTCATACAAATGCGAACAATACTCAATTTCAAAATCGATTGAAACTTATAGCAAAGCTAAATCCAACTTCGCATTCAAAACACACAAGTGTTATTGATTGCATTCATGAAATACTAACAAGATAATATATTATAATACAAATATACATATTTTAGGTGGTGAAATCGTAACAGCCTAACAATTTGGTATGCAACTTTATTAAATCAATAAAAAAAGTTATGCAAATTGGAAAAATAAATAAAAATATATCTTTTGTTGTTTTAATTAAGGAAATAAATATTTTATATGAATACTCACCTGGAAAAACGCATATTATAATTGTCTAATTTAATCGTAACAGCCTACCAATGTACTTTCTTCTCGACTGTTTGATTGTTTTTTTCTGTGTGCTGATTATAATTGTCTAATTTAATGTAAATTTTTTTTTTTTTTTTTAACTTGCAAGGTACAATGGAACATATTACTCGTATAAAGGAAATTGACTCAATCAAGGACAATGCTATAATCTGTAATTTATCATCTTTTAGTTTAATTTTCTAAATATATGTGTGGTTGTCTGTGTGTATCTCTTTAAAAATTCTGCAATTTCATCATTTTATGACCCCCATTTGCGAAGTTGAGTATTTATTTCCAAAAATGCGAAACTCCAGGGACAATATTTGAAAATTTCTGTTTTCTTCCCCAATTCGCATTCTACTGTGAAATACTTCGCATCTTCATTCTTACACCCTTCGCATCCCTTCGCATTAATCACCTTCGCATTTTAACCTAATTAATCAAATGCAAACCACAAAATTTTCATTCCAGATGCGAACACAGTTTAGTTCTTGAACTCTAAACTTGCGAAATCAAAAATTCATATGTTGAACCCATATGCGAATATTAACCCAATTGACTTCAAATTGATTCACAGATGCAAACACTAGATTGTTTTACTTTCGCAAAATGAGCATCAACAACTCCACAATCGAGTTTTTAAATTCTTGCAAACAACAATTTCACAGTTCTTGACTTCGCGTTTTTCTTCACGAATCATCCCTCAATCATCAATCCAATTGCGAATCAAAACTCATATGTTGTTGCTTTATCGATTCATCGACTACTCATACAAATGCGAACAATACTCAATTTCAAAATCGATTGAAACTTATAGCAAAGCTAAATCCAACTTCGCATTCAAAGCACACAAGTGTTATTGATTGCATTCATGAAATACTAACAAGATAATATATTATAATACAAATATACATATTTTAGGTGGTGAAATCGTAACAGCCTAACAATTTGGTATGCAACTTTATTAAATCAATAAAAAAAGTTATGCAAATTGGAAAAATAAATAAAAATATATCTTTTGTTGTTTTAATTAAGGAAATAAATATTTTATATGAATACTCACCTGGAAAAACGCATATTATAATTGTCTAATTTAATCGTAACAGCCTACCAATGTACTTTCTTCTCGACTGTTTGATTGTTTTTTTCTGTGTGCTGATTATAATTGTCTAATTTAATGTAAATTTTTTTTTTTTTTTAACTTGCAAGGTACAATGGAACATATTACTCGTATAAAGGAAATTGACTCAATCAAGGACAATGCTATAATCTGTAATTTATCATCTTTTAGTTTAATTTTCTAAATATATGTGTGGTTGTCTGTGTGTATCTCTTTAAAAATTCTGCAATTTCATCATTTTATGACCCCCATTTGCGAAGTTGAGTATTTATTTCCAAAAATGCGAAACTCCAGGGACAATATTTGAAAATTTCTGTTTTCTTCCCCAATTCGCATTCTACTGTGAAATACTTCGCATCTTCATTCTTACACCCTTCGCATCCCTTCGCATTAATCACCTTCGCATTTTAACCTAATTAATCAAATGCAAACCACAAAATTTTCATTCCAGATGCGAACACAGTTTAGTTCTTGAACTCTAAACTTGCGAAATCAAAAATTCATATGTTGAACCCATATGCGAATATTAACCCAATTGACTTCAAATTGATTCACAGATGCAAACACTCGATTGTTTTACTTTCGCAAAATGAGCATCAACAACTCCACAATCGAGTTTTTAAATTCTTGCAAACAACAATTTCACAGTCCTTGACTTCGCGTTTTTCTTCACGAATCATCCCTCAATCATCAATCCAATTGCGAATCAAAACTCATATGTTCTTGCTTTATCGATTCATCGACTACACTCATACAAATGCGAACAATACTCAATTTCAAAATCGATTGAAACTTATAGCAAAGCTAAATCCAACTTCGCATTCAAAGCACACAAGTGTTATTGATTGCATTCATGAAATACTAACAAGATAATATATTATAATACAAATATACATATTTTAGGTGGTGAAATCGTAACAGCCTAACAATTTGGTATGCAACTTTATTAAATCAATAAAAAAAGTTATGCAAATTGGAAAAATAAATAAAAATATATCTTTTGTTGTTTTAATTAAGGAAATAAATATTTTATATGAATACTCACCTGGAAAAACGCATATTATAATTGTCTAATTTAATCGTAACAGCCTACCAATGTACTTTCTTCTCGACTGTTTGATTGTTTTTTTCTGTGTGCTGATTATAATTGTCTAATTTAATGTAAATTTTTTTTTTTTTTTTAACTTGCAAGGTACAATGGAACATATTACTCGTATAAAGGAAATTGACTCAATCAAGGACAATGCTATAATCTGTAATTTATCATCTTTTAGTTTAATTTTCTAAATATATGTGTGGTTGTCTGTGTGTATCTCTTTAAAAATTCTGCAATTTCATCATTTTATGACCCCCATTTGCGAAGTTGAGTATTTATTTCCAAAAATGCGAAACTCCAGGGACAATATTTGAAAATTTCTGTTTTCTTCCCCAATTCGCATTCTACTGTGAAATACTTCGCATCTTCATTCTTACACCCTTCGCATCCCTTCGCATTAATCACCTTCGCATTTTAACCTAATTAATCAAATGCAAACCACAAAATTTTCATTCCAGATGCGAACACAGTTTAGTTCTTGAACTCTAAACTTGCGAAATCAAAAATTCATATGTTGAACCCATATGCAAATATTAACCCAATTGACTTCAAATTGATTCACAGATGCAAACACTCGATTGTTTTACTTTCGCAAAATGAGCATCAACAACTCCACAATCGAGTTTTTAAATTCTTGCAAACAACAATTTCACAGTCCTTGACTTCGCGTTTTTCTTCACGAATCATCCCTCAATCATCAATCCAATTGCGAATCAAAACTCATATGTTCTTGCTTTATCGATTCATCGACTACACTCATACAAATGCGAACAATACTCAATTTCAAAATCGATTGAAACTTATAGCAAAGCTAAATCCAACTTCGCATTCAAAGCACACAAGTGTTATTGATTGCATTCATGAAATACTAACAAGATAATATATTATAATACAAATATACATATTTTAGGTGGTGAAATCGTAACAGCCTAACAATTTGGTATGCAACTTTATTAAATCAATAAAAAAAGTTATGCAAATTGGAAAAATAAATAAAAATATATCTTTTGTTGTTTTAATTAAGGAAATAAATATTTTATATGAATACTCACCTGGAAAAACGCATATTATAATTGTCTAATTTAATCGTAACAGCCTACCAATGTACTTTCTTCTCGACTGTTTGATTGTTTTTTTCTGTGTGCTGATTATAATTGTCTAATTTAATGTAAATTTTTTTTTTTTTTTTAACTTGCAAGGTACAATGGAACATATTACTCGTATAAAGGAAATTGACTCAATCAAGGACAATGCTATAATCTGTAATTTATCATCTTTTAGTTTAATTTTCTAAATATATGTGTGGTTGTCTGTGTGTATCTCTTTAAAAATTCTGCAATTTCATCATTTTATGACCCCCATTTGCGAAGTTGAGTATTTATTTCCAAAAATGCGAAACTCCAGGGACAATATTTGAGAATTTGTTTTCTTCCCCAATTCGCATTCTACTGTGAAATACTTCGCATCTTCATTCTTACACCCTTCGCATCCCTTCGCATTAATCACCTTCGCATTTTAACCTAATTAATCAAATGCAAACCACAAAATTTTCATTCCAGATGCGAACACAGTTTAGTTCTTGAACTCTAAACTTGCGAAATCAAAAATTCATATGTTGAACCCATATGCGAATATTAACCCAATTGACTTCAAATTGATTCACAGATGCAAACACTCGATTGTTTTACTTTCGCAAAATGAGCATCAACAACTCCACAATCGAGTTTTTAAATTCTTGCAAACAACAATTTCACAGTTCTTGACTTCGCGTTTTTCTTCACGAATCATCCCTCAATCATCAATCCAATTGCGAATCAAAACTCATATGTTGTTGCTTTATCGATTCATCGACTACTCATACAAATGCGAACAATACTCAATTTCAAAATCGATTGAAACTTATAGCAAAGCTAAATCCAACTTCGCATTCAAAGCACACAAGTGTTATTGATTGCATTCATCATTTTATGACCCCCATTTGCGAAGTTGAGTATTTATTTCCAAAAATGCGAAACTCCAGGGACAATATTTGAAAATTTCTGTTTTCTTCCCCAATTCGCATTCTACTGTGAAATACTTCGCATCTTCATTCTTACACCCTTCGCATCCCTTCGCATTAATCACCTTCGCATTTTAACCTAATTAATCAAATGCAAACCAAAAAATTTTCATTCCAGATGCGAACACAGTTTAGTTCTTGAACTCTAAACTTGCGAAATCAAAAATTCATATGTTGAACCCATATGCGAATATTAACCCAATTGACTTCAAATTGATTCACAGATGCAAACACTCGATTGTTTTACTTTCGCAAAATGAGCATCAACAACTCCACAATCGAGTTTTTAAATTCTTGCAAACAACAATTTCACAGTTCTTGACTTCGCGTTTTTCTTCACGAATCATCCCTCAATCATCAATCCAATTGCGAATCAAAACTCATATGTTGTTGCTTTATCGATTCATCGACTACTCATACAAATGCGAACAATACTCAATTTCAAAATCGATTGAAACTTATAGCAAAGCTAAATCCAACTTCGCATTCAAAGCACACAAGTGTTATTGATTGCATTCATCATTTTATGACCCCCATTTGCGAAGTTGAGTATTTATTTCCAAAAATGCGAAATTCCAGGGACAATATTTGAAAATTTCTGTTTTCTTCCCCAATTCGCATTCTACTGTGAAATACTTCGCATCTTCATTCTTACACCCTTCGCATCCCTTCGCATTAATCACCTTCGCATTTTAACCTAATTAATCAAATGCAAACCACAAAATTTTCATTCCAGATGCGAACACAGTTTAGTTCTTGAACTCTAAACTTGCGAAACCAAAAATTCATATGTTGAACCCATATGCGAATATTAACCCAATTGACTTCAAATTGATTCACAGATGCAAACACTCGATTGTTTTACTTTCGCAAAATGAGCATCAACAACTCCACAATCGAGTTTTTAAATTCTTGCAAACAACAATTTCACAGTTCTTGACTTCGCGTTTTTCTTCACGAATCATCCCTCAATCATCAATCCAATTGCGAATCAAAACTCATATGTTGTTGCTTTATCGATTCATCGACTACTCATACAAATGCGAACAATACTCAATTTCAAAATCGATTGAAACTTATAGCAAAGCTAAATCCAACTTCGCATTCAAAGCACACAAGTGTTATTGATTGCATTCATGAAATACTAACAAGATAATATATTATAATACAAATATACATATTTTAGGTGGTGAAATCGTAACAGCCTAACAATTTGGTATGCAACTTTATTAAATCAATAAAAAAAGTTATGCAAATTGGAAAAATAAATAAAAATATATCTTTTGTTGTTTTAATTAAGGAAATAAATATTTTATATGAATACTCACTTGGAAAAACGCATATTATAATTGTCTAATTTAATCGTAACAGCCTACCAATGTACTTTCTTCTCGACTGTTTGATTGTTTTTTTCTGTGTGCTGATTATAATTGTCTAATTTAATGTAATTTTTTTTTTTTTTTAACTTGCAAGGTACAATGGAACATATTACTCGTATAAAGGAAATTGACTCAATCAAGGTCAATGCTATAATCTGTAATTTATCATCTTTTAGTTTAATTTTCTAAATATATGTGTGGTTGTCTGTGTGTATCTCTTTAAAAATTCTGCAATTTCATCATTTTATGACCCCCATTTGCGAAGTTGAGTATTTATTTCCAAAAATGCGAAACTCCAGGGACAATATTTGAAAATTTCTGTTTTCTTCCCCAATTCGCATTCTACTGTGAAATACTTCGCATCTTCATTCTTAAACCCTTCGCATCCCTTCGCATTAATCACCTTCGCATTTTAACCTAATTAATCAAATGCAAACCACAAAATTTTCATTCCAGATGCGAACACAGTTTAGTTCTTGAACTCTAAACTTGCGAAATCAAAAATTCATATGTTGAACCCATATGCGAATATTAACCCAATTGACTTCAAATTGATTCACAGATGCAAACACTCGATTGTTTTACTTTCGCAAAATGAGCATCAACAACTCCACAATCGAGTTTTTAAATTCTTGCAAACAACAATTTCACAGTCCTTGACTTCGCGTTTTTCTTCACGAATCATCCCTCAATCATCAATCCAATTGCGAATCAAAACTCATATGTTGTTGCTTTATCGATTCATCGACTACACTCATACAAATGCGAACAATACTCAATTTCAAAATCGATTGAAACTTATAGCAAAGCTAAATCCAACTTCGCATTCAAAGCACACAAGTGTTATTGATTGCATTCATGAAATACTAACAAGATAATATATTATAACACAAATATACATATTTTAGGTGGTGAAATCGTAACAGCCTAACAATTTGGTATGCAACTTTATTAAATCAATAAAAAAAGTTATGCAAATTGGAAAAATAAATAAAAATATATCTTTTGTTGTTTTAATTAAGGAAATAAATATTTTATATGAATACTCACCTGGAAAAACGCATATTATAATTGTCTAATTTAATCGTAACAGCCTACCAATGTACTTTCTTCTCGACTGTTTGATTGTTTTTTTCTGTGTGCTGATTATAATTGTCTAATTTAATGTAAATTTTTTTTTTTTTAACTTGCAAGGTACAATGGAACATATTACTCGTATAAAGGAAATTGACTCAATCAAGGACAATGCTATAATCTGTAATTTATCATCTTTTAGTTTAATTTTCTAAATATATGTGTGGTTGTCTGTGTGTATCTCTTTAAAAATTCTGCAATTTCATCATTTTATGACCCCCATTTGCGAAGTTGAGTATTTATTTCCAAAAATGCGAAACTCCAGGGACAATATTTGAAAATTTCTGTTTTCTTCCCCAATTCGCATTCTACTGTGAAATACTTCGCATCTTCATTCTTACACCCTTCGCATCCCTTCGCATTAATCACCTTCGCATTTTAACCTAATTAATCAAATGCAAACCACAAAATTTTCATTCCAGATGCGAACACAGTTTAGTTCTTGAACTCTAAACTTGCGAAATCAAAAATTCATATGTTGAACCCATATGCGAATATTAACCCAATTGACTTCAAATTGATTCACAGATGCAAACACTCGATTGTTTTACTTTCGCAAAATGAGCATCAACAACTCCACAATCGAGTTTTTAAATTCTTGCAAACAACAATTTCACAGTCCTTGACTTCGCGTTTTTCTTCACGAATCATCCCTCAATCATCAATCCAATTGCGAATCAAAACTCATATGTTCTTGCTTTATCGATTCATCGACTACACTCATACAAATGCGAACAATACTCAATTTCAAAATCGATTGAAACTTATAGCAAAGCTAAATCCAACTTCGCATTCAAAGCACACAAGTGTTATTGATTGCATTCATGAAATACTAATAAGATAATATATTATAATACAAATATACATATTTTAGGTGGTGAAATCGTAACAGCCTAACAATTTGGTATGCAACTTTATTAAATCAATAAAAAAAGTTATGCAAATTGGAAAAATAAATAAAAATATATCTTTTGTTGTTTTAATTAAGGAAATAAATATTTTATATGAATACTCACCTGGAAAAACGCATATTATAATTGTCTAATTTAATCGTAACAGCCTACCAATGTACTTTCTTCTCGACTGTTTGATTGTTTTTTTCTGTGTGCTGATTATAATTGTCTAATTTAATGTAAATTTTTTTTTTTTTTTTTTAACTTGCAAGGTACAATGGAACATATTACTCGTATAAAGGAAATTGACTCAATCAAGGACAATGCTATAATCTGTAATTTATCATCTTTTAGTTTAATTTTCTAAATATATGTGTGGTTGTCTGTGTGTATCTCTTTAAAAATTCTGCAATTTCATCATTTTATGACCCCCATTTGCGAAGTTGAGTATTTATTTCCAAAAATGCGAAACTCCAGGGACAATATTTGAAAATTTCTGTTTTCTTCCCCAATTCGCATTCTACTGTGAAATACTTCGCATCTTCATTCTTACACCCTTCGCATCCCTTCGCATTAATCACCTTCGCATTTTAACCTAATTAATCAAATGCAAACCACAAAATTTTCATTCCAGATGCGAACACAGTTTAGTTCTTGAACTCTAAACTTGCGAAATCAAAAATTCATATGTTGAACCCATATGCGAATATTAACCCAATTGACTTCAAATTGATTCACAGATGCAAACACTCGATTGTTTTACTTTCGCAAAATGAGCATCAACAACTCCACAATCGAGTTTTTAAATTCTTGCAAACAACAATTTCACAGTCCTTGACTTCGCGTTTTTCTTCACGAATCATCCCTCAATCATCAATCCAATTGCGAATCAAAACTCATATGTTCTTGCTTTATCGATTCATCGACTACACTCATACAAATGCGAACAATACTCAATTTCAAAATCGATTGAAACTTATAGCAAAGCTAAATCCAACTTCGCATTCAAAGCACACAAGTGTTATTGATTGCATTCATGAAATACTAATAAGATAATATATTATAATACAAATATACATATTTTAGGTGGTGAAATCGTAACAGCCTAACAATTTGGTATGCAACTTTATTAAATCAATAAAAAAAGTTATGCAAATTGGAAAAATAAATAAAAATATATCTTTTGTTGTTTTAATTAAGGAAATAAATATTTTATATGAATACTCACCTGGAAAAACGCATATTATAATTGTCTAATTTAATCGTAACAGCCTACCAATGTACTTTCTTCTCGACTGTTTGATTGTTTTTTTCTGTGTGCTGATTATAATTGTCTAATTTAATGTAAATTTTTTTTTTTTTTTTTAACTTGCAAGGTACAATGGAACATATTACTCGTATAAAGGAAATTGACTCAATCAAGGACAATGCTATAATCTGTAATTTATCATCTTTTAGTTTAATTTTCTAAATATATGTGTGGTTGTCTGTGTGTATCTCTTTAAAAATTCTGCAATTTCATCATTTTATGACCCCCATTTGCGAAGTTGAGTATTTATTTCCAAAAATGCGAAACTCCAGGGACAATATTTGAAAATTTCTGCTTTCTTCCCCAATTCGCATTCTACTGTGAAATACTTCGCATCTTCATTCTTACACCCTTCGCATCCCTTCGCATTAATCACCTTCGCATTTTAACCTAATTAATCAAATGCAAACCACAAAATTTTCATTCCAGATGCGAACACAGTTTAGTTCTTGAACTCTAAACTTGCGAAATCAAAAATTCATATGTTGAACCCATATGCGAATATTAACCCAATTGACTTCAAATTGATTCACAGATGCAAACACTCGATTGTTTTACTTTCGCAAAATGAGCATCAACAACTCCACAATCGAGTTTTTAAATTCTTGCAAACAACAATTTCACAGTCCTTGACTTCGCGTTTTTCTTCACGAATCATCCCTCAATCATCAATCCAATTGCGAATCAAAACTCATATGTTCTTGCTTTATCGATTCATCGACTACACTCATACAAATGCGAACAATACTCAATTTCAAAATCGATTGAAACTTATAGCAAAGCTAAATCCAACTTCGCATTCAAAGCACACAAGTGTTATTGATTGCATTCATGAAATACTAATAAGATAATATATTATAATACAAATATACATATTTTAGGTGGTGAAATCGTAACAGCCTAACAATTTGGTATGCAACTTTATTAAATCAATAAAAAAAGTTATGCAAATTGGAAAAATAAATAAAAATATATCTTTTGTTGTTTTAATTAAGGAAATAAATATTTTATATGAATACTCACCTGGAGAAACGCATATTATAATTGTCTAATTTAATCGTAACAGCCTACCAATGTACTTTCTTCTCGACTGTTTGATTGTTTTTTTCTGTGTGCTGATTATAATTGTCTAATTTAATGTAAATTTTTTTTTTTTTTTTTTTTAACTTGCAAGGTACAATGGAACATATTACTCGTATAAAGGAAATTGACTCAATCAAGGACAATGCTATAATCTGTAATTTATCATCTTTTAGTTTAATTTTCTAAATATATGTGTGGTTGTCTGTGTGTATCTCTTTAAAAATTCTGCAATTTCATCATTTTATGACCCCCATTTGCGAAGTTGAGTATTTATTTCCAAAAATGCGAAACTCCAGGGACAATATTTGAAAATTTCTGTTTTCTTCCCCAATTCGCATTCTACTGTGAAATACTTCGCATCTTCATTCTTACACCCTTCGCATCCCTTCGCATTAATCACCTTCGCATTTTAACCTAATTAATCAAATGCAAACCACAAAATTTTCATTCCAGATGCGAACACAGTTTAGTTCTTGAACTCTAAACTTGCGAAATCAAAAATTCATATGTTGAACCCATATGCGAATATTAACCCAATTGACTTCAAATTGATTCACAGATGCAAACACTCGATTGTTTTACTTTCGCAAAATGAGCATCAACAACTCCACAATCGAGTTTTTAAATTCTTGCAAACAACAATTTCACAGTCCTTGACTTCGCGTTTTTCTTCACGAATCATCCCTCAATCATCAATCCAATTGCGAATCAAAACTCATATGTTCTTGCTTTATCGATTCATCGACTACACTCATACAAATGCGAACAATACTCAATTTCAAAATCGATTGAAACTTATAGCAAAGCTAAATCCAACTTCGCATTCAAAGCACACAAGTGTTATTGATTGCATTCATGAAATACTAACAAGATAATATATTATAATACAAATATACATATTTTAGGTGGTGAAATCGTAACAGCCTAACAATTTGGTATGCAACTTTATTAAATCAATAAAAAAAGTTATGCAAATTGGAAAAATAAATAAAAATATATCTTTTGTTGTTTTAATTAAGGAAATAAATATTTTATATTAATACTCACCTGGAAAAACGCATATTATAATTGTCTAATTTAATCGTAACAGCCTACCAATGTACTTTCTTCTCGACTGTTTGATTGTTTTTTTCTGTGTGCTGATTATAATTGTCTAATTTAATGTAAATTTTTTTTTTTTTTTAACTTGCAAGGTACAATGGAACATATTACTCGTATAAAGGAAATTGACTCAATCAAGGACAATGCTATAATCTGTAATTTATCATCTTTTAGTTTAATTTTCTAAATATATGTGTGGTTGTCTGTGTGTATCTCTTTAAAAATTCTGCAATTTCATCATTTTATGACCCCCATTTGCGAAGTTGAGTATTTATTTCCAAAAATGCGAAACTCCAGGGACAATATTTGAAAATTTCTGTTTTCTTCCCCAATTCGCATTCTACTGTGAAATACTTCGCATCTTCATTCTTACACCCTTCGCATCCCTTCGCATTAATCACCTTCGCATTTTAACCTAATTAATCAAATGCAAACCACAAAATTTTCATTCCAGATGCGAACACAGTTTAGTTCTTGAACTCTAAACTTGCGAAATCAAAAATTCATATGTTGAACCCATATGCGAATATTAACCCAATTGACTTCAAATTGATTCACAGATGCAAACACTCGATTGTTTTACTTTCGCAAAATGAGCATCAACAACTCCACAATCGAGTTTTTAAATTCTTGCAAACAACAATTTCACAGTTCTTGACTTCGCGTTTTTCTTCACGAATCATCCCTCAATCATCAATCCAATTGCGAATCAAAACTCATATGTTGTTGCTTTATCGATTCATCGACTACTCATACAAATGCGAACAATACTCAATTTCAAAATCGATTGAAACTTATAGCAAAGCTAAATCCAACTTCGCATTCAAAGCACACAAGTGTTATTGATTGCATTCATGAAATACTAACAAGATAATATATTATAATACAAATATACATATTTTAGGTGGTGAAATCGTAACAGCCTAACAATTTGGTATGCAACTTTATTAAATCAATAAAAAAAGTTATGCAAATTGGAAAAATAAATAAAAATATATCTTTTGTTGTTTTAATTAAGGAAATAAATATTTTATATGAATACTCACCTGGAAAAACGCATATTATAATTGTCTAATTTAATCGTAACAGCCTACCAATGTACTTTCTTCTCGACTGTTTGATTGTTTTTTTCTGTGTGCTGATTATAATTGTCTAATTTAATGTAAATTTTTTTTTTTTTTTTAACTTGCAAGGTACAATGGAACATATTACTCGTATAAAGGAAATTGACTCAATCAAGGACAATGCTATAATCTGTAATTTATCATCTTTTAGTTTAATTTTCTAAATATATGTGTGGTTGTCTGTGTGTATCTCTTTAAAAATTCTGCAATTTCATCATTTTATGACCCCCATTTGCGAAGTTGAGTATTTATTTCCAAAAATGCGAAACTCCAGGGACAATATTTGAAAATTTCTGTTTTCTTCCCCAATTCGCATTCTACTGTGAAATACTTCGCATCTTCATTCTTACACCCTTCGCATCCCTTCGCATTAATCACCTTCGCATTTTAACCTAATTAATCAAATGCAAACCACAAAATTTTCATTCCAGATGCGAACACAGTTTAGTTCTTGAACTCTAAACTTGCGAAATCAAAAATTCATATGTTGAACCCATATGCGAATATTAACCCAATTGACTTCAAATTGATTCACAGATGCAAACACTCGATTGTTTTACTTTCGCAAAATGAGCATCAACAACTCCACAATCGAGTTTTTAAATTCTTGCAAACAACAATTTCACAGTCCTTGACTTCGCGTTTTTCTTCACGAATCATCCCTCAATCATCAATCCAATTGCGAATCAAAACTCATATGTTCTTGCTTTATCGATTCATCGACTACACTCATACAAATGCGAACAATACTCAATTTCAAAATCGATTGAAACTTATAGCAAAGCTAAATCCAACTTCGCATTCAAAGCACACAAGTGTTATTGATTGCATTCATGAAATACTAACAAGATAATATATTATAATACAAATATACATATTTTAGGTGGTGAAATCGTAACAGCCTAACAATTTGGTATGCAACTTTATTAAATCAATAAAAAAAGTTATGCAAATTGGAAAAATAAATAAAAATATATCTTTTGTTGTTTTAATTAAGGAAATAAATATTTTATATTAATACTCACCTGGAAAAACGCATATTATAATTGTCTAATTTAATCGTAACAGCCTACCAATGTACTTTCTTCTCGACTGTTTGATTGTTTTTTTCTGTGTGCTGATTATAATTGTCTAATTTAATGTAAATTTTTTTTTTTTTTTAACTTGCAAGGTACAATGGAACATATTACTCGTATAAAGGAAATTGACTCAATCAAGGACAATGCTATAATCTGTAATTTATCATCTTTTAGTTTAATTTTCTAAATATATGTGTGGTTGTCTGTGTGTATCTCTTTAAAAATTCTGCAATTTCATCATTTTATGACCCCCATTTGCGAAGTTGAGTATTTATTTCCAAAAATGCGAAACTCCAGGGACAATATTTGAAAATTTCTGTTTTCTTCCCCAATTCGCATTCTAGTGTGAAATACTTCGCATCTTCATTCTTACACCCTTCGCATCCCTTCGCATTAATCACCTTCGCATTTTAACCTAATTAATCAAATGCAAACCACAAAATTTTCATTCCAGATGCGAACACAGTTTAGTTCTTGAACTCTAAACTTGCGAAATCAAAAATTCATATGTTGAACCCATATGCGAATATTAACCCAATTGACTTCAAATTGATTCACAGATGCAAACACTCGATTGTTTTACTTTCGCAAAATGAGCATCAACAACTCCACAATCGAGTTTTTAAATTCTTGCAAACAACAATTTCACAGTTCTTGACTTCGCGTTTTTCTTCACGAATCATCCCTCAATCATCAATCCAATTGCGAATCAAAACTCATATGTTGTTGCTTTATCGATTCATCGACTACTCATACAAATGCGAACAATACTCAATTTCAAAATCGATTGAAACTTATAGCAAAGCTAAATCCAACTTCGCATTCAAAGCACACAAGTGTTATTGATTGCATTCATGAAATACTAACAAGATAATATATTATAATACAAATATACATATTTTAGGTGGTGAAATCGTAACAGCCTAACAATTTGGTATGCAACTTTATTAAATCAATAAAAAAAGTTATGCAAATTGGAAAAATAAATAAAAATATATCTTTTGTTGTTTTAATTAAGGAAATAAATATTTTATATGAATACTCACCTGGAAAAACGCATATTATAATTGTCTAATTTAATCGTAACAGCCTACCAATGTACTTTCTTCTCGACTGTTTGATTGTTTTTTTCTGTGTGCTGATTATAATTGTCTAATTTAATGTAAAATTTTTTTTTTTTTTTAACTTGCAAGGTACAATGGAACATATTACTCGTATAAAGGAAATTGACTCAATCAAGGACAATGCTATAATCTGTAATTTATCATCTTTTAGTTTAATTTTCTAAATATATGTGTGGTTGTCTGTGTGTATCTCTTTAAAAATTCTGCAATTTCATCATTTTATGACCCCCATTTGCGAAGTTGAGTATTTATTTCCAAAAATGCGAAACTCCAGGGACAATATTTGAAAATTTCTGTTTTCTTCCCCAATTCGCATTCTACTGTGAAATACTTCGCATCTTCATTCTTACACCCTTCGCATCCCTTCGCATTAATCACCTTCGCATTTTAACCTAATTAATCAAATGCAAACCACAAAATTTTCATTCCAGATGCGAACACAGTTTAGTTCTTGAACTCTAAACTTGCGAAATCAAAAATTCATATGTTGAACCCATATGCGAATATTAACCCAACTGACTTCAAATTGATTCACAGATTCAAACACTCGATTGTTTTACTTTCGCAAAATGAGCATCAACAACTCCACAATCGAGTTTTTAAATTCTTGCAAACAACAATTTCACAGTTCTTGACTTCGCGTTTTTCTTCACGAATCATCCCTCAATCATCAATCCAATTGCGAATCAAAACTCATATGTTGTTGCTTTATCGATTCATCGACTACTCATACAAATGCGAACAATACTCAATTTCAAAATCGATTGAAACTTATAGCAAAGCTAAATCCAACTTCGCATTCAAAGCACACAAGTGTTATTGATTGCATTCATCATTTTATGACCCCCATTTGCGAAGTTGAGTATTTATTTCCAAAAATGCGAAACTCCAGGGACAATATTTGAAAATTTCTGTTTTCTTCCCCAATTCGCATTCTACTGTGAAATACTTCGCATCTTCATTCTTACACCCTTCGCATCCCTTCGCATTAATCACCTTCGCATTTTAACCTAATTAATCAAATGCAAACCACAAAATTTTCATTCCAGATGCGAACACAGTTTAGTTCTTGAACTCTAAACTTGCGAAATCAAAAATTCATATGTTGAACCCATATGCGAATATTAACCCAATTGACTTCAAATTGATTCACAGATGCAAACACTCGATTGTTTTATTTCGCAAAATGAGCATCAACAACTCCACAATCGAGTTTTTAAATTCTTGCAAACAACAATTTCACAGTTCTTGACTTCGCGTTTTTCTTCACGAATCATCCCTCAATCATCAATCCAATTGCGAATCAAAACTCATATGTTGTTGCTTTATCGATTCATCGACTACTCATACAAATGCGAACAATACTCAATTTCAAAATCGATTGAAACTTATAGCAAAGCTAAATCCAACTTCGCATTCAAAGCACACAAGTGTTATTGATTGCATTCATGAAATACTAACAAGATAATATATTATAATACAAATATACATATTTTAGGTGGTGAAATCGTAACAGCCTAACAATTTGGTATGCAACTTTATTAAATCAATAAAAAAAGTTATGCAAATTGGAAAAATAAATAAAAATATATCTTTTGTTGTTTTAATTAAGGAAATAAATATTTTATATGAATACTCACCTGGAAAAACGCATATTATAATTGTCTAATTTAATCGTAACAGCCTACCAATGTACTTTCTTCTCGACTGTTTGATTGTTTTTTTCTGTGTGCTGATTATAATTGTCTAATTTAATGTAAATTTTTTTTTTTTTTTAACTTGCAAGGTACAATGGAACATATTACTCGTATAAAGGAAATTGACTCAATCAAGGACAATGCTATAATCTGTAATTTATCATCTTTTAGTTTAATTTTCTAAATATATGTGTGGTTGTCTGTGTGTATCTCTTTAAAAATTCTGCAATTTCATCATTCTATGACCCCCATTTGCGAAGTTGAGTATTTATTTCCAAAAATGCGAAACTCCAGGGACAATATTTGAAAATTTCTGTTTTCTTCCCCAATTCGCATTCTACTGTGAAATACTTTGCATCTTCATTCTTACACCCTTCGCATCCCTTTGCATTAATCACCTTCGCATTTTAACCTAATTAATCAAATGCAAACCACAAAATTTTCATTCCAGATGCGAACACAGTTTAGTTCTTGAACTCTAAACTTGCGAAATCAAAAATTCATATGTTGAACCCATATGCGAATATTAACCCAATTGACTTCAAATTGATTCACAGATGCAAACACTCGATTGTTTTACTTTCGCAAAATGAGCATCAACAACTCCACAATCGAGTTTTTAAATTCTTGCAAACAACAATTTCACAGTCCTTGACTTCGCGTTTTTCTTCACGAATCATCCCTCAATCATCAATCCAATTGCGAATCAAAACTCATATGTTGTTGCTTTATCGATTCATTGACTACACTCATACAAATGCGAACAATACTCAATTTCAAAATCGATTAAAACTTATAGCAAAGCTAAATCCAACTTCGCATTCAAAGCACACAAGTGTTATTGATTGCATTCATGAAATACTAACAAGATAATATATTATAATACAAATATACATATTTTAGGTGGTGAAATCGTAACATCCTAACAATTTGGTATGCAACTTTATTAAATCAATAAAAAAAGTTATGCAAATTGGAAAAATAAATAAAAATATATCTTTTGTTGTTTTAATTAAGGAAATAAATATTTTATATGAATACTCACCTGGAAAAACGCATATTATAATTGTCTAATTTAATCGTAACAGCCTACCAATGTACTTTCTTCTCGACTGTTTGATTGTTTTTTTCTGTGTGCTGATTATAATTGTCTAATTTAATGTAAAATTTTTTTTTTTTTTTTAACTTGCAAGGTACAATGGAACATATTACTCGTATAAAGGAAATTGACTCAATCAAGGACAATGCTATAATCTGTAATTTATCATCTTTTAGTTTAATTTTCTAAATATATGTGTGGTTGTCTACGTGTGTATCTCTTTAAAAATTTTGCAATTTCATCATTTTATGACCCCCATTTGCGAAGTTGAGTATTTATTTCCAAAAATGCGAAACTCCAGGAACAATATTTGAAAATTTGTTTTCTTCCCCAATTCGCATTCTACTGTGAAATACTTCGCATCTTCATTCTTACACCCTTCGCATCCCTTCGCATTAATCACCTTCGCATTTTAACCTAATTAATCAAATGCAAACCTCAAAATTTTCATTCCAGATGCGAACACAGTTTAGTTCTTGAACTCTAAACTTGCGAAATCAAAAATTCATATGTTGAACCCATATGCGAATATTAACCCAATTGACTTCAAATTGATTCACAGATGCAAACACTCGATTGTTTTACTTTCGCAAAATGAGCATCAACAACTCCACAATCGAGTTTTTAAATTCTTGCAAACAACAATTTCACAGTTCTTGACTTCGCGTTTTTCTTCACGAATCATCCCTCAATCATCAATCCAATTGCGAATCAAAACTCATATGTTGTTGCTTTATCGATTCATCGACTACTCATACAAATGCGAACAATACTCAATTTCAAAATCGATTGAAACTTATAGCAAAGCTAAATCCAACTTCGCATTCAAAGCACACAAGTGTTATTGATTGCATTCATCATTTTATGACCCCCATTTGCGAAGTTGAGTATTTATTTCCAAAAATGCGAAACTCCAGGGACAATATTTGAAAATTTCTGTTTTCTTCCCCAATTCGCATTCTACTGTGAAATACTTCGCATCTTCATTCTTACACCCTTCGCATCCCTTCGCATTAATCACCTTCGCATTTTAACCTAATTAATCAAATGCAAACCAAAAAATTTTCATTCCAGATGCGAACACAGTTTAGTTCTTGAACTCTAAACTTGCGAAATCAAAAATTCATATGTTGAACCCATATGCGAATATTAACCCAATTGACTTCAAATTGATTCACAGATGCAAACACTCGATTGTTTTACTTTCGCAAAATGAGCATCAACAACTCCACAATCGAATTTTAAATTCTTGCAAACAACAATTTCACAGTTCTTGACTTCGCGTTTTTCTTCACGAATCATCCCTCAATCATCAATCCAATTGCGAATCAAAACTCATATGTTGTTGCTTTATCGATTCATCGACTACTCATACAAATGCGAACAATACTCAATTTCAAAATCGATTGAAACTTATAGCAAAGCTAAATCCAACTTCGCATTCAAAGCACACAAGTGTTATTGATTGCATTCATGAAATACTAACAAGATAATATATTATAATACAAATATACATATTTTAGGTGGTGAAATCGTAACAGCCTAACAATTTGGTATGCAACTTTATTAAATCAATAAAAAAAGTTATGCAAATTGGAAAAATAAATAAAAATATATCTTTTGTTGTTTTAATTAAGGAAATAAATATTTTATATGAATACTCACCTGGAAAAACGCATATTATAATTGTCTAATTTAATCGTAACAGCCTACCAATGTACTTTCTTCTCGACTGTTTGATTGTTTTTTTCTGTGTGCTGATTATAATTGTCTAATTTAATGTAAATTTTTTTTTTTTTTTTAACTTGCAAGGTACAATGGAACATATTACTCGTATAAAGGAAATTGACTCAATCAAGGACAATGCTATAATCTATAATTTATCATCTTTTAGTTTAATTTTCTAAATATATGTGTGGTTGTCTGTGTGTATCTCTTTAAAAATTCTGCAATTTCATCATTTTATGACCCCCATTTGCGAAGTTGAGTATTTATTTCCAAAAATGCGAAACTCCAGGGACAATATTTGAAAATTTCTGTTTTCTTCCCCAATTCGCATTCTACTGTGAAATACTTCGCATCTTCATTCTTACACCCTTCGCATCCCTTCGCATTAATCACCTTCGCATTTTAACCTAATTAATCAAATGCAAACCACAAAATTTTCATTCCAGATGCGAACACAGTTTAGTTCTTGAACTCTAAACTTGCGAAATCAAAAATTCATATGTTGAACCCATATGCGAATATTAACCCAATTGACTTCAAATTGATTCACAGATGCAAACACTCGATTGTTTTACTTTCGCAAAATGAGCATCAACAACTCCACAATCGAGTTTTTAAATTCTTGCAAACAACAATTTCACAGTCCTTGACTTCGCGTTTTTCTTCACGAATCATCCCTCAATCATCAATCCAATTGCGAATCAAAACTCATATGTTGTTGCTTTATCGATTCATCGACTACACTCATACAAATGCGAACAATACTCAATTTCAAAATCGATTGAAACTTATAGCAAAGCTAAATCCAACTTCGCATTCAAAGCACACAAGTGTTATTGATTGCATTCATGAAATACTAACAAGATAATATATTATAATACAAATATACATATTTTAGGTGGTGAAATCGTAACAGCCTAACAATTTGGTATGCAACTTTATTAAATCAATAAAAAAAGTTATGCAAATTGGAAAAATAAATAAAAATATATCTTTTGTTGTTTTAATTAAGGAAATAAATATTTTATATGAATACTCACCTGGAAAAACGCATATTATAATTGTCTAATTTAATCGTAACAGCCTACCAATGTACTTTCTTCTCGACTGTTTGATTGTTTTTTTCTGTGTGCTGATTATAATTGTCTAATTTAATGTAAATTTTTTTTTTTTTTTTTAACTTGCAAGGTACAATGGAACATATTACTCGTATAAAGGAAATTGACTCAATCAAGGACAATGCTATAATCTATAATTTATCATCTTTTAGTTTAATTTTCTAAATATATGTGTGGTTGTCTGTGTGTATCTCTTTAAAAATTCTGCAATTTCATCATTTTATGACCCCCATTTGCGAAGTTGAGTATTTATTTCCAAAAATGCGAAACTCCAGGGACAATATTTGAAAATTTCTGTTTTCTTCCCCAATTCGCATTCTACTGTGAAATACTTCGCATCTTCATTCTTACACCCTTCGCATCCCTTCGCATTAATCACCTTCGCATTTTAACCTAATTAATCAAATGCAAACCACAAAATTTTCATTCCAGATGCGAACACAGTTTAGTTCTTGAACTCTAAACTTGCGAAATCAAAAATTCATATGTTGAACCCATATGCGAATATTAACCCAATTGACTTCAAATTGATTCACAGATGCAAACACTCGATTGTTTTACTTTCGCAAAATGAGCATCAACAACTCCACAATCGAGTTTTTAAATTCTTGCAAACAACAATTTCACAGTCCTTGACTTCGCGTTTTTCTTCACGAATCATCCCTCAATCATCAATCCAATTGCGAATCAAAACTCATATGTTGTTGCTTTATCGATTCATCGACTACACTCATACAAATGCGAACAATACTCAATTTCAAAATCGATTGAAACTTATAGCAAAGCTAAATCCAACTTCGCATTCAAAGCACACAAGTGTTATTGATTGCATTCATGAAATACTAACAAGATAATATATTATAATACAAATATACATATTTTAGGTGGTGAAATCGTAACAGCCTAACAATTTGGTATGCAACTTTATTAAATCAATAAAAAAAGTTATGCAAATTGGAAAAATAAATAAAAATATATCTTTTGTTGTTTTAATTAAGGAAATAAATATTTTATATGAATACTCACCTGGAAAAACGCATATTATAATTGTCTAATTTAATCGTAACAGCCTACCAATGTACTTTCTTCTCGACTGTTTGATTGTTTTTTTCTGTGTGCTGATTATAATTGTCTAATTTAATGTAAATTTTTTTTTTTTTTTTTAACTTGCAAGGTACAATGGAACATATTACTCGTATAAAGGAAATTGACTCAATCAAGGACAATGCTATAATCTGTAATTTATCATCTTTTAGTTTAATTTTCTAAATATATGTGTGGTTGTCTGTGTGTATCTCTTTAAAAATTCTGCAATTTCATCATTTTATGACCCCCATTTGCGAAGTTGAGTATTTATTTCCAAAAATGCGAAACTCCAGGGACAATATTTGAAAATTTCTGTTTTCTTCCCCAATTCGCATTCTACTGTGAAATACTTCGCATCTTCATTCTTACACCCTTCGCATCCCTTCGCATTAATCACCTTCGCATTTTAACCTAATTAATCAAATGCAAACCACAAAATTTTCATTCCAGATGCGAACACAGTTTAGTTCTTGAACTCTAAACTTGCGAAATCAAAAATTCATATGTTGAACCCATATGCGAATATTAACCCAATTGACTTCAAATTGATTCACAGATGCAAACACTCGATTGTTTTACTTTCGCAAAATGAGCATCAACAACTCCACAATCGAGTTTTTAAATTCTTGCAAACAACAATTTCACAGTCCTTGACTTCGCGTTTTTCTTCACGAATCATCCCTCAATCATCAATCCAATTGCGAATCAAAACTCATATGTTCTTGCTTTATCGATTCATCGACTACACTCATACAAATGCGAACAATACTCAATTTCAAAATCGATTGAAACTTATAGCAAAGCTAAATCCAACTTCGCATTCAAAGCACACAAGTGTTATTGATTGCATTCATGAAATACTAACAAGATAATATATTATAATACAAATATACATATTTTAGGTGGTGAAATCGTAACAGCCTAACAATTTGGTATGCAACTTTATTAAATCAATAAAAAAAAGTTATGCAAATTGGAAAAATAAATAAAAATATATCTTTTGTTGTTTTAATTAAGGAAATAAATATTTTATATGAATACTCACCTGGAAAAACGCATATTATAATTGTCTAATTTAATCGTAACAGCCTACCAATGTACTTTCTTCTCGACTGTTTGATTGTTTTTTTCTGTGTGCTGATTATAATTGTCTAATTTAATGTAAATTTTTTTTTTTTTTTTAACTTGCAAGGTACAATGGAACATATTACTCGTATAAAGGAAATTGACTCAATCAAGGACAATGCTATAATCTGTAATTTATCATCTTTTAGTTTAATTTTCTAAATATATGTGTGGTTGTCTGTGTGTATCTCTTTAAAAATTCTGCAATTTCATCATTTTATGACCCCCATTTGCGAAGTTGAGTATTTATTTCCAAAAATGCGAAACTCCAGGGACAATATTTGAAAATTTCTGTTTTCTTCCCCAATTCGCATTCTACTGTGAAATACTTCGCATCTTCATTCTTACACCCTTCGCATCCCTTCGCATTAATCACCTTCGCATTTTAACCTAATTAATCAAATGCAAACCACAAAATTTTCATTCCAGATGCGAACACAGTTTAGTTCTTGAACTCTAAACTTGCGAAATCAAAAATTCATATGTTGAACCCATATGCAAATATTAACCCAATTGACTTCAAATTGATTCACAGATTCAAACACTCGATTGTTTTACTTTCGCAAAATGAGCATCAACAACTCCACAATCGAGTTTTTAAATTCTTGCAAACAACAATTTCACAGTTCTTGACTTCGCGTTTTTCTTCACGAATCATCCCTCAATCATCAATCCAATTGCGAATCAAAACTCATATGTTGTTGCTTTATCGATTCATCGACTACTCATACAAATGCGAACAATACTCAATTTCAAAATCGATTGAAACTTATAGCAAAGCTAAATCCAACTTCGCATTCAAAGCACACAAGTGTTATTGATTGCATTCATCATTTTATGACCCCCATTTGCGAAGTTGAGTATTTATTTCCAAAAATGCGAAACTCCAGGGACAATATTTGAAAATTTCTGTTTTCTTCCCCAATTCGCATTCTACTGTGAAATACTTCGCATCTTCATTCTTACACCCTTCGCATCCCTTCGCATTAATCACCTTCGCATTTTAACCTAATTAATCAAATGCAAACCACAAAATTTTCATTCCAGATGCGAACACAGTTTAGTTCTTGAACTCTAAACTTGCGAAATCAAAAATTCATATGTTGAACCCATATGCGAATATTAACCCAATTGACTTCAAATTGATTCACAGATGCAAACACTCGATTGTTTTACTTTCGCAAAATGAGCATCAACAACTCCACAATCGAGTTTTTAAATTCTTGCAAACAACAATTTCACAGTCCTTGACTTCGCGTTTTTCTTCACGAATCATCCCTCAATCATCAATCCAATTGCGAATCAAAACTCATATGTTGTTGCTTTATCGATTCATCGACTACACTCATACAAATGCGAACAATACTCAATTTCAAAATCGATTGAAACTTATAGCAAAGCTAAATCCAACTTCGCATTCAAAGCACACAAGTGTTATTGATTGCATTCATGAAATACTAACAAGATAATATATTATAATACAAATATACATATTTTAGGTGGTGAAATCGTAACAGCCTAACAATTTGGTATGCAACTTTATTAAATCAATAAAAAAAAGTTATGCAAATTGGAAAAATAAATAAAAATATATCTTTTGTTGTTTTAATTAAGGAAATAAATATTTTATATGAATACTCACCTGGAAAAACGCATATTATAATTGTCTAATTTAATCGTAACAGCCTACCAATGTACTTTCTTCTCGACTGTTTGATTGTTTTTTTCTGTGTGCTGATTATAATTGTCTAATTTAATGTAAATTTTTTTTTTTTTTTTAACTTGCAAGGTACAATGGAACATATTACTCGTATAAAGGAAATTGACTCAATCAAGGACAATGCTATAATCTGTAATTTATCATCTTTTAGTTTAATTTTCTAAATATATGTGTGGTTGTCTGTGTGTATCTCTTTAAAAATTCTGCAATTTCATCATTTTATGACCCCCATTTGCGAAGTTGAGTATTTATTTCCAAAAATGCGAAACTCCAGGGACAATATTTGAAAATTTCTGTTTTCTTCCCCAATTCGCATTCTACTGTGAAATACTTCGCATCTTCATTCTTACACCCTTCGCATCCCTTCGCATTAATCACCTTCGCATTTTAACCTAATTAATCAAATGCAAACCACAAAATTTTCATTCCAGATGCGAACACAGTTTAGTTCTTGAACTCTAAACTTGCGAAATCAAAAATTCATATGTTGAACCCATATGCAAATATTAACCCAATTGACTTCAAATTGATTCACAGATTCAAACACTCGATTGTTTTACTTTCGCAAAATGAGCATCAACAACTCCACAATCGAGTTTTTAAATTCTTGCAAACAACAATTTCACAGTTCTTGACTTCGCGTTTTTCTTCACGAATCATCCCTCAATCATCAATCCAATTGCGAATCAAAACTCATATGTTGTTGCTTTATCGATTCATCGACTACTCATACAAATGCGAACAATACTCAATTTCAAAATCGATTGAAACTTATAGCAAAGCTAAATCCAACTTCGCATTCAAAGCACACAAGTGTTATTGATTGCATTCATCATTTTATGACCCCCATTTGCGAAGTTGAGTATTTATTTCCAAAAATGCGAAACTCCAGGGACAATATTTGAAAATTTCTGTTTTCTTCCCCAATTCGCATTCTACTGTGAAATACTTCGCATCTTCATTCTTACACCCTTCGCATCCCTTCGCATTTTAACCTAATTAATCAAATGCAAACCACAAAATTTTCATTCCAGATGCGAACACAGTTTAGTTCTTGAACTCTAAACTTGCGAAATCAAAAATTCATATGTTGAACCCATATGCGAATATTAACCCAATTGACTTCAAATTGATTCACAGATGCAAACACTCGATTGTTTTATTTCGCAAAATGAGCATCAACAACTCCACAATCGAGTTTTTAAATTCTTGCAAACAACAATTTCACAGTTCTTGACTTCGCGTTTTTCTTCACGAATCATCCCTCAATCATCAATCCAATTGCGAATCAAAACTCATATGTTGTTGCTTTATCGATTCATCGACTACTCATACAAATGCGAACAATACTCAATTTCAAAATCGATTGAAACTTATAGCAAAGCTAAATCCAACTTCGCATTCAAAGCACACAAGTGTTATTGATTGCATTCATGAAATACTAACAAGATAATATATTATAATACAAATATACATATTTTAGGTGGTGAAATTGTAACAGCCTAACAATTTGGTATGCAACTTTATTAAATCAATAAAAAAAGTTATGCAAATTGGAAAAATAAATAAAAATATATCTTTTGTTGTTTTAATTAAGGAAATAAATATTTTATATGAATACTCACCTGGAAAAACGCATATTATAATTGTCTAATTTAATCGTAACAGCCTACCAATGTACTTTCTTCTCGACTGTTTGATTGTTTTTTTCTGTGTGCTGATTATAATTGTCTAATTTAATGTAAAATTTTTTTTTTTTTTAACTTGCAAGGTACAATGGAACATATTACTCGTATAAAGGAAATTGACTCAATCAAGGACAATGCTATAATCTGTAATTTATCATCTTTTAGTTTAATTTTCTAAATATATGTGTGGTTGTCTGTGTGTATCTCTTTAAAAATTCTGCAATTTCATCATTTTATGACCCCCATTTGCGAAGTTGAGTATTTATTTCCAAAAATGCGAAACTCTAGGGACAATATTTGAAAATTTGTTTTCTTCCCCAATTCGCATTCTACTGTGAAATACTTCGCATCTTCATTCTTACACCCTTCGCATCCCTTCGCATTAATCACCTTCACATTTTAACCTAATTAATCAAATGCAAACCACAAAATTTTCATTCCAGATGCGAACACAGTTTAGTTCTTGAACTCTAAACTTGCGAAATCAAAAATTCATATGTTGAACCCATATGCGAATATTAACCCAATTGACTTCAAATTGATTCACAGATGCAAACACTCGATTGTTTTACTTTCGCAAAATGAGCATCAACAACTCCACAATCGAGTTTTTAAATTCTTGCAAACAACAATTTCACAGTCCTTGACTTCGCGTTTTTCTTCACGAATCATCCCTCAATCATCAATCCAATTGCGAATCAAAACTCATATGTTGTTGCTTTATCGATTCATCGACTACACTCATACAAATGCGAACAATACTCAATTTCAAAATCGATTGAAACTTATAGCAAAGCTAAATCCAACTTCGCATTCAAAGCACACAAGTGTTATTGATTGCATTCATGAAATACTAACAAGATAATATATTATAATACAAATATACATATTTTAGGTGGTGAAATCGTAACAGCCTAACAATTTGGTATGCAACTTTATTAAATCAATAAAAAAAGTTATGCAAATTGGAAAAATAAATAAAAATATATCTTTTGTTGTTTTAATTAAGGAAATAAATATTTTATATGAATACTCACCTGGAAAAACGCATATTATAATTGTCTAATTTAATCGTAACAGCCTACCAATGTACTTTCTTCTCGACTGTTTGATTGTTTTTTTCTGATTATAATTGTCTAATTTAATGTAAAATTTTTTTTTTTTTTTTTAACTTGCAAGGTACAATGGAACATATTACTCGTATAAAGGAAATTGACTCAATCAAGGACAATGCTATAATCTGTAATTTATCATCTTTTAGTTTAATTTTCTAAATATATGTGTGGTTGTCTACGTGTGTATCTCTTTAAAAATTTTGCAATTTCATCATTTTATGACCCCCATTTGCGAAGTTGAGTATTTATTTCCAAAAATGCGAAACTCCAGGGACAATATTTGAAAATTTTTTTTCTTCCCCAGTTCGCATTCTACTGTGAAATACTTCGCATCTTCATTCTTACACCCTTCGCATCCCTTCGCATTAATCACCTTCGCATTTTAAGCTAATTAATCAAATGCAAACCACAAAATTTTCATTCCAGATGCGAACACAGTTTAGTTCTTGAACTCTAAACTTGCGAAATCAAAAATTCATATGTTGAACCCATATGCGAATATTAACCCAATTGACTTCAAATTGATTCACAGATGCAAACACTCGATTGTTTTACTTTCGCAAAATGAGCATCAACAACTCCACAATCGAGTTTTTAAATTCTTGCAAACAACAATTTCACAGTTCTTGACTTCGCGTTTTTCTTCACGAATCATCCCTCAATCATCAATCCAATTGCGAATCAAAACTCATATGTTGTTGCTTTATCGATTCATCGACTACTCATACAAATGCGAACAATACTCAATTTCAAAATCGATTGAAACTTCTAGCAAAGCTAAATCCAACTTCGCATTCAAAGCACACAAGTGTTATTGATTGCATTCATCATTTTATGACCCCCATTTGCGAAGTTGAGTATTTATTTCCAAAAATGCGAAACTCCAGGGACAATATTTGAAAATTTCTGTTTTCTTCCCCAATTCGCATTCTACTGTGAAATACTTCGCATCTTCATTCTTACACCCTTCGCATCCCTTCGCATTAATCACCTTCGCATTTTAACCTAATTAATCAAATGCAAACCACAAAATTTTCATTCCAGATGCGAACACAGTTTAGTTCTTGAACTCTAAACTTGCGAAATCAAAAATTCATATGTTGAACCCATATGCGAATATTAACCCAATTGACTTCAAATTGATTCACAGATTCAAACACTCGATTGTTTTACTTTCGCAAAATGAGCATCAACAACTCCACAATCGAGTTTTTAAATTCTTGCAAACAACAATTTCACAGTCCTTGACTTCGCGTTTTTCTTCACGAATCATCCCTCAATCATCAATCCAATTGCGAATCAAAACTCATATGTTGTTGCTTTATCGATTCATCGACTACACTCATACAAATGCGAACAATACTCAATTTCAAAATCGATTGAAACTTATAGCAAAGATAAATCCAACTTCGCATTCAAAGCACACAAGTGTTATTGATTGCATTCATGAAATACTAACAAGATAATATATTATAATACAAATATACATATTTTAGGTGGTGAAATCGTAACAGCCTAACAATTTGGTATGCAACTTTATTAAATCAATAAAAAAAGTTATGCAAATTGGAAAAATAAATAAAAATATATCTTTTGTTGTTTTAATTAAGGAAATAAATATTTTATATGAATACTCACCTGGAAAAACGCATATTATAATTGTCTAATTTAATCGTAACAGCCTACCAATGTACTTTCTTCTCGACTGTTTGATTGTTTTTTTCTGTGTGCTGATTATAATTGTCTAATTTAATGTAAATTTTTTTTTTTTTTTTTTAACTTGCAAGGTACAATGGAACATATTACTCGTATAAAGGAAATTGACTCAATCAAGGACAATGCTATAATCTGTAATTTATCATCTTTTAGTTTAATTTTCTAAATATATGTGTGGTTGTCTGTGTGTATCTCTTTAAAAATTCTGCAATTTCATCATTTTATGACCCCCATTTGCGAAGTTGAGTATTTATTTCCAAAAATGCGAAACTCCAGGGACAATATATGAAAATTTCTGTTTTCTTCCCCAATTCGCATTCTACTGTGAAATACTTCGCATCTTCATTCTTACACCCTTCGCATCCCTTCGCATTAATCACCTTCGCATTTTAACCTAATTAATCAAATGCAAACCACAAAATTTTCATTCCAGATGCGAACACAGTTTAGTTCTTGAACTCTAAACTTGCGAAATCAAAAATTCATATGTTGAACCCATATGCGAATATTAACCCAATTGACTTCAAATTGATTCACAGATGCAAACACTCGATTGTTTTACTTTCGCAAAATGAGCATCAACAACTCCACAATCGAGTTTTTAAATTCTTGCAAACAACAATTTCACAGTCCTTGACTTCGCGTTTTTCTTCACGAATCATCCCTCAATCATCAATCCAATTGCGAATCAAAACTCATATGTTGTTGCTTTATCGATTCATCGACTACACTCATACAAATGCGAACAATACTCAATTTCAAAATCGATTGAAACTTATAGCAAAGCTAAATCCAACTTCGCATTCAAAGCACACAAGTGTTATTGATTGCATTCATGAAATACTAACAAGATAATATATTATAATACAAATATACATATTTTAGGTGGTGAAATCGTAACAGCCTAACAATTTGGTATGCAACTTTATTAAATCAATAAAAAAAGTTATGCAAATTGGAAAAATAAATAAAAATATATCTTTTGTTGTTTTAATTAAGGAAATAAATATTTTATATGAATACTCACCTGGAAAAACGCATATTATAATTGTCTAATTTAATCGTAACAGCCTACCAATGTACTTTCTTCTCGACTGTTTGATTGTTTTTTTCTGTGTGCTGATTATAATTGTCTAATTTAATGTAAATTTTTTTTTTTTTTTTAACTTGCAAGGTACAATGGAACATATTACTCGTATAAAGGAAATTGACTCAATCAAGGACAATGCTATAATCTGTAATTTATCATCTTTTAGTTTAATTTTCTAAATATATGTGTGGTTGTCTGTGTGTATCTCTTTAAAAATTCTGCAATTTCATCATTTTATGACCCCCATTTGCGAAGTTGAGTATTTATTTCCAAAAATGCGAAACTCCAGGGACAATATTTGAAAATTTCTGTTTTCTTCCCCAATTCGCATTCTACTGTGAAATACTTCGCATCTTCATTCTTACACCCTTCGCATCCCTTCGCATTAATCACCTTCGCATTTTAACCTAATTAATCAAATGCAAACCACAAAATTTTCATTCCAGATGCGAACACAGTTTAGTTCTTGAACTCTAAACTTGCGAAATCAAAAATTCATATGTTGAACCCATATGCGAATATTAACCCAATTGACTTCAAATTGATTCACAGATGCAAACACTCGATTGTTTTACTTTCGCAAAATGAGCATCAACAACTCCACAATCGAGTTTTTAAATTCTTGCAAACAACAATTTCACAGTCCTTGACTTCGCGTTTTTCTTCACGAATCATCCCTCAATCATCAATCCAATTGCGAATCAAAACTCATATGTTGTTGCTTTATCGATTCATCGACTACACTCATACAAATGCGAACAATACTCAATTTCAAAATCGATTGAAACTTATAGCAAAGCTAAATCCAACTTCGCATTCAAAGCACACAAGTGTTATTGATTGCATTCATGAAATACTAACAAGATAATATATTATAATACAAATATACATATTTTAGGTGGTGAAATCGTAACAGCCTAACAATTTGGTATGCAACTTTATTAAATCAATAAAAAAAGTTATGCAAATTGGAAAAATAAATAAAAATATATCTTTTGTTGTTTTAATTAAGGAAATAAATATTTTATATGAATACTCACCTGGAAAAACGCATATTATAATTGTCTAATTTAATCGTAACAGCCTACCAATGTACTTTCTTCTCGACTGTTTGATTGTTTTTTTCTGTGTGCTGATTATAATTGTCTAATTTAATGTAAATTTTTTTTTTTTTTTTTAACTTGCAAGGTACAATGGAACATATTACTCGTATAAAGGAAATTGACTCAATCAAGGACAATGCTATAATCTGTAATTTATCATCTTTTAGTTTAATTTTCTAAATATATGTGTGGTTGTCTGTGTGTATCTCTTTAAAAATTCTGCAATTTCATCATTTTATGACCCCCATTTGCGAAGTTGAGTATTTATTTCCAAAAATGCGAAACTCCAGGGACAATATTTGAAAATTTCTGTTTTCTTCCCCAATTCGCATTCTACTGTGAAATACTTCGCATCTTCATTCTTACACCCTTCGCATCCCTTCGCATTAATCACCTTCGCATTTTAACCTAATTAATCAAATGCAAACCACAAAATTTTCATTCCAGATGCGAACACAGTTTAGTTCTTGAACTCTAAACTTGCGAAATCAAAAATTCATATGTTGAACCCATATGCGAATATTAACCCAATTGACTTCAAATTGATTCACAGATGCAAACACTCGATTGTTTTACTTTCGCAAAATGAGCATCAACAACTCCACAATCGAGTTTTTAAATTCTTGCAAACAACAATTTCACAGTCCTTGACTTCGCGTTTTTCTTCACGAATCATCCCTCAATCATCAATCCAATTGCGAATCAAAACTCATATGTTGTTGCTTTATCGATTCATCGACTACACTCATACAAATGCGAACAATACTCAATTTCAAAATCGATTGAAACTTATAGCAAAGCTAAATCCAACTTCGCATTCAAAGCACACAAGTGTTATTGATTGCATTCATTAAATACTAACAAGATAATATATTATAATACAAATATACATATTTTAGGTGGTGAAATCGTAACAGCCTAACAATTAGGTATGCAACTTTATTAAATCAATAAAAAAAAGTTATGCAAATTGGAAAAATAAATAAAAATATATCTTTTGTTGTTTTAATTAAGGAAATAAATATTTTATATGAATACTCACCTGGAAAAACGCATATTATAATTGTCTAATTTAATCGTAACAGCCTACCAATGTACTTTCTTCTCGACTGTTTGATTGTTTTTTTCTGTGTGCTGATTATAATTGTCTAATTTAATGTAAATTTTTTTTTTTTTTTTAACTTGCAAGGTACAATGGAACATATTACTCGTATAAAGGAAATTGACTCAATCAAGGACAATGCTATAATCTGTAATTTATCATCTTTTAGTTTAATTTTCTAAATATATGTGTGGTTGTCTGTGTGTATCTCTTTAAAAATTCTGCAATTTCATCATTTTATGACCCCCATTTGCGAAGTTGAGTATTTATTTCCAAAAATGCGAAACTCCAGGGACAATATTTGAAAATTTCTGTTTTCTTCCCCAATTCGCATTCTACTGTGAAATACTTCGCATCTTCATTCTTACACCCTTCGCATCCCTTCGCATTAATCACCTTCGCATTTTAACCTAATTAATCAAATGCAAACCACAAAATTTTCATTCCAGATGCGAACACAGTTTAGTTCTTGAACTCTAAACTTGCGAAATCAAAAATTCATATGTTGAACCCATATGCGAATATTAACCCAATTGACTTCAAATTGATTCACAGATGCAAACACTCGATTGTTTTACTTTCGCAAAATGAGCATCAACAACTCCACAATCGAGTTTTTAAATTCTTGCAAACAACAATTTCACAGTCCTTGACTTCGCGTTTTTCTTCACGAATCATCCCTCAATCATCAATCCAATTGCGAATCAAAACTCATATGTTGTTGCTTTATCGATTCATCGACTACACTCATACAAATGCGAACAATACTCAATTTCAAAATCGATTGAAACTTATAGCAAAGCTAAATCCAACTTCGCATTCAAAGCACACAAGTGTTATTGATTGCATTCATGAAATACTAACAAGATAATATATTATAATACAAATATACATATTTTAGGTGGTGAAATCGTAACAGACTAACAATTTGGTATGCAACTTTATTAAATCAATAAAAAAAGTTATGCAAATTGGAAAAATAAATAAAAATATATCTTTTGTTGTTTTAATTAAGGAAATAAATATTTTATATGAATACTCACCTGGAAAAACGCATATTATAATTGTCTAATTTAATCGTAACAGCCTACCAATGTACTTTCTTCTCGACTGTTTGATTGTTTTTTTCTGTGTGCTGATTATAATTGTCTAATTTAATGTAAATTTTTTTTTTTTTTTTTTAACTTGCAAGGTACAATGGAACATATTACTCGTATAAAGGAAATTGACTCAATCAAGGACAATGCTATAATCTGTAATTTATCATCTTTTAGTTTAATTTTCTAAATATATGTGTGGTTGTCTGTGTGTATCTCTTTAAAAATTCTGCAATTTCATCATTTTATGACCCCCATTTGCGAAGTTGAGTATTTATTTCCAAAAATGCGAAACTCCAGGGACAATATTTGAAAATTTCTGTTTTCTTCCCCAATTCGCATTCTACTGTGAAATACTTCGCATCTTCATTCTTACACCCTTCGCATCCCTTCGCATTAATCACCTTCGCATTTTAACCTAATTAATCAAATGCAAACCACAAAATTTTCATTCCAGATGCGAACACAGTTTAGTTCTTGAACTCTAAACTTGCGAAATCAAAAATTCATATGTTGAACCCATATGCGAATATTAACCCAATTGACTTCAAATTGATTCACAGATGCAAACACTCGATTGTTTTACTTTCGCAAAATGAGCATCAACAACTCCACAATCGAGTTTTTAAATTCTTGCAAACAACAATTTCACAGTCCTTGACTTCGCATTTTTCTTCACGAATCATCCCTCAATCATCAATCCAATTGCGAATCAAAACTCATATGTTGTTGCTTTATCGATTCATCGACTACACTCATACAAATGCGAACAATACTCAATTTCAAAATCGATTGAAACTTATAGCAAAGCTAAATCCAACTTCGCATTCAAAGCACACAAGTGTTATTGATTGCATTCATGAAATACTAACAAGATAATATATTATAATACAAATATACATATTTTAGGTGGTGAAATCGTAACAGCCTAACAATTTGGTATGCAACTTTATTAAATCAATAAAAAAAGTTATGCAAATTGGAAAAATAAATAAAAATATATCTTTTGTTGTTTTAATTAAGGAAATAAATATTTTATATGAATACTCACCTGGAAAAACGCATATTATAATTGTCTAATTTAATCGTAACAGCCTACCAATGTACTTTCTTCTCGACTGTTTGATTGTTTTTTTCTGTGTGCTGATTATAATTGTCTAATTTAATGTAAATTTTTTTTTTTTAACTTGCAAGGTACAATGGAACATATTACTCGTATAAAGGAAATTGACTCAATCAAGGACAATGCTATAATCTGTAATTTATCATCTTTTAGTTTAATTTTCTAAATATATGTGTGGTTGTCTGTGTGTATGTCTTTAAAAATTCTGCAATTTCATCATTTTATGACCCCCATTTGCGAAGTTGAGTATTTATTTCCAAAAATGCGAAACTCCAGGGACAATATTTGAAAATTTCTGTTTTCTTCCCCAATTCGCATTCTACTATGAAATACTTCGCATCTTCATTCTTACACCCTTCGCATCCCTTCGCATTAATCACCTTCGCATTTTAACCTAATTAATCAAATGCAAACCACAAAATTTTCATTCCAGATACGAACACAGTTTAGTTCTTGAACTCTAAACTTGCGAAATCAAAAATTCATATGTTGAACCCATATGCGAATATTAACCCAATTGACTTCAAATTGATTCACAGATGCAAACACTCGATTGTTTTACTTTCGCAAAATGAGCATCAACAACTCCACAATCGAGTTTATAAATTCTTGCAAACAACAATTTCACAGTCCTTGACTTCGCGTTTTTCTTCACGAATCATCCCTCAATCATCAATCCAATTGCGAATCAAAACTCATATGTTCTTGCTTTATCGATTCATCGACTACACTCATACAAATGCGAACAATACTCAATTTCAAAATCGATTGAAACTTATAGCAAAGCTAAATCCAACTTCGCATTCAAAGCACACAAGTGTTATTGATTGCATTCATGAAATACTAACAAGATAATATATTATAATACAAATATACATATTTTAGGTGGTGAAATCGTAACAGCCTAACAATTTGGTATGCAACTTTATTAAATCAATAAAAAAAGTTATGCAAATTGGAAAAATAAATAAAAATATATCTTTTGTTGTTTTAATTAAGGAAATAAATATTTTATATGAATACTCACCTGGAAAAACGCATATTATAATTGTCTAATTTAATCGTAACAGCCTACCAATGTACTTTCTTCTCGACTGTTTGATTGTTTTTTTCTGTGTGCTGATTATAATTGTCTAATTTAATGTAAATTTTTTTTTTTAACTTGCAAGGTACAATGGAACATATTACTCGTATAAAGGAAATTGACTCAATCAAGGACAATGCTATAATCTGTAATTTATCATCTTTTAGTTTAATTTTCTAAATATATGTGTGGTTGTCTGTGTGTATCTCTTTAAAAATTCTGCAATTTCATCATTTTATGACCCCCATTTGCGAAGTTGAGTATTTATTTCCAAAAATGCGAAACTCCAGGGACAATATTTGAAAATTTCTGTTTTCTTCCCCAATTCGCATTCTACTGTGAAATACTTCGCATCTTCATTCTTACACCCTTCGCATCCCTTCGCATTAATCACCTTCGCATTTTAACCTAATTAATCAAATGCAAACCACAAAATTTTCATTCCAGATGCGAACACAGTTTAGTTCTTGAACTCTAAACCTGCGAAATCAAAAATTCATATGTTGAACCCATATGCGAATATTAACCCAATTGACTTCAAATTGATTCACAGATGCAAACACTCGATTGTTTTACTTTCGCAAAATGAGCATCAACAACTCCACAATCGAGTTTTTAAATTCTTGCAAACAACAATTTCACAGTTCTTGACTTCGCGTTTTTCTTCACGAATCATCCCTCAATCATCAATCCAATTGCGAATCAAAACTCATATGTTGTTGCTTTATCGATTCATCGACTACTCATACAAATGCGAACAATACTCAATTTCAAAATCGATTGAAACTTATAGCAAAGCTAAATCCAACTTCGCATTCAAAGCACACAAGTGTTATTGATTGCATTCATGAAATACTAACAAGATAATATATTATAATACAAATATACATATTTTAGGTGGTGAAATCGTAACAGCCTAACAATTTGGTATGCAACTTTATTAAATCAATAAAAAAAGTTATGCAAATTGGAAAAATAAATAAAAATATATCTTTTGTTGTTTTAATTAAGGAAATAAATATTTTATATGAATACTCACCTGGAAAAACGCATATTATAATTGTCTAATTTAATCGTAACAGCCTACCAATGTACTTTCTTCTCGACTGTTTGATTGTTTTTTTCTGTGTGCTGATTATAATTGTCTAATTTAATGTAAATTTTTTTTTTTTTTTTTTTAACTTGCAAGGTACAATGGAACATATTACTCGTATAAAGGAAATTGACTCAATCAAGGACAATGCTATAATCTGTAATTTATCATCTTTTAGTTTAATTTTCTAAATATATGTGTGGTTGTCTGTGTGTATCTCTTTAAAAATTCTGCAATTTCATCATTTTATGACCCCCATTTGCGAAGTTGAGTATTTATTTCCAAAAATGCGAAACTCCAGGGACAATATTTGAAAATTTCTGTTTTCTTCCCCAATTCGCATTCTACTGTGAAATACTTCGCATCTTCATTCTTACACCCTTCGCATCCCTTCGCATTAATCACCTTCGCATTTTAACCTAATTAATCAAATGCAAACCACAAAATTTTCATTCCAGATGCGAACACAGTTTAGTTCTTGAACTCTAAACTTGCGAAATCAAAAATTCATATGTTGAACCCATATGCGAATATTAACCCAATTGACTTCAAATTGATTCACAGATTCAAACACTCGATTGTTTTACTTTCGCAAAATGAGCATCAACAACTCCACAATCGAGTTTTTAAATTCTTGCAAACAACAATTTCACAGTTCTTGACTTCGCGTTTTTCTTCACGAATCATCCCTCAATCATCAATCCACTTGCGAATCAAAACTCATATGTTGTTGCTTTATCGATTCATCGACTACTCATACAAATGCGAACAATACTCAATTTCAAAATCGATTGAAACTTATAGCAAAGCTAAATCCAACTTCGCATTCAAAGCACACAAGTGTTATTGATTGCATTCATCATTTTATGACCCCCATTTGCGAAGTTGAGTATTTATTTCCAAAAATGCGAAACTCCAGGGACAATATTTGAAAATTTCTGTTTTCTTCCCCAATTCGCATTCTACTGTGAAATACTTCGCATCTTCATTCTTACACCCTTCGCATCCCTTCGCATTAATCACCTTCGCATTTTAACCTAATTAATCAAATGCAAACCACAAAATTTTCATTCCAGATGCGAACACAGTTTAGTTCTTGAACTCTAAACTTGCGAAATCAAAAATTCATATGTTGAACCCATATGCGAATATTAACCCAATTGACTTCAAATTGATTCACAGATGCAAACACTCGATTGTTTTATTTCGCAAAATGAGCATCAACAACTCCACAATCGAGTTTTTAAATTCTTGCAAACAACAATTTCACAGTTCTTGACTTCGCGTTTTTCTTCACGAATCATCCCTCAATCATCAATCCACTTGCGAATCAAAACTCATATGTTGTTGCTTTATCGATTCATCGACTACTCATACAAATGCGAACAATACTCAATTTCAAAATCGATTGAAACTTATAGCAAAGCTAAATCCAACTTCGCATTCAAAGCACACAAGTGTTATTGATTGCATTCATCATTTTATGACCCCCATTTGCGAAGTTGAGTATTTATTTCCAAAAATGCGAAACTCCAGGGACAATATTTGAAAATTTCTGTTTTCTTCCCCAATTCGCATTCTACTGTGAAATACTTCGCATCTTCATTCTTACACCCTTCGCATCCCTTCGCATTAATCACCTTCGCATTTTAACCTAATTAATCAAATGCAAACCACAAAATTTTCATTCCAGATGCGAACACAGTTTAGTTCTTGAACTCTAAACTTGCGAAATCAAAAATTCATATGTTGAACCCATATGCGAATATTAACCCAATTGACTTCAAATTGATTCACAGATGCAAACACTCGATTGTTTTATTTCGCAAAATGAGCATCAACAACTCCACAATCGAGTTTTTAAATTCTTGCAAACAACAATTTCACAGTTCTTGACTTCACGTTTTTCTTCACGAATCATCCCTCAATCATCAATCCAATTGCGAATCAAAACTCATATGTTGTTGCTTTATCGATTCATCGACTACTCATACAAATGCGAACAATACTCAATTTCAAAATCGATTGAAACTTATAGCAAAGCTAAATCCAACTTCGCATTCAAAGCACACAAGTGTTATTGATTGCATTCATGAAATACTAACAAGATAATATATTATAATACAAATATACATATTTTAGGTGGTGAAATCGTAACAGCCTAACAATTTGGTATGCAACTTTATTAAATCAATAAAAAAAGTTATGCAAATTGGAAAAATAAATAAAAATATATCTTTTGTTGTTTTAATTAAGGAAATAAATATTTTATATGAATACTCACCTGGAAAAACGCATATTATAATTGTCTAATTTAATCGTAACAGCCTACCAATGTACTTTCTTCTCGACTGTTTGATTGTTTTTTTCTGTGTGCTGATTATAATTGTCTAATTTAATGTAAATTTTTTTTTTTTTTTTAACTTGCAAGGTACAATGGAACATATTACTCGTATAAAGGAAATTGACTCAATCAAGGACAATGCTATAATCTGTAATTTATCATCTTTTAGTTTAATTTTCTAAATATATGTGTGGTTGTCTGTGTGTATCTCTTTAAAAATTCTGCAATTTCATCATTCTATGACCCCCATTTGCGAAGTTGAGTATTTATTTCCAAAAATGCGAAACTCCAGGGACAATATTTGAAAATTTCTGTTTTCTTCCCCAATTCGCATTCTACTGTGAAATACTTTGCATCTTCATTCTCACACCCTTCGCATCCCTTCGCATTAATCACCTTCGCATTTTAACCTAATTAATCAAATGCAAACCACAAAATTTTCATTCCAGATGCGAACACAGTTTAGTTCTTGAACTCTAAACTTGCGAAATCAAAAATTCATATGTTGAACCCATATGCGAATATTAACCCAATTGACTTCAAATTGATTCACAGATGCAAACACTCGATTGTTTTACTTTCGCAAAATGAGCATCAACAACTCCACAATCGAGTTTTTAAATTCTTGCAAACAACAATTTCACAGTCCTTGACTTCGCGTTTTTCTTCACGAATCATCCCTCAATCATCAATCCAATTGCGAATCAAAACTCATATGTTGTTGCTTTATCGATTCATCGACTACACTCATACAAATGCGAACAATACTCAATTTCAAAACCGATTGAAACTTATAGCAAAGCTAAATCCAACTTCGCATTCAAAGCACACAAGTGTTATTGATTGCATTCATGAAATACTAACAAGATAATATATTATAATACAAATATACATATTTTAGGTGGTGAAATCGTAACAGCCTAACAATTTGGTATGCAACTTTATTAAATCAATAAAAAAAAGTTATGCAAATTGGAAAAATAAATAAAAATATATCTTTTGTTGTTTTAATTAAGGAAATAAATATTTTATATGAATACTCACCTGGAAAAACGCATATTATAATTGTCTAATTTAATCGTAACAGCCTACCAATGTACTTTCTTCTCGACTGTTTGATTGTTTTTTTCTGTGTGCTGATTATAATTGTCTAATTTAATGTAAATTTTTTTTTTTTTTTTAACTTGCAAGGTACAATGGAACATATTACTCGTATAAAGGAAATTGACTCAATCAAGGACAATGCTATAATCTGTAATTTATCATCTTTTAGTTTAATTTTCTAAATATATGTGTGGTTGTCTACGTGTGTATCTCTTTAAAAATTTTGCAATTTCATCATTTTATGACCCCCATTTGCGAAGTTGAGTATTTATTTCCAAAAATGCGAAACTCCAGGGACAATATTTGAAAATTTGTTTTCTTCCCCAATTCGCATTCTACTGTGAAATACTTCGCATCTTCATTCTTACACCCTTCGCATCCCTTCGCATTAATCACCTTCGCATTTTAACCTAATTAATCAAATGCAAACCACAAAATTTTCATTCCAGATGCGAACACAGTTTAGTTCTTGAACTCTAAACTTGCGAAATCAAAAATTCATATGTTGAACCCATATGCGAATATTAACCCAATTGACTTCAAATTGATTCACAGATGCAAACACTCGATTGTTTTACTTTCGCAAAATGAGCATCAACAACTCCACAATCGAGTTTTTAAATTCTTGCAAACAACAATTTCACAGTTCTTGACTTCGCGTTTTTCTTCACGAATCATCCCTCAATCATCAATCCAATTACGAATCAAAACTCATATGTTGTTGCTTTATCGATTCATCGACTACTCATACAAATGCGAACAATACTCAATTTCAAAATCGATTGAAACTTATAGCAAAGCTAAATCCAACTTCGCATTCAAAGCACACAAGTGTTATTGATTGCATTCATCATTTTATGACCCCCATTTGCGAAGTTGAGTATTTATTTCCAAAAATGCGAAACTCCAGGGACAATATTTGAAAATTTCTGTTTTCTTCCCCAATTCGCATTCTACTGTGAAATACTTCGCATCTTCATTCTTACACCCTTCGCATCCCTTCACATTAATCACCTTCGCATTTTAACCTAATTAATCAAATGCAAACCAAAAAATTTTCATTCCAGATGCGAACACAGTTTAGTTCTTGAACTCTAAACTTGCGAAATCAAAAATTCATATGTTGAACCCATATGCGAATATTAACCCAATTGACTTCAAATTGATTCACAGATGCAAACACTCGATTGTTTTACTTTCGCAAAATGAGCATCAACAACTCCACAATCGAATTTTAAATTCTTGCAAACAACAATTTCACAGTTCTTGACTTCGCGTTTTTCTTCACGAATCATCCCTCAATCATCAATCCAATTGCGAATCAAAACTCATATGTTGTTGCTTTATCGATTCATCGACTACTCATACAAATGCGAACAATACTCAATTTCAAAATCGATTGAAACTTATAGCAAAGCTAAATCCAACTTCGCATTCAAAGCACACAAGTGTTATTGATTGCATTCATGAAATACTAACAAGATAATATATTATAATACAAATATACATATTTTAGGTGGTGAAATCGTAACAGCCTAACAATTTGGTATGCAACTTTATTAAATCAATAAAAAAAGTTATGCAAATTGGAAAAATAAATAAAAATATATCTTTTGTTGTTTTAATTAAGGAAATAAATATTTTATATGAATACTCACCTGGAAAAACGCATATTATAATTGTCTAATTTAATCGTAACAGCCTACCAATGTACTTTCTTCTCGACTGTTTGATTGTTTTTTTCTGTGTGCTGATTATAATTGTCTAATTTAATGTAAATTTTTTTTTTTTTTTAAGTTGCAAGGTACAATGGAACATATTACTCGTATAAAGGAAATTGACTCAATCAAGGACAATGCTATAATCTATAATTTATCATCTTTTAGTTTAATTTTCTAAATATATGTGTGGTTGTCTGTGTGTATCTCTTTAAAAATTCTGCAATTTCATCATTTTATGACCCCCATTTGCGAAGTTGAGTATTTATTTCCAAAAATGCGAAACTCCAGGGACAATATTTGAAAATTTCTGTTTTCTTCCCCAATTCGCATTCTACTGTGAAATACTTCGCATCTTCATTCTTACACCCTTCGCATCCCTTCGCATTAATCACCTTCGCATTTTAACCTAATTAATCAAATGCAAACCACAAAATTTTCATTCCAGATGCGAACACAGTTTAGTTCTTGAACTCTAAACTTGCGAAATCAAAAATTCATATGTTGAACCCATATGCGAATATTAACCCAATTGACTTCAAATTGATTCACAGATGCAAACACTCGATTGTTTTACTTTCGCAAAATGAGCATCAACAACTCCACAATCGAGTTTTTAAATTCTTGCAAACAACAATTTCACAGTCCTTGACTTCGCGTTTTTCTTCACGAATCATCCCTCAATCATCAATCCAATTGCGAATCAAAACTCATATGTTCTTGCTTTATCGATTCATCGACTACACGCATACAAATGCGAACAATACTCAATTTCAAAATCGATTGAAACTTATAGCAAAGCTAAATCCAACTTCGCATTCAAAGCACACAAGTGTTATTGATTGCATTCATGAAATACTAACAAGATAATATATTATAATACAAATATACATATTTTAGGTGGTGAAATCGTAACAGCCTAACAATTTGGTATGCAACTTTATTAAATCAATAAAAAAAGTTATGCAAATTGGAAAAATAAATAAAAATATATCTTTTGTTGTTTTATTTAAGGAAATAAATATTTTATATGAATACTCACCTAGAAAAACGCATATTATAATTGTCTAATTTAATCGTAACAGCCTACCAATGTACTTTCTTCTCGACTGTTTGATTGTTTTTTTCTGTGTGCTGATTATAATTGTCTAATTTAATGTAATTTTTTTTTTTTTTTTTTAACTTGCAAGGTACAATGGAACATATTACTCGTATAAAGGAAATTGACTCAATCAAGGACAATGCTATAATCTGTAATTTATCATCTTTTAGTTTAATTTTCTAAATATATGTGTGGTTGTCTATGTGTGTATCTCTTTAAAAATTTTGCAATTTCATCATTTTATGACCCCCATTTGCGAAGTTGAGTATTTATTTCCAAAAATGCGAAACTCCAGGGACAATATTTGAAAATTTCTGTTTTCTTCCCCAATTCGCATTCTACTGTGAAATACTTCGCATCTTCATTCTTACACCCTTCGCATCCCTTCGCATTAATCACCTTCGCATTTTAACCTAATTAATCAAATGCAAACCACAAAATTTTCATTCCAGATGCGAACACAGTTTAGTTCTTGAACTCTAAACTTGCGAAATCAAAAATTCATATGTTGAACCCATATGCGAATATTAACCCAATTGACTTCAAATTGATTCACAGATGCAAACACTCGATTGTTTTACTTTCGCAAAATGAGCATCAACAACTCCACAATCGAGTTTTTAAATTCTTGCAAACAACAATTTCACAGTCCTTGACTTCGCGTTTTTCTTCACGAATCATCCCTCAATCATCAATCCAATTGCGAATCAAAACTCATATGTTCTTGCTTTATCGATTCATCGACTACACTCATACAAATGCGAACAATACTCAATTTCAAAATCGATTGAAACTTATAGCAAAGCTAAATCCAACTTCGCATTCAAAGCACACAAGTGTTATTGATTGCATTCATGAAATACTAACAAGATAATATATTATAATACAAATATACATATTTTAGGTGGTGAAATCGTAACAGCCTAACAATTTGGTATGCAACTTTATTAAATCAATAAAAAAAGTTATGCAAATTGGAAAAATAAATAAAAATATATCTTTTGTTGTTTTAATTAAGGAAATAAATATTTTATATGAATACTCACCTGGAAAAACGCATATTATAATTGTCTAATTTAATCGTAACAGCCTACCAATGTACTTTCTTCTCGACTGTTTGATTGTTTTTTTCTGTGTGCTGATTATAATTGTCTAATTTAATGTAATTTTTTTTTTTTTTTTTTAACTTGCAAGGTACAATGGAACATATTACTCCTATAAAGGAAATTGACTCAATCAAGGACAATGCTATAATCTGTAATTTATCATCTTTTAGTTTAATTTTCTAAATATATGTGTGGTTGTCTATGTGTGTATCTCTTTAAAAATTTTGCAATTTCATCATTTTATGACCCCCATTTGCGAAGTTGAGTATTTATTTCCAAAAATGCGAAACTCCAGGGACAATATTTGAAAATTTGTTTTCTTCCCCAATTCGCATTCTACTGTGAAATACTTCGCATCTTCATTCTTACACCCTTCGCATCCCTTCGCATTAATCACCTTCGCATTTTAACCTAATTAATCAAATGCAAACCACAAAATTTTCATTCCAGATGCGAAAACAGTTTAGTTCTTGAACTCTAAACTTGCGAAATCAAAAATTCATATGTTGAACCCATATGCGAATATTAACCCAATTGACTTCAAATTGATTCACAGATGCAAACACTCGATTGTTTTACTTTCGCAAAATGAGCATCAACAACTCCACAATCGAGTTTTTAAATTCTTGCAAACAACAATTTCACAGTTCTTGACTTCGCGTTTTTCTTCACGAATCATCCCTCAATCATCAATCCAATTGCGAATCAAAACTCATATGTTGTTGCTTTATCGATTCATCGACTACTCATACAAATGCGAACAATACTCAATTTCAAAATCGATTGAAACTTATAGCAAAGCTAAATCCAACTTCGCATTCAAAGCACACAAGTGTTATTGATTGCATTCATCATTTTATGACCCCCATTTGCGAAGTTGAGTATTTATTTCCAAAAATGCGAAACTCCAGGGACAATATTTGAAAATTTCTGTTTTCTTCCCCAATTCGCATTCTACTGTGAAATACTTCGCATCTTCATTCTTACACCCTTCGCATCCCTTCGCATTAATCACCTTCGCATTTTAACCTAATTAATCAAATGCAAACCAAAAAATTTTCATTCCAGATGCGAACACAGTTTAGTTCTTGAACTCTAAACTTGCGAAATCAAAAATTCATATGTTGAACCCATATGCGAATATTAACCCAATTGACTTCAAATTGATTCACAGATGCGAACACTCGATTGTTTTACTTTCGCAAAATGAGCATCAACAACTCCACAATCGAATTTTAAATTCTTGCAAACAACAATTTCACAGTTCTTGACTTCGCGTTTTTCTTCACGAATCATCCCTCAATCATCAATCCAATTGCGAATCAAAACTCATATGTTGTTGCTTTATCGATTCATCGACTACTCATACAAATGCGAACAATACTCAATTTCAAAATCGATTGAAACTTATAGCAAAGCTAAATCCAACTTCGCATTCAAAGCACACAAGTGTTATTGATTGCATTCATCATTTTATGACCCCCATTTGCGAAGTTGAGTATTTATTTCCAAAAATGCGAAACTCCAGGGACAATATTTGAAAATTTCTGTTTTCTTCCCCAATTCGCATTCTACTGTGAAATACTTCGCATCTTCATTCTTACACCCTTCGCATCCCTTCGCATTAATCACCTTCGCATTTTAACCTAATTAATCAAATGCAAACCACAAAATTTTCATTCCAGATGCGAACACAGTTTAGTTCTTGAACTCTAAACTTGCGAAATCAAAAATTCATATGTTGAACCCATATGCGAATATTAACCCAATTGACTTCAAATTGATTCACAGATGCAAACACTCGATTGTTTTACTTTCGCAAAATGAGCATCAACAACTCCACAATCGAGTTTTTAAATTCTTGCAAACAACAATTTCACAGTCCTTGACTTCGCGTTTTTCTTCACGAATCATCCCTCAATCATCAATCCAATTGCGAATCAAAACTCATATGTTGTTGCTTTATCGATTCATCGACTACACTCATACAAATGCGAACAATACTCAATTTCAAAATCGATTGAAACTTATAGCAAAGCTAAATCCAACTTCGCATTCAAAGCACACAAGTGTTATTGATTGCATTCATGAAATACTAACAAGATAATATATTATAATACAAATATACATATTTTAGGTGGTGAAATCGTAACAGCCTAACAATTTGGTATGCAACTTTATTAAATCAATAAAAAAAGTTATGCAAATTGGAAAAATAAATAAAAATATATCTTTTGTTGTTTTAATTAAGGAAATAAATATTTTATATGAATACTCACCTGGAAAAACGCATATTATAATTGTCTAATTTAATCGTAACAGCCTACCAATGTACTTTCTTCTCGACTGTTTGATTGTTTTTTTCTGTGTGCTGATTATAATTGTCTAATTTAATGTAAATTTTTTTTTTTTTTTTAACTTGCAAGGTACAATGGAACATATTACTCGTATAAAGGAAATTGACTCAATCAAGGACAATGCTATAATCTGTAATTTATCATCTTTTAGTTTAATTTTCTAAATATATGTGTGGTTGTCTGTGTGTATCTCTTTAAAAATTCTGCAATTTCATCATTTTATGACCCCCATTTGCGAAGTTGAGTATTTATTTCCAAAAATGCGAAACTCCAGGGACAATATTTGAAAATTTCTGTTTTCTTCCCCAATTCGCATTCTACTGTGAAATACTTCGCATCTTCATTCTTACACCCTTCGCATCCCTTCGCATTAATCACCTTCGCATTTTAACCTAATTAATCAAATGCAAACCACAAAATTTTCATTCCAGATGCGAACACAGTTTAGTTCTTGAACTCTAAACTTGCGAAATCAAAAATTCATATGTTGAACCCATATGCGAATATTAACCCAATTGACTTCAAATTGATTCACAGATGCAAACACTCGATTGTTTTACTTTCGCAAAATGAGCATCAACAACTCCACAATCGAGTTTTTAAATTCTTGCAAACAACAATTTCACAGTCCTTGACTTCGCGTTTTTCTTCACGAATCATCCCTCAATCATCAATCCAATTGCGAATCAAAACTCATATGTTGTTGCTTTATCGATTCATCGACTACACTCATACAAATGCGAACAATACTCAATTTCAAAATCGATTGAAACTTATAGCAAAGCTAAATCCAACTTCGCATTCAAAGCACACAAGTGTTATTGATTGCATTCATGAAATACTAACAAGATAATATATTATAATACAAATATACATATTTTAGGTGGTGAAATCGTAACAGCCTAACAATTTGGTATGCAACTTTATTAAATCAATAAAAAAAGTTATGCAAATTGGAAAAATAAATAAAAATATATCTTTTGTTGTTTTAATTAAGGAAATAAATATTTTATATGAATACTCACCTGGAAAAACGCATATTATAATTGTCTAATTTAATCGTAACAGCCTACCAATGTACTTTCTTCTCGACTGTTTGATTGTTTTTTTCTGTGTGCTGATTATAATTGTCTAATTTAATGTAAATTTTTTTTTTTTTTAACTTGCAAGGTACAATGGAACATATTACTCGTATAAAGGAAATTGACTCAATCAAGGACAATGCTATAATCTGTAATTTATCATCTTTTAGTTTAATTTTCTAAATATATGTGTGGTTGTCTGTGTGTATCTCTTTAAAAATTCTGCAATTTCATCATTTTATGACCCCCATTTGCGAAGTTGAGTATTTATTTCCAAAAATGCGAAACTCCAGGGACAATATTTGAAAATTTCTGTTTTCTTCCCCAATTCGCATTCTACTGTGAAATACTTCGCATCTTCATTCTTACACCCTTCGCATCCCTTCGCATTAATCACCTTCGCATTTTAACCTAATTAATCAAATGCAAACCACAAAATTTTCATTCCAGATGTGAACACAGTTTAGTTCTTGAACTCTAAACTTGCGAAATCAAAAATTCATATGTTGAACCCATATGCGAATATTAACCCAATTGACTTCAAATTGATTCACAGATGCAAACACTCGATTGTTTTACTTTCGCAAAATGAGCATCAACAACTCCACAATCGAGTTTTTAAATTCTTGCAAACAACAATTTCACAGTCCTTGACTTCGCGTTTTTCTTCACGAATCATCCCTCAATCATCAATCCAATTGCGAATCAAAACTCATATGTTCTTGCTTTATCGATTCATCGACTACACTCATACAAATGCGAACAATACTCAATTTCAAAATCGATTGAAACTTATAGCAAAGCTAAATCCAACTTCGCATTCAAAGCACACAAGTGTTATTGATTGCATTCATGAAATACTAACAAGATAATATATTATAATACAAATATACATATTTTAGGTGGTGAAATCGTAACAGCCTAACAATTTGGTATGCAACTTTATTAAATCAATAAAAAAAGTTATGCAAATTGGAAAAATAAATAAAAATATATCTTTTGTTGTTTTAATTAAGGAAATAAATATTTTATATGAATACTCACCTGGAAAAACGCATATTATAATTGTCTAATTTAATCGTAACAGCCTACCAATGTACTTTCTTCTCGACTGTTTGATTATTTTTTTCTGTGTGCTGATTATAATTGTCTAATTTAATGTAAATTTTTTTTTTTTTTTTTAACTTGCAAGGTACAATGGAACATATTACTCGTATAAAGGAAATTGACTCAATCAAGGACAATGCTATAATCTGTAATTTATCATCTTTTAGTTTAATTTTCTAAATATATGTGTGGTTGTCTGTGTGTATCTCTTTAAAAATTCTGCAATTTCATCATTTTATGACCCCCATTTGCGAAGTTGAGTATTTATTTCCAAAAATGCGAAACTCCAGGGACAATATTTGAAAATTTCTGTTTTCTTCCCCAATTCGCATTCTACTGTGAAATACTTCGCATCTTCATTCTTTCACCCTTCGCATCCCTTCGCATTAATCACCTTCGCATTTTAACCTAATTAATCAAATGCAAACCACAAAATTTTCATTCCAGATGCGAACACAGTTTAGTTCTTGAACTCTAAACTTGCGAAATCAAAAATTCATATGTTGAACCCATATGCGAATATTAACCCAATTGACTTCAAATTGATTCACAGATGCAAACACTCGATTGTTTTACTTTCGCAAAATGAGCATCAACAACTCCACAATCGAGTTTTTAAATTCTTGCACACAACAATTTCACAGTTCTTGACTTCGCGTTTTTCTTCACGAATCATCCCTCAATCATCAATCCAATTGCGAATCAAAACTCATATGTTGTTGCTTTATCGATTCATCGACTACTCATACAAATGCGAACAATACTCAATTTCAAAATCGATTGAAACTTATAGCAAAGCTAAATCCAACTTCGCATTCAAAGCACACAAGTGTTATTGATTGCATTCATCATTTTATGACCCCCATTTGCGAAGTTGAGTATTTATTTCCAAAAATGCGAAACTCCAGGGACAATATTTGAAAATTTCTGTTTTCTTCCCCAATTCGCATTCTACTGTGAAATACTTCGCATCTTCATTCTTACACCCTTCGCATCCCTTCGCATTAATCACCTTCGCATTTTAACCTAATTAATCAAATGCAAACCAAAAAATTTTCATTCCAGATGCGAACACAGTTTAGTTCTTGAACTCTAAACTTGCGAAATCAAAAATTCATATGTTGAACCCATATGCGAATATTAACCCAATTGACTTCAAATTGATTCACAGATGCAAACACTCGATTGTTTTACTTTCGCAAAATGAGCATCAACAACTCCACAATCGAGTTTTTAAATTCTTGCAAACAACAATTTCACAGTTCTTGACTTCGCGTTTTTCTTCACGAATCATCCCTCAATCATCAATCCAATTGCGAATCAAAACTCATATGTTGTTGCTTTATCGATTCATCGACTACTCATACAAATGCGAACAATACTCAATTTCAAAATCGATTGAAACTTATAGCAAAGCTAAATCCAACTTCGCATTCAAAGCACACAAGTGTTATTGATTGCATTCATCATTTTATGACCCCCATTTGCGAAGTTGAGTATTTATTTCCAAAAATGCGAAACTCCAGGGACAATATTTGAAAATTTCTGTTTTCTTCCCCAATTCGCATTCTACTGTGAAATACTTCGCATCTTCATTCTTACACCCTTCGCATCCCTTCGCATTAATCACCTTCGCATTTTAACCTAATTAATCAAACGCAAACCAAAAAATTTTCATTCCAGATGCAAACACAGTTTAGTTCTTGAACTCTAAACTTGCGAAATCAAAAATTCATATGTTGAACCCATATGCGAATATTAACCCAATTGACTTCAAATTGTTTCACAGATGCAAACACTCGATTGTTTTACTTTCGCAAAATGAGCATCAACAACTCCACAATCGAGTTTTTAAATTCTTGCAAACAACAATTTCACAGTTCTTGACTTCGCGTTTTTCTTCACGAATCATCCCTCAATCATCAATCCAATTGCGAATCAAAACTCATATGTTGTTGCTTTATCGATTCATCGACTACTCATACAAATGCGAACAATACTCAATTTCAAAATCGATTGAAACTTATAGCAAAGCTAAATCCAACTTCGCATTCAAAGCACACAAGTGTTATTGATTGCATTCATCATTTTATGACCCCCATTTGCGAAGTTGAGTATTTATTTCCAAAAATGCGAAACTCCAGGGACAATATTTGAAAATTTCTGTTTTCTTCCCCAATTCGCATTCTACTGTGAAATATTTCGCATCTTCATTCTTACTCCTTTCGCATCCCTTCGCATTAATCACCTTCGCATTTTAACCTAATTAATCAAATGCAAACCACAAAATTTTCATTCCAGATGCGAACACAGTTTAGTTCTTGAACTCTAAACTTGCGAAATCAAAAATTCATATGTTGAACCCATATGCGAATATTAACCCAATTGACTTCAAATTGATTCACAGATGCAAACACTCGATTGTTTTACTTTCGCAAAATGAGCATCAACAACTCCACAATCGAGTTTTTAAATTCTTGCAAACAACAATTTCACAGTTCTTGACTTCGCGTTTTTCTTCACGAATCATCCCTCAATCATCAATCCAATTGCGAATCAAAACTCATATGTTGTTGCTTTATCGATTCATCGACTACTCATACAAATGCGAACAATACTCAATTTCAAAATCGATTGAAACTTATAGCAAAGCTAAATCCAACTTCGCATTCAAAGCACACAAGTGTTATTGATTGCATTCATGAAATACTAACAAGATAATATATTATAATACAAATATACATATTTTCGGTGGTGAAATCGTAACAGCCTAACAATTTGGTATGCAACTTTATTAAATCAATAAAAAAAGTTATGCAAATTGGAAAAATAAATAAAAATATATCTTTTGTTGTTTTAATTAAGGAAATAAATATTTTATATGAATACTCACCTGGAAAAACGCATATTATAATTGTCTAATATAATCGTAACAGCCTACCAATGTACTTTCTTCTCGACTGTTTGATTGTTTTTTTCTGTGTGTTGATTATAATTGTCTAATTTAATGTAAAAATTTTTTTTTTTTTAACTTGCAAGGTACAATGGAACATATTACTCGTATAAAGGAAATTGACTCAATCAAGGACAATGTTATAATCTTTAATTTATCATCTTTTAGTTTAATTTTCTAAATATATGTGTGGTTGTCTGTGTGTATCTCTTTAAAAATTCTGCAATTTCATCATTTTATGACCCCCATTTGCGAAGTTGAGTATTTATTTCCAAAAATGCGAAACTCCAGGGACAATATTTGAAAATTTCTGTTTTCTTCCCCAATTCGCATTCTACTGTGAAATACTTCGCATCTTCATTCTTACACCCTTCGCATCCCTTCGCATTAATCACCTTCGCATTTTAACCTAATTAATCAAATGCAAACCACAAAATTTTCATTCCAGATGCGAACACAGTTTAGTTCTTGAACTCTAAACTTGCGAAATCAAAAATTCATATGTTGAACCCATATGCGAATATTAACCCAATTGACTTCACATTGATTCACAGATGCAAACACTCGATTGTTTTACTTTCGCAAAATGAGCATCAACAACTCCACAATCGAGTTTTTAAATTCTTGCAAACAACAATTTCACAGTCCTTGACTTCGCGTTTTTCTTCACGAATCATCCCTCAATCATCAATCCAATTGCGAATCAAAACTCATATGTTCTTGCTTTATCGATTCATCGACTACACTCATACAAATGCGAACAATACTCAATTTCAAAATCGATTGAAACTTATAGCAAAGCTAAATCCAACTTCGCATTCAAAGCACACAAGTGTTATTGATTGCATTCATGAAATACTAACAAGATAATATATTATAATACAAATATACATATTTTAGGTGGTGAAATCGTAACAGCCTAACAATTTGGTATGCAACTTTATTAAATCAATAAAAAAAGTTATGCAAATTGGAAAAATAAATAAAAATATATCTTTTGTTGTTTTAATTAAGGAAATAAATATTTTATATGAATACTCACCTTGAAAAACGCATATTATAATTGTCTAATTTAATCGTAACAGCCTACCAATGTACTTTCTTCTCGACTGTTTGATTGTTTTTTTCTGTGTGCTGATTATAATTGTCTAATTTAATGTAAATTTTTTTTTTTTTTTTTTTTTTTTTACTTGCAAGGTACAATGGAACATATTACTCCTATAAAGGAAATTGACTCAATCAAGGACAATGCTATAATCTGTAATTTATCATCTTTTAGTTTAATTTTCTAAATATATGTGTGGTTGTCTGTGTGTATCTCTTTAAAAATTTTGCAATTTCATCATTTTATGACCCCCATTTGCGAAGTTGAGTATTTATTTCCAAAAATGCGAAACTCCAGGGACAATATTTGAAAATTTCTGTTTTCTTCCCCAATTCGCATTCTACTGTGAAATACTTCGCATCTTCATTCTTACACCCTTCGCATCCCTTCGCATTAATCACCTTCGCATTTTAACCTAATTAATCAAATGCAAACCACAAAATTTTCATTCCAGATGCGAACACAGTTTAGTTCTTGAACTCTAAACTTGCGAAATCAAAAATTCATATGTTGAACCCATATGCGAATATTAACCCAATTGACTTCAAATTGATTCACAGATGCAAACACTTTATTGTTTTACTTTCGCAAAATGAGCATCAACAACTCCACAATCGAGTTTTTAAATTCTTGCAAACAACAATTTCACAGTCCTTGACTTCGCGTTTTTCTTCACGAATCATCCCTCAATCATCAATCCAATTGCGAATCAAAACTCATATGTTCTTGCTTTATCGATTCATCGACTACACTCATACAAATGCGAACAATACTCAATTTCAAAATCGATTGAAACTTATAGCAAAGCTAAATCCAACTTCGCATTCAAAGCACACAAGTGTTATTGATTGCATTCATGAAATACAAACAAGATAATATATTATAATACAAATATACATATTTTAGGTGGTGAAATCGTAACAGCCTAACAATTTGGTATGCAACTTTATTAAATCAATAAAAAAAGTTATGCAAATTGGAAAAATAAATAAAAATATATCTTTTGTTGTTTTAATTAAGGAAATAAATATTTTATATGACTACTCACCTGGAAAAACGCATATTATAATTGTCTAATTTAATCGTAACAGCCTACCAATGTACTTTCTTCTTGACTGTTTGATTGTTTTTTTCTGTGTGCTGATTATAATTGTCTAATTTAATGTAAATTTTTTTTTTTAACTTGCAAGGTACAATGGAACATATTACTCCTATAAAGGAAATTGACTCAATCAAGGACAATGCTATAATCTGTAATTTATCATCTTTTAGTTTAATTTTCTAAATATATGTGTGGTTGTCTGTGTGTATCTCTTTAAAAATTCTGCAATTTCATCATTTTATGACCCCCATTTGCGAAGTTGAGTATTTATTTCCAAAAATGCGAAACTCCAGGGACAATATTTGAAAATTTCTGTTTTCTTCCCCAATTCGCATTCTACTGTGAAATACTTCGCATCTTCATTCTTACACCCTTCGCATCCCTTCGCATTAATCACCTTCGCATTTTAACCTAATTAATCAAATGCAAACCACAAAATTTTCATTCCAGATGCGAACACAGTTTAGTTCTTGAACTCTAAACTTGCGAAATCAAAAATTCATATGTTGAACCCATATGTGAATATTAACCCAATTGACTTCAAATTGATTCACAGATGCAAACACTCGATTGTTTTACTTTCGCAAAATGAGCATCAACAACTCCACAATCGAGTTTTTAAATTCTTGCAAACAACAATTTCACAGTTCTTGACTTCACGTTTTTCTTCACGAATCATCCCTCAATCATCAATCCAATTGCGAATCAAAACTCATATGTTGTTGCTTTATCGATTCATCGACTACTCATACAAATGCGAACAATACTCAATTTCAAAATCGATTGAAACTTATAGCAAAGCTAAATCCAACTTCGCATTCAAAGCACACAAGTGTTATTGATTGCATTCATCATTTTATGACCCCCATTTGCGAAGTTGAGTATTTATTTCCAAAAATGCGAAACTCCAGGGACAATATTTGAAAATTTCTGTTTTCTTCCCCAATTCGCATTCTACTGTGAAATACTTTGCATCTTCATTCTTACACCCTTCGCATCCCTTCGCATCCCTTCGCATTAATCACCTTCGCATTTTAACCTAATTAATCAAATGCAAACCACAAAATTTTCATTCCAGATGCGAACACAGTTTAGTTCTTGAACTCTAAACTTGCGAAATCAAAAATTCATATGTTGAACCCATATGCGAATATTAACCCAATTGACTTCAGATTGATTCACAGATGCAAACACTCGATTGTTTTACTTTCGCAAAATGAGCATCAACAACTCCACAATCGAGTTTTTAAATTCTTGCAAACAACAATTTCACAGTCCTTGACTTCGCGTTTTTCTTCACGAATCATCCCTCAATCATCAATCCAATTGCGAATCAAAACTCATATGTTCTTGCTTTATCGATTCATCGACTACACTCATACAAATGCGAACAATACTCAATTTCAAAATCGATTGAAACTTATAGCAAAGCTAAATCCAACTTCGCATTCAAAGCACACAAGTGTTATTGATTGCATTCATGAAATACTAACAAGATAATATATTATAATACAAATATACATATTTTAGGTGGTGAAATCGTAACAGCCTAACAATTTGGTATGCAACTTTATTAAATCAATAAAAAAAGTTATGCAAATTGGAAAAATAAATAAAAATATATCTTTTGTTGTTTTAATTAAGGAAATAAATATTTTATATGAATACTCACCTGGAAAAACGCATATTATAATTGTCTAATTTAATCGTAACAGCCTACCAATGTACTTTCTTCTTGACTGTTTGATTGTTTTTTTCTGTGTGCTGATTATAATTGTCTAATTTAATGTAAATTTTTTTTTTAACTTGCAAGGTACAATGGAACATATTGTTGGGTTTTTGGTCATAAGACATCCTATGTGCTCATACAAACCCTAATGCTTGGATCTAGGTTTCTCTATTGTACATGCTTTGAATCCAAGACTATAAACCCTAATTCTAGCATACATATAATCATATTAACATGAGAATAAGTTTATAGTGTTACCTTGATTGTTATGTAGCAATAAAAATCCCAAATCTCCTTGTATTGACTTTGGAAGGCTTAGAGTCACAAGTGTCACTCCTCTAATGGCTCACAAACACCATAAGCAAGTGGAGAAGGTATAAGGAGAGAGGTGAGAGGTTAGAATTCGTATCTAGAACCTCTTGGGAAGGGATACACGAATTCATGGCCCTAGGGGTGTTTATATAGGTGTAGAGATAGGGTTTCAGTCATTATCCTTATCTAGTTGATTATCCATTAAGCAACCAATAAGATAATCCTTGAATCCTTATCATACTCTAATTCTAAGGGATTTACACCTCAAATTCGTTCACCATATATATAAGATAATCTCTTACCTTATTTTGTAACTATCACATAATTACAAATCAGCCCCTCTAGTTTAATTAATTACATTTGATCACAAAACTAATTCTTAATTAATTATTGACCAATATTATTTAAACAAATATGATTTCTCCTTTAATATGTTATTCTTATAACATATTAATAAATCATATTATCCTCTCTCTCTTTATTCATTTCTCCAATCAAGTTGCTTTGGTGAAGGCAACCCAAAAGGACCATGCACCATCGGGTCAAGTACATACCAAAATAGTTATGGACTTAGACACTAATCCAACAGTCTCCCACTTGGATAAGTCTAACAACTATTCTGCGTATGACTTCAGATCCCGATCTGCAATCGTAGCTTTCCAAAGCCGCTGTCAACTCTGATCATATCAGATACGCGTGTCCTTAGATAAGGGATCATATATTCCTCCATTCTTGATATCGTCTGAGACATGATTTCTAATCATTCTCTTTGTACTACTTCTCGATTTCCGATTTATGACGACAGACTAATTGAACAAATCAAATTAGCCCTAGCCCGGCCGAGCATTTACATATGTCATCACTAAACCATCGAGGGGCCCAAAGATATCGCTGTTATCCTACCTTGGATAAAAGGAACGGATAAACTTTGATACAATGCTCGCTTGCACTCACTCACCGAATTACACACAACAATATGTTTTATAACACCAAGTTACTGGTGCGTTTACATATTATCAATGTGCAACCGATTCGCAAGATACAACTCACACATCTCGGTTTCAAGAATATAAGATGTTATCGTCTCACCAATCACTCATAATACAATTCATGGAGTGATCCAAGTGAGCGTGGGTTTAATCCAATGCTCAAATCATATTCATAAGCACTCATGAACGTTGCAGCAAACATCTGCTTATGTCTAATACTCTTCTAGACAATCCACACACCAATTCACGACAGTCTTCATTCATATCTACTTCCAACATATGAACGACTGTGGCCCGTTTGAATAATTCGATTATTCTTAATAAACTCAATTATTCTGGAAGTCAAAACATACAAGGTGAAACACAAGAATAATACTAATCCCATATGGCCTCAAACCTTTGAGTATAAACAAAACACGTTTTATTTATCACCATATCGATTACTCATTATTTGTCGTTTCGGGTAATCAACTTCGCATTTGAATTCCAACACTTGTCCCATGCTCCTAGCATGCACACAATGTTTACCTATGGTTCTTACTTTTGCGAAATAGACAAATTGAACACATTTCAAATCATTCTCATTTTACAACACCAAATCCATTTTCTTAAGTGTAAGAATGTCAAATTCTTGTTACTTATAGAATATACTAGATTCTAACACTTTATGCAACGATCCTTTTGTAATGTCACTGCACCAAAGTCTTAAAGACTATTGCCAATGATATTACAAATTCCTCTATCGGAGATTGTTACAAGACAATTCCTTAGATATGATGTCTCTCACTCAAAGTACATTCCTTTGAACATCCTTTCGCATAAAGTTTTTAATCTAGACATAGATTTTACTTCCCAACATGGACACACTTCCATATTTTCTATATGACAACTCATTCTTAATAGAATCTTATCTATTCGTAATGATGTTGATATTGTCCATCTAATGTGGAATCATTTCCATAATTTCCAATACTATACTTCCAACTACTCACAAGCGACCAATTCTCGTCGAACTTCGAATCGTCCTTTGATAGTTGTTTAATTATTTTAGTCCAAAACCAATTCTAGTCCCTTTTCCCTCTAAATGCACTAGACATTTGGAAAATTTTAGAATGGTCAAACATTAAAGCATTCGCAATCGATCCTATACCCGAAGCGTATGGGACACGACGCATAATGTTTTATTTGCTATGTTCTCAAAACTCGAATTGCGAAGAGGAATGCCGTAATCACAATCGAAATTTTAAGAACACACTATATACCTTTGACTAAATTTATCAACATTCCACAACCTAATCCTTTAGATTTGAAATGAAGCATAATATTCTCTCCCTTAATTATAGAAAAACAACCTTTCAACTCTTACAACTTTGCAAAGTATGACTCTTGTTTTCTATAATTAATATTGCCAACTATGCAATACGTGCCTTAATAATCATACAATCATAACATTTATGCTCCCACTATCATGATGATTATTATAAAACATAACACTTATGCTCCCACTAGCTTCGACATGTATTCATAAACATCTTAACTTTCAGAAAAACAATACTTATTGAATTTCTTAAGTTCATGTTTCTAATACTTAGTGCTTTGATAATCTTTTATCAAGGCTTCTTGAACTTATACACTTTTGCCTTAGATAGTTCATATGTGTGTCTTAATAATTAAGACTAATTGCCAAACCTCACAATTCAAATTATGGAAAGGGATGCCGTAACCATGATCGAATTTGAGAATGCAATTTTACAATCACTATCTTTTAAAATCTTTCTTAGTGAAAGCATTTTCTCACAATCATTTTCATGAAGGAGGAAATCTTATGACACTTAGATTTAAACGGTGTATGTGTTCCTATCCATGCGAATTTGTTAAAACCAAAGTTTACGACAAATTCAAACTCATATGGATCGAACTTTCTTAATCTTGATTTCTTGCCTTATGGTAGCACAGCTGCCCACCACGTCTTCCAAGTAGTTAAGCATCTTACCTTTTTCCTATCAATGTACCTTTCATTGATCAAGGTCCTTGCCTTTTACGCATTCAAATGAGAACTCATAAGACTCACATGCATAATTAACTCGATTGGATTGGCACAGAAACAAAATAATGTCTTTACGATAGGTTGTAAACCTCAACTCGTGTGCTAGTGATGATCGATAAGGTTTATTTGATTTGTTCTTGAAACTTTTCGAGACCATTAAGACTCCCACTGACTCCTTGACATATAAGATTCTTTTGTCAATAAACATTTCTTGACAAACAAATTTTCAAGAGTTAGTGTAGCTTGTATCAAAACACTTCATAAATTGGTCATAGTTGGTCTTTGTCTTATCCAAGACATCACAACTTTCCACATTTGATGAATGTTATAAACCTTTAATACTTTTTACTCATTGTCACAATCTTAACTTTAAGACTTGTTATTGGAACAAAGTATGATTGTCTTCTTGATTTGACCATTTCATCAATCTTTGATTCCTCTTCTTGGACATACAATTGTACCAAGACTCACTTAGAGGATCAATTGAGATATGGTTCTTAATCATTAAGACCTATCATAAAGCATAAAAGCCATTCTCCCTTCTTCTTAGAATGGAGAAACTCTTATCTTTCTGCCTATTTGATTCTTCTTATTCGTTTTGCTATTGATCTAAACCCTTTAATCAATTCAAAATTACACTTAATCTTGTAAGTATAATCATATTTACTAAACCTTTAGTAAATGATGACGAATATCTTTGTTACTCTTATGGTGAACTTGATCAACACACAACTTTGTGTACTCGATCTCCTAGTCCTTCACTTGACACTTTGTCAACGAATTAGTCTAATTATCAAATATGAAATTTCTCATTCATCATGCAACCAAGTTGCATGATTCCAAGTTTCTATCCAATTGAAACTTGGGCGATGAGAAACTCTCCCTATTTGGTAAATTCTTGACTTTCCATAACACAATAAGAAACAAATCCATTATTGCTAATAATTTTAACATCAATTTTTCATACACGCCATTGTAAGGATAAATAAATAAAATTTAAAATCAAAATTTATTTTATTGCGGAAAAATTTGTCCTTCACAATGCAACTCATTGAAAAACTTATGCGAATACATCTTTCTTAGCAATCTAATTCTAACTCTAAGTAGTAGCTCAAGAATCTAATCTTCGAGAAACGCAATCGAAATCCATTCCTTCACGGTTAGATTCTGCTCACTTCTTCCCTTAAGCTTCTTTTCTTTTCTTTGATCCTTCTAAACATCAATTGTAATCTTATCACATTATGTATTCAGAACCTAGAATGAAGCTTAAAAGAGTTAGTCAATGGATTTTACCTAAATTAGAGCCATACGTTTCGACTCTCCCATCTCTTAGATCCCTTAGGTAAATAGGGCAGCTTCGTCTCTAATGCCCCTTCTCTTGGCAATAAAAGCAAATTGACTCTTTTTGGAACAACACATGGAACTACTTCAGACATCGCCTTTCTCTTATGATCAAACTTTTCGATCATTGCATGTCTTTCATTGCCATTGTCTATATCCACAGAGGTCTCGAAGGCAGATTCACCAATCAACTTTGCTTTTCTATTGCGCCAAACCATTGCTGATTCAGCAGCAATAAGCATATAGGTGAGATCTATAAGGGTCACGTCGCGGTTCATCATATAGTACTCTCTTACGAACTCACTATATGAGTTAGGAAGTGATTGAAGAACCCAATCAACAGCCATCTCTTCACCGACAATGGATCCTATCATTCTTAGTCTATCAATGTGCGACTTCATCCCTAGGACGTGTGCACACACCGACTTTCCTTCTTTATGTTTACTTGCCAAAAGGGCTTGAGTGATATTGAACTTTTCAATTTTACAATCTTGTGGGTTAGGGAGAATAATTGGAGGATGAGGAGGAAGTGAAGCATGATTTCTTGTTCCTCGATCGAATCGTGGAATATCATCTTCATGTGGAATGCTTGTTCCACGGGATTTGAGAAGACCATAGTTGTCGAACTTTGACATCGGGAGAAAAAAGAATTCAAGTTAGTTGATTGATTGAGTCCTTGGTAAATCACCCAAATGAAATTCCAAGGCTAGGACCCAAGACAATATCCTACAACGCGGGAGAGGGATGTCGTAACCCAAATCGCAGAACATTTGAAGGTAAGTGAATGACGATTCACTAGTTTTCACCATGAGAAACGAAAAAGAAATTTAAGTTTTAAATCTATGAAAACTCCTAGATCCTTTGAGATTCATTGAACATTTCAATGTACTTTCTTCTCGACTGTTTGATTGTTTTTTTCTGTGTGCTGATTATAATTGTCTAATTTAATGTAATTTTTTTTTTTTTTTTTAACTTGCAAGGTACAATGGAACATATTACTCGTATAAAGGAAATTGACTTAATCAAGGACAATGCTATAATCTGTAATTTATCATCTTTTAGTTTAATTTTCTAAATATATGTGTGGTTGTCTGTGTGTATCTCTTTAAAAATTCTGCAATTTCATCATTTTATGACCCCCATTTGCGAAGTTGAGTATTTATTTCCAAAAATGCGAAACTCCAGGGACAATATTTGAAAATTTCTGTTTTCTTCCCCAATTCGCATTCTACTGTGAAATACTTCGCATCTTCATTCTTACACCCTTCGCATCCCTTCGCATTAATCACCTTCGCATTTTAACCTAATTAATCAAATGCAAACCACAAAATTTTCATTCCAGATGCGAACACAGTTTAGTTCTTGAACTCTAAACTTGCGAAATCAAAAATTCATATGTTGAACCCATATGCGAATATTAACCCAATTGACTTCAAATTGATTCACAGATGCAAACACTCGATTGTTTTACTTTCGCAAAATGAGCATCAACAACTCCACAATCGAGTTTTTAAATTCTTGCAAACAACAATTTCACAGTCCTTGACTTCGCGTTTTTCTTCACGAATCATCCCTCAATCATCAATCCAATTGCGAATCAAAACTCATATGTTCTTGCTTTATCGATTCATCGACTACACTCATACAAATGCGAACAATACTCAATTTCAAAATCGATTGAAACTTATAGCAAAGCTAAATCCAACTTCGCATTCAAAGCACACAAGTGTTATTGATTGCATTCATGAAATACTAACAAGATAATATATTATAATACAAATATACATATTTTAGGTGGTGAAATCGTAACAGCCTAACAATTTGGTATGCAACTTTATTAAATCAATAAAAAAAGTTATGCAAATTGGAAAAATAAATAAAAATATATCTTTTGTTGTTTTAATTAAGGAAATAAATATTTTATATGAATACTCACCTGGAAAAACGCATATTATAATTGTCTAATTTAATCGTAACAGCCTACCAATGTACTTTCTTCTCGACTGTTTGATTGTTTTTTTCTGTGTGCTGATTATAATTGTCTAATTTAATGTAAATTTTTTTTTTTTTAACTTGCAAGGTACAATGGAACATATTACTCGTATAAAGGAAATTGACTCAATCAAGGACAATGCTATAATCTGTAATTTATCATCTTTTAGTTTAGTTTTCTAAATATATGTGTGGTTGTCTGTGTGTATCTCTTTAAAAATTCTGCAATTTCATCATTTTATGACCCCCATTTGCGAAGTTGAGTATTTATTTCCAAAAATGCGAAACTCCAGGGACAATATTTGAAAATTTTTGTTTTCTTCCCCAATTCGCATTCAACTGTGAAATACTTCGCATCTTCATTCTTACACCCTTCGCATCCCTTCGCATTAATCACCTTCGCATTTTAACCTAATTAATCAAATGCAAACCACAAAATTTTCATTCCAGATGCGAACACAGTTTAGTTCTTGAACTCTAAACTTGCGAAATCAAAAATTCATATGTTGAACCCATATGCGAATATTAACCCAATTGACTTCAAATTGATTCACAGATGCAAACACTCGATTGTTTCACTTTCGCAAAATGAGCATCAACAACTCCACAATCGAGTTTTTAAATTCTTGCAAATAACAATTTCACAGTTCTTGACTTCGCGTTTTTCTTCACGAATCATCCCTCAATCATCAATCCAATTGCGAATCAAAACTCATATGTTGTTGCTTTATCGATTCATCGACTACTCATACAAATGCGAACAATACTCAATTTCAAAATCGATTGAAACTTATAGCAAAGCTAAATCCAACTTCGCATTCAAAGCACACAAGTGTTATTGATTGCATTCATGAAATACTAACAAGATAATATATTATAATACAAATATACATATTTTAGGTGGTGAAATCGTAACAGCCTAACAATTTGGTATGCAACTTTATTAAATCAATAAAACAAGTTATGCAAATTGGAAAAATAAATAAAAATATATCTTTTGTTGTTTTAATTAAGGAAATAAATATTTTATATGAATACTCACCTGGAAAAACGCATATTATAATTGTCTAATTTAATCGTAACAGCCTACCAATGTACTTTCTTCTCGATTGTTTGATTGTTTTTTTCTGTGTGCTGATTATAATTGTCTAATTTAATGTAAATTTTTTTTTTTTACTTGCAAGGTACAATGGAACATATTACTCGTATAAAGGAAATTGACTCAATCAAGGACAATGCTATAATCTGTAATTTATCATCTTTTAGTTTAATTTTCTAAATATATGTGTGGTTGTCTGTGTGTATCTCTTTAAAAATTCTGCAATTTCATCATTTTATGACCCCCATTTGCGAAGTTGAGTATTTATTTCCAAAAATGCGAAACTCCAGGGACAATATTTGAAAATTTCTGTTTTCTTCCCCAATTCGCATTCTACTGTGAAATACTTCGCATCTTCATTCTTACACCCTTCGCATCCCTTCGCATTAATCACCTTCGCATTTTAACCTAATTAATCAAATGCAAACCACAAAATTTTCATTCCAGATGCGAACACAGTTTAGTTCTTGAACTCTAAACTTGCGAAATCAAAAATTCATATGTTGAACCCATATGCGAATATTAACCCAATTGACTTCAAATTGATTCACAGATGCAAACACTCGATTGTTTTACTTTCACAAAATGAGCATCAACAACTCCACAATCGAGTTTTTAAATTCTTGCAAACAACAATTTCACAGTCCTTGACTTCGCGTTTTTCTTCACGAATCATCCCTCAATCATCAATCCAATTGCGAATCAAAACTCATATGTTCTTGCTTTATCGATTCATCGACTACACTCATACAAATGCGAACAATACTCAATTTCAAAATCGATTGAAACTTATAGCAAAGCTAAATCCAACTTCGCATTCAAAGCACACAAGTGTTATTGATTGCATTCATGAAATACTAACAAGATAATATATTATAATACAAATATACATATTTTAGGTGGTGAAATCGTAACAGCCTAACAATTTGGTATGCAACTTTATTAAATCAATAAAAAAAGTTATGCAAATTGGAAAAATAAATAAAAATATATCTTTTGTTGTTTTAATTAAGGAAATAAATATTTTATATGAATACTCACCTGGAAAAACGCATATTATAATTGTCTAATTTAATCGTAACAGCCTACCAATGTACTTTCTTCTCGACTGTTTGATTGTTTTTTTCTGTGTGCTGATTATAATTGTCTAATTGAATGTAAATTTTTTTTTTTTTTTAACTTGCAAGGTACAATGGAACATATTACTCCTATAAAGGAAATTGACTCAATCAAGGACAATGCTATAATCTGTAATTTATCATCTTTTAGTTTAATTTTCTAAATATATGTGTGGTTGTCTATGTGTGTATCTCTTTAAAAATTTTGCAATTTCATCATTTTATGACCCCCATTTCGAAGTTGAGTATTTATTTCCAAAAATGCGAAACTCCAGGGACAATATTTGAAAATTTCTGTTTTCTTCCCCAATTCGCATTCTACTGTGAAATACTTCGCATCTTCATTCTTACACCCTTCGCATCCCTTCGCATTAATCACCTTCGCATTTTAACCTAATTAATCAAATGCAAACCACAAAATTTTCATTCCAGATGCGAACACAGTTTAGTTCTTGAACTCTAAACTTGCGAAATCAAAAATTCATATGTTGAACCCATATGCGAATATTAACCCAATTGACTTCAAATTGATTCACAGATGCAAACACTCGATTGTTTTACTTTCGCAAAATGAGCATCAACAACTCCACAATCGAGTTTTTAAATTCTTGCAAACAACAATTTCACAGTCCTTGACTTCGCGTTTTTCTTCACGAATCATCCCTCAATCATCAATCCAATTGTGAATCAAAACTCATATGTTCTTGCTTTATCGATTCATCGACTACACTCATACAAATGCGAACAATACTCAATTTCAAAATCGATTGAAACTTATAGCAAAGCTAAATCCAACTTCGCATTCAATGCACACAAGTGTTATTGATTGCATTCATGAAATACAAACAAGATAATATATTATAATACAAATATACATATTTTAGGTGGTGAAATCGTAACAGCCTAACAATTTGGTATGCAACTTTATTAAATCAATAAAAAAAGTTATGCAAATTGGAAAAATAAATAAAAATATATCTTTTGTTGTTTTAATTAAGGAAATAAATATTTTATATGAATACTCACCTGGAAAAACGCATATTATAATTGTCTAATTTAATCGTAACAGCCTACCAATGTACTTTCTTCTTGACTGTTTGATTGTTTTTTTCTGTGTGCTGATTATAATTGTCTAATTTAATGTAAATTTTTTTTTTTTTTAACTTGCAAGGTACAATGGAACATATTACTCCTATAAAGGAAATTGACTCAATCAAGGACAATGCTATAATCTGTAATTTATCATCTTTTAGTTTAATTTTCTAAATATATGTGTGGTTGTCTGTGTGTATCTCTTTAAAAATTCTGCAATTTCATCATTTTATGACCCCCATTTGCGAAGTTGAGTATTTATTTCCAAAAATGCGAAACTCCAGGGACAATATTTGAAAATTTATGTTTTCTTCCCCAATTCGCATTCTACTGTGAAATACTTCGCATCTTCATTCTTACACCCTTCGCATCCCTTCGCATTAATCACCTTCGCATTTTAACCTAATTAATCAAATGCAAACCACAAAATTTTCATTCCAGATGCGAACACAATTTAGTTCTTGAATTCTAAACTTGCGAAATCAAAAATTCATATGTTGAACCCATATGCGAATATTAACCCAATTGACTTCAAATTGATTCACAGATGCAAACACTCGATTGTTTTACTTTCGCAAAATGAGCATCAACAACTCCACAATCGAGTTTTTAAATTCTTGCAAACAACAATTTCACAGTTCTTGACTTCGCGTTTTTCTTCACGAATCATCCCTCAATCATCAATCCAATTGCGAATCAAAACTCATATGTTGTTGCTTTATCGATTCATCGACTACTCATACAAATGCGAACAATACTCAATTTCAAAATCGATTGAAACTTATAGCAAAGCTAAATCCAACTTCGCATTCAAAGCATACAAGTGTTATTGATTGCATTCATCATTTTATGACCCCCATTTGCGAAGTTGAGTATTTATTTCCAAAAATGCGAAACTCCAGGGACAATATTTGAAAATTTCTGTTTTCTTCCCCAATTCGCATTCTACTGTGAAATACTTCGCATCTTCATTCTTACACCCTTCGCATCCCTTCGCATCCCTTCTCATTAATCACCTTCGCATTTTAACCTAATTAATCAAATGCAAACCACAAAATTTTCATTCCAGATGCGAACACAGTTTAGTTCTTGAACTCTAAACTTGCGAAATCAAAAATTCATATGTTGAACCCATATGCGAATATTAACCCAATTGACTTCAAATTGATTCAAAGATACAAACACTCGATTGTTTTACTTTCGCAAAATGAGCATCAACAACTCCACAATCGAGTTTTTAAATTCTTGCAAACAACAATTTCACAGTCCTTGACTTCGCGTTTTTCTTCACGAATCATCCCTCAATCATCAATCCAATTGCGAATCAAAACTCATATGTTCTTGCTTTATCGATTCATCGACTACACTCATACAAATGCGAACAATACTCAATTTCAAAATCGATTGAAACTTATAGCAAAGCTAAATCCAACTTCGCATTCAAAGCACACAAGTGTTATTGATTGCATTCATGAAATACTAACAAGATAATATATTATAATACAAATATACATATTTTAGGTGGTGAAATCGTAACAGCCTAACAATTTGGTATGCAACTTTATTAAATCAATAAAAAAAGTTATGCAACTTGGAAAAATAAATAAAAATATATCTTTTGTTGTTTTAATTAAGGAAATAAATATTTTATATGAATACTCACCTGGAAAAACGCATATTATAATTGTCTAATTTAATCGTAACAGCCTACCAATGTACTTTCTTCTCGACTGTTTGATTGTTTTTTTCTGTGTGCTGATTATAATTGTCTAATTTAATGTAAATTTTTTTTTTTTTTTAACTTGCAAGGTACAATGGAACATATTACTCCTATAAAGGAAATTGACTCAATCAAGGACAATGCTATAATCTGTAATTTATCATCTTTTAGTTTAATTTTCTAAATATATGTGTGGTTTTCTATGTGTGTATCTCTTTAAAAATTCTGCAATTTCATCATTTTATGACCCCCATTTGCGAAGTTGAGTATTTATTTCCAAAAATGCGAAACTCCAGGGACAATATTTGAAAATTTCTGTTTTCTTCCCCAATTCGCATTCTAGTGTGAAATACTTCGCATCTTCATTCTTACACCCTTCGCATCCCTTCGCATTAATCACCTTCGCATTTTAACCTAATTAATCAAATGCAAACCACAAAATTTTCATTCCAGATGCGAACACAGTTTAGTTCTTGAACTCTAAACTTGCGAAATCAAAAATTCATATGTTGAACCCATATGCGAATATTAACCCAATTGACTTCAAATTGATTCACAGATGCAAACACTCGATTGTTTTACTTTCGCAAAATGAGCATCAACAACTCCACAATCGAGTTTTTAAATTCTTGCAAACAACAATTTCACAGTCCTTGACTTCGCGTTTTTCTTCACGAATCATCCCTCAATCATCAATCCAATTGTGAATCAAAACTCATATGTTCTTGCTTTATCGATTCATCGACTACACTCATACAAATGCGAACAATACTCAATTTCAAAATCGATTGAAACTTATAGCAAAGCTAAATCCAACTTCGCATTCAAAGCACACAAGTGTTATTGATTGCATTCATGAAATACTAACAAGATAATATATTATAATACAAATATACATATTTTAGGTGGTGAAATCGTAACAGCCTAACAATTTGGTATGCAACTTTATTAAATCAATAAAAAAAGTTATGCAACTTGGAAAAATAAATAAAAATATATCTTTTGTTGTTTTAATTAAGGAAATAAATATTTTATATGAATACTCACCTGGAAAAACGCATATTATAATTGTCTAATTTAATCGTAACAGCCTACCAATGTACTTTCTTCTCGACTGTTTGATTGTTTTTTTCTGTGTGCTGATTATAATTGTCTAATTTAATGTAAATTTTTTTTTTTTTTAACTTGCAAGGTACAATGGAACATATTACTCCTATAAAGGAAATTGACTCAATCAAGGACAATGCTATAATCTGTAATTTATCATCTTTTAGTTTAATTTTCTAAATATATGTGTGGTTTTCTATGTGTGTATCTCTTTAAAAATTCTGCAATTTCATCATTTTATGACCCCCATTTGCGAAGTTGAGTATTTATTTCCAAAAATGCGAAACTCCAGGGACAATATTTGAAAATTTCTGTTTTCTTCCCCAATTCGCATTCTACTGTGAAATACTTCGCATCTTCATTCTTACACCCTTCGCATCCCTTCGCATTAATCACCTTCGCATTTTAACCTAATTAATCAAATGCAAACCACAAAATTTTCATTCCAGATGCGAACACAGTTTAGTTCTTGAACTCTAAACTTGCGAAATCAAAAATTCATATGTTGAACCCATATGCGAATATTAACCCAATTGACTTCAAATTGATTCACAGATGCAAACACTCGATTGTTTTACTTTCGCAAAATGAGCATCAACAACTCCACAATCGAGTTTTTAAATTCTTGCAAACAACAATTTCACAGTCCTTGACTTCGCGTTTTTCTTCACGAATCATCCCTCAATCATCAATCCAATTGCGAATCAAAACTCATATGTTCTTGCTTTATCGATTCATCGACTACACTCATACAAATGCGAACAATACTCAATTTCAAAATCGATTGAAACTTATAGCAAAGCTAAATCCAACTTCGCATTCAAAGCACACAAGTGTTATTGATTGCATTCATGAAATACTAACAAGATAATATATTATAATACAAATATACATATTTTAGGTGGTGAAATCGTAACAGCCTAACAATTTGGTATGCAACTTTATTAAATCAATAAAAAAAGTTATGCAAATTGGAAAAATAAATAAAAATATATCTTTTGTTGTTTTAATTAAGGAAATAAATATTTTATATGAATACTCACCTGGAAAAACGCATATTATAATTGTCTAATTTAATCGTAACAGCCTACCAATGTACTTTCTTCTCGACTGGTTGATTGTTTTTTTCTGTGTGCTGATTATAATTGTCTAATTTAATGTAAATTTTTTTTTTTTTTAACTTGCAAGGTACAATGGAACATATTACTCCTATAAAGGAAATTGACTCAATCAAGGACAATGCTATAATCTGTAATTTATCATCTTTTAGTTTAATTTTCTAAATATATGTGTGGTTGTCTGTGTGTATCTCTTTAAAAATTCTGCAATTTCATCATTTTATGACCCCCATTTGCGAAGTTGAGTATTTATTTCCAAAAATGCGAAACTCCAGGGACAATATTTGAAAATTTATGTTTTCTTCCCCAATTCGCATTCTACTGTGAAATACTTCACATCTTCATTCTTACACCCTTCGCATCCCTTCGCATTAATCACCTTCGCATTTTAACCTAATTAATCAAATGCAAACCACAAAATTTTCATTCTAGATGCGAACACAGTTTAGTTCTTGAACTCTAAACTTGCGAAATCAAAAATTCATATGTTGAACCCATATGCGAATATTAACCCAATTGACTTCAAATTGATTCACAGATGCAAACACTCGATTGTTTTACTTTCGCAAAATGAGCATCAACAACTCCACAATCGAGTTTTTAAATTCTTGCAAACAACAATTTCACAGTTCTTGACTTCGCGTTTTTCTTCACGAATCATCCCTCAATCATCAATCCAATTGCGAATCAAAACTCATATGTTGTTGCTTTATCGATTCATCGACTACTCATACAAATGCGAACAATACTCAATTTCAAAATCGATTGAAACTTATAGCAAAGCTAAATCCAACTTCGCATTCAAAGCACACAAGTGTTATTGATTGCATTCATGAAATACTAACAAGATAATATATTATAATACAAATATACATATTTTAGGTGGTGAAATCGTAACAGCCTAACAATTTGGTATGCAACTTTATTAAATCAATAAAAAAAGTTATGCAAATTGGAAAAATAAATAAAAATATATCTTTTGTTGTTTTAATTAAGGAAATAAATATTTTATATGAATACTCACCTGGAAAAACGCATATTATAATTGTCTAATTTAATCGTAACAGCCTACCAATGTACTTTCTTCTCGACTGTTTGATTGTTTTTTTCTGTGTGCTGATTATAATTGTCTAATTTAATGTAAATTTTTTTTTTTTTTTTTAACTTGCAAGGTACAATGGAACATATTACTCCTATAAAGGAAATTGACTCAATCAAGGACAATGCTATAATCTGTAATTTATCATCTTTTAGTTTAATTTTCTAAATATATGTGTGGTTGTCTATGTGTGTATCTCTTTAAAAAATTCTGCAATTTCATCATTTTATGACCCCCATTTGCGAAGTTGAGTATTTATTTCCAAAAATGCGAAACTCCAGGGACAATATTTGAAAATTTCTGTTTTCTTCCCCAATTCGCATTCTACTGTGAAATACTTCGCATCTTCATTCTTACACCCTTCGCATCCCTTCGCATTAATCACCTTCGCATTTTAACCTAATTAATCAAATGCAAACCACAAAATTTTCATTCCAGATGCGAACACAGTTTAGTTCTTGAACTCTAAACTTGCGAAATCAAAAATTCATATGTTGAACCCATATGCGAATATTAACCCAATTGACTTCAAATTGATTCACAGATGCAAACACTCGATTGTTTTACTTTCGCAAAATGAGCATCAACAACTCCACAATCGAGTTTTTAAATTCTTGCAAACAACAATTTCACAGTCCTTGACTTCGCGTTTTTCTTCACGAATCATCCCTCAATCATCAATCCAATTGCGAATCAAAACTCATATGTTCTTGCTTTATCGATTCATCGACTACAGTCATACAAATGCGAACAATACTCAATTTCAAAATCGATTGAAACTTATAGCAAAGCTAAATCCAACTTCGCATTCAAAGCACACAAGTGTTATTGATTGCATTCATGAAATACTAACAAGATAATATATTATAATACAAATATACATATTTTAGGTGGTGAAATCGTAACAGCCTAACAATTTGGTATGCAACTTTATTAAATCAATAAAAAAAGTTATGCAAATTGGAAAAATAAATAAAAATATATCTTTTGTTGTTTTAATTAAGGAAATAAATATTTTATATGAATACTCACCTGGAAAAACGCATATTATAATTATCTAATTTAATCGTAACAGCCTACCAATGTACTTTCTTCTCGACTGTTTGATTGTTTTTTTCTGTGTGCTGATTATAATTGTCTAATTTAATGTAAATTTTTTTTTTTTTTTTTTAACTTGCAAGGTACAATGGAACATATTACTCCTATAAAGGAAATTGACTCAATCAAGCACAATGCTATAATCTGTAATTTATCATCTTTTAGTTTAATTTTCTAAATATATGTGTGGTTGTCTGTGTGTATCTCTTTAAAAATTCTGCAATTTCATCATTTTATGACCCCCATTTGCGAAGTTGAGTATTTATTTCCAAAAATGCGAAACTCCAGGGACAATATTTGAAAATTTCTGTTTTCTTCCCCAATTCGCATTCTACTGTGAAATACTTCGCATCTTCATTCTTACACCCTTCGCATCCCTTCGCATTAATCACCTTCGCATTTTAACCTAATTAATCAAATGCAAACCACAAAATTTTCATTCCAGATGCGAACACAGTTTAGTTCTTGAACTCTAAACTTGCGAAATCAAAAATTCATATGTTGAACCCATATGCGAATATTAACCCAATTGACTTCAAATTGATTCACAGATGCAAACACTCGATTGTTTTACTTTCGCAAAATGAGCATCAACAACTCCACAATCGAGTTTTTAAATTCTTGCAAACAACAATTTCACAGTTCTTGACTTCGCGTTTTTCTTCACGAATCATCCCTCAATCATCAATCCAATTGCGAATCAAAACTCATATGTTGTTGCTTTATCGATTCATTGACTACTCATACAAATGTCAACAATACTCAATTTCAAAATCGATTGAAACTTATAGCAAAGCTAAATCCAACTTCGCATTCAAAGCACACAAGTGTTATTGATTGCATTCATCATTTTATGACCCCCATTTGCGAAGTTGAGTATTTATTTCCAAAAATGCGAAACTCCAGGGACAATATTTGAAAATTTCTGTTTTCTTCCCCAATTCGCATTCTACTGTGAAATACTTCGCATCTTCATTCTTACACCCTTCGCATCCCTTCGCATTAATCACCTTCGCATTTTAACCTAATTAATCAAATGCAAACCACAAAATTTTCATTCCAGATGCGAACACAGTTTAGTTCTTGAACTCTAAACTTGCGAAATCAAAAATTCATATGTTGAACCCATATGCGAATATTAACCCAATTGACTTCAAATTGATTCACAGATGCAAACACTCGATTGTTTTACTTTCGCAAAATGAGCATCAACAACTCCACAATCGAGTTTTTAAATTCTTGCAAACAACAATTTCACAGTTCTTGACTTCGCGTTTTTCTTCACGAATCATCCCTCAATCATCAATCCAATTGCGAATCAAAACTCATATGTTGTTGCTTTATCGATTCATCGACTACTCATACAAATGCGAACAATACTCAATTTCAAAATCGATTGAAACTTATAGCAAAGCTAAATCCAACTTCGCATTCAAAGCACACAAGTGTTATTGATTGCATTCATGAAATACTAACAAGATAATATATTATAATACAAATATACATATTTTAGGTGGTGAAATCGTAACAGCCTAACAATTTGGTATGCAACTTTATTAAATCAATAAAAAAAGTTATGCAAATTGGAAAAATAAATAAAAATATATCTTTTGTTGTTTTAATTAAGGAAATAAATATTTTATATGAATACTCACCTGGAAAAACGCATATTATAATTGTCTAATTTAATCGTAACAGCCTACCAATGTACTTTCTTCTCGACTGTTTGATTGTTTTTTTCTGTGTGCTGATTATAATTGTCTAATTTAATGTAAATCTTTTTTTTTTTAACTTGCAAGGTACAATGGAACATATTACTCCTATAAAGGAAATTGACTCAATCAAGGACAATGCTATAATCTGTAATTTATCATCTTTTAGTTTAATTTCCTAAATATATGTGTGGTTGTCTATGTGTGTATCTCTTTAAAAATTCTGCAATTTCATCATTTTATGACCCCCATTTGCGAAGTTGAGTATTTATTTCCAAAAATGCGAAACTCCAGGGACAATATTTGAAAATTTCTGTTTTCTTCCCCAATTCGCATTCTACTGTGAAATACTTCGCATCTTCATTCTTACACCCTTCGCATCCCTTCGCATTAATCACCTTCGCATTTTAACCTAATTAATCAAATGCAAACCACAAAATTTTCATTCCAGATGCGAACACAGTTTAGTTCTTGAACTCTAAACTTGCGAAATCAAAAATTCATATGTTGAACCCATATGCGAATATTAACCCAATTGACTTCAAATTGATTCACAGATGCAAACACTCGATTGTTTTACTTTCGCAAAATGAGCATCAACAACTCCACAATCGAGTTTTTAAATTCTTGCAAACAACAATTTCACAGTCCTTGACTTCGCGTTTTTCTTCACGAATCATCCCTCAATCATCAATCCAATTGCGAATCAAAACTCATGTTCTTGCTTTATCGATTCATCGACTACACTCATACAAATGCGAACAATACTCAATTTCAAAATCGATTGAAACTTATAGCAAAGCTAAATCCAACTTCGTATTCAAAGCACACAAGTGTTATTGATTGCATTCATGAAATACTAACAAGATAATATATTATAATACAAATATACATATTTTAGGTGGTGAAATCGTAACAGCCTAACAATTTGGTATGCAACTTTATTAAATCAATAAAAAAAGTTATGCAAATTGGAAAAATAAATAAAAATATATCTTTTGTTGTTTTAATTAAGGAAATAAATATTTTATATGAATACTCACCTGGAAAAACGCATATTATAATTGTCTAATTTAATCGTAACAGCCTACCAATGTACTTTCTTCTCGACTGTTTGATTGTTTTTTTCTGTGTGCTGATTATAATTGTCTAATTTAATGTAATTTTTTTTTTTTTTTTTTAACTTGCAAGGTACAATGGAACATATTACTCCTATAAAGGAAATTGACTCAATCAAGGACAATGCTATAATCTGTAATTTATCATCTTTTAGTTTAATTTTCTAAATATATGTGTGGTTGTCTATGTGTGTATCTCTTTAAAAATTCTGCAATTTCATCATTTTATGACCCCCATTTGCGAAGTTGAGTATTTATTTCCAAAAATGCGAAACTCCGGGGACAATATTTGAAAATTTCAGTTTTCTTCCCCAATTCGCATTCTACTGTGAAATACTTCGCATCTTCATTCTTACACCCTTCGCATCCCTTCGCATTAATCACCTTCGCATTTTAACCTAATTAATCAAATGCAAACCACAAAATTTTCATTCCAGATGCGAACACAGTTTAGTTCTTGAACTCTAAACTTGCGAAATCAAAAATTCATATGTTGAACCCATATGCGAATATTAACCCAATTGACTTCAAATTGATTCACAGATGCAAACACTCGATTGTTTTACTTTCGCAAAATGAGCATCAACAACTCCACAATCGAGTTTTTAAATTCTTGCAAACAACAATTTCACAGTTCTTGACTTCGCGTTTTTCTTCACGAATCATCCCTCAATCGTCAATCCAATTGCGAATCAAAACTCATATGTTCTTGCTTTATCGATTCATCGACTACACTCATACAAATGCGAACAATACTCAATTTCAAAATCGATTGAAACTTATAGCAAAGCTAAATCCAACTTCGCATTCAAAGCACACAAGTGTTATTGATTGCATTCATGAAATACTAACAAGATAATATATTATAATACAAATATACATATTTTAGGTGGTGAAATCGTAACAGCCTAACAATTTGGTATGCAACTTTATTAAATCAATAAAAAAAGTTATGCAAATTGGAAAAATAAATAAAAATATATCTTTTGTTGTTTTAATTAAGGAAATAAATATTTTATATGAATACTCACCTGGAAAAACGCATATTATAATTGTCTAATTTAATCGTAACAGCCTACCAATGTACTTTCTTCTTGACTGTTTGATTGTTTTTTTCTGTGTGCTGATTATAATTGTCTAATTTAATGTAAATTTTTTTTTTTAAGTTGCAAGGTACAATGGAACATATTACTCCTATAAAGGAAATTGACTCAATCAAGGACAATGCTATAATCTGTAATTTATCATCTTTTAGTTTAATTTTCTAAATATATGTGTGGTTGTCTGTGTGTATCTCTTTAAAAATTCTGCAATTTCATCATTTTATGACCCCCATTTGCGAAGTTGAGTATTTATTTCCAAAAATGCGAAACTCCAGGGACAATATTTGAAAATTTCTGTTTTCTTCCCCAATTCGCATTCTACTGTGAAATACTTCGCATCTTCATTCTTACACCCTTCGCATCCCTTCGCATTAATCACCTTCGCATTTTAACCTAATTAATCAAATGCAAACCACAAAATTTTCATTCCAGATGCGAACACAGTTTAGTTCTTGAACTCTAAACTTGCGAAATCAAAAATTCATATGTTGAACCCATATGCGAATATTAACCCAATTGACTTCAAATTGATTCACAGATGCAAACACTCGATTGTTTTACTTTCGCAAAATGAGCATCAACAACTCCACAATCGAGTTTTTAAATTCTTGCAAACAACAATTTCACAGTCCTTGACTTCGCGTTTTTCTTCACGAATCATCCCTCAATCATCAATCCAATTGCGAATCAAAACTCATGTTCTTGCTTTATCGATTCATCGACTACACTCATACAAATGCGAACAATACTCAATTTCAAAATCGATTGAAACTTATAGCAAAGCTAAATCCAACTTCGTATTCAAAGCACACAAGTGTTATTGATTGCATTCATGAAATACTAACAAGATAATATATTATAATACAAATATACATATTTTAGGTGGTGAAATCGTAACAGCCTAACAATTTGGTATGCAACTTTATTAAATCAATAAAAAAAGTTATGCAAATTGGAAAAATAAATAAAAATATATCTTTTGTTGTTTTAATTAAGGAAATAAATATTTTATATGAATACTCACCTGGAAAAACGCATATTATAATTGTCTAATTTAATCGTAACAGCCTACCAATGTACTTTCTTCTCGACTGTTTGATTGTTTTTTTCTGTGTGCTGATTATAATTGTCTAATTTAATGTAAATTTTTTTTTTTTTTTTTAACTTGCAAGGTACAATGGAACATATTACTCCTATAAAGGAAATTGACTCAATCAAGGACAATGCTATAATCTGTAATTTATCATCTTTTAGTTTAATTTTCTAAATATATGTGTGGTTGTCTATGTGTGTATCTCTTTAAAAATTCTGCAATTTCATCATTTTATGACCCCCATTTGCGAAGTTGAGTATTTATTTCCAAAAATGCGAAACTCCGGGGACAATATTTGAAAATTTCAGTTTTCTTCCCCAATTCGCATTCTACTGTGAAATACTTCGCATCTTCATTCTTACACCCTTCGCATCCCTTCGCATTAATCACCTTCGCATTTTAACCTAATTAATCAAATGCAAACCACAAAATTTTCATTCCAGATGCGAACACAGTTTAGTTCTTGAACTCTAAACTTGCGAAATCAAAAATTCATATGTTGAACCCATATGCGAATATTAACCCAATTGACTTCAAATTGATTCACAGATGCAAACACTCGATTGTTTTACTTTCGCAAAATGAGCATCAACAACTCCACAATCGAGTTTTTAAATTCTTGCAAACAACAATTTCACAGTTCTTGACTTCGCGTTTTTCTTCACGAATCATCCCTCAATCATCAATCCAATTGCGAATCAAAACTCATATGTTCTTGCTTTATCGATTCATCGACTACACTCATACAAATGCGAACAATACTCAATTTCAAAATCGATTGAAACTTATAGCAAAGCTAAATCCAACTTCGCATTCAAAGCACACAAGTGTTATTGATTGCATTCATGAAATACTAACAAGATAATATATTATAATACAAATATACATATTTTAGGTGGTGAAATCGTAACAGCCTAACAATTTGGTATGCAACTTTATTAAATCAATAAAAAAAGTTATGCAAATTGGAAAAATAAATAAAAATATATCTTTTGTTGTTTTAATTAAGGAAATAAATATTTTATATGAATACTCACCTGGAAAAACGCATATTATAATTATCTAATTTAATCGTAACAGCCTACCAATGTACTTTCTTCTCGACTGTTTGATTGTTTTTTTCTGTGTGCTGATTATAATTGTCTAATTTAATGTAAATTTTTTTTTTTTTTTTAACTTGCAAGGTACAATGGAACATATTACTCCTATAAAGGAAATTGACTCAATCAAGGACAATGCTATAATCTGTAATTTATCATCTTTTAGTTTAATTTTCTAAATATATGTGTGGTTGTCTATGTGTGTATCTCTTTAAAAATTCTGCAATTTCATCATTTTATGACCCCCATTTGCGAAGTTGAGTATTTATTTCCAAAAATGCGAAACTCCAGGGACAATATTTGAAAATTTCTGTTTTCTTCCCCAATTCGCGATCTACTGTGAAATACTTCGCATCTTCATTCTTACACCCTTCGCATCCCTTCGCATTAATCACCTTCGCATTTTAACCTAATTAATCAAATGCAAACCACAAAATTTTCATTCCAGATGCGAACACAGTTTAGTTCTTGAACTCTAAACTTGCGAAATCAAAAATTCATATGTTGAACCCATATGCGAATATTAACCCAATTGACTTCAAATTGATTCACAGATGCAAACACTCGATTGTTTTACTTTCGCAAAATGAGCATCAACAACTCCACAATCGAGTTTTTAAATTCTTGCAAACAACAATTTCACAGTTCTTGACTTCGCGTTTTTCTTCACGAATCATCCCTCAATCATCAATCCAATTGCGAATCAAAACTCATATGTTGTTGCTTTATCGATTCATCGACTACTCATACAAATGCGAACAATACTCAATTTCAAAATCGATTGAAACTTATAGCAAAGCTAAATCCAACTTCGCATTCAAAGCACACAAGTGTTATTGATTGCATTCATGAAATACTAACAAGATAATATATTATAATACAAATATACATATTTTAGGTGGTGAAATCGTAACAGCCTAACAATTTGGTATGCAACTTTATTAAATCAATAAAAAAAGTTATGCAAATTGGAAAAATAAATAAAAATATATCTTTTGTTGTTTTAATTAAGGAAATAAATATTTTATATGAATACTCACCTGGAAAAACGCATATTATAATTGTCTAATTTAATCGTAACAGCCTACCAATGTACTTTCTTCTCGACTGTTTGATTGTTTTTTTCTGTGTGCTGATTATAATTGTCTAATTTAATGTAAATTTTTTTTTTTTTTTTAACTAGCAAGGTACAACGGAACATATTACTCCTATAAAGGAAATTGACTCAATCAAGGACAATGCTATAATCTGTAATTTATCATCTTTTAGTTTAATTTTCTAAATATATGTGTGGTTGTCTATGTGTGTATCTCTTTAAAAATTCTGCAATTTCATCATTTTATGACCCCCATTTGCGAAGTTGAGTATTTATTTCCAAAAATGCGAAACTCCAGGGACAATATTTGAAAATTTCTGTTTTCTTCCCCAATTCGCATTCTACTGTGAAATACTTCGCATCTTCATTCTTACACCCTTCGCATCCCTTCGCATTAATCACCTTCGCATTTTAACCTAATTAATCAAATGCAAACCACAAAATTTTCATTCCAGATGCGAACACAGTTTAGTTCTTGAACTCTAAACTTGCGAAATCAAAAATTCATATGTTGAACCCATAAGCGAATATTAACCCAATTGACTTCTAATTGATTCACAGATGCAAACACTCGATTGTTTTACTTTCGCAAAATGAGCATCAACAACTCCACAATCGAGTTTTTAAATTCTTGCAAACAACAATTTCACAGTCCTTGACTTCGCGTTTTTCTTCACGAATCATCCCTCAATCATCAATCCAATTGCGAATCAAAACTCATATGTTCTTGCTTTATCGATTCATCGACTACACTCATACAAATGCGAACAATACTCAATTTCAAAATCGATTGAAACTTATAGCAAAGCTAAATCCAACTTCGCATTCAAAGCACACAAGTGTTATTGATTGCATTCATGAAATACTAACAAGATAATATATTATAATACAAATATACATATTTTAGGTGGTGAAATCGTAACAGCCTAACAATTTGGTATGCAACTTTATTAAATCAATAAAAAAAGTTATGCAAATTGGAAAAATAAATAAAAATATATCTTTTGTTGTTTTAATTAAGGAAATAAATATTTTATATGAATACTCACCTGGAAAAACGCATATTATAATTATCTAATTTAATCGTAACAGCCTACCAATGTACTTTCTTCTCGACTGTTTGATTGTTTTTTTCTGTGTGCTGATTATAATTGTCTAATTTAATGTAAATTTTTTTTTTTTTTTTTAACTTGCAAGGTACAATGGAACATATTACTCCTATAAAGGAAATTGACTCAATCAAGGACAATGCTATAATCTGTAATTTATCATCTTTTAGTTTAATTTTCTAAATATATGTGTGGTTGTCTGTGTGTATCTCTTTAAAAATTCTGCAATTTCATCATTTTATGACCCCCATTTGCGAAGTTGAGTATTTATTTCCAAAAATGCGAAACTCCAGGGACAATATTTGAAAATTTCTGTTTTCTTCCCCAATTCGCATTCTACTGTGAAATACTTCGCATCTTCATTCTTACACCCTTCGCATCCCTTCGCATTAATCACCTTCGCATTTTAACCTAATTAATCAAATGCAAACCACAAAATTTTCATTCCAGATGCGAACACAGTTTAGTTCTTGAACTCTAAACTTGCGAAATCAAAAATTCATATGTTGAACCCATATGCGAATATTAACCCAATTGACTTCAAATTGATTCACAGATGCAAACACTCGATTGTTTTACTTTCGCAAAATGAGCATCAACAACTCCACAATCGAGTTCTTAAATTCTTGCAAACAACAATTTCACAGTTCTTGACTTCGCGTTTTTCTTCACGAATCATCCCTCAATCATCAATCCAATTGCGAATCAAAACTCATATGTTGTTGCTTTATCGATTCATTGACTACTCATACAAATGCGAACAATACTCAATTTCAAAATCGATTGAAACTTATAGCAAAGCTAAATCCAACTTCGCATTCAAAGCACACAAGTGTTATTGATTGCATTCATCATTTTATGACCCCTATTTGCGAAGTTGAGTATTTATTTCCAAAAATGCGAAACTCCAGGGACAATATTTGAAAATTTCTGTTTTCTTCCCCAATTCGCATTCTACTGTGAAATACTTCGCATCTTCATTCTTACACCCTTCGCATCCCTTCACATCCCTTCGCATTAATCACCTTCGCATTTTAACCTAATTAATCAAATGCAAACCACAAAATTTTCATTCCAGATGCGAACACAGTTTAGTTCTTGAACTCTAAACTTGCGAAATCAAAAATTCATATGTTGAACCCATATGCGAATATTAACCCAATTGACTTCAAATTGATTCACAGATGCAAACACTCGATTGTTTTACTTTCGCAAAATGAGCATCAACAACTCCACAATCGAGTTTTTAAATTCTTGCAAACAACAATTTCACAGTTCTTGACTTCGCGTTTTTCTTCACGAATCATCCCTCAATCATCAATCCAATTGCGAATCAAAACTCATATGTTGTTGCTTTATCGATTCATCGACTACTCATACAAATGCGAACAATACTCAATTTCAAAATCGATTGAAAGTTATAGCAAAGCTAAATCCAACTTCGCATTCAAAGCACACAAGTGATATTGATTGCATTCATGAAATACTAACAAGATAATATAATATAATACAAATATACATATTTTAGGTGGTGAAATCGTAACAGCCTAACAATTTGGTATGCAACTTTATTAAATCAATAAAAAAAGTTATGCAAATTGGAAAAATAAATAAAAATATATCTTTTGTTGTTTCAATTAAGGAAATAAATATTTTATATGAATACTCACCTGGAAAAACGCATATTATAATTGTCTAATTTAATCGTAACAGCCTACCAATGTACTTTCTTCTCGACTGTTTGATTGTTTTTTTCTGTGTGCTGATTATAATTGTCTAATTTAATGTAAATTTTTTTTTTTTTTTTAACTTGCAAGGTACAATGGAACATATTACTCGTATAAAGGAAATTGACTCAATCAAGGACAATGCTATAATCTGTAATTTATCATCTTTTAGTTTAATTTTCTAAATATATGTGTGGTTGTCTGTGTGTATCTCTTTAAAAATTCTGCAATTTCATCATTTTATGACCCCCATTTGCGAAGTTGAGTATTTATTTCCAAAAATGCGAAACTCCAGGGACAATATTTGAAAATTTCTGTTTTCTTCCCCAATTCGCATTCTACTGTGAAATACTTCGCATCTTCATTCTTACACCCTTCGCATACCTTCGCATTAATCACCTTCGCATTTTAACCTAATTAATCAAATGCAAACCACCAAAATTTTCATTCCAGATGCGAACACAGTTTAGTTCTTGAACTCTAAACTTGCGAAATCAAAAATTCATATGTTGAACCCATATGCGAATATTAACCCAATTGACTTCAAATTGATTCACAGATGCAAACACTCGATTGTTTTACTTTCGCAAAATGAGCATCAACAACTCCACAATCGAGTTTTTAAATTCTTGCAAACAACAATTTCACAGTCCTTGACTTCGCGTTTTTCTTCACGAATCATCCCTCAATCATCAATCCAATTGCGAATCAAAACTCATATGTTCTTGCTTTATCGATTCATCGACTACACTCATACAAATGCGAACAATACTCAATTTCAAAATCGATTGAAACTTATAGCAAAGCTAAATCCAACTTCGCATTCAAAGCACACAAGTGTTATTGATTGCATTCATGAAATACTAGCAAGATAATATATTATAATACAAATATACATATTTTAGGTGGTGAAATCGTAACAGCCTAACAATTTGGTATGCAACTTTATTAAATCAATAAAAAAAAGTTATGCAAATTGGAAAAATAAATAAAAATATATCTTTTGTTGTTTTAATTAAGGAAATAAATATTTTATATGAATACTCACCTGGAAAAACGCATATTATAATTGTCTAATTTAATCGTAACAGCCTACCAATGTACTTTCTTCTCGACTGTTTGATTGTTTTTTTCTGTGTGCTGATTATAATTGTCTAATTTAATGTAAATTTTTTTTTTTTTTTTAACTTGCAAGGTACAATGGAACATATTACTCCTATAAAGGAAATTGACTCAATCAAGGACAATGCTATAATCTGTAATTTATCATCTTTTAGTTTAATTTTCTAAATATATGTGTGGTTGTCTATGTGTGTATCTCTTTAAAAATTCTGCAATTTCATCATTTTATGACCCCCATTTGCGAAGTTGAGTATTTAGTTCCAAAAATGCGAAACTCCAGGGACAATATTTGTAAATTTCTGTTTTCTTCCCCAATTCGCATTCTACTGTGAAATACTTCGCATCTTCATTCTTACACCCTTCGCATCCCTTCGCATTAATCACCTTCGCATTTTAACCTAATTAATCAAATGCAAACCACAAAATTTTCATTCCAGATGCGAACACAGTTTAGTTCTTGAACTCTAAACTTGCGAAATCAAAAATTCATATGTTGAACCCATATGCGAATATTAACCCAATTGACTTCAAATTGATTCACAGATGCAAACACTCGATTGTTTTACTTTCGCAAAATGAGCATCAACAACTCCACAATCGAGTTTTTAAATTCTTGCAAACAACAATTTCACAGTCCTTGACTTCGCGTTTTTCTTCACGAATCATCCCTCAATCATCAATCCAATTGCGAATCAAAACTCATATGTTCTTGCTTTATCGATTCATCGACTACACTCATACAAGTGCGAACAATACTCAATTTCAAAATCGATTGAAACTTATAGCAAAGCTAAATCCAACTTCGCATTCAAAGCACACAAGTGTTATTGATTGCATTCATGAAATACTAACAAGATAATATATTATAATACAAATATACATATTTTAGGTGGTGAAATCGTAACAGCCTAACAATTTGGTATGCAACTTTATTAAATCAATAAAAAAAGTTATGCAAATTGGAAAAATAAATAAAAATATATCTTTTGTTGTTTTAATTAAGGAAATAAATATTTTATATGAATACTCACCTGGAAAAACGCATATTATAATTGTCTAATTTAATCGTAACAGCTTACCAATGTACTTTCTTCTCGACTGTTTGATTGTTTTTTTCTGTGTGCTGATTATAATTGTCTAATTTAATGTAAATTTTTTTTTTTTTTTTTAACTTGCAAGGTACAATGGAACATATTACTCCTATAAAGGAAATTGACTCAATCAAGGACAATGCTATAATCTGTAATTTATCATCTTTTAGTTTAATTTTCTAAATATATGTGTGGTTGTCTATGTGTGTATCTCTTTAAAAATTCTGCAATTTCATCATTTTATGACCCCCATTTGCGAAGTTGAGTATTTATTTCCAAAAATGCGAAACTCCAGGGACAATATTTGAAAATTTCTGTTTTCTTCCCCAATTCGCATTCTACTGTGAAATACTTCGCATCTTCATTCTTACACCCTTCGCATCCCTTCGCATTAATCACCTTCGCATTTTAACCTAATTAATCAAATGCAAACCACAAAATTTTCATTCCAGATGCGAACACAGTTTAGTTTTTGAACTCTAAACTTGCGAAATCAAAAATTCATATGTTGAACCCATATGCGAATATTAACCCAATTGACTTCAAATTGATTCACAGATGCAAACACTCGATTGTTTTACTTTCGCAAAATGAGCATCAACAACTCCACAATCGAGTTTTTAAATTCTTGCAAACAACAATTTCACAGTCCTTGACTTCGCGTTTTTCTTCACGAATCATCCCTCAATCATCAATCCAATTGCGAATCAAAACTCATATGTTCTTGCTTTATCGATTCATCGACTACACTCATACAAATGCGAACAATACTCAATTTCAAAATCGATTGAAACTTATAGCAAAGCTAAATCCAACTTTGCATTTAAAGCACACAAGTGTTATTGATTGCATTCATGAAATACTAACAAGATAATATATTATAATACAAATATACATATTTTAGGTGGTGAAATCGTAACAGCCTAACAATTTGGTATGCAACTTTATTAAATCAATAAAAAAAGTTATGCAAATTGGAAAAATAAATAAAAATATATCTTTTGTTGTTTTAATTAAGGAAATAAATATTTTATATGAATACTCACCTGGAAAAACGCATATTATAATTGTCTAATTTAATCGTAACAGCCTACCAATGTACTTTCTTCTCGACTGTTTGATTGTTTTTTTCTGTGTGCTGATTATAATTGTCTAATTTAATGTAAATTTTTTTTTTTTTTTTTTTAACTTGCAAGGTACAATGGAACATATTACTCCTATAAAGGAAATTGACTCAATCAAGGACAATGCTATAATCTGTAATTTATCATCTTTTAGTTTAATTTTCTAAATATATGTGTGGTTGTCTGTGTGTATCTCTTTAAAAATTCTGCAATTTCATCATTTTATGACCCCCATTTGCGAAGTTGAGTATTTATTTCCAAAAATGCGAAACTCCAGGGACAATATTTGAAAATTTCTGTTTTCTTCCCCAATTCGCATTCTACTGTGAAATACTTCGCATCTTCATTCTTACACCCTTCGCATCCCTTCGCATTAATCACCTTCGCATTTTAACCTAATTAATCAAATGCAAACCACAAAATTTTCATTCCAGATGCGAACACAGTTTAGTTCTTGAACTCTAAACTTGCGAAATCAAAAATTCATATGTTGAACCCATATGCGAATATTAACCCAATTGACTTCAAATTGATTCACAGATGCAAACACTCGATTGTTTTACTTTCGCAAAATGAGCATCAACAACTCCACAATCGAGTTTTTAAATTCTTGCAAACAACAATTTCACAGTCCTTGACTTTGCGTTTTTCTTCACGAATCATCCCTCAATCATCAATCCAATTGCGAATCAAAACTCATATGTTCTTGCTTTATCGATTCATCGACTACACTCATACAAATGCGAACAATACTCAATTTCAAAATCGATTGAAACTTATAGCAAAGCTAAATCCAACTTCGCATTCAAAGCACACAAGTGTTATTGATTGCATTCATGAAATACTAACAAGATAATATATTATAATACAAATATACATATTTTAGGTGGTGAAATCGTAACAGCCTAACAATTTGGTATGCAACTTTATTAAATCAATAAAAAAAGTTATGCAAATTGGAAAAATAAATAAAAATATATCTTTTGTTGTTTTAATTAAGGAAATAAATATTTTATATGAATACTCACCTGGAAAAACGCATATTATAATTGTCTAATTTAATCGTAACAGCCTACCAATGTACTTTCTTCTTGACTGTTTGATTGTTTTTTTCTGTGTGCTGATTATAATTGTCTAATTTAATGTAAATTTTTTTTTTTAAGTTGCAAGGTACAATGGAACATATTACTCCTATAAAGGAAATTGACTCAATCAAGGACAATGCTATAATCTGTAATTTATCATCTTTTAGTTTAATTTTCTAAATATATGTGTGGTTGTCTGTGTGTATCTCTTTAAAAATTCTGCAATTTCATCATTTTATGACCCCCATTTGCGAAGTTGAGTATTTATTTCCAAAAATGCGAAACTCCAGGGACAATATTTGAAAATTTCTGTTTTCTTCCCCAATTCGCATTCTACTGTGAAATACTTCGCATCTTCATTCTTACACCCTTCGCATCCCTTCGCATTAATCACCTTCGCATTTTAACCTAATTAATCAAATGCAAACCACAAAATTTTCATTCCAGATGCGAACACAGTTTAGTTCTTGAACTCTAAACTTGCGAAATCAAAAATTCATATGTTGAACCCATATGCGAATATTAACCCAATTGACTTCAAATTGATTCACAGATGCAAACACTCGATTGTTTTACTTTCGCAAAATGAGCATCAACAACTCCACAATCGAGTTTTTAAATTCTTGCAAACAACAATTTCACAGTCCTTGACTTCGCGTTTTTCTTCACGAATCATCCCTCAATCATCAATCCAATTGCGAATCAAAACTCATATGTTCTTGCTTTATCGATTCATCGACTACACTCATACAAATGCGAACAATACTCAATTTCAAAATCGATTGAAACTTATAGCAAAGCTAAATCCAACTTCGCATTCAAAGCACACAAGTGTTATTGATTGAATTCATGAAATACTAACAAGATAATATATTATAATACAAATATACATATTTTAGGTGGTGAAATCGTAACAGCCTAACAATTTGGTATGCAACTTTATTAAATCAATAAAAAAAGTTATGCAAATTGGAAAAATAAATAAAAATATATCTTTTGTTGTTTTAATTAAGGAAATAAATATTTTATATGAATACTCACCTGGAAAAACGCATATTATAATTGTCTAATTTAATCGTAACAGCCTACCAATGTACTTTCTTCTTGACTGTTTGATTGTTTTTTTCTGTGTGCTGATTATAATTGTCTAATTTAATGTAATTTTTTTTTTTAACTTGCAAGGTACAATGGAACATATTACTCCTATAAAGGAAATTGACTCAATCAAGGACAATGCTATAATCTGTAATTTATCATCTTTTAGTTTAATTTAATAAATATATGTGTGGTTGTCTGTGTGTATCTCTTTAAAAATTCTGCAATTTCATCATTTTATGACCCCCATTTGCGAAGTTGAGTATTTATTTCCAAAAATGCGAAACTCCAGGGACAATATTTGAAATTTTCTGTTTTCTTCCCCAATTCGCATTCTACTGTGAAATACTTCGCATCTTCATTCTTACACCCTTCGCATCCCTTCGCATTAATCACCTTCGCATTTTAACCTAATTAATCAAATGCAAACCACAAAATTTTCATTCCAGATGCGAACACAGTTTAGTTCTTGAACTCTAAACTTGCGAAATCAAAAATTCATATGTTGAACCCATATGCGAATATTAACCCAATTGACTTCAAATTGATTCACAGATGCAAACACTCGATTGTTTTACTTTCGCAAAATGAGCATCAACAACTCCACAATCGAGTTTTTAAATTCTTGCAAACAACAATTTCACAGTTCTTGACTTCGCGTTTTTCTTCACGAATCATCCCTCAATCATCAATCCAATTGCGAATCAAAACTCATATGTTGTTGCTTTATCGATTCATCGACTACTCATACAAATGCGAACAATACTCAATTTCAAAATCGATTGAAACTTATAGCAAAGCTAAATCCAACTTCGCATTCAAAGCACACAAGTGTTATTGATTGCATTCATTATTTTATGACCCCCATTTGCGAAGTTGAGTATTTATTTCCAAAAATGCGAAACTCCAGGGACAATATTTGAAAATTTCTGTTTTCTTCCCCAATTCGCATTCTACTGTGAAATACTTCGCATCTTCATTCTTACACCCTTCGCATCCCTTCGCATTAATCTCCTTCGCATTTTAACCTAATTAATCAAATGCAAACCACAAAATTTTCATTCCAGATGCGAACACAGTTTAGTTCTTGAACTCTAAACTTGCGAAATCAAAAATTCATATGTTGAACCCATATGCGAATATTAACCCAATTGACTTCAAATTGATTCACAGATGCAAACACTCGATTGTTTTACTTTCGCAAAACGAGCATCAACAACTCCACAATCGAGTTTTTAAATTCTTGCAAACAACAATTTCACAGTCCTTGACTTCGCGTTTTTCTTCACGAATCATCCCTCAATCAGCAATCCAATTGCGAATCAAAACTCATATGTTCTTGCTTTATCGATTCATCGACTACACTCATACAAATGCGAACAATACTCAATTTCAAAATCGATTGAAACTTATAGCAAAGCTAAATCCAACTTCGCATTCAAAGCACACAAGTGTTATTGATTGCATTCATGAAATACTAACAAGATAATATATTATAATACAAATATACATATTTTAGGTGGTGAAATCGTAACAGCCTAACAATTTGGTATGCAACTTTATTAAATCAATAAAAAAAGTTATGCAAATTGGAAAAATAAATAAAAATATATCTTTTGTTGTTTTAATTAAGGAAATAAATATTTTATATGAATACTCACCTGGAAAAACGCATATTATAATTGTCTAATTTAATCGTAACAGCCTACCAATGTACTTTCTTCTCGACTGTTTGATTGTTTTTTTCTGTGTGCTGATTATAATTGTCTAATTTAATGTATTTTTTTTTTTTTTTTAACTTGCAAGGTACAATGGAACATATTACTCCTATAAAGGAAATTGACTCAATCAAGGACAATGCTATAATCTGTAATTTATCATCTTTTAGTTTAATTTTCTAAATATATGTGTGGTTGTCTATGTGTGTATCTCTTTAAAAATTCTGCAATTTCATCATTTTATGACCCCCATTTGCGAAGTTGAGTATTTATTTCCAAAAATGCGAAACTCCAGGGACAATATTTGAAAATTTCTGTTTTCTTCCCCAATTCGCATTCTACTGTGAAATACTTCGCATCTTCATTCTTACACCCTTCGCATCCCTTCGCATTAATCACCTTCGCATTTTAACCTAATTAATCAAATGCAAACCACAAAATTTTCATTCCAGATGCGAACACAGTTTAGTTCTTGAACTCTAAACTTGCGAAATCAAAAATTCATATGTTGAACCCATATGCGAATATTAACCCAATTGACTTCAAATTGATTCACAGATGCAAACACTTGATTGTTTTACTTTCGCAAAATGAGCATCAACAACTCCACAATCGAGTTTTTAAATTCTTGCAAACAACAATTTCACAGTCCTTGACTTCGCGTTTTTCTTCACGAATCATCCCTCAATCATCAATCCAATTGCGAATCAAAACTCATATGTTCTTGCTTTATCGATTCATCGACTACACTCATACAAATGCGAACAATACTCAATTTCAAAATCGATTGAAACTTATAGCAAAGCTAAATCCAACTTCGCATTCAAAGCACACAAGTGTTATTGATTGCATTCATGAAATACTAACAAGATAATATATTATAATACAAATATACATATTTTAGGTGGTGAAATCGTAACAGCCTAACAATTTGGTATGCAACTTTATTAAATTAATAAAAAAAGTTATGCAAATTGGAAAAATAAATAAAAATATATCTTTTGTTGTTTTAATTAAGGAAATAAATATTTTATATGAATACTCACCTGGAAAAACGCATATTATAATTGTCTAATTTAATCGTAACAGCCTACCAATGTACTTTCTTCTCGACTGTTTGATTGTTTTTTTCTGTGTGCTGATTATAATTGTCTAATTTAATGTAAATTTTTTTTTTTTTTTTAACTTGCAAGGTACAATGGAACATATTACTCGTATAAAGGAAATTGACTCAATCAAGGACAATGCTATAATCTGTAATTTATCATCTTTTAGTTTAATTTTCTAAATATATGTGTGGTTGTCTGTGTGTATCTCTTTAAAAATTCTGCAATTTCATCATTTTATGACCCCCATTTGCGAAGTTGAGTATTTATTTCCAAAAATGCGAAACTCCAGGGACAATATTTGAAAATTTCTGTTTTCTTCCCCAATTCGCATTCTACTGTGAAATACTTCGCATCTTCATTCTTACACCCTTCGCATCCCTTCGCATTAATCACCTTCGCATTTTAACCTAATTAATCAAATGCAAACCACAAAATTTTCATTCCAGATGCGAACACAGTTTAGTTCTTGAACTCTAAACTTGCGAAATCAAAAATTCATATATTGAACCCATATGCGAATATTAACCCAATTGACTTCAAATTGATTCACAGATGCAAACACTCGATTGTTTTACTTTCGCAAAATGAGCATCAACAACTCCACAATCGAGTTTTTAAATTCTTGCAAACAACAATTTCACAGTTCTTGACTTCGCGTTTTTCTTCACGAATCACCCCTCAATCATCAATCCAATTGTGAATCAAAACTCATATGTTGTTGCTTTATCGATTTATCGACTACTCATACAAATGCGAACAATACTCAATTTCAAAATCGATTGAAACTTATAGCAAAGCTAAATCCAACTTCGCATTCAAAGCACACAAGTGTTATTGATTGCATTCATGAAATACTAACAAGATAATATATTATAATACAAATATACATATTTTAGGTGGTGAAATCGTAACAGCCTAACAATTTGGTATGCAACTTTATTAAATCAATAAAAAAAGTTATGCAAATTGGAAAAATAAATAAAAATATATCTTTTGTTGTTTTAATTAAGGAAATAAATATTTTATATGAATACTCACCTGGAAAAACGCATATTATAATTGTCTAATTTAATCGTAACAGCCTACCAATGTACTTTCTTCTCGACTGTTTGATTGTTTTTTTCTGTGTGCTGATTATAATTGTCTAATTTAATGTAATTTTTTTTTTAACTTGCAAGGTACAATGGAACATATTACTCGTATAAAGGAAATTGACTCAATCAAGGACAATGCTATAATCTGTAATTTATCATCTTTTAGTTTAATTTTCTAAATATATGTGTGGTTGTCTGTGTGTATCTCTTTAAAAATTCTGCAATTTCATCATTTTATGACCCCCATTTGCGAAGTTGAGTATTTATTTCCAAAAATGCGAAACTCCAGGGACAATATTTGAAAATTTCTGTTTTCTTCCCCAATTCGCATTCTACTGTGAAATACTTCGCATCTTCATTCTTACACCCTTCGCATCCCTTCGCATTAATCACCTTCGCATTTTAACCTAATTAATCAAATGCAAACCACAAAATTTTCATTCCAGATGCGAACACAGTTTAGTTCTTGAACTCTAAACTTGCGAAATCAAAAATTCATATGTTGAACCCATATGCGAATATTAACCCAATTGACTTCAAATTGATTCACAGATGCAAACACTTGATTGTTTTACTTTCGCAAAATGAGCATCAACAACTCCACAATCGAGTTTTTAAATTCTTGCAAACAACAATTTCACAGTCCTTGACTTCGCGTTTTTCTTCACGAATCATCCCTCAATCATCAATCCAATTGCGAATCAAAACTCATATGTTCTTGCTTTATCGATTCATCGACTACACTCATACAAATGCGAACAATACTCAATTTCAAAATCGATTGAAACTTATAGCAAAGCTAAATCCAACTTCGCATTCAAAGCACACAAGTGTTATTGATTGCATTCATGAAATACTAACAAGATAATATATTATAATACAAATATACATATTTTAGGTGGTGAAATCGTAACAGCCTAACAATTTGGTATGCAACTTTATTAAATCAATAAAAAAAGTTATGCAAATTGGAAAAATAAATAAAAATATATCTTTTGTTGTTTTAATTAAGGAAATAAATATTTTATATGAATACTCACCTGGAAAAACGCATATTATAATTGTCTAATTTAATCGTAACAGCCTACCAATGTACTTTCTTCTCGACTGTTTGATTGTTTTTTTCTGTGTGCTGATTATAATTGTCTAATTTAATGTATTTTTTTTTTTTTTTTAACTTGCAAGGTACAATGGAACATATTACTCCTATAAAGGAAATTGACTCAATCAAGGACAATGCTATAATCTGTAATTTATCATCTTTTAGTTTAATTTTCTAAATATATGTGTGGTTGTCTATGTGTGTATCTCTTTAAAAATTCTGCAATTTCATCATTTTATGACCCCCATTTGCGAAGTTGAGTATTTATTTCCAAAAATGCGAAACTCCAGGGACAATATTTGAAAATTTCTGTTTTCTTCCCCAATTCGCATTCTACTGTGAAATACTTCGCATCTTCATTCTTACACCCTTCGCATCCCTTCGCATTAATCACCTTCGCATTTTAACCTAATTAATCAAATGCAAACCACAAAATTTTCATTCCAGATGCGAACACAGTTTAGTTCTTGAACTCTAAACTTGCGAAATCAAAAATTCATATGTTGAACCCATATGCGAATATTAACCCAATTGACTTCAAATTGATTCACAGATGCAAACACTTGATTGTTTTACTTTCGCAAAATGAGCATCAACAACTCCACAATCGAGTTTTTAAATTCTTGCAAACAACAATTTCACAGTCCTTGACTTCGCGTTTTTCTTCACGAATCATCCCTCAATCATCAATCCAATTGCGAATCAAAACTCATATGTTCTTGCTTTATCGATTCATCGACTACACTCATACAAATGCGAACAATACTCAATTTCAAAATCGATTGAAACTTATAGCAAAGCTAAATCCAACTTCGCATTCAAAGCACACAAGTGTTATTGATTGCATTCATGAAATACTAACAAGATAATATATTATAATACAAATATACATATTTTAGGTGGTGAAATCGTAACAGCCTAACAATTTGGTATGCAACTTTATTAAATTAATAAAAAAAGTTATGCAAATTGGAAAAATAAATAAAAATATATCTTTTGTTGTTTTAATTAAGGAAATAAATATTTTATATGAATACTCACCTGGAAAAACGCATATTATAATTGTCTAATTTAATCGTAACAGCCTACCAATGTACTTTCTTCTCGACTGTTTGATTGTTTTTTTCTGTGTGCTGATTATAATTGTCTAATTTAATGTAAATTTTTTTTTTTTTTTTAACTTGCAAGGTACAATGGAACATATTACTCGTATAAAGGAAATTGACTCAATCAAGGACAATGCTATAATCTGTAATTTATCATCTTTTAGTTTAATTTTCTAAATATATGTGTGGTTGTCTGTGTGTATCTCTTTAAAAATTCTGCAATTTCATCATTTTATGACCCCCATTTGCGAAGTTGAGTATTTATTTCCAAAAATGCGAAACTCCAGGGACAATATTTGAAAATTTCTGTTTTCTTCCCCAATTCGCATTCTACTGTGAAATACTTCGCATCTTCATTCTTACACCCTTCGCATCCCTTCGCATTAATCACCTTCGCATTTTAACCTAATTAATCAAATGCAAACCACAAAATTTTCATTCCAGATGCGAACACAGTTTAGTTCTTGAACTCTAAACTTGCGAAATCAAAAATTCATATATTGAACCCATATGCGAATATTAACCCAATTGACTTCAAATTGATTCACAGATGCAAACACTCGATTGTTTTACTTTCGCAAAATGAGCATCAACAACTCCACAATCGAGTTTTTAAATTCTTGCAAACAACAATTTCACAGTTCTTGACTTCGCGTTTTTCTTCACGAATCACCCCTCAATCATCAATCCAATTGTGAATCAAAACTCATATGTTGTTGCTTTATCGATTTATCGACTACTCATACAAATGCGAACAATACTCAATTTCAAAATCGATTGAAACTTATAGCAAAGCTAAATCCAACTTCGCATTCAAAGCACACAAGTGTTATTGATTGCATTCATGAAATACTAACAAGATAATATATTATAATACAAATATACATATTTTAGGTGGTGAAATCGTAACAGCCTAACAATTTGGTATGCAACTTTATTAAATCAATAAAAAAAGTTATGCAAATTGGAAAAATAAATAAAAATATATCTTTTGTTGTTTTAATTAAGGAAATAAATATTTTATATGAATACTCACCTGGAAAAACGCATATTATAATTGTCTAATTTAATCGTAACAGCCTACCAATGTACTTTCTTCTCGACTGTTTGATTGTTTTTTTCTGTGTGCTGATTATAATTGTCTAATTTAATGTAATTTTTTTTTTAACTTGCAAGGTACAATGGAACATATTACTCGTATAAAGGAAATTGACTCAATCAAGGACAATGCTATAATCTGTAATTTATCATCTTTTAGTTTAATTTTCTAAATATATGTGTGGTTGTCTGTGTGTATCTCTTTAAAAATTCTGCAATTTCATCATTTTATGACCCCCATTTGCGAAGTTGAGTATTTATTTCCAAAAATGCGAAACTCCAGGGACAATATTTGAAAATTTCTGTTTTCTTCCCCAATTCGCATTCTACTGTGAAATACTTCGCATCTTCATTCTTACACCCTTCGCATCCCTTCGCATTAATCACCTTCGCATTTTAACCTAATTAATCAAATGCAAACCACAAAATTTTCATTCCAGATGCGAACACAGTTTAGTTCTTGAACTCTAAACTTGCGAAATCAAAAATTCATATGTTGAACCCATATGCGAATATTAACCCAATTGACTTCAAATTGATTCACAGATGCAAACACTCGATTGTTTTACTTTCGCAAAATGAGCATCAACAACTCCACAATCGAGTTTTTAAATTCTTGCAAACAACAATTTCACAGTCCTTGACTTCGCGTTTTTCTTCACGAATCATCCCTCAATCATCAATCCAATTGCGAATCAAAACTCATATGTTCTTGCTTTATCGATTCATCGACTACACTCATACAAATGCGAACAATACTCAATTTCAAAATCGATTGAAACTTATAGCAAAGCTAAATCCAACTTCGCATTCAAAGCACACAAGTGTTATTGATTGCATTCATGAAATACTAACAAGATAATATATTATAATACAAATATACATATTTTAGGTGGTGAAATCGTAACAGCCTAACAATTTGGTATGCAACTTTATTAAATCAATAAAAAAAGTTATGCAAATTGGAAAAATAAATAAAAATATATCTTTTGTTGTTTTAATTAAGGAAATAAATATTTTATATGAATACTCACCTGGAAAAACGCATATTATAATTGTCTAATTTAATCGTAACAGCCTACCAATGTACTTTCTTCTCGACTGTTTGATTGTTTTTTTCTGTGTGCTGATTATAATTGTCTAATTTAATGTAAATTTTTTTTTTTTTTTAACTTGCAAGGTACAATGGAACATATTACTCGTATAAAGGAAATTGACTCAATCAAGGACAATGCTATAATCTGTAATTTATCATCTTTTAGTTTAATTTTCTAAATATATGTGTGGTTGTCTATGTGTGTATCTCTTTAAAAATTTTGCAATTTCATCATTTTATGACCCCCATTTGCGAAGTTGAGTATTTATTTCCAAAAATGCGAAACTCCAGGGACAATATTTGAAAATTTCTGTTTTCTTCCCCAATTCGCATTCTACTGTGAAATACTTCGCATCTTCATTCTTACACCCTTCGCATCCCTTCGCATTAATCACCTTCGCATTTTAACCTAATTAATCAAATGCAAACCACAAAATTTTCATTCCAGATGCGAACACAGTTTAGTTCTTGAACTCTAAACTTGCGAAATCAAAAATTCATATGTTGAACCCATATGCGAATATTAACCCAATTGACTTCAAATTGATTCACAGATGCAAACACTCGATTGTTTTACTTTCGCAAAATGAGCATCAACAACTCCACAATCGAGTTTTTAAATTCTTGCAAACAACAATTTCACAGTCCTTGACTTCGCGTTTTTCTTCACGAATCATCCCTCAATCATCAATCCAATTGCGAATCAAAACTCATATGTTCTTGCTTTATCGATTCATCGACTACACTCATACAAATGCGAACAATACTCAATTTCAAAATCGTTTGAAACTTATAGCAAAGCTAAATCCAACTTCGCATTCAAAGCACACAAGTGTTATTGATTGCATTCATGAAATACAAACAAGATAATATATTATAATACAAATATACATATTTTAGGTGGTGAAATCGTAACAGCCTAACAATTTGGTATGCAACTTTATTAAATCAATAAAAAAAGTTATGCAAATTGGAAAAATAAATAAAAATATATCTTTTGTTGTTTTAATTAAGGAAATAAATATTTTATATGAATACTCACCTGGAAAAACGCATATTATAATTGTCTAATTTAATCGTAACAGCCTACCAATGTACTTTCTTCTCGACTGTTTGATTGTTTTTTTCTGTGTGCTGATTATAATTGTCTAATTTAATGTAAATTTTTTTTTTTTTTTAACTTGCAAGGTACAATGGAACATATTACTCGTATAAAGGAAATTGACTCAATCAAGGACAATGCTATAATCTGTAATTTATCATCTTTTAGTTTAATTTTCTAAATATATGTGTGGTTGTCTGTGTGTATCTCTTTAAAAATTCTGCAATTTCATCATTTTATGACCCCCATTTGCGAAGTTGAGTATTTATTTCCAAAAATGCGAAACTCCAGGGACAATATTTGAAAATTTCTGTTTTCTTCCCCAATTCGCATTCTACTGTGAAATACTTCGCATCTTCATTCTTACACCCTTCGCATCCCTTCGCATTAATCACCTTCGCATTTTAACCTAATTAATCAAATGCAAACCACAAAATTTTCATTCCAGATGCGAACACAGTTTAGTTCTTGAACTCTAAACTTGCGAAATCAAAAATTCATATGTTGAACCCATATGCGAATATTAACCCAATTGACTTCAAATTGATTCACAGATGCAAACACTCGATTGTTTTACTTTCGCAAAATGAGCATCAACAACTCCACAATCAAGTTTTTAAATTCTTGCAAACAACAATTTCACAGTCCTTGACTTCGCGTTTTTCTTCACGAATCATCCCTCAATCATCAATCCAATTGCGAATCAAAACTCATATGTTCTTGCTTTATCGATTCATCGACTACACTCATACAAATGCGAACAATACTCAATTTCAAAATCGATTGAAACTTATAGCAAAGCTAAATCCAACTTCGCATTCAAAGCACACAAGTGTTATTGATTGCATTCATGAAATACTAACAAGATAATATATTATAATACAAATATACATATTTTAGGTGGTGAAATCGTAACAGCCTAACAATTTGGTATGCAACTTTATTAAATCAATAAAAAAAGTTATGCAAATTGGAAAAATAAATAAAAATATAACTTTTGTTGTTTTAATTAAGGAAATAAATATTTTATATGAATACTCACCTGGAAAAACGCATATTATAATTGTCTAATTTAATCGTAACAGCCTACCAATGTACTTTCTTCTCGACTGTTTGATTGTTTTTTTCTGTGTGCTGATTATAATTGTCTAATTTAATGTAATTTTTTTTTTTTAACTTGCAAGGTACAATGGAACATATTACTCCTATAAAGGAAATTGACTCAATCAAGGACAATGCTATAATCTGTAATTTATCATCTTTTAGTTTAATTTTCTAAATATATGTGTGGTTGTCTGTGTGTATCTCTTTAAAAATTCTGCAATTTCATCATTTTATGACCCCCATTTGCGAAGTTGAGTATTTATTTCCAAAAATGCGAAACTCCAGGGACAATATTTGAAAATTTATGTTTTCTTCCCCAATTCGCATTCTACTGTGAAATACTTCGCATCTTCATTCTTACACCCTTCGCATCCCTTCGCATTAATCACCTTCGCATTTTAACCTAATTAATCAAATGCAAACCACAAAATTTTCATTCCAGATGCGAACACAGTTTAGTTCTTGAACTCTAAACTTGCGAAATCAAAAATTCATATGTTGAACCCATATGCGAATATTAACCCAATTGACTTCAAATTGATTCACAGATGCAAACACTCGATTGTTTTACTTTTGCAAAATGAGCATCAACAACTCCACAATCGAGTTTTTAAATTCTTGCAAACAACAATTTCACAGTTCTTGAATTCGTGTTTTTCTTCACGAATCACCCCTCAATCATCAATCCAATTGCGAATCAAAACTCATATGTTGTTGCTTTATCGATTCATCGACTACTCATACAAATGCGAACAATACTCAATTTCAAAATCGATTGAAACTTATAGCAAAGCTAAATCCAACTTCGCATTCAAAGCACACAAGTGTTATTGATTGCATTCATGAAATACTAACAAGATAATATATTATAATACAAATATACATATTTTAGGTGGTGAAATCGTAACAGCCTAACAATTTGGTATGCAACTTTATTAAATCAATAAAAAAAGTTATGCAAATTGGAAAAATAAATAAAAATATATCTTTTGTTGTTTTAATTAAGGAAATAAATATTTTATATGAATACTCACTTGGAAAAACGCATATTATAATTGTCTAATTTAATCGTAACAGCCTACCATTGTACTTTCTTCTCGACTGTTTGATTGTTTTTTTTCTGTGTGCTGATTATAATTGTCTAATTTAATGTAATTTTTTTTTTAACTTGCAAGGTACAATGGAACATATTACTCCTATAAAGGAAATTGACTCAATCAAGGACAATGCTATAATCTGTAATTTATCATCTTTTAGTTTAATTTTCTAAATATATGTGTGGTTGTCTGTGTGTATCTCTTTAAAAATTCTGCAATTTCATCATTTTATGACCCCCATTTGCGAAGTTGAGTATTTATTTCCAAAAATGCGAAACTCCAGGGACAATATTTGAAAATTTCTGTTTTCTTCCCCAATTCGCATTCTACTGTGAAATACTTCGCATCTTCATTCTTACACCCTTCGCATCCCTTCGCATTAATCACCTTCGCATTTTAACCTAATTAATCAAATGCAAACCACAAAATTTTCATTCCAGATGCGAACACAGTTTAGTTCTTGAACTCTAAACTTGCGAAATCAAAAATTCATATGTTGAACCTATATGCGAATATTAACCCAATTGACTTCAAATTGATTCACAGATGCAAACACTCGATTGTTTTACTTTCGCAAAATGAGCATCAACAACTCCACAATCGAGTTTTTAAATTCTTGCAAACAACAATTTCACAGTTCTTGACTTCGCGTTTTTCTTCACGAATCACCCCTCAATCATCAATCCAATTGCGAATCAAAACTCATATGTTGTTGCTTTATCGATTCATCGACTACTCATACAAATACGAACAATACTCAATTTCAAAATCGATTGAAACTTATAGCAAAGCTAAATCCAACTTCGCATTCAAAGCACACAAGTGTTATTGATTGCATTCATGAAATACTAACAAGATAATATATTATAATACAAATATACATATTTTAGGTGGTGAAATCGTAACAGCCTAACAATTTGGTATGCAACTTTATTAAATCAATAAAAAAAGTTATGCAAATTGGAAAAATAAATAAAAATATATCTTTTGTTGTTTTAATTAAGGAAATAAATATTTTATATGAATACTCACCTGGAAAAACGCATATTATAATTGTCTAATTTAATCGTAACAGCCTACCAATGTACTTTCTTCTTGACTGTTTGATTGTTTTTTTCTGTGTGCTGATTATAATTGTCTAATTTAATGTAAATTTTTTTTTTTTTTTAACTTGCAAGGTACAATGGAACATATTACTCCTATAAAGGAAATTGACTCAATCAAGGACAATGCTATAATCTGTAATTTATCATCTTTTAGTTTAATTTAATAAATATATGTGTGGTTGTCTGTGTGTATCTCTTTAAAAATTCTGCAATTTCATCATTTTATGACCCCCATTTGCGAAGTTGAGTATTTATTTCCAAAAATGCGAAACTCCAGGGACAATATTTGAAAATTTCTGTTTTCTTCCCCAATTCGCATTCTACTGTGAAATACTTCGCATCTTCATTCTTACACCCTTCGCATCCCTTCGCATTAATCACCTTCGCATTTTAACCTAATTAATCAAATGCAAACCACAAAATTTTCATTCCAAATGCGAACACAGTTTAGTTCTTGAACTCTAAACTTGCGAAATCAAAAATTCATATGTTGAACCCATATGCGAATATTAACCCAATTGACTTCAAATTGATTCACAAATGCAAACACTCGATTGTTTTACTTTCGCAAAATGAGCATCAACAACTCCACAATCGAGTTTTTAAATTCTTGCAAACAACAATTTCACAGTTCTTGACTTCGCGTTTTTCTTCACGAATCATCCCTCAATCATCAATCCAATTGCGAATCAAAACTCATATGTTGTTGCTTTATCGATTCATCGACTACTCATACAAATGCGAACAATACTCAATTTCAAAATCGATTGAAACTTATAGCAAAGCTAAATCCAACTTCGCATTCAAAGCACACAAGTGTTATTGATTGCATTCATTATTTTATGACCCCCATTTGCGAAGTTGAGTATTTATTTCCAAAAATGCGAAACTCCAGGGACAATATTTGAAAATTTCTGTTTTCTTCCCCAATTCGCATTCTACTGTGAAATACTTCGCATCTTCATTCTTACACCCTTCGCATCCCTTCGCATCCCTTCGCATTAATCTCCTTCGCATTTTAACCTAATTAATCAAATGCAAACCACAAAATTTTCATTCCAGATGCGAACACAGTTTAGTTCTTGAACTCTAAACTTGCGAAATCAAAAATTCATATGTTGAACCCATATGCGAATATTAACCCAATTGACTTCAAATTGATTCACAGATGCAAACACTCGATTGTTTTACTTTCGCAAAACGAGCATCAACAACTCCACAATCGAGTTTTTAAATTCTTGCAAACAACAATTTCACAGTCCTTGACTTCGCGTTTTTCTTCACGAATCATCCCTCAATCATCAATCCAATTGCGAATCAAAACTCATATGTTCTTGCTTTATCGATTCATCGACTACACTCATACAAATGCGAACCATACTCAATTTCAAAATCGATTGAAACTTATAGCAAAGCTAAATCCAACTTCGCATTCAAAGCACACAAGTGTTATTGATTGCATTCATGAAATACTAACAAGATAATATATTATAATACAAATATACATATTTTAGGTGGTGAAATCGTAACAGCCTAACAATTTGGTATGCAACTTTATTAAATCAATAAAAAAAGTTATGCAAATTGGAAAAATAAATAAAAATATATCTTTTGTTGTTTTAATTAAGGAAATAAATATTTTATATGAATACTCACCTGGAAAAACGCATATTATAATTGTCTAATTTAATCGTAACAGCCTACCAATGTACTTTCTTCTCGACTGTTTGATTGTTTTTTTCTGTGTGCTGATTATAATTGTCTAATTTAATGTATTTTTTTTTTTTTTAACTTGCAAGGTACAATGGAACATATTACTCCTATAAAGGAAATTGACTCAATCAAGGACAATGCTATAATCTGTAATTTATCATCTTTTAGTTTAATTTTCTAAATATATGTGTGGTTGTCTATGTGTGTATCTCTTTAAAAATTCTGCAATTTCATCATTTTATGACCCCCATTTGCGAAGTTGAGTATTTATTTCCAAAAATGCGAAACTCCAGGGACAATATTTGAAAATTCATGTTTTCTTCCCCAATTCGCATTCTACTGTGAAATACTTCGCATCTTCATTCTTACACCCTTCGCATCCCTTCGCATTAATCACCTTCGCATTTTAACCTAATTAATCAAATGCAAACCACAAAATTTTCATTCCAGATGCGAACACAGTTTAGTTCTTGAACTCTAAACTTGCGAAATCAAAAATTCATATGTTGAACCCATATGCGAATATTAACCCAATTGACTTCAAATTGATTCACAGATGCAAACACTCGATTGTTTTACTTTCGCAAAATGAGCATCAACAACTCCACAATCGAGTTTTTAAATTCTTGCAAACAACAATTTCACAGTCCTTGACTTCGCGTTTTTCTTCACGAATCATCCCTCAATCATCAATCCAATTGCGAATCAAAACTCATATGTTCTTGCTTTATCGATTCATCGACTACACTCATACAAATGCGAACAATACTCAATTTCAAAATCGATTGAAACTTATAGCAAAGCTAAATCCAACTTCGCATTCAAAGCACACAAGTGTTATTGATTGCATTCATGAAATACTAACAAGATAATATATTATAATACAAATATACATATTTTAGGTGGTGAAATCGTAACAGCCTAACAATTTGGTATGCAACTTTATTAAATTAATAAAAAAAGTTATGCAAATTGGAAAAATAAATAAAAATATATCTTTTGTTGTTTTAATTAAGGAAATAAATATTTTATATGAATACTCACCTGGAAAAACGCATATTATAATTGTCTAATTTAATCGTAACAGCCTACCAATGTACTTTCTTCTCGACTGTTTGATTGTTTTTTTCTGTGTGCTGATTATAATTGTCTAATTTAATGTAAATTTTTTTTTTTTTTTAACTTGCAAGGTACAATGGAACATATTACTCGTATAAAGGAAATTGACTCAATCAAGGACAATGCTATAATCTGTAATTTATCATCTTTTAGTTTAATTTTCTAAATATATGTGTGGTTGTCTATGTGTGTATCTCTTTAAAAATTCTGCAATTTCATCATTTTATGACCCCCATTTGCGAAGTTGAGTATTTATTTCCAAAAATGCGAAACTCCAGGGACAATATTTGAAAATTTCTGTTTTCTTCCCCAATTCGCATTCTACTGTGAAATACTTCGCATCTTCATTCTTACACCCTTCGCATCCCTTCGCATTAATCACCTTCGCATTTTAACCTAATTAATCAAATGCAAACCACAAAATTTTCATTCCAGATGCGAACACAGTTTAGTTCTTGAACTCTAAACTTGCGAAATCAAAAATTCATATGTTGAACCCATATGCGAATATTAACCCAATTGACTTCAAATTGATTCACAGATGCAAACACTCGATTGTTTTACTTTCGCAAAATGAGCATCAACAACTCCACAATCGAGTTTTTAAATTCTTGCAAACAACAATTTCACAGTTCTTGACTTCGCGTTTTTCTTCACGAATCACCCCTCAATCATCAATCCAATTGCGAATCAAAACTCATATGTTGTTGCTTTATCGATTTATCGACTACTCATACAAATGCGAACAATACTCAATTTCAAAATCGATTGAAACTTATAGCAAAGCTAAATCCAACTTCGCATTCAAAGCACACAAGTGTTATTGATTGCATTCATGAAATACTAACAAGATAATATATTATAATACAAATATACATATTTTAGGTGGTGAAATCGTAACAGCCTAACAATTTGGTATGCAACTTTATTAAATCAATAAAAAAAGTTATGCAAATTGGAAAAATAAATAAAAATATATCTTTTGTTGTTTTAATTAAGGAAATAAATATTTTATATGAATACTCACCTGGAAAAACGCATATTATAATTGTCTAATTTAATCGTAACAGCCTACCAATGTACTTTCTTCTCGACTGTTTGATTGTTTTTTTCTGTGTGCTGATTATAATTGTCTAATTTAATGTAATTTTTTTTTTAACTTGCAAGGTACAATGGAACATATTACTCGTATAAAGGAAATTGACTCAATCAAGGACAATGCTATAATCTGTAATATATCATCTTTTAGTTTAATTTTCTAAATATATGTGTGGTTGTCTGTGTGTATCTCTTTAAAAATTCTGCAATTTCATCATTTTATGACCCCCATTTGCGAAGTTGAGTATTTATTTCCAAAAATGCGAAACTCCAGGGACAATATTTGAAAATTTCTGTTTTCTTCCCCAATTCGCATTCTACTGTGAAATACTTCGCATCTTCATTCTTACACCCTTCGCATCCCTTCGCATTAATCACCTTCGCATTTTAACCTAATTAATCAAATGCAAACCACAAAATTTTCATTCCAGATGCGAACACAGTTTAGTTCTTGAACTCTAAACTTGCGAAATCAAAAATTCATATGTTGAACCCATATGCGAATATTAACCCAATTGACTTCAAATTGATTCACAGATGCAAACACTCGATTGTTTTACTTTCGCAAAATGAGCATCAACAACTCCACAATCGAGTTTTTAAATTCTTGCAAACAACAATTTCACAGTCCTTGACTTCGCGTTTTTCTTCACGAATCATCCCTCAATCATCAATCCAATTGCGAATCAAAACTCATATGTTCTTGCTTTATCGATTCATCGACTACACTCATACAAATGCGAACAATACTCAATTTCAAAATCGATTGAAACTTATAGCAAAGCTAAATCCAACTTCGCATTCAAAGCACACAAGTGTTATTGATTGCATTCATGAAATACTAACAAGATAATATATTATAATACAAATATACATATTTTAGGTGGTGAAATCGTAACAGCCTAACAATTTGGTATGCAACTTTATTAAATCAATAAAAAAAGTTATGCAAATTGGAAAAATAAATAAAAATATATCTTTTGTTGTTTTAATTAAGGAAATAAATATTTTATATGAATACTCACCTGGAAAAACGCATATTATAATTGTCTAATTTAATCGTAACAGCCTACCAATGTACTTTCTTCTCGACTGTTTGATTGTTTTTTTCTGTGTGCTGATTATAATTGTCTAATTTAATGTAAATTTTTTTTTTTTTTTAACTTGCAAGGTACAATGGAACATATTACTCGTATAAAGGAAATTGACTCAATCAAGGACAATGCTATAATCTGTAATTTATCATCTTTTAGTTTAATTTTCTAAATATATGTGTGGTTGTCTATGTGTGTATCTCTTTAAAAATTTTGCAATTTCATCATTTTATGACCCCCATTTGCGAAGTTGAGTATTTATTTCCAAAAATGCGAAACTCCAGGGACAATATTTGAAAATTTCTGTTTTCTTCCCCAATTCGCATTCTACTGTGAAATACTTCGCATCTTCATTCTTACACCCTTCGCATCCCTTCGCATTAATCACCTTCGCATTTTAACCTAATTAATCAAATGCAAACCACAAAATTTTCATTCCAGATGCGAACACAGTTTAGTTCTTGAACTCTAAACTTGCGAAATCAAAAATTCATATGTTGAACCCATATGCGAATATTAACCCAATTGACTTCAAATTGATTCACAGATGCAAACACTCGATTGTTTTACTTTCGCAAAATGAGCATCAACAACTCCACAATCAAGTTTTTAAATTCTTGCAAACAACAATTTCACAGTCCTTGACTTCGCGTTTTTCTTCACGAATCATCCCTCAATCATCAATCCAATTGCGAATAAAACTCATATGTTCTTGCTTTATCGATTCATCGACTACACTCATACAAATGCGAACAATACTCAATTTCAAAATCGATTGAAACTTATAGCAAAGCTAAATCCAACTTCGCATTCAAAGCACACAAGTGTTATTGATTGCATTCATGAAATACTAACAAGATAATATATTATAATACAAATATACATATTTTAGGTGGTGAAATCGTAACAGCCTAACAATTTGGTATGCAACTTTATTAAATCAATAAAAAAAGTTATGCAAATTGGAAAAATAAATAAAAATATATCTTTTGTTGTTTTAATTAAGGAAATAAATATTTTATATGAATACTCACCTGGAAAAACGCATATTATAATTGTCTAATTTAATCGTAACAGCCTACCAATGTACTTTCTTCTCGACTGTTTGATTGTTTTTTTCTGTGTGCTGATTATAATTGTCTAATTTAATGTAAATTTTTTTTTTTTTAACTTGCAAGGTACAATGGAACATATTACTCGTATAAAGGAAATTGACTCAATCAAGGACAATGCTATAATCTGTAATTTATCATCTTTTAGTTTAATTTTCTAAATATATGTGTGGTTGTCTATGTGTGTATCTCTTTAAAAATTTTGCAATTTCATCATTTTATGACCCCCATTTTCGAAGTTGAGTATTTATTTCCAAAAATGCGAAACTCCAGGGACAATATTTGAAAATTTCTGTTTTCTTCCCCAATTCGCATTCTACTGTGAAATACTTCGCATCTTCATTCTTACACCCTTCGCATCCCTTCGCATTAATCACCTTCGCATTTTAACCTAATTAATCAAATGCAAACCACAAAATTTTCATTCCAGATGCGAACACAGTTTAGTTCTTGAACTCTAAACTTGCGAAATCAAAAATTCATATGTTGAACCCATATGCGAATATTAACCCAATTGACTTCAAATTGATTCACAGATGCAAACACTCGATTGTTTTACTTTCGCAAAATGAGCATCAACAACTCCACAATCGAGTTTTTAAATTATTGCAAACAACAATTTCACAGTCCTTGACTTCGCGTTTTTCTTCACGAATCATCCCTCAATCATCAATCCAATTGCGAATCAAAACTCATATGTTCTTGCTTTATCGATTCATCGACTACACTCATACAAATGCGAACAATACTCAATTTCAAAATCGATTGAAACTTATAGCAAAGCTAAATCCAACTTCGCATTCAAAGCACACAAGTGTTATTGATTGCATTCATGAAATACAAACAAGATAATATATTATAATACAAATATACATATTTTAGGTGGTGAAATCGTAACAGCCTAACAATTTGGTATGCAACTTTATTAAATCAATAAAAAAAGTTATGCAAATTGGAAAAATAAATAAAAATATATCTTTTGTTGTTTTAATTAAGGAAATAAATATTTTATATGAATACTCACCTGGAAAAACGCATATTATAATTGTCTAATTTAATCGTAACAGCCTACCAATGTACTTTCTTCTCGACTGTTTGATTGTTTTTTTCTGTGTGCTGATTATAATTGTCTAATTTAATGTAAATTTTTTTTTTTTTTTAACTTGCAAGGTACAATGGAACATATTACTCGTATAAAGGAAATTGACTCAATCAAGGACAATGCTATAATCTGTAATTTATCATCTTTTAGTTTAATTTTCTAAATATATGTGTGGTTGTCTGTGTGTATCTCTTTAAAAATTCTGCAATTTCATCATTTTATGACCCCCATTTGCGAAGTTGAGTATTTATTTCCAAAAATGCGAAACTCCAGGGACAATATTTGAAAATTTCTGTTTTCTTCCCCAATTCGCATTCTACTGTGAAATACTTCGCATCTTCATTCTTACACCCTTCGCATCCCTTCGCATTAATCACCTTCGCATTTTAACCTAATTAATCAAATGCAAACCACAAAATTTTCATTCCAGATGCGAACACAGTTTAGTTCTTGAACTCTAAACTTGCGAAATCAAAAATTCATATGTTGAACCCATATGCGAATATTAACCCAATTGACTTCAAATTGATTCACAGATGCAAACACTCGATTGTTTTACTTTCGCAAAATGAGCATCAACAACTCCACAATCAAGTTTTTAAATTCTTGCAAACAACAATTTCACAGTCCTTGACTTCGCGTTTTTCTTCACGAATCATCCCTCAATCATCAATCCAATTGCGAATAAAACTCATATGTTCTTGCTTTATCGATTCATCGACTACACTCATACAAATGCGAACAATACTCAATTTCAAAATCGATTGAAACTTATAGCAAAGCTAAATCCAACTTCGCATTCAAAGCACACAAGTGTTATTGATTGCATTCATGAAATACTAACAAGATAATATATTATAATACAAATATACATATTTTAGGTGGTGAAATCGTAACAGCCTAACAATTTGGTATGCAACTTTATTAAATCAATAAAAAAAGTTATGCAAATTGGAAAAATAAATAAAAATATATCTTTTGTTGTTTTAATTAAGGAAATAAATATTTTATATGAATACTCACCTGGAAAAACGCATATTATAATTGTCTAATTTAATCGTAACAGCCTACCAATGTACTTTCTTCTCGACTGTTTGATTGTTTTTTTCTGTGTGCTGATTATAATTGTCTAATTTAATGTAATTTTTTTTTTTAACTTGCAAGGTACAATGGAACATATTACTCCTATAAAGGAAATTGACTCAATCAAGGACAATGCTATAATCTGTAATTTATCATCTTTTAGTTTAATTTTCTAAATATATGTGTGGTTGTCTGTGTGTATCTCTTTAAAAATTCTGCAATTTCATCATTTTATGACCCCCATTTGCGAAGTTGAGTATTTATTTCCAAAAATGCGAAACTCCAGGGACAATATTTGAAAATTTCTGTTTTCTTCCCCAATTCGCATTCTACTGTGAAATACTTCGCATCTTCATTCTTACACCCTTCGCATCCCTTCGCATTAATCACCTTCGCATTTTAACCTAATTAATCAAATGCAAACCACAAAATTTTCATTCCAGATGCGAACACAGTTTAGTTCTTGAACTCTAAACTTGCGAAATCAAAAATTCATATGTTGAACCCATATGCGAATATTAACCCAATTGACTTCAAATTGATTCACAGATGCAAACACTCGATTGTTTTACTTTTGCAAAATGAGCATCAACAACTCCACAATCGAGTTTTTAAATTCTTGCAAACAACAATTTCACAGTTCTTGACTTCGCGTTTTTCTTCACGAATCACCCCTCAATCATCAATCCAATTGCGAATCAAAACTCATATGTTGTTGCTTTATCGATTCATCGACTACTCATACAAATGCGAACAATACTCAATTTCAAAATCGATTGAAACTTATAGCAAAGCTAAATCCAACTTCGCATTCAAAGCACACAAGTGTTATTGATTGCATTCATGAAATACTAACAAGATAATATATTATAATACAAATATACATATTTTAGGTGGTGAAATCGTAACAGCCTAACAATTTGGTATGCAACTTTATTAAATCAATAAAAAAAGTTATGCAAATTGGAAAAATAAATAAAAATATATCTTTTGTTGTTTTAATTAAGGAAATAAATATTTTATATGAATACTCACCTGGAAAAACACATATTATAATTGTCTAATTTAATCGTAACAGCCTACCAATGTACTTTCTTCTCGACTGTTTGATTGTTTTTTTCTGTGTGCTGATTATAATTGTCTAATTTAATGTAATTTTTTTTTTTTTTAACTTGCAAGGTACAATGGAACATATTACTCCTATAAAGGAAATTGACTCAATCAAGGACAATGCTATAATCTGTAATTTATCATCTTTTAGTTTAATTTTCTAAATATATGTGTGGTTGTCTGTGTGTATCTCTTTAAAAATTCTGCAATTTCATCATTTTATGACCCCCATTTGCGAAGTTGAGTATTTATTTCCAAAAATGCGAAACTCCAGGGACAATATTTGAAAATTTCTGTTTTCTTCCCCAATTCGCATTCTACTGTGAAATACTTCGCATCTTCATTCTTACACCCTTCGCATCCCTTCGCATTAATCACCTTCGCATTTTAACCTAATTAATCAAATGCAAACCACAAAATTTTCATTCCAGATGCGAACACAGTTTAGTTCTTGAACTCTAAACTTGCGAAATCAAAAATTCATATGTTGAACCCATATGCGAATATTAACCCAATTGACTTCAAATTGATTCACAGATGCAAACACTCGATTGTTTTACTTTTGCAAAATGAGCATCAACAACTCCACAATCGAGTTTTTAAATTCTTGCAAACAACAATTTCACAGTTCTTGACTTCGCGTTTTTCTTCACGAATCACCCCTCAATCATCAATCCAATTGCGAATCAAAACTCATATGTTGTTGCTTTATCGATTCATCGACTACTCATACAAATGCGAACAATACTCAATTTCAAAATCGATTGAAACTTATAGCAAAGCTAAATCCAACTTCGCATTCAAAGCACACAAGTGTTATTGATTGCATTCATGAAATACTAACAAGATAATATATTATAATACAAATATACATATTTTAGGTGGTGAAATCGTAACAGCCTAACAATTTGGTATGCAACTTTATTAAATCAATAAAAAAAGTTATGCAAATTGGAAAAATAAATAAAAATATATCTTTTGTTGTTTTAATTAAGGAAATAAATATTTTATATGAATACTCACCTGGAAAAACGCATATTATAATTGTCTAATTTAATCGTAACAGCCTACCAATGTACTTTCTTCTCGACTGTTTGATTGTTTTTTTCGGTGTGCTGATTATAATTGTCTAATTTAATGTAAATTTTTTTTTTTTTTTAACTTGCAAGGTACAATGGAACATATTACTCCTATAAAGGAAATTGACTCAATCAAGGACAATGCTATAATCTGTAATTTATCATCTTTTAGTTTAATTTTCTAAATATATGTGTGGTTGTCTGTGTGTATCTCTTTAAAAATTCTGCAATTTCATCATTTTATGACCCCCATTTGCGAAGTTGAGTATTTATTTCCAAAAATGCGAAACTCCAGGGACAATATTTGAAAATTTATGTTTTCTTCCCCAATTCGCATTCTACTGTGAAATACTTCGCATCTTCATTCTTACACCCTTCGCATCCCTTCGCATTAATCACCTTCGCATTTTAACCTAATTAATCAAATGCAAACCACAAAATTTTCATTCCAGATGCGAACACAGTTTAGTTCTTGAACTCTAAACTTGCGAAATCAAAAATTCATATGTTGAACCCATATGCGAATATTAACCCAATTGACTTCAAATTGATTCACAGATGCAAACACTCGATTGTTTTACTTTCGCAAAATGAGCATCAACAACTCCACAATCGAGTTTTTAAATTCTTGCAAACAACAATTTCACAGTCCTTGACTTTGCGTTTTTCTTCACGAATCATCCCTCAATCATCAATCCAATTGCGAATCAAAACTCATATGTTCTTGCTTTATCGATTCATCGACTACACTCATACAAATGCGAACAATACTCAATTTCAAAATCGATTGAAACTTATAGCAAAGCTAAATCCAACTTCGCATTCAAAGCACACAAGTGTTATTGATTGCATTCATGAAATACTAACAAGATAATATATTATAATACAAATATACATATTTTAGGTGGTGAAATCGTAACAGCCTAACAATTTGGTATGCAACTTTATTAAATCAATAAAAAAAGTTATGCAAATTGGAAAAATAAATAAAAATATATCTTTTGTTGTTTTAATTAAGGAAATAAATATTTTATATGAATACTCACCTGGAAAAACGCATATTATAATTGTCTAATTTAATCGTAACAGCCTACCAATGTACTTTCTTCTCGACTGTTTGATTGTTTTTTTCTGTGTGCTGATTATAATTGTCTAATTTAATGTAAATTTTTTTTTTTTTTTAACTTGCAAGGTACAATGGAACATATTACTCGTATAAAGGAAATTGACTCAATCAAGGACAATGCTATAATCTGTAATTTATCATCTTTTAGTTTAATTTTCTAAATATATGTGTGGTTGTCTGTGTGTCTCTTTAAAAATTCTGCAATTTCATCATTTTATGACCCCCATTTGCGAAGTTGAGTATTTATTTCCAAAAATGCGAAACTCCAGGGACAATATTTGAAAATTTCTGTTTTCTTCCCCAATTCGCATTCTACTGTGAAATACTTCGCATCTTCATTCTTACACCCTTCGCATCCCTTCGCATTAATCACCTTCGCATATTAACCTAATTAATCAAATGCAAACCACAAAATTTTCATTCCAGATGCGAACACAGTTTAGTTCTTGAACTCTAAACTTGCGAAATCAAAAATTCATATGTTGAACCCATATGCGAATATTAACCCAATTGACTTCAAATTGATTCACAGATGCAAACACTCGATTGTTTTACTTTTGCAAAATGAGCATCAACAACTCCACAATCGAGTTTTTAAATTCTTGCAAACAACAATTTCACAGTTCTTGACTTCGCGTTTTTCTTCACGAATCACCCCTCAATCATCAATCCAATTGCGAATCAAAACTCATATGTTGTTGCTTTATCGATTCATCGACTACTCATACAAATGCGAACAATACTCAATTTCAAAATCGATTGAAACTTATAGCAAAGCTAAATCCAACTTCGCATTCAAAGCACACAAGTGTTATTGATTGCATTCATGAAATACTAACAAGATAATATATTATAATACAAATATACATATTTTAGGTGGTGAAATCGTAACAGCCTAACAATTTGGTATGCAACTTTATTAAATCAATAAAAAAAGTTATGCAAATTGGAAAAATAAATAAAAATATATCTTTTGTTGTTTTAATTAAGGAAATAAATATTTTATATGAATACTCACCTGGAAAAACGCATATTATAATTGTCTAATTTAATCGTAACAGCCTACCAATGTACTTTCTTCTCGACTGTTTGATTGTTTTTTTCTGTGTGCTGATTATAATTGTCTAATTTAATGTAAATTTTTTTTTTTTTTTTAACTTGCAAGGTACAATGGAACATATTACTCCTATAAAGGAAATTGACTCAATCAAGGACAATGCTATAATCTGTAATTTATCATCTTTTAGTTTAATTTTCTAAATATATGTGTGGTTGTCTGTGTGTATCTCTTTAAAAATTCTGCAATTTCATCATTTTATGACCCCCATTTGCGAAGTTGAGTATTTATTTCCAAAAATGCGAAACTCCAGGGACAATATTTGAAAATTTATGTTTTCTTCCCCAATTCGCATTCTACTGTGAAATACTTCGCATCTTCATTCTTACACCCTTCGCATCCCTTCGCATTAATCACCTTCGCATTTTAACCTAATTAATCAAATGCAAACCACAAAATTTTCATTCCAGATGCGAACACAGTTTAGTTCTTGAACTCTAAACTTGCGAAATCAAAAATTCATATGTTGAACCCATATGCGAATATTAACCCAATTGACTTCAAATTGATTCACATATGCAAACACTCGATTGTTTTACTTTCGCAAAATGAGCATCAACAACTCCACAATCGAGTTTTTAAATTCTTGCAAACAACAATTTCACAGTTCTTGACTTCGCGTTTTTCTTCACGAATCACCCCTCAATCATCAATCCAATTGCGAATCAAAACTCATATGTTGTTGCTTTATCGATTCATCGACTACTCATACAAATGCGAACAATACTCAATTTCAAAATCGATTGAAACTTATAGCAAAGCTAAATCCAACTTCGCATTCAAAGCACACAAGTGTTATTGATTGCATTCATGAAATACTAACAAGATAATATATTATAATACAAATATACATATTTTAGGTGGTGAAATCGTAACAGCCTAACAATTTGGTATGCAACTTTATTAAATCAATAAAAAAAGTTATGCAAATTGGAAAAATAAATAAAAATATATCTTTTGTTGTTTTAATTAAGGAAATAAATATTTTATACGAATACTCACCTGGAAAAACGCATATTATAATTGTCTAATTTAATCGTAACAGCCTACCAATGTACTTTCTTCTCGACTGTTTGATTGTTTTTTTCTGTGTGCTGATTATAATTGTCTAATTTAATGTAAATTTTTTTTTTTTTTTAACTTGCAAGGTACAATGGAACATATTACTCGTATAAAGGAAATTGACTCAATCAAGGACAATGCTATAATCTGTAATTTATCATCTTTTAGTTTAATTTTCTAAATATATGTGTGGTTGTCTGTGTGTATCTCTTTAAAAATTCTGCAATTTCATCATTTTATGACCCCCATTTGCGAAGTTGAGTATTTATTTCCAAAAATGCGAAACTCCAGGGACAATATTTGAAAATTTCTGTTTTCTTCCCCAATTCGCATTCTACTGTGAAATACTTCGCATCTTCATTCTTACACCCTTCGCATCCCTTCGCATTAATCACCTTCGCATTTTAACCTAATTAATCAAATGCAAACCACAAAATTTTCATTCCAGATGCGAACACGGTTTAGTTCTTGAACTCTAAACTTGCGAAATCAAAAATTCATATGTTGAACCCATATGCGAATATTAACCCAATTGACTTCAAATTGATTCACAAATGCAAACACTCGATTGTTTTACTTTCGCAAAATGAGCATCAACAACTCCACAATCGAGTTTTTAAATTCTTGCAAACAACAATTTCACAGTCCTTGACTTCGCGTTTTTCTTCACGAATCATCCCTCAATCATCAATCCAATTGCGAATCAAAACTCATATGTTCTTGCTTTATCGATTCATCGACTACACTCATACAAATGCGAACAATACTCAATTTCAAAATCGATTGAAACTTATAGCAAAGCTAAATCCAACTTCGCATTCAAAGCACACAAGTGTTATTGATTGCATTCATGAAATACTAACAAGATAATATATTATAATACAAATATACATATTTTAGGTGGTGAAATCGTAACAGCCTAACAATTTGGTATGCAACTTTATTAAATCAATAAAAAAAGTTATGCAAATTGGAAAAATAAATAAAAATATATCTTTTGTTGTTTTAATTAAGGAAATAAATATTTTATATGAATACTCACCTGGAAAAACGCATATTATAATTGTCTAATTTAATCGTAACAGCCTACCAATGTACTTTCTTCTCGACTGTTTGATTGTTTTTTTCTGTGTGCTGATTATAATTGTCTAATTTAATGTAAATTTTTTTTTTTTTTTAACTTGCAAGGTACAATGGAACATATTACTCGTATAAAGGAAATTGACTCAATCAAGGACAATGCTATAATCTGTAATTTATCATCTTTTAGTTTAATTTTCTAAATATATGTGTGGTTGTCTGTGTGTATCTCTTTAAAAATTCTGCAATTTCATCATTTTATGACCCCCATTTGCGAAGTTGAGTATTTATTTCCAAAAATGCGAAACTCCAGGGACAATATTTGAAAATTTCTGTTTTCTTCCCCAATTCGCATTCTACTGTGAAATACTTCGCATCTTCATTCTTACACCCTTCGCATCCCTTCGCATTAATCACCTTCGCATTTTAACCTAATTAATCAAATGCAAACCACAAAATTTTCATTCCAGATGCGAACACAGTTTAGTTCTTGAACTCTAAACTTGCGAAATCAAAAATTCATATGTTGAACCCATATGCGAATATTAACCCAATGGACTTCAAATTGATTCACAGATGCAAACACTCGATTGTTTTACTTTCGCAAAATGAGCATCAACAACTCCACAATTGAGTTTTTAAATTCTTGCAAACAACAATTTCACAGTCCTTGACTTCGCGTTTTTCTTCACGAATCATCCCTCAATCATCAATCCAATTGCGAATCAAAACTCATATGTTCTTGCTTTATCGATTCATCGACTACACTCATACAAATGCGAACAATACTCAATTTCAAAATCGATTGAAACTTATAGCAAAGCTAAATCCAACTTCGCATTCAAAGCACACAAGTGTTATTGATTGCATTCATGAAATACTAACAAGATAATATATTATAATACAAATATACATATTTTAGGTGGTGAAATCGTAACAGCCTAACAATTTGGTATGCAACTTTATTAAATCAATAAAAAAAGTTATGCAAATTGGAAAAATAAATAAAAATATATCTTTTGTTGTTTTAATTAAGGAAATAAATATTTTATATGAATACTCACCTGGAAAAACGCATATTATAATTGTCTAATTTAATCGTAACAGCCTACCAATGTACTTTCTTCTCGACTGTTTGATTGTTTTTTTCTGTGTGCTGATTATAATTGTCTAATTTAATGTAATTTTTTTTTTTTTAACTTGCAAGGTACAATGGAACATATTACTCGTATAAAGGAAATTGACTCAATCAAGGACAATGCTATAATCTGTAATTTATCATCTTTTAGTTTAATTTTCTAAATATATGTGTGGTTGTCTGTGTGTATCTCTTTAAAAATTCTGCAATTTCATCATTTTATGACCCCCATTTGCGAAGTTGAGTATTTATTTCCAAAAATGCGAAACTCCAGGGACAATATTTGAAAATTTCTGTTTTCTTCCCCAATTCGCATTCTACTGTGAAATACTTCGCATCTTCATTCTTACACCCTTCGCATCCCTTCGCATTAATCACCTTCGCATTTTAACCTAATTAATCAAATGCAAACCACAAAATTTTCATTCCAGATGCGAACACAGTTTAGTTCTTGAACTCTAAACTTGCGAAATCAAAAATTCATATGTTGAACCCATATGCGAATATTAACCCAATTGACTTCAAATTGATTCACAGATGCAAACACTCGATTGTTTTACTTTCGCAAAATGAGCATCAACAACTCCACAATCGAGTTTTTAAATTCTTGCAAACAACAATTTCACAGTTCTTGACTTCTCGTTTTTCTTCACGAATCACCCCTCAATCATCAATACATTTGCGAATCAAAACTCATATGTTGTTGCTTTATCGATTCATCGACTACTCATACAAATGCGAACAATACTCAATTTCAAAATCGATTGAAACTTATAGCAAAGCTAAATCCAACTTCGCATTCAAAGCACACAAGTGTTATTGATTGCATTCATGAAATACTAACAAGATAATATATTATAATACAAATATACATATTTTAGGTGGTGAAATCGTAACAGCCTAACAATTTGGTATGCAACTTTATTAAATCAATAAAAAAAGTTATGCAAATTGGAAAAATAAATAAAAATATATCTTTTGTTGTTTTAATTAAGGAAATAAATATTTTATATGAATACTCACCTGGAAAAACGCATATTATAATTGTCTAATTTAATCGTAACAGCCTACCAATGTACTTTCTTCTCGACTGTTTGATTGTTTTTTTCTGTGTGCTGATTATAATTGTCTAATTTAATGTAAATTTTTTTTTTTTTAACTTGCAAGGTACAATGGAACATATTACTCGTATAAAGGAAATTGACTCAATCAAGGACAATGCTATAATCTGTAATTTATCATCTTTTAGTTTAATTTTCTAAATATATGTGTGGTTGTCTGTGTGTATCTCTTTAAAAATTCTGCAATTTCATCATTTTATGACCCCCATTTGCGAAGTTGAGTATTTATTTCCAAAAATGCGTAACTCCAGGGACAATATTTGAAAATTTCTGTTTTCTTCCCCAATTCGCATTCTACTGTGAAATACTTCGCATCTTCATTCTTACACCCTTCGCATCCCTTCGCATTAATCACCTTCGCATTTTAACCTAATTAATCAAATGCAAACCACAAAATTTTCATTCCAGATGCGAACACAGTTTAGTTCTTGAACTCTAAACTTGCGAAATCAAAAATTCATATGTTGAACCCATATGCGAATATTAACCCAATTGACTTCAAATTGATTCACAGATGCAAACACTCGATTGTTTTACTTTCGCAAAATGAGCATCAACAACTCCACAATCGAGTTTTTAAATTCTTGCAAACAACAATTTCACAGTCCTTGACTTCGCGTTTTTCTTCACGAATCATCCCTCAATCATCAATCCAATTGCGAATCAAAACTCATATGTTCTTGCTTTATCGATTCATCGACTACACTCATACAAATGCGAACAATACTCAATTTCAAAATCGATTGAAACTTATAGCAAAGCTAAATCCAACTTCGCATTCAAAGCACACAAGTGTTATTGATTGCATTCATGAAATACTAACAAGATAATATATTATAATACAAATATACATATTTTAGGTGGTGAAATCGTAACAGCCTAACAATTTGGTATGCAACTTTATTAAATCAATAAAAAAGTTATGCAAATTGGAAAAATAAATAAAAATATATCTTTTGTTGTTTTAATTAAGGAAATAAATATTTTATATGAATACTCACCTGGAAAAACGCATATTATAATTGTCTAATTTAATCGTAACAGCCTACCAATGTACTTTCTTCTCGACTGTTTGATTGTTTTTTTCTGTGTGCTGATTATAATTGTCTAATTTAATGTAAATTTTTTTTTTTTTAACTTGCAAGGTACAATGGAACATATTACTCGTATAAAGGAAATTGACTCAATCAAGGACAATGCTATAATCTGTAATTTATCATCTTTTAGTTTAATTTTCTAAATATATGTGTGGTTGTCTGTGTGTATCTCTTTAAAAATTCTGCAATTTCATCATTTTATGACCCCCATTTGCGAAGTTAAGTATTTATTTCCAAAAATGCGAAACTCCAGGGACAATATTTGAAAATTTCTGTTTTCTTCCCCAATTCGCATTCTACTGTGAAATACTTCGCATCTTCATTCTTACACCCTTCGCATCCCTTCGCATTAATCACCTTCGCATTTTAACCTAATTAATCAAATGCAAACCACAAAATTTTCATTCCAGATGCGAACACAGTTTAGTTCTTGAACTCTAAACTTGCGAAATCAAAAATTCATATGTTGAACCCATATGCGAATATTAACCCAATTGACTTCAAATTGATTCACAGATGCAAACACTCGATTGTTTTACTTTCGCAAAATGAGCATCAACAACTCCACAATTGAGTTTTTAAATTCTTGCAAACAACAATTTCACAGTCCTTGACTTCGCGTTTTTCTTCACGAATCATCCCTCAATCATCAATCCAATTGCGAATCAAAACTCATATGTTCTTGCTTTATCGATTCATCGACTACACTCATACAAATGCGAACAATACTCAATTTCAAAATCGATTGAAACTTATAGCAAAGCTAAATCCAACTTCGCATTCAAAGCACACAAGTGTTATTGATTGCATTCATGAAATACTAACAAGATAATATATTATAATACAAATATACATATTTTAGGTGGTGAAATCGTAACAGCCTAACAATTTGGTATGCAACTTTATTAAATCAATAAAAAAAGTTATGCAAATTGGAAAAATAAATAAAAATATATATTTTGTTGTTTTAATTAAGGAAATAAATATTTTATATGAATACTCACCTGGAAAAACGCATATTATAATTGTCTAATTTAATCGTAACAGCCTACCAATGTACTTTCTTCTCGACTGTTTGATTGTTTTTTTCTGTGTGCTGATTATAATTGTCTAATTTAATGTAAATTTTTTTTTTTTTTTTTTAACTTGCAAGGTACAATGGAACATATTACTCGTATAAAGGAAATTGACTCAATCAAGGACAATGCTATAATCTGTAATTTATCATCTTTTAGTTTAATTTTCTAAATATATGTGTGGTTGTCTGTGTGTATCTCTTTAAAAATTCTGCAATTTCATCATTTTATGACCCCCATTTGCGAAGTTGAGTATTTATTTCCAAAAATGCGAAACTCCAGGGACAATATTTGAAAATTTCTGTTTTCTTCCCCAATTCGCATTCTACTGTGAAATACTTCGCATCTTCATTCTTACACCCTTCGCATCCCTTCGCATTAATCACCTTCGCATTTTAACCTAATTAATCAAATGCAAACCACAAAATTTTCATTCCAGATGCGAACACAGTTTAGTTCTTGAACTCTAAACTTGCGAAATCAAAAATTCATATGTTGAACCCATATGCGAATATTAACCCAATTGACTTCAAATTGATTCACAGATGCAAACACTCGATTGTTTTACTTTCGCAAAATGAGCATCAACAACTCCACAATCGAGTTTTTAAATTCTTGCAAACAACAATTTCACAGTTCTTGACTTCTCGTTTTTCTTCACGAATCACCCCTCAATCATCAATCCAATTGCGAATCAAAACTCATATGTTGTTGCTTTATCGATTCATCGACTACTCATACAAATGCGAACAATACTCAATTTCAAAATCGATTGAAACTTATAGCAAAGCTAAATCCAACTTCGCATTCAAAGCACACAAGTGTTATTGATTGCATTCATGAAATACTAACAAGATAATATATTATAATACAAATATACATATTTTAGGTGGTGAAATCGTAACAGCCTAACAATTTGGTATGCAACTTTATTAAATCAATAAAAAAAGTTATGCAAATTGGAAAAATAAATAAAAATATATCTTTTGTTGTTTTAATTAAGGAAATAAATATTTTATATGAATACTCACCTGGAAAAACGCATATTATAATTGTCTAATTTAATCGTAACAGCCTACCAATGTACTTTCTTCTCGACTGTTTGATTGTTTTTTTCTGTGTGCTGATTATAATTGTCTAATTTAATGTAAATTTTTTTTTTTTTAGCTTGCAAGGTACAATGGAACATATTACTCCTATAAAGGAAATTGAATCAATCAAGGACAATGCTATAATCTGTAATTTATCATCTTTTAGTTTAATTTTCTAAATATATGTGTGGTTGTCTATGTGTGTATCTCTTTAAAAATTTTGCAATTTCATCATTTTATGACCCCCATTTGCGAAGTTGAGTATTTATTTCCAAAAATGCGAAACTCCAGGGACAATATTTGAAAATTTCTGTTTTCTTCCCCAATTCGCATTCTACTGTGAAATACTTCGCATCTTCATTCTTACACCCTTCGCATCCCTTCGCATTAATCACCTTCGCATTTTAACCTAATTAATCAAATGCAAACCACAAAATTTTCATTCCAGATGCGAACACAGTTTAGTTCTTGAACTCTAAACTTGCGAAATCAAAAATTCATATGTTGAACCCATATGCGAATATTAACCCAATTGACTTCAAATTGATTCACAGATGCAAACACTCGATTGTTTTACTTTCGCAAAATGAGCATCAACAACTCCACAATCGAGTTTTTAAATTCTTGCAAACAACAATTTCACAGTCCTTGACTTCGCGTTTTTCTTCACGAATCATCCCTCAATCATCAATCCAATTGCGAATCAAAACTCATATGTTCTTGCTTTATCGATTCATCGACTACACTCATACAAATGCGAACAATACTCAATTTCAAAATCGATTGAAACTTATAGCAAAGCTAAATCCAACTTCGCATTCAAAGCACACAAGTGTTATTGATTGCATTCATGAAATACAAACAAGATAATATATTATAATAGAAATATACATATTTTAGGTGGTGAAATCGTAACAGCCTAACAATTTGGTATGCAACTTTTTTAAATCGATAAAAAAAGTTATGCAAATTGGAAAAATAAATAAAAATATATCTTTTGTTGTTTTAATTAAGGAAATAAATATTTTATATGAATACTCACCTGGAAAAACGCATATTATAATTGTCTAATTTAATCGTAACAGCCTACCAATGTACTTTCTTCTTGACTGTTTGATTGTTTTTTTCTGTGTGCTGATTATAATTGTCTAATTTAATGTAAATTTTTTTTTTTTTAGCTTGCAAGGTACAATGGAACATATTACTCCTATAAAGGAAATTGACTCAATCAAGGACAATGCTATAATCTGTAATTTATCATCTTTTAGTTTAATTTTCTAAATATATGTGTGGTTGTCTGTGTGTATCTCTTTAAAAATTCTGCAATTTCATCATTTTATGACCCCCATTTGCGAAGTCGAGTATTTATTTCCAAAAATGCGAAACTCCAGGGACAATATTTGAAAATTTCTGTTTTCTTCCCCAATTCGCATTCTACTGTGAAATACTTCGCATCTTCATTCTTACACCCTTCGCATCCCTTCGCATTAATCACCTTCGCATTTTAACCTAATTAATCAAATGCAAACCACAAAATTTTCATTCCAGATGCGAACACAGTTTAGTTCTTGAACTCTAAACTTGCGAAATCAAAAATTCATATGTTGAACCCATATGCGAATATTAACCCAATTGACTTCAAATTGATTCACAGATGCAAACACTCGATTGTTTTACTTTCGCAAAATGAGCATCAACAACTCCAAAATCGAGTTTTTAAATTCTTGCAAACAACAATTTCACAGTTCTTGACTTCGCGTTTTTCTTCACGAATCATCCCTCAATCATCAATCCAATTGCGAATCAAAACTCATATGTTGTTGCTTTATCGATTCATCGACTACTCATACAAATGCGAACAATACTCAATTTCAAAATCGATTGAAACTTATAGCAAAGCTAAATCCAACTTCGCATTCAAAGCATACAAGTGTTATTGATTGCATTCATCATTTTATGACCCCCATTTGCGAAGTTGAGTATTTATTTCCAAAAATGCGAAACTCGAGGGACAATATTTGAAAATTTCTGTTTTCTTCCCCAATTCGCATTCTACTGTGAAATACTTCGCATCTTCATTCTTACACCCTTCGCATCCCTTCGCATCCCTTCGCATTAATCACCTTCGCATTTTAACCTAATTAATCAAATGCAAACCACAAAATTTTCATTCCAGATGCGAACACAGTTTAGTTCTTGAACTCTAAACTTGCGAAATCAAAAATTCATATGTTGAACCCATATGCGAATATTAACCCAATTGACTTCAAATTGATTCAAAGATGCAAACACTCGATTGTTTTACTTTCGCAAAATGAGCATCAACAACTCCACAATCGAGTTTTTAAATTCTTGCAAACAACAATTTCACAGTCCTTGACTTCGCGTTTTTCTTCACGAATCATCCCTCAATCATCAATCCAATTGCGAATCAAAACTCATATGTTCTTGCTTTATCGATTCATCGACTACACTCATACAAATGCGAACAATACTCAATTTCAAAATCGATTGAAACTTATAGCAAAGCTAAATCCAACTTCGCATTCAAAGCACACAAGTGTTATTGATTGCATTCATGAAATACTAACAAGATAATATATTATAATACAAATATACATATTTTAGGTGGTGAAATCGTAACAGCCTAACAATTTGGTATGCAACTTTATTAAATCAATAAAAAAAGTTATGCAAATTGGAAAAATAAATAAAAATATATCTTTTGTTGTTTTAATTAAGGAAATAAATATTTTATATGAATACTCACCTGGAAAAACGCATATTATAATTGTCTAATTTAATCGTAACAGCCTACCAATGTACTTTCTTCTCGACTGTTTGATTGTTTTTTTCTGTGTGCTGATTATAATTGTCTAATTTAATGTAAATTTTTTTTTTTTTTTTAACTTGCAAGGTACAATGGAACATATTACTCCTATAAAGGAAATTGACTCAATCAAGGACAATGCTATAATCTGTAATTTATCATCTTTTAGTTTAATTTTCTAAATATATGTGTGGTTGTCTATGTGTGTATCTCTTTAAAAATTCTGCAATTTCATCATTTTATGACCCCCATTTGCGAGGTTGAGTATTTATTTCCAAAAACGCGAAACTCCAGGGACAATATTTGAAAATTTCTGTTTTCTTCCCCAATTCGCATTCTACTGTGAAATACTTCGCATCTTCATTCTTACACCCTTCGCATCCCTTCGCATTAATCACCTTCGCATTTTAACCTAATTAATCAAATGCAAACCACAAAATTTTCATTCCAGATGCGAACACAGTTTAGTTCTTGAACTCTAAACTTGCGAAATCAAAAATTCATATGTTGAACCCATATGCGAATATTAACCCAATTGACTTCAAATTGATTCACAGATGCAAACACTCGATTGTTTTACTTTCGCAAAATGAGCATCAACAACTCCACAATCGAGTTTTAAATTCTTGCAAACAACAATTTCACAGTCCTTGACTTCGCGTTTTTCTTCACGAATCATCCCTCAATCATCAATCCAATTGCGAATCAAAACTCATATGTTCTTGCTTTATCGATTTATCGACTACACTCATACAAATGCGAACAATACTCAATTTCAAAATCGATTGAAACTTATAGCAAAGCTAAATCCAACTTCGCATTCAAAGCACACAAGTGTAATTGATTGCATTCATGAAATACTAACAAGATAATATATTATAATACAAATATACATATTTTAGGTGGTGAAATCGTAACAGCCTAACAATTTGGTATGCAACTTTATTAAATCAATAAAAAAAGTTATGCAAATTGGAAAAATAAATAAAAATATATCTTTTGTTGTTTTAATTAAGGAAATAAATATTTTATATGAATACTCACCTGGAAAAACGCATATTATAATTGTCTAATTTAATCGTAACAGCCTACCAATGTACTTTCTTCTCGACTGTTTGATTGTTTTTTTCTGTGTGCTGATTATAATTGTCTAATTTAATGTAAATTTTTTTTTTTTTTTTAACTTGCAAGGTACAATGGAACATATTACTCCTATAAAGGAAATTGACTCAATCAAGGACAATGCTATAATCTGTAATTTATCATCTTTTAGTTTAATTTTCTAAATATATGTGTGGTTGTCTGTGTGTATCTCTTTAAAAATTCTGCAATTTCATCATTTTATGACCCCCATTTGCGAAGTTGAGTATTTATTTCCAAAAATGCGAAACTCCAGGGACAATATTTGAAAATTTCTGTTTTCTTCCCCAATTCGCATTCTACTGTGAAATACTTCGCATCTTCATTCTTACACCCTTCGCATCCCTTCGCATTAATCATCTTCGCATTTTAACCTAATTAATCAAATGCAAACCACAAAATTTTCATTCCAGATGCGAACACAGTTTAGTTCTTGAACTCTAAACTTGCGAAATCAAAAATTCATATGTTGAACCCATATGCGAATATTAACCCAATTGACTTCAAATTGATTCACAGATGCAAACACTCGATTGTTTTACTTTCGCAAAATGAGCATCAACAACTCCACAATCGAGTTTTTAAATTCTTGCAAACAACAATTTCACAGTTCTTGACTTCGCGTTTTTCTTCACGAATCATCCCTCAATCATCAATCCAATTGCGAATCAAAACTCATATGTTGTTGCTTTATCGATTCATCGACTACTCATACAAATGCGAACAATACTCAATTTCAAAATCGATTGAAACTTATAGCAAAGCTAAATCCAACTTCGCATTCAAAGCACACAAGTGTTATTGATTGCATTCATGAAATACTAACAAGATAATATATTATAATACAAATATACATATTTTAGGTGGTGAAATCTGTAACAGCCTAACAATTTGGTATGCAACTTTATTAAATCAATAAAAAAAGTTATGCAAATTGGAAAAATAAATAAAAATATATCTTTTGTTGTTTTAATTAAGGAAATAAATATTTTATATGAATACTCACCTGGAAAAACGCATATTATAATTGTCTAATTTAATCGTAACAGCCTACCAATGTACTTTCTTCTCGACTGTTTGATTGTTTTTTTCTGTGTGCTGATTATAATTGTCTAATTTAATGTAAATTTTTTTTTTTTTTAACTTGCAAGGTACAATGGAACATATTACTCCTATAAAGGAAATTGACTCAATCAAGGACAATGCTATAATCTGTAATTTATCATCTTTTAGTTTAATTTTCTAAATATATGTGTGGTTGTCTATGTGTGTATCTCTTTAAAAATTCTGCAATTTCATCATTTTATGACCCCCATTTGCGAAGTTGAGTATTTATTTCCAAAAATGCGAAACTCCAGGGACAATATTTGAAAATTTATGTTTTCTTCCCCAATTCGCATTCTACTGTGAAATACTTCGCATCTTCATTCTTACACCCTTCGCATCCCTTCGCATTAATCACCTTCGCATTTTAACCTAATTAATCAAATGCAAACCACAAAATTTTCATTCCAGATGCGAACACAGTTTAGTTCTTGAACTCTAAACTTGCGAAATCAAAAATTCATATGTTGAACCCATATGCGAATATTAACCCAATTGACTTCAAATTTTTTCACAGATGCAAACACTCGATTGTTTTACTTTCGCAAAATGAGCATCAACAACTCCACAATCGAGTTTTTAAATTCTTGCAAACAACAATTTCACAGTCCTTGACTTCGCGTTTTTCTTCACGAATCATCCCTCAATCATCAATCCAATTGCGAATCAAAACTCATATGTTCTTGCTTTATCGATTCATCGACTACACTCATACAAATGCGAACAATACTCAATTTCAAAATCGATTGAAACTTATAGCAAAGCTAAATCCAACTTCGCATTCAAAGCACACAAGTGTTATTGATTGCATTCATGAAATACTAACAAGATAATATATTATAATACAAATATACATATTTTAGGTGGTGAAATCGTAACAGCCTAACAATTTGGTATGCAACTTTATTAAATCAATAAAAAAAGTTATGCAAATTGGAAAAATAAATAAAAATATATCTTTTGTTGTTTTAATTAAGGAAATAAATATTTTATATGAATACTCACCTGGAAAAACGCATATTATAATTGTCTAATTTAATCGTAACAGCCGACCAATGTACTTTCTTCTCGACTGTTTGATTGTTTTTTTCTGTGTGCTGATTATAATTGTCTAATTTAATGTAATTTTTTTTTTTAACTTGCAAGGTACAATGGAACATATTACTCCTATAAAGGAAATTGACTCAATCAAGGACAATGCTATAATCTGTAATTTATCATCTTTTAGTTTAATTTTCTAAATATATGTGTGGTTGTCTGTGTGTATCTCTTTAAAAATTCTGCAATTTCATCATTTTATGACCCCCATTTGCGAAGTTGAGTATTTATTTCCAAAAATGCGAAACTCCAGGGACAATATTTGAAAATTTCTGTTTTCTTCCCCAATTCGCATTCTACTGTGAAATACTTCGCATCTTCATTCTTACACCCTTCGCATCCCTTCGCATTAATCACCTTCGCATTTTAACCTAATTAATCAAATGCAAACCACAAAATTTTCATTCCAGATGCGAACACAGTTTAGTTCTTGAACTCTAAACTTGCGAAATCAAAAATTCATATGTTGAACCCATATGCGAATATTAACCCAATTGACTTCAAATTGATTCACAGATGCAAACACTCGATTGTTTTACTTTCGCAAAATGAGCATCAACAACTCCACAATCGAGTTTTTAAATTCTTGCAAACAACAATTTCACAGTCCTTGACTTCGCGTTTTTCTTCACGAATCATCCCTCAATCATCAATCCAATTGCGAATCAAAACTCATATGTTCTTGCTTTATCGATTCATCGACTACACTCATACAAATGCGAACAATACTCAATTTCAAAATCGATTGAAACTTATAGCAAAGCTAAATCCAACTTCGCATTCAAAGCACACAAGTGTTATTGATTGCATTCATGAAATACTAACAAGATAATATATTATAATACAAATATACATATTTTAGGTGGTGAAATCGTAACAGCCTAACAATTTGGTATGCAACTTTATTAAATCAATAAAAAAAAGTTATGCAAATTGGAAAAATAAATTAAAATATATCTTTTGTTGTTTTAATTAAGGAAATAAATATTTTATATGAATACTCACCTGGAAAAACGCATATTATAATTGTCTAATTTAATCGTAACAGCCTACCAATGTACTTTCTTCTCAACTGTTTGATTGTTTTTTTCTGTGTGCTGATTATAATTGTCTAATTTAATGTAAATTTTTTTTTTTTTTTTAACTTGCAAGGTACAATGGAACATATTACTCCTATAAAGGAAATTGACTCAATCAAGGACAATGCTATAATCTGTAATTTATCATCTTTTAGTTTAATTTTCTAAATATATGTGTGGTTGTCTATGTGTGTATCTCTTTATAAATTCTGCAATTTCATCATTTTATGACCCCCATTTGCGAAGTTGAGTATTTAGTTCCAAAAATGCGAAACTCCAGGGACAATATTTGAAAATTTCTGTTTTCTTCCCCAATTCGCATTCTACTGTGAAATACTTCGCATCTTCATTCTTACACCCTTCGCATCCCTTCGCATTAATCACCTTCGCATTTTAACCTAATTAATCAAATGCAAACCACAAAATTTTCATTCCAGATGCGAACACAGTTTAGTTCTTGAACTCTAAACTTGCGAAATCAAAAATTCATATGTTGAACCCATATGCGAATATTAACCCAATTGACTTCAAATTGATTCACAGATGCAAACACTCGATTGTTTTACTTTCGCAAAATAAGCATCAACAACTCCACAATCGAGTTTTTAAAGTCTTGCAAACAACAATTTCACAGTCCTTGACTTCGCGTTTTTCTTCACGAATCATCCCTCAATCATCAATCCAATTGCGAATCAAAACTCATATGTTCTTGCTTTATCGATTCATCGACTACACTCATACAAATGCGAACAATACTCAATTTCAAAATCGATTGAAACTTATAGCAAAGCTAAATCCAACTTCGCATTCAAAGCACACAAGTGTTATTGATTGCATTCATGAAATACTAACAAGATAATATATTATAATACAAATATACATATTTTAGGTGGTGAAATCGTAACAGCCTAACAATTTGGTATGCAACTTTATTAAATCAATAAAAAAAGTTATGCAAATTGGAAAAATAAATAAAAATATATCTTTTGTTGTTTTAATTAAGGAAATAAATATTTTATATGAATACTCACCTGGAAAAACGCATATTATAATTGTCTAATTTAATCGTAACAGCCTACCAATGTACTTTCTTCTTGACTGTTTGATTGTTTTTTTCTGTGTGCTGATTATAATTGTCTAATTTAATGTAAATTTTTTTTTTTTTTTTAACTTGCAAGGTACAATGGAACATATTACTCCTATAAAGGAAATTGACTCAATCAAGGACAATGCTATAATCTGTAATTTATCATCTTTTAGTTTAATTTTCTAAATATATGTGTGGTTGTCTGTGTGTATCTCTTTAAAAATTCTGCAATTTCATCATTTTATGACCCCCATTTGCGAAGTTGAGTATTTATTTCCAAAAATGCGAAACTCCAGGGACAATATTTGAAAATTTCTGTTTTCTTCCCCAATTCGCATTCTACTGTGAAATACTTCGCATCTTCATTCTTACACCCTTCGCATCCCTTCGCATTAATCACCTTCGCATTTTAACCTAATTAATCAAATGCAAACCACAAAATTTTCATTCCAGATGCGAACACAGTTTAGTTCTTGAACTCTAAACTTGCGAAATCAAAAATTCATATGTTGAACCCATATGCGAATATTAACCCAATTGACTTCAAATTGATTCACAGATGCAAACACTCGATTGTTTTACTTTCGCAAAATGAGTATCAACAACTCCACAATCGAGTTTTTAAATTCTTGCAAACAACAATTTCACAGTTCTTGACTTCGCGTTTTTCTTCACGAATCATCCCTCAATCATCAATCCAATTGCGAATCAAAACTCATATGTTGTTGCTTTATCGATTCATCGACTACTCATACAAATGCGAACAATACTCAATTTCAAAATCGATTGAAACTTATAGCAAAGCTAAATCCAACTTCGCATTCAAAGCACACAAGTGTTATTGATTGCATTCATCATTTTATGACCCCCATTTGCGAAGTTGAGTATTTATTTCCAAAAATGCGAAACTCCAGGGACAATATTTGAAAATTTCTGTTTTCTTCCCCAATTCGCATTCTACTGTGAAATACTTCGCATCTTCATTCTTACACCCTTCGCATCCCTTCGCATTAATCACCTTCGCATTTTAACCTAATTAATCAAATGCAAACCACAAAATTTTCATTCCAGATGCGAACACAGTTTAGTTCTTGAACTCTAAACTTGCGAAATCAAAAATTCATATGTTGAACCCATATGCGAATATTAACCCAATTGACTTCAAATTGATTCACAGATGCAAACACTCGATTGTTTTACTTTCGCAAAATGAGCATCAACAACTCCACAATCGAGTTTTTAAATTCTTGCAAACAACAATTTCACAGTTCTTGACTTCGCGTTTTTCTTCACGAATCATCCCTCAATCATCAATCCAATTGCGAATCAAAACTCATATGTTGTTGCTTTATCGATTCATCGACTACTCATACAAATGCGAACAATACTCAATTTCAAAATCGATTGAAACTTATAGCAAAGCTAAATCCAACTTCGCATTCAAAGCACACAAGTGTTATTGATTGCATTCATGAAATACTAACAAGATAATATAATATAATACAAATATACATATTTTAGGTGGTGAAATCGTAACAGCCTAACAATTTGGTATGCAACTTTATTAAATCAATAAAAAAAGTTATGCGAATTGGAAAAATAAATAAAAATATATCTTTTGTTGTTTCAATTAAGGAAATAAATATTTTATATGAATACTCACCTGGAAAAACGCATATTATAATTGTCTAATTTAATCGTAACAGCCTACCAATGTACTTTCTTCTCGACTGTTTGATTGTTTTTTTCTGTGTGCTGATTATAATTGTCTAATTTAATGTAATTTTTTTTTTTTTTTAACTTGCAAGGTACAATGGAACATGTTACTCGTATAAAGGAAATTGACTCAATCAAGGACAATGCTATAATCTGTAATTTATCATCTTTTAGTTTAATTTTCTAAATATATGTGTGGTTGTCTGTGTGTATCTCTTTAAAAATTCTGCAATTTCATCATTTTATGACCCCCATTTGCGAAGTTGAGTATTTATTTCCAAAAATGCGAAACTCCAGGGACAATATTTGAAAATTTCTGTTTTCTTCCCCAATTCGCATTCTACTGTGAAATACTTCGCATCTTCATTCTTACACCCTTCGCATCCCTTCGCATTAATCACCTTTGCATTTTAACCTAATTAATCAAATGCAAACCACAAAATTTTCATTCCAGATGCGAACACAGTTTAGTTCTTGAACTCTAAACTTGCGAAATCAAAAATTCATATGTTGAACCCATATGCGAATATTAACCCAATTGACTTCAAATTGATTCACAGATGCAAACACTCGATTGTTTTACTTTCGCAAAATGAGCATCAACAACTCCACAATCGAGTTTTTAAATTCTTGCAAACAACAATTTCACAGTCCTTGACTTCGCGTTTTTCTTCACGAATCATCCCTCAATCATCAATCCAATTGCGAATCAAAACTCATATGTTCTTGCTTTATCGATTCATCGACTACACTCATACAAATGCGAACAATACTCAATTTCAAAATCGATTGAAACTTATAGCAAAGCTAAATCCAACTTCGCATTCAAAGCACACAAGTGTTATTGATTGCATTCATGAAATACTAACAAGATAATATATTATAATACAAATATACATATTTTAGGTGGTGAAATCGTAACAGCCTAACAATTTGGTATGCAACTTTATTAAATCAATAAAAAAAAGTTATGCAAATTGGAAAAATAAATTAAAATATATCTTTTGTTGTTTTAATTAAGGAAATAAATATTTTATATGAATACTCACCTGGAAAAACGCATATTATAATTGTCTAATTTAATCGTAACAGCCTACCAATGTACTTTCTTCTCGACTGTTTGATTTTTTTTTTCTGTGTGCTGATTATAATTGTCTAATTTAATGTAAATTTTTTTTTTTTTTTAACTTGCAAGGTACAATGGAACATATTACTCCTATAAAGGAAATTGACTCAATCAAGGACAATGCTATAATCTGTAATTTATCATCTTTTAGTTTAATTTTCTAAATATATGTGTGGTTGTCTATGTGTGTATCTCTTTAAAAATTCTGCAATTTCATCATTTTATGACCCCCATTTGCGAAGTTGAGTATTTAGTTCCAAAAATGCGAAACTCCAGGGACAATATTTGAAAATTTCTGTTTTCTTCCCCAATTCGCATTCTACTGTGAAATACTTCGCATCTTCATTCTTACACCCTTCGCATCCCTTCGCATTAATCACCTTCGCATTTTAACCTAATTAATCAAATGCAAACCACAAAATTTTCATTCCAGATGCGAACACAGTTTAGTTCTTGAACTCTAAACTTGCGAAATCAAAAATTCATATGTTGAACCCATATGCGAATATTAACCCAATTGACTTCAAATTGATTCACAGATGCAAACACTCGATTGTTTTACTTTCGCAAAATGAGCATCAACAACTCCACAATCGAGTTTTTAAATTCTTGCAAACAACAATTTCACAGTCCTTGACTTCGCGTTTTTCTTCACGAATCATCCCTCAATCATCAATCCAATTGCGAATCAAAACTCATATGTTCTTGCTTTATCGATTCATCGACTACACTCATACAAATGCGAACAATACTCAATTTCAAAATCGATTGAAACTTATAGCAAAGCTAAATCCAACTTCGCATTCAAAGCACACAAGTGTTATTGATTGCATTCATGAAATACTAACAAGATAATATATTATAATACAAATATACATATTTTAGGTGGTGAAATCGTAACAGCCTAACAATTTGGTATGCAACTTTATTAAATCAATAAAAAAAAGTTATGCAAATTGGAAAAATAAATAAAAATATATCTTTTGTTGTTTTAATTAAGGAAATAAATATTTTATATGAATACTCACCTGGAAAAACGCATATTATAATTGTCTAATTTAATCGTAACAGCCTACCAATGTACTTTCTTCTCGACTGTTTGATTGTTTTTTCTGTGTGCTGATTATAATTGTCTAATTTAATGTAAAAAAAATTTTTTTTTTAACTTGCAAGGTACAATGGAACATATTACTCCTATAAAGGAAATTGACTCAATCAAGGACAATGCTATAATCTGTAATTTATCATCTTTTAGTTTAATTTTCTAAATATATGTGTGGTTGTCTATGTGTGTATCTCTTTAAAAATTCTGCAATTTCATCATTTTATGACCCCCATTTGCGAAGTTGAGTATTTAGTTCCAAAAATGCGAAACTCCAGGGACAATATTTGAAAATTTCTGTTTTCTTCCCCAATTCGCATTCTACTGTGAAATACTTCGCATCTTCATTCTTACACCCTTCGCATCCCTTCGCATTAATCACCTTCGCATTTTAACCTAATTAATCAAATGCAAACCACAAAATTTTCATTCCAGATGCGAACACAGTTTAGTTCTTGAACTCTAAACTTGCGAAATCAAAAATTCATATGTTGAACCCATATGCGAATATTAACCCAATTGACTTCAAATTGATTCACAGATGCAAACACTCGATTGTTTTACTTTCGCAAAATGAGCATCAACAACTCCACAATCGAGTTTTTAAATTCTTGCAAACAACAATTTCACAGTCCTTGACTTCGCGTTTTTCTTCACGAATCATCCCTCAATCATCAATCCAATTGCGAATCAAAACTCATATGTTCTTGCTTTATCGATTCATCGACTACACTCATACAAATGCGAACAATACTCAATTTCAAAATCGATTGAAACTTATAGCAAAGCTAAATCCAACTTCGCATTCAAAGCACACAAGTGTTATTGATTGCATTCATGAAATACTAACAAGATAATATATTATAATACAAATATACATATTTTAGGTGGTGAAATCGTAACAGCCTAACAATTTGGTATGCAACTTTATTAAATCAATAAAAAAAGTTATGCAAATTGGAAAAATAAATAAAAATATATCTTTTGTTGTTTTAATTAAGGAAATAAATATTTTATATGAATACTCACCTGGAAAAACGCATATTATAATTGTCTAATTTAATCGTAACAGCCTACCAATGTACTTTCTTCTTGACTGTTTGATTGTTTTTTTCTGTGTGCTGATTATAATTGTCTAATTTAATGTAAATTTTTTTTTTTTTTTTAACTTGCAAGGTACAATGGAACATATTACTCCTATAAAGGAAATTGACTCAATCAAGGACAATGCTATAATCTGTAATTTATCATCTTTTAGTTTAATTTTCTAAATATATGTGTGGTTGTCTGTGTGTATCTCTTTAAAAATTCTGCAATTTCATCATTTTATGACCCCCATTTGCGAAGTTGAGTATTTATTTCCAAAAATGCGAAACTCCAGGGACAATATTTGAAAATTTCTGTTTTCTTCCCCAATTCGCATTCTACTGTGAAATACTTCGCATCTTCATTCTTACACCCTTCGCATCCCTTCGCATTAATCACCTTCGCATTTTAACCTAATTAATCAAATGCAAACCACAAAATTTTCATTCCAGATGCGAACACAGTTTAGTTCTTGAACTCTAAACTTGCGAAATCAAAAATTCATATGTTGAACCCATATGCGAATATTAACCCAATTGACTTCAAATTGATTCACAGATGCAAACACTCGATTGTTTTACTTTCGCAAAATGAGCATCAACAACTCCACAATCGAGTTTTTAAATTCTTGCAAACAACAATTTCACAGTTCTTGACTTCGCGTTTTTCTTCACGAATCATCCCTCAATCATCAATCCAATTGCGAATCAAAACTCATATGTTGTTGCTTTATCGATTCATCGACTACTCATACAAATGCGAACAATACTCAATTTCAAAATCGATTGAAACTTATAGCAAAGCTAAATCCAACTTCGCATTCAAAGCATACAAGTGTTATTGATTGCATTCATCATTTTATGACCCCCATTTGCGAAGTTGAGTATTTATTTCCAAAAATGCGAAACTCCAGGGACAATATTTGAAAATTTCTGTTTTCTTCCCCAATTCGCATTCTACTGTGAAATACTTCGCATCTTCATTCTTACACCCTTCGCATCCCTTCGCATCCCTTCGCATTAATCACCTTCGCATTTTAACCTAATTAATCAAATGCAAACCACAAAATTTTCATTCCAGATGCGAACACAGTTTAGTTCTTGAACTCTAAACTTGCGAAATCAAAAATTCATATGTTGAACCCATATGCGAATATTAACCCAATTGACTTCAAATTGATTCACAGATGCAAACACTCGATTGTTTTACTTTCGCAAAATGAGCATCAACAACTCCACAATCGAGTTTTTAAATTCTTGCAAACAACAATTTCACAGTCCTTGACTTCGCGTTTTTCTTCACGAATCATCCCTCAATCATCAATCCAATTGCGAATCAAAACTCATATGTTCTTGCTTTATCGATTCATCGACTACACTCATACAAATGCGAACAATACTCAATTTCAAAATCGATTGAAACTTATAGCAAAGCTAAATCCAACTTCGCATTCAAAGCACACAAGTGTTATTGATTGCATTCATGAAATACTAACAAGATAATATATTATAATACAAATATACATATTTTAGGTGGTGAAATCGTAACAGCCTAACAATTTGGTATGCAACTTTATTAAATCAATAAAAAAAAGTTATGCAAATTGGAAAAATAAATAAAAATATATCTTTTGTTGTTTTAATTAAGGAAATAAATATTTTATATGAATACTCACCTGGAAAAACGCATATTATAATTGTCTAATTTAATCGTAACAGCCTACCAATGTACTTTCTTCTCGACTATTTGATTGTTTTTTTCTGTGTGCTGATTATAATTGTCTAATTTAATGTAAATTTTTTTTTTTTTTTTAACTTGCAAGGTACAATGGAACATATTACTCCTATAAAGGAAATTGACTCAATCAAGGACAATGCTATAATCTGTAATTTATCATCTTTTAGTTTAATTTTCTAAATATATGTGTGGTTGTCTATGTGTGTATCTCTTTAAAAATTCTGCAATTTCATCATTTTATGACCCCCATTTGCGAAGTTGAGTATTTAGTTCCAAAAATGCGAAACTCCAGGGACAATATTTGAAAATTTCTGTTTTCTTCCCCAATTCGCATTCTACTGTGAAATACTTCGCATCTTCATTCTTACACCCTTCGCATCCCTTCGCATTAATCACCTTCGCATTTTAACCTAATTAATCAAATGCAAACCACAAAATTTTCATTCCAGATGCGAACACAGTTTAGTTCTTGAACTCTAAACTTGCGAAATCAAAAATTCATATGTTGAACCCATATGCGAATATTAACACAATTGACTTCAAATTGATTCACAGATGCAAACACTCGATTGTTTTACTTTCGCAAAATGAGCATCAACAACTCCACAATCGAGTTTTTAAATTCTTGCAAACAACAATTTCACAGTCCTTGACTTCGCGTTTTTCTTCACGAATCATCCCTCAATCATCAATCCAATTGCGAATCAAAACTCATATGTTCTTGCTTTATCGATTCATCGACTACACTCATACAAATGCGAACAATACTCAATTTCAAAATCGATTGAAACTTATAGCAAAGCTAAATCCAACTTCGCATTCAAAGCACACAAGTGTTATTGATTGCATTCATGAAATACTAACAAGATAATATATTATAATACAAATATACATATTTTAGGTGGTGAAATCGTAACAGCCTAACAATTTGGTATGCAACTTTATTAAATCAATAAAAAAAAGTTATGCAAATTGGAAAAATAAATAAAAATATATCTTTTGTTGTTTTAATTAAGGAAATAAATATTTTATATGAATACTCACCTGGAAAAACGCATATTATAATTGTCTAATTTAATCGTAACAGCCTACCAATGTACTTTCTTCTCGACTGTTTGATTGTTTTTTTCTGTGTGCTGATTATAATTGTCTAATTTAATGTAAATTTTTTTTTTTTTTTTAACTTGCAAGGTACAATGGAACATATTACTCCTATAAAGGAAATTGACTCAATCAAGGACAATGCTATAATCTGTAATTTATCATCTTTTAGTTTAATTTTCTAAATATATGTGTGGTTGTCTATGTGTGTATCTCTTTAAAAATTCTGCAATTTCATCATTTTATGACCCCCATTTGCGAAGTTGAGTATTTAGTTCCAAAAATGCGAAACTCCAGGGACAATATTTGAAAATTTCTGTTTTCTTCCCCAATTCGCATTCTACTGTGAAATACTTCGCATCTTCATTCTTACACCCTTCGCATCCCTTCGCATTAATCACCTTCGCATTTTAACCTAATTAATCAAATGCAAACCACAAAATTTTCATTCCAGATGCGAACACAGTTTAGTTCTTGAACTCTAAACTTGCGAAATCAAAAATTCATATGTTGAACCCATATGCGAATATTAACCCAATTGACTTCAAATTGATTCACAGATGCAAACACTCGATTGTTTTACTTTCGCAAAATGAGCATCAACAACTCCACAATCGAGTTTTTAAATTCTTGCAAACAACAATTTCACAGTCCTTGACTTCGCGTTTTTCTTCACGAATCATCCCTCAATCATCAATCCAATTGCGAATCAAAACTCATATGTTCTTGCTTTATCGATTCATCGACTACACTCATACAAATGCGAACAATACTCAATTTCAAAATCGATTGAAACTTATAGCAAAGCTAAATCCAACTTCGCATTCAAAGCACACAAGTGTTATTGATTGCATTCATGAAATACAAACAAGATAATATATTATAATACAAATATACATATTTTAGGTGGTGAAATCGTAACAGCCTAACAATTTGGTATGCAACTTTATTAAATCAATAAAAAAAGTTATGCAAATTGGAAAAATAAATAAAAATATATCTTTTGTTGTTTTAATTAAGGAAATAAATATTTTATATGAATACTCACCTGGAAAAACGCATATTATAATTGTCTAATTTAATCGTAACAGCCTACCAATGTACTTTCTTCTTGACTGTTTGATTGTTTTTTTCTGTGTGCTGATTATAATTGTCTAATTTAATGTAAATTTTTTTTTTTTTTTTTAACTTGCAAGGTACAATGGAACATATTACTCCTATAAAGGAAATTGACTCAATCAAGGACAATGCTATAATCTGTAATTTATCATCTTTTAGTTTAATTTTCTAAATATATGTGTGGTTGTCTGTGTGTATCTCTTTAAAAATTCTGCAATTTCATCATTTTATGACCCCCATTTGCGAAGTTGAGTATTTATTTCCAAAAATGCGAAACTCCAGGGACAATATTTGAAAATTTCTGTTTTCTTCCCCAATTCGCATTCTACTGTGAAATACTTCGCATCTTCATTCTTACACCCTTCGCATCCCTTCGCATTAATCACCTTCGCATTTTAACCTAATTAATCAAATGCAAACCACAAAATTTTCATTCCAGATGCGAACACAGTTTAGTTCTTGAACTCTAAACTTGCGAAATCAAAAATTCATATGTTGAACCCATATGCGAATATTAACCCAATTGACTTCAAATTGATTCACAGATGCAAACACTCGATTGTTTTACTTTCGCAAAATGAGCATCAACAACTCCACAATCGAGTTTTTAAATTCTTGCAAACAACAATTTCACAGTTCTTGACTTCGCGTTTTTCTTCACGAATCATCCCTCAATCATCAATCCAATTGCGAATCAAAACTCATATGTTGTTGCTTTATCGATTCATCGACTACTCATACAAATGCGAACAATACTCAATTTCAAAATCGATTGAAACTTATAGCAAAGCTAAATCCAACTTCGCATTCAAAGCATACAAGTGTTATTGATTGCATTCATCATTTTATGACCCCCATTTGCGAAGTTGAGTATTTATTTCCAAAAATGCGAAACTCCAGGGACAATATTTGAAAATTTCTGTTTTCTTCCCCAATTCGCATTCTACTGTGAAATACTTCGCATCTTCATTCTTACACCCTTCGCATCCCTTCACATCCCTTCGCATTAATCACCTTCGCATTTTAACCTAATTAATCAAATGCAAACCACAAAATTTTCATTCCAGATGCGAACACAGTTTAGTTCTTGAACTCTAAACTTGCGAAATCAAAAATTCATATGTTGAACCCATATGCGAATATTAACCCAATTGACTTCAAATTGATTCACAGATGCAAACACTCGATTGTTTTACTTTCGCAAAATGAGCATCAACAACTCCACAATCGAGTTTTTAAATTCTTGCAAACAACAATTTCACAGTCTTTGACTTCGCGTTTTTCTTCACGAATCATCCCTCAATCATCAATCCAATTGCGAATCAAAACTCATATGTTCTTGCTTTATCGATTCATCGACTACACTCATACAAATGCGAACAATACTCAATTTCAAAATCGATTGAAACTTATAGCAAAGCTAAATCCAACTTCGCATTCAAAGCACACAAGTGTTATTGATTGCATTCATGAAATACTTGTTGGATTAGTGTCTAAGTCCATAACTATTTTGGTATGTACTTGACCCGATGGTGCATGGTCCTTTTGGGTTGCCTTCACCAAAGCAACTTGATTGGAGAAATGAATAAAGAGAGGGAGGATAATATGATTTATTAATATGTTATAAGAATAATATATTAAAGGAGAAATCATATTTGTTTAATTAATATTGGTCAATAATTAATTAAGAATTAGTTTTATGATCAAATGTAATTAATTAAACTAGAGGGGCTGAATTGTAATTATGTGATAGTTACAAAATGTCACACCCCCAAACCAAGGATGGCGGAAACGTCTGGGGGTGGAGGACTTCATGTACAGTATCACAACAACGTGTATAATAGTGCTCAAAGTAAAAACAACCACCATAAATATAATTGCAAAAGTTACACCAAAGTATATGTTTACATGTTTCAAAAGCAATTACATTATGATGACAAAATAAATTGTTGACGGTTTAGCGTCCCATCCTCAAAGCGATGAAGTTTTCCTGTTTCACTGATTTCCTGAGAATACAAGTAGTTTTAAAGAGTGTCAACACAAAGGTTGGTGAGTTCATAAGAGTTTTGTTTGAAGTAGAAACCGTTTTTCCTTGTAAAATCGATTTAGTTTGATCTCCAGAAAATCCAATATTTTCTTAGTTAAGTATGAATAGAAATAATCCTACATGATGCTTTAATGAACCCTAGAGTAATCCGTAGAGTTCCTCTATAATCGTCCAACATATAAAGTTATATAAGGTTTAACTTAGATAAAACGTTGAATATAGTGGGTCTGCCCTAGGTCCACAACCCAACGAGGAACAGGAGATGAGGCGGGCACCACCAATTCTAGGCCAATCATGACTAAATTCTTATATGACTCAACATATACGCTCAGCGACTATAGTTGAAGTCTAACAATTTTAGAGGAAGTGTAGTTTTAATATCATAATAACTTTGTATAGAGACCCGGCACTTTGTATTTGTACCCCTTTTTGTATAGAGACCCGGTACTTTGTATTTGTACCCCTTTTTGTATAGAGACCCGGTACTTTGCATTTGTACCCCTTTTTGTATAGAGACCCGGTACTTTGTATTTGTACCCCTTTTTGTATAGAGACCCGGTACTTTGCATTTGTACCCCTTTTTGTATAGAGACCCGGTACTTTGTATTTGTACCCCTTTTTGTATAGAGACCCGGTACTTTGCATTTGTACCCCTTTTTGTATAGAGACCCGGTACTTTGTATTTGTACCCCTCTTTATATAGAGACCCGGTACTTTGCATTTGTACCCCTTTTTATATAGAGACCCGGTACTTTGTATTTGTACCCCTCTTTATATAGAGACCCGATACTTTGTATTTGTACCCCTTTTTGTATAGAGACCCGGTACTTTGTATTTGTACCCCTTTTTGTATAGAGTGTGTTGAGTGATGTATCACAAACTATACCTATTATAGTTTATCTAAAATGTATCTAATATGTATGAATTCTTTTATGGAAATGTATTAGTGTTGTGAATTTATCAACTATACTTTTATAGTTACATAATACGTGTTCTAAATGAATGAATAATATTTAATATGAATGACTTAGTTTCAGTTCATAATGATAAACTAGCAAAGAAACACATTCAAAAATTAGAACTTATGATTACACACTTTGCTCAACATAATACAAAGTGTTATGATATTTACACGCTGCTGGCAAAATTTAGCAATTCTGCCCTGTTTTGGAAAAATCATAGAAAAATCATACGAAGTCGAAAACTAGATCCGTAAATTCTGAGAGTTCAGAAAATGTGTCTAGTTTGCTCATAATTTTTATCACAATTTATAATGACCTCTAACTTGGGTGAAAAAGTCTATAATCACAGACTGGTCCGGATTATTGTTTGAAATGATAGGCAGTTTTGTAAAAATCACCATAAATTGTAGAAAAATCGTATGGAGATGTGCAAGTAGTCATTTTAAAGCTAAAAACTTGAACTATTTGCACCTTGTATAGTTTTGAAAACAAAAATGTTTAAGATGCCCAAAACAGTCCGTGAATGGAGTTGAACTTTTCTGATGAAGGCTGTTAGAAATATTTAGTTATGTTCTTGATGTTTTAACTTGTATTCCCCCCCTGAAAACTTGAGAAAACATGAAAATGTAGGGGTATGGACTCACCTTAAGTGATTTCAGTAGGTAAGTGTTGAAGAAGGAAAGTGTTCAACCCAAGAACACTTGAAGAATCACTTGAAGATTCGAAGATCTAACACAATTATGAGAGAGTTTGTCTAAGATATCCATGATTTGAGTGGTAATAAACGAGATAATCACAAAGAGAATGGATTATGCTTACCAAATGTGGAGGAAAAACTCAAGATCAGCCCTTGAATCTCGAATTTCTAGAGAGAGAAAGTGAGAGAGGAAAGAGTTTGATCTTCTTGTGAAATGAGAGCATATGAGAGGAGTGAGGAGAGAGGATGAATAATCAGCCCTCAAAAACGTGGGAAGAGGGATAATTGAGTGGAAAAGTCATTGATGTGACCTAGGTAAGGTGGAGAGGTGTGGTTAGTCAAAGAGTGGGTGTGGGGTGGTTGCTTGTGACTGCGAATCAATAACACTGCTTGAATGCGAAGTTGGATTTAGCTTTGCTATAAGTTTCAATCGATTTTGAAATTGAGTATTGTTCGCATTTGTATGAGTGTAGTCGATGAACCGATAAAGCAAGAACATGAGTTTTGATTCGCAATTGGGTTGATGATTGAGGGATGATTCGTGAAGAAAGACGCGAAGTCAAGGACTATGAAATTGTTGTTTGTAAGAATTTAAAAACTCGATTGTGGAGTTGTTGATGCTCATTTTGCGAAAGTAAAACAATCGAGTGTTCGCATCTATGAGTCAATTTGAAGTCAATTGGGTTAATATTCGCATATGGGTTCAACATATGAATTTTTGATTTCGCAAGTTTAGAATTCAAGAACTAAACTGTGTTCGCATCTGGAATGAAAATTTTGTGAATCGCATTTGATTAATTAGCTTAAAATGCGAAGGTGATAAATGCGAAGGGATGCGAAGGGTGTAAGAATGAAGATGCGAAGTATTTCACAGTAGAATGCGAATTGGGGAAGAAAACAGAAGATTTCAAATATTGTCCCCGGAGTTTCGCATTTTTGGAAATAAATACTCAACTTCGCAAATGGGGTCATAAAATGATGAAATTGCAGAATTTTTAAAGAGATAAATGCGAAGGGATGAGAAGGGTGTAAGAATGAAGATGCGAAGTATTTCACAGTAGAATGCGAATTGGGGAAGAAAACAGAAGATTTCAAATATTGTCCCCGGAGTTTCGCATTTTTGGAAATAAATACTCAACTTCGCAAATGGGGTCATAAAATGATGAAATTGCAGAATTTTTAAAGAGATAAATGCGAAGGGATGCGAAGGGTGTAAGAATGAAGATGCGAAGTATTTCACAGTAGAATGCGAATTGGGGAAGAAAACAGAAGATTTCAAATATTGTCCCTGGAGTTTCGCATTTTTGGAAATAAATACTTTATATGAATACTCACCAGGAAAAATGCATATTATACATTCCCGATGAGTATGCAACATGGTTTTCATCAGTTTAATTCATTGATTAGTACGAAGGCTTAGGAAATTTTTAACACAAACTTTTCTCCTGTGATGTTTTCCCATTAACATAGCAAGTTATACAATACGAACATAACACTAACCCTAATACACAAGGTTTAATAGAGTTGACCGGCTTGACTTGTTGACTTTATTTGACTTTGAATTGACCAGAATTTGACGGTTGTCACACAAAATAAGGTAAGGATTATCTTATATATATGGTGAACGAATTTGAGGTGTAAATCCCTTAGAATTCGAGTATGATAAGGATTCAAGGATTATCTTATTGGTTGCTTAATGGATAATCAACTAGATAAGGATAATGACTGAAACCCTATCTCTACACCTATATAAACACCCCTAGGGCTATGAATTCGTGTATCCCTTCCCAAGAGGTCCTAGATACGAATTCTAACCTCTCACTTCTCTCTTTATACCTTCTCCACTTGCTTATGGTGTTTGTGAGCCATTAGAGGAGTGACACTTGTGACTCTAAGCCTTCCAAAGTCAATACAAGGAGATTTGGGATTGTTATTGCTACATAACAATCAAGGTAACACTATAAACTTATTCTCATGTTAATATGATTATATGTATGCTAGAATTAGGGTTTATAGTCTTGGATTCAAAGCATGTACAATAGAGAAACCTAGATCCAAGCATTAGGGTTTGTATGAGCACATAGGATGTCTTATGACCAAAACCCATCAGTGGTATCAGAGCCTTGATTGGTTTCTATTGTATTGATGCATATTTGATCGTAATAAGCACTGAAAATCGATTTTTTTGAGTTTTGAAGGTTTGACTCGCCGAGTCACTTGGTGAACTCGCCGAGTCAGCTGGACTCGACGAGTCCAAGCCCAGACTCGACGAGTCAAAGAGTCTGACAGCTCGTTTTCGTGATTTTCTTCCTGTTTTGGTTTTGGATAATTACCATAAACTCGTTTTTGTGATAAAATCCGAATTTTTTCATTATTATGTGATTATCCTTACCTAAATAGAAGATAATTGTCAAAATTTAGATAATCACTTGTTTTATTAGATAAAGTTTGATTATTTGTAATTTAGATTTGAATTATCTTGTGAAATAGTTTTAATTTATCCCTTTAGGTTTTATAGTTTAAATTTGAACCCAAAAGTTTTGTTGTTTTGAAATTTAAATAGTTGAAACCCTAATGTTTTGAAAAAAAAAGGTTTCAAAACTTGCCCGCAAGTTTTGGAATTTAAAAGTTGATTAAAGGTTTAATTAGAAATGTTAAATTCTAAAACCCTAGTAATGTTTTGAAAAGTTCAAATCACACCCTTATGGTTTTATTAATTAATTAAGGAGTATAATTAAAAGAGATTTAATAAATCCATAAAGGTTTAGGTTAATTTTAAATTGAATTAAAAGTGTAAATTGTTAAAGTTAACCATATAGTATTTTAAAAGTATAAAATACACCCTATACTATATATAACATTAAAAGTATAACGTTATATATATGTATGAGTAAAAGTCAGTCTTACCGTTAGTAGGCCTCATTCACGAAGCTGGTCTATAAGGGGTGTTTAAGGAAATTGCCTATAAAATGGCGATTGAATGGGTATCCACTCTTACCCACCGCACTCTTGACTAGTGGAGGGTCGTTAGCCGAACGGGTAGGATAGGACGAAACCTTCCATTATAAGTATAATGAAATGAAGAGTAACTAAATGTTTCGCAAATTCCCAATCTTAGTTACTTAGGCAAAAGTGAATTGATGCAATTCCATGAAATTACACTTTGTGCCCTTGCGAAGACGTTAGTGGAGCGTGTGTGGTTTACCGGCACACTAAATGGTTCTAAGCAAAGGTAGCAAAGGGTGACTCAATGTTTGTCATAGTTCGGTGGAGCGTGTGTCGTTTACCGGCACATCGAATAGGTGATTGTAACATGTGAGGGCACCATGTAGTTTGCATGGTTATTCACACCCGCTTTGTGATCCTCGGCATCCCAGTCACAAACAAGAGGGGCATATCGAGATTTAAACATGCCATTGAAATGTTCAATGAATCTCAAAGGATCTAGGAGTTTTCATAAATTTAAAACTTAAATTTCTTTTTCGTTTTTCATGGTGGAAATTAGTGAATCGTCATTCACTTACCTTCAAATGTTCTGCATTTGGGTTACGGCATCCCTCTCCCAAGTTGTAGGATATTGTGTTGGGTCCTAGCCTTGGAATTTCATTTGGGTGATTTACCAAGGACTCAATCATTCAACTAACTTGAATTCGTTTTTCTCCCGATGTCAAAGTTCGACAACTATGGTCTTCTCAAATCCCGTGGAACAAGCATTCCACATGAAGATGATATTCCACGATTCGATCGAGGAACAAGAAATCATGCTTCACTTCCTCCTCCTCCTTCAATTATTCTCCCTAACCCACAAGATTGTAAAATTGAAAAAGTTCAATATCACTCAAGCCCTTTTGGCAAGTAAACATAAAGAAGGAAATTCGGTGTGTGCACACGTCCTAGGGATGAAGTCACACATTGATAGATTAAGAATGATGGGATCCGTTTTCGGTGAAGTGATGGATGTTGATTGGGTTCTTCAATCACTTCCTAACTCATATAGTGAGTTCGTAAGAGAGTACTATATGATGAACCGCGACATGACCCTTATGGATCTCACCTATATGCTTATTGCTGCTGAATCAGCAATGGTTTGGCGCAATAGAAAAGCAAAGTTGATTGGTGAATCTGCCTTCGAGACCTCTGTGGATATAGACAATGGCAATGAAAGACATGCAATGATCGAAAAGTTTGATCATAAGAGAAAGGCGATGTCTGAAATAGTTCCATGTGTTGTTCCAAAAAAGAGTCAATTTGCTTTTATTGCCAAGAGAAGGGGCATTGGAGACGAAGCTGCCCTATTTACCTAAGAGATCTAAGAGATGGGAGAGTCGAAACGTATGGCTCTAATTTAGGTAAAATCCATTGACTAACTCTTTAAAGCTTCATTCTAGGTTCTGAATACATAGTGTGATAAGATTACAATTGATGTTTAGAAGGATCAAAGAAAAGAAAAGAAGCTTAAGGGAAGAAGTGAGCAGAATCTAACCGTGAAGGAATGGATTTCGATTGCGTTTCTCGAAGATTAGATTCTTGAGCTACTACTTAGAGTTAGAATTAGATTGCTAAGAAAGATGTATTCGCATAAGTTTTTCAATGAGTTGCATTGTGAAGGACAAATTTTTCCGCAATAAAATAAATTTTGATTTTAAACTTTATTTATTTATCCTTACAATGGCGTGTATGAAAAATTGATGTTGAAATTGTTAGCAATAATGGATTTGTTTCTTATTGTGTTATGGAAAGTCAAGAATTTACCAAATAGCGAGAGTTTCTCATCGCCCAAGTTTCAATTGGACAGAAACTTGGAATCATGCAACTCGGTTGCATGATGAATGAGAAATTTCATATTTGATAATTAGACTAATTCGTTGACAAAGTGTCAAGTGAGGGACTAGGAGATCGAGTACACAAAGTTGTGTGTTGATCAAGTTCACCATAAGAGTAACAAAGATATTCGTCATCATTTACTAAAGGTTTAGTAAATATGATTATACTTACAAGATTAAGTGTGATTTTGAATTGATTAAAGGGTTTAGATCAATAGCAAAACGAATAAGAAGAATCAAATAGGTAGAAAGATAAGAGTTTCTCCATTCTAAGAAGAAGGGAGAGTGGCTTTTATGCTTTATGATAGGTCTTAATGATTAAGAACCATATCTCAATTGATCCTCTAAGTGAGTCTTGGTACAATTGTATGTCCAAGAAGAGGAATCAAAGATTGATGAAATGGTCAAATCAAGAAGACAATCATACTTTGTTCCAATAACAAGTCTTAAAGTTAAGATTGTGACAATGAGTAAAAAGTATTAAAGGTTTATAACATTCATCAAATGTGGAAAGTTGTGATGTCTTGAATAAGACAAAGACCAACTATGACCAATTTATGAAGTGTTTTGATACAAGCTACACTAACTCTTGAAAATTTGTTTGTCAAGAAATGTTTATTGACAAAAGAATCTTATATGTCAAGGAGTCAGTGGGAGTCTTAATGGTCTCGAAAAGTTTCAAAAACAAATCAAATAAACCTTATCGATCATCACTAGCACACGAGTTGAGGTTTACAACCTATCGTAAAGACATTATTTTGTTTCTGTGCCAATCCAATCGAGTTAATTATGCATGTGAGTCCTATGAGTTCTCATTTGAATGCGTAAAAGGCAAGGACCTTGATCAATGAAAGGTACATTGATAGGAAAAAGGTAAGATGCTTAACTACTTGGAAGACGTGGTGGGCAGCTGTGCTACCATAAGGCAAGAAATCAAGATTAAGAAAGTTCGATCCATATGAGTTTGAATTTGTCGTAAACTTTGGTTTTAACAAATTCGCATGGATAGGAACACATACACCGTTTAAATCTAAGTGTCATAAGATTTCCTCCTTCATGAAAATGATTGTGAGAAAATGCTTTCACTAAGAAAGATTTTAAAAGATAGTGATTGTAAAATTGCATTCTCAAATTCGATCATGGTTACGGCATCCCTTTCCATAATTTGAATTGTGAGGTTTGGCAATTAGTCTTAATTGTTAAGACACACATATGAACTATCTAAGGCAAAAGTGTATAAGTTAAAGAAGCCTTGATAAAAGATTATCAAAGCACTAAGTATTAGAAACATGAACTTAAGAAATTCAATAAGTATTGTTTTTCTGAAAGTTAAGATGTTTATGAATACATGTCGAAGCTAGTGGGAGCATAAGTGTTATGTTTTATAATAATCATCATGATAGTGGGAGCATAAATGTTATGATTGTATGATTATTAAGGCACGTATTGCATAGTTGGCAATATTAATTATAGAAAACAAGAATCATACTTTGCAAAGTTGTAAGAGTTGAAAGGTTGTTTTGCTATAATTAAGGGAGAGAATATTATGCTTCATTTCAAATCTAAAGGATTAGGTTGTGGAATGTTAATAAATTTAGTCAAAGGTACATAGTGTGTTCTTAAAATTTCGATTGTGATTACGGCATTCCTCTTCACAATTCGAGTTTTGAGAACATAGCAAATAAAACATTATGCGTCGTGTCCCATACGCTTCGGGTATAGGATCGATTGCGAATGCTTTAATGTTTGACCATTCTAAAATTTTCCAAATGTATAGTGCATTTAGAGGGAAAAGGGACTAGAATTGGTTTTGACTAAAATAATTAAACAACTATCAAAGGACAATCCAAAGTTCGACGAGGATTGGTCGCTTGCGAGTAGTTGGAAGTATAGTATTGGAAATTATGGAAGTGTTTCCATATTGGATGGACGATATCGACATCATTACGAATAGATAAGATTCTATTAAGAATGAGTTGTCATATAGAAAATATGGAAGTGTGTCCATGTTGGGAAGTAAAATCTATGTCTAGATTAGAAACTTTATGCGAAAGGATGTTCAAAGGAATGTACTTTGAGTGAGAGACATCATATCTAAGGAATTGTCTTGTAACAATCTCCGATAGAGGAATTTGTAATATCATTGGCAATAGTCTTTGAGACTTTGGTGCAGTGACATTACAAAAGGATCGTTGCATAAAGTGTTAGAATCTAGTGTATTCTATAAGTAACAAGAATTTGACATTCTTACACTTAAGAAAATGGATTTGGTGTTGTAAAATGAGAATGATTGGAAATGTGTTCAATTTGTCTATTTCGCAAAAGTAAGAACCATAGGTAAACATTGTGTGCATACTAGGAGCATGGGACAAGTGTTGGAATTAAAATGCGAAGTTGATTACCCGAAACGACAAATAATGAGTAATCGATATGGTGATAAATAAAACGTGTTTTGTTTATACTCAAAGGTTTGAGGCCATATGGGATTAGTATTATTCTTGTGTTTCACCTTGCATGTTTTGACTTCCAGAATAATTGAGTTTATTAAGAATAATCGAATTATTCAAACGGGCCACAGTCGTTCATATGTTGGAAGTAGATATGAATGAAGACTGTCGTGAATTGGTGTGTGGATTGTCTAAAAGAGTATTAGACATAAGCAAATGTTTGCTGCAACGTTCATGAGTGCTTACGAATATGATTTGAGCATTGGATTAAACCCACGCTCACTTGGATCACTCCATGAATTGTATTACGAGTGATTGGTGAGACGATAACATCTTATATTCTTGAAACCGAGATGTGTGAGTTGTATCTTGCGAATCGGTTGCACATTGATAATATGTAAACGCACTAGTAACTTGGTGTTATAAAACATATTGTTGTGTGTGATTTGGTTAGTGAGTGCAAGCGAGCATTGTATCAAAGTTTATCCGTTCCTTTTATCCAAAGTAGGATAAAAGCGATATCTTTGGGCCCCTCGATGGTTTAGTGATGACATACGTAAATGCTCGGCCGGGCTAGGGCTAATTTGATTTGTTCAATTAGTCTGTCGTCATAAATCGGAAATCGAGAAGTAGTACAAAGAGAATGATTAGAAATCATGTCTCAGACGATATCAAGAATGGAGGAATATATGATCCCTTATCTAAGGACACGCGTATCTGATATGATCAGAGTTGACAGCGGCTTTGGAAAGCTACGATTGCAGATCGGGATCTGAAGTCATACGCAAAATAGTTGTTAGACTTATCCAAGTGGGAGACTGTTGGATTAGTGTCTAAGTCCATAACTATTTTGGTATGTACTTGACCCGATGGTGCATGGTCCTTTTGGGTTGCCTTCACCAAAGCAACTTGATTGGAGAAATGAATAAAGAGAGAGAGGATAATATGATTTATTAATATGTTATAAGAATAATATATTAAAGGAGAAATCATATTTGTTTAATTAATATTGGTCAATAATTAATTAAGAATTAGTTTTATGATCAAATGTAATTAATTAAACTAGAGGGGCTGAATTGTAATTATGTGATAGTTACAAAATAAGGTAAGGATTATCTTATATATATGGTGAACGAATTTGAGGTGTAAATCCCTTAGAATTCGAGTATGATAAGGATTCAAGGATTATCTTATTGGTTGCTTAATGGATAATCAACTAGATAAGGATAATGACTGAAACCCTATCTCTACACCTATATAAACACCCCTAGGGCTATGAATTCGTGTATCCCTTCCCAAGAGGTCCTAGATACGAATTCTAACCTCTCACTTCTCTCTTTATACCTTCTCCACTTGCTTATGGTGTTTGTGAGCCATTAGAGGAGTGACACTTGTGACTCTAAGCCTTCCAAAGTCAATACAAGGAGATTTGGGATTGTTATTTCTACATAACAATCAAGGTAACACTATAAACTTATTCTCATGTTAATATGATTATATGTATGCTAGAATTAGGGTTTATAGTCTTGGATTCAAAGCATGTACAATAGAGAAACCTATATCCAAGCATTAGGGTTTGTATGAGCACATAGGATGTCTTATGACCAAAACCCATCAATACTAACAAGATAATATATTATAATACAAATATACATATTTTAGGTGGTGAAATCGTAACAGCCTAACAATTTGGTATGCAACTTTATTAAATCAATAAAAAAAGTTATGCAAATTGGAAAAATAAATAAAAATATATCTTTTGTTGTTTTAATTAAGGAAATAAATATTTTATATGAATACTCACCTGGAAAAACGCATATTATAATTGTCTAATTTAATCGTAACAGCCTACCAATGTACTTTCTTCTCGACTGTTTGATTGTTTTTTTCTGTGTGCTGATTATAATTGTCTAATTTAATGTAATTTTTTTTTTTTTTTAACTTGAAAGGTACAATGGAACATATTACTCCTATAAAGGAAATTGACTCAATCAAGGACAATGCTATAATCTGTAATTTATCATCTTTTAGTTTAATTTTCTAAATATATGTGTGGTTGTCTATGTGTGTATCTCTTAAAAAATTCTGCAATTTCATCATTTTATGACCCCCATTTGCAAAGTTGAGTATTTATTTCCAAAAATGCGAAACTCCAGGGACAATATTTGAAAATTTCTGTTTTCTTCCCCAATTCGCATTCTACTGTGAAATACTTCGCATCTTCATTCTTACACCCTTCGCATCCCTTCGCATTAATCACCTTCGCATTTTAACCTAATTAATCAAATGCAAACCACAAAATTTTCATTCCAGATGCGAACACAGTTTAGTTCTTGAACTCTAAACTTGCGAAATCAAAAATTCATATGTTGAACCCATATGCGAATATTAACCCAATTGACTTCAAATTGATTCACAGATGCAAACACTCGATTGTTTTACTTTCGCAAAATGAGCATCAACAACTCCACAATCGAGTTTTTAAATTCTTGCAAACAACAATTTCACAGTCCTTGACTTCGCGTTTTTCTTCACGAATCATCCCTCAATCATCAATCCAATTGCGAATCAAAACTCATATGTTCTTGCATTATCGATTCATCGACTACACTCATACAAATGCGAACAATACTCAATTTCAAAATCGATTGAAACTTATAGCAAAGCTAAATCCAACTTCGCATTCAAAGCACACAAGTGTTATTGATTGCATTCATGAAATACTAACAAGATAATATATTATAATACAAATATACATATTTTAGGTGGTGAAATCGTAACAGCCTAACAATTTGGTATGCAACTTTATTAAATCAATAAAAAAAGTTATGCAAATTGGAAAAATAAATAAAAATATATCTTTTGTTGTTTTAATTAAGGAAATAAATATTTTATATGAATACTCACCTGGAAAAACGCATATTATAATTGTCTAATTTAATCGTAACAGCCTACCAATGTACTTTCTTCTCGACTGTTTGATTGTTTTTTCTGTGTGCTGATTATAATTGTCTAATTTAATGTAAATTTTTTTTTTTTTTTTTAACTTGCAAGGTACAATGGAACATATTACTCCTATAAAGGAAATTGACTCAATCAAGGACAATGCTATAATCTGTAATTTATCATCTTTTAGTTTAATTTTCTAAATATATGTGTGGTTGTCTGTGTGTATCTCTTTAAAAATTCTGCAATTTCATCATTTTATGACCCCCATTTGTGAAGTTGACTATTTATTTCCAAAAATGCGAAACTCCAGGGACAATATTTGAAAATTTCTGTTTTCTTCCCCAATTCGCATTCTACTGTGAAATACTTCGCATCTTCATTCTTACACCCTTCGCATCCCTTCGCATTAATCACCTTCGCATTTTAACCTAATTAATCAAATGCAAACCACAAAATTTTCATTCCAGATGCGAACACAGTTTAGTTCTTGAACTCTAAACTTGCGAAATCAAAAATTCATATGTTGAACCCATATGCGAATATTAACCCAATTGACTTCAAATTGATTCACAGATGCAAACACTCGATTGTTTTACTTTCGCAAAATGAGCATCAACAACTCCACAATCGAGTTTTTAAATTCTTGCAAACAACAATTTCACAGTTCTTGACTTTGCGTTTTTCTTCACGAATCATCCCTCAATCATCAATCCAATTGCGAATCAAAACTCATATGTTGTTGCTTTATCGATTCATCGACTACTCATACAAATGCGAACAATACTCAATTTCAAAATCGATTGAAACTTATAGCAAAGCTAAATCCAACTTCGCATTCAAAGCACACAAGTGTTATTGATTGCATTCATCATTTTATGACCCCCATTTGCGAAGTTGAGTATTTATTTCCAAAAATGCGAAACTCCAGGGACAATATTTGAAAATTTCTGTTTTCTTCCCCAATTCGCATTCTACTGTGAAATACTTCGCATCTTCATTGTTACACCCTTCGCATCCCTTCGCATCCCTTCGCATTAATCACCTTCGCATTTTAACCTAATTAATCAAATGCAAACCACAAAATTTTCATTCCAGATGCGAACACAGTTTAGTTCTTGAACTCTAAACTTGCGAAATCAAAAATTCATATGTTGAACCCATATGCGAATATTAACCCAATTGACTTCAAATTGATTCACAGATGCAAACACTCGATTGTTTTACTTTCGAAAAACGAGCATCAACAACTCCACAATCGAGTTTTTAAATTCTTGCAAACAACAATTTCACAGTCCTTGACTTCGCGTTTTTCTTCACGAATCATCCCTCAATCATCAATCCAATTGCGAATCAAAACTCATATGTTCTTGCTTTATCGATTCATCGACTACACTCATACAAATGCGAACAATACTCAATTTCAAAATCGATTGAAACTTATAGCAAAGCTAAATCCAACTTCGCATTCAAAGCACACAAGTGTTATTGATTGCATTCATGAAATACTAACAAGATAATATATTATAATACAAATATACATATTTTAGGTGGTGAAATCGTAACAGCCTAACAATTTGGTATGCAACTTTATTAAATCAATAAAAAAAGTTATGCAAATTGGAAAAATAAATAAAAATATATCTTTTGTTGTTTTAATTAAGGAAATAAATATTTTATATGAATACTCACCTGGAAAAACGCATATTATAATTCTCTAATTTAATCGTAACAGCCTACCAATGTACTTTCTTCTTGACTGTTTGATTGTTTTTTTCTGTGTGCTGATTATAATTGTCTAATTTAATGTAAATTTTTTTTTTTTTTTAACTTGCAAGGTACAATGGAACATATTACTCCTATAAAGGAAATTGACTCAATCAAGGACAATGCTATAATCTGTAATTTATCATCTTTTAGTTTAATTTAATAAATATATGTGTGGTTGTCTGTGTGTATCTCTTTAAAAATTCTGCAATTTCATCATTTTATGACCCCCATTTGCGAAGTTGAGTATTTATTTCCAAAAATGCGAAACTCCAGGGACAATATTTGAAAATTTCTGTTTTCTTCCCCAATTCGCATTCTACTGTGAAATACTTCGCATCTTCATTCTTACACCCTTCGCATCCCTTCGCATTAATCACCTTCGCATTTTAACCTAATTAATCAAATGCAAACCACAAAATTTTCATTCCAGATGCGAACACAGTTTTGTTCTTGAACTCTAAACTTGCGAAATCAAAAATTCATATGTTGAACCCATATGCGAATATTAACCCAATTGACTTCAAATTGATTCACAGATGCAAACACTCGATTGTTTTACTTTCTCAAAATGAGCATCAACAACTCCACAATCGAGTTTTTAAATTCTTGCAAACAACAATTTCATAGTCCTTGACTTCGCGTTTTTCTTCACGAATCATCCCTCAATCATCAATCCAATTGCGAATCAAAACTCATATGTTCTTGCTTTATCGATTCATCGACTACACTCATACAAATGCGAACAATACTCAATTTCAAAATCGATTGAAACTTATAGCAAAGCTAAATCCAACTTCGCATTCAAAGCACACAAGTGTTATTGATTGCATTCATGAAATACTAACAAGATAATATATTATAATACAAATATACATATTTTAGGTGGTGAAATCGTAACAGCCTAACAATTTGGTATGCAACTTTATTAAATCAATAAAAAAAGTTATGCAAGTTGGAAAAATAAATAAAAATATATCTTTTGTTGTTTTAATTAAGGAAATAAATATTTTATATGAATACTCACCTGGAAAAACGCATATTATAATTGTCTAATTTAATCGTAACAGCCTACCAATGTACTTTCTTCTTGACTGTTTGATTGTTTTTTTCTGTGTGCTAATTATAATTGTCTAATTTAATGTAAATTTTTTTTTAACTTGCAAGGTACAATGGAACATATTACTCCTATAAAGGAAATTGACTCAATCAAGGACAATGCTATAATCTGTAATTTATCATCTTTTAGTTTAATTTTCTAAATATATGTGTGGTTGTCTGTGTGTATCTCTTTAAAAATTCTGCAATTTCATCATTTTATGACCCCCATTTGCGAAGTTGAGTATTTATTTCCAAAAATGCGAAACTCCAGGGACAATATTTGAAAATTTCTGTTTTCTTCCCCAATTCGCATTCTACTGTGAAATACTTCGCATCTTCATTCTTACACCCTTCGCATCCCTTCGCATTAATCACCTTCGCATTTTAACCTAATTAATCAAATGCAAACCACAAAATTTTCATTCCAGATGCGAACACAGTTTAGTTCTTGAACTCTAAACTTGCGAAATCAAAAATTCATATGTTGAACCCATCTGCGAATATTAACCCAATTGACTTCAAATTGATTCACAGATGCAAACACTCGATTGTTTTACTTTCGCAAAATGAGCATCAACAACTCCACAATCGAGTTTTTAAATTCTTGCAAACAACAATTTCACAGTCCTTGACTTCGTGTTTTTCTTCACGAATCATCCCTCAATCATCAATCCAATTGCGAATCAAAACTCATATGTTCTTGCTTTATCGATTCATCGACTACACTCATACAAATGCGAACAATACTCAATTTCAAAATCGATTGAAACTTATAGCAAAGCTAAATCCAACTTCGCATTCAAAGCACACAAGTGTTATTGATTGCATTCATGAAATACTAACAAGATAATATATTATAATACAAATATACATATTTTAGGTGGTGAAATCGTAACAGCCTAACAATTTGGTATGCAACTTTATTAAATCAATAAAAAAAGTTATGCAAATTGGAAAAATAAATAAAAATATATCTTTTGTTGTTTTAATTAAGGAAATAAATATTTTATATGAATACTCACCTGGAAAAACGCATATTATAATTGTCTAATTTAATCGTAACAGCCTACCAATGTACTTTCTTCTTGACTGTTTGATTGTTTTTTTCTGTGTGCTGATTATAATTGTCTAATTTAATGTAAATTTTTTTTTTTTAACTTGCAAGGTACAATGGAACATATTACTCCTATAAAGGAAATTGACTCAATCAAGGACAATGCTATAATCTGTAATTTATCATCTTTTAGTTTAATTTAATAAATATATGTGTGGTTGTCTGTGTGTATCTCTTTAAAAATTCTGCAATTTCATCATTTTATGACCCCCATTTGCGAAGTTGAGTATTTATTTCCAAAAATGCGAAACTCCAGGGACAATATTTGAAAATTTCTGTTTTCTTCCCCAATTCGCATTCTACTGTGAAATACTTCGCATCTTCATTCTTACACCCTTCGCATCCCTTCGCATTAATCACCTTCGCATTTTAACCTAATTAATCAAATGCAAACCACAAAATTTTCATTCCAGATGCGAACACAATTTTGTTCTTGAACTCTAAACTTGCGAAATCAAAAATTCATATGTTGAACCCATATGCGAATATTAACCCAATTGACTTCAAATTGATTCACAGATGCAAACACTCGATTGTTTTACTTTCGCAAAATGAGCATCAACAACTCCACAATCGAGTTTTTAAATTCTTGCAAACAACAATTTCACAGTCCTTGACTTCGTGTTTTTCTTCACGAATCATCCCTCAATCATCAATCCAATTGCGAATCAAAACTCATATGTTCTTGCTTTATCGATTCATCGACTACACTCATACAAATGCGAACAATACTCAATTTCAAAATCGATTGAAACTTATAGCAAAGCTAAATCCAACTTTGCATTCAAAGCACACAAGTGTTATTGATTGCATTCATGAAATACTAACAAGATAATATATTATAATACAAATATACATATTTTAGGTGGTGAAATCGTAACAGCCTAACAATTTGGTATGCAACTTTATTAAATCAATAAAAAAAGTTATGCAAATTGGAAAAATAAATAAAAATATATCTTTTGTTGTTTTAATTAAGGAAATAAATATTTTATATGAATACTCACCTGGAAAAACGCATATTATAATTGTCTAATTTAATCGTAACAGCCTACCAATGTACTTTCTTCTTGACTGTTTGATTGTTTTTTTCTGTGTGCTGATTATAATTGTCTAATTTAATGTAAATTTTTTTTTTTTTTAACTTGCAAGGTACAATGGAACATATTACTCCTATAAAGGAAATTGACTCAATCAAGGACAATGCTATAATCTGTAATTTATCATCTTTTAGTTTAATTTAATAAATATATGTGTGGTTGTCTGTGTGTATCTCTTTAAAAATTCTGCAATTTCATCATTTTATGACCCCCATTTGCGAAGTTGAGTATTTATTTCCAAAAATGCGAAACTCCAGGGACAATATTTGAAAATTTCTGTTTTCTTCCCCAATTCGCATTCTACTGTGAAATACTTCGCATCTTCATTCTTACACCCTTCGCATCCCTTCGCATTAATCACCTTCGCATTTTAACCTAATTAATCAAATGCAAACCACAAAATTTTCATTCCAGATGCGAACACAGTTTAGTTCTTGAACTCTAAACTTGCGAAATCAAAAATTCATATGTTGAACCCATATGCGAATATTAACCCAATTGACTTCAAATTGATTCACAGATGCAAACACTCGATTGTTTTACTTTCGCAAAATGAGCATCAACAACTCCACAATCGAGTTTTTAAATTGTTGCAAACAACAATTTCACAGTTCTTGACTTCGCGTTTTTCTTCACGAATCATCCCTCAATCATCAATCCAATTGCGAATCAAAACTCATATGTTGATGCTTTATCGATTCATCGACTACTCATACAAATGCGAACAATACTCAATTTCAAAATCTATTGAAACTTATAGCAAAGCTAAATCCAACTTCGCATTCAAAGCACACAAGTGTTATTGATTGCATTCATCATTTTATGACCCCCATTTGCGAAGTTGAGTATTTATTTCCAAAAATGCGAAACTCCAGGGACAATATTTGAAAATTTCTGTTTTCTTCCCCAATTCGCATTCTACTGTGAAATACTTCGCATCTTCATTCTTACACCCTTCGCATCCCTTCGCATTAATCTCCTTCGCATTTTAACCTAATTAATCAAATGCAAACCACAAAATTTTCATTCCAGATGCGAACACAGTTTAGTTCTTGAACTCTAAACTTGCGAAATCAAAAATTCATATGTTGAACCCATATGCGAATATTAACCCAATTGACTTCAAATTGATTCACAGATGCAAACACTCGATTGTTTTACTTTCGCAAAACGAGCATCAACAACTCCACAATCGAGTTTTTAAATTCTTGCAAACAACAATTTCACAGTCCTTGACTTCGCGTTTTTCTTCACGAATCATCCCTCAATCATCAATCCAATTGCGAATCAAAACTCATATGTTCTTGCTTTATCGATTCATCGACTACACTCATACAAATGCGAACAATACTCAATTTCAAAATCGATTGAAACTTATAGCAAAGCTAAATCCAACTTCGCATTCAAAGCACACAATTGTTATTGATTGCATTCATGAAATACTAACAAGATAATATATTATAATAAAAATATACATATTTTAGGTGGTGAAATCGTAACAGCCTAACAATTTGGTATGCAACTTTATTAAATCAATAAAAAAATTTATGCAAATTGGAAAAATAAGTAAAAATATATCTTTTGTTGTTTTAATTAAGGAAATAAATATTTTATATGAATACTCACCTGGAAAAACGCATATTATAATTGTCTAATTTAATCGTAACAGCCTACCAATGTACTTTCTTCTCGACTGTTTGATTGTTTTTTTCTGTGTGCTGATTATAATTGTCTAATTTAATGTAATTTTTTTTTTTTTTTTAACTTGCAAGGTACAATGGAACATATTACTCCTATAAAGGAAATTGACTCAATCAAGGACAATGCTATAATCTGTAATTTATCATCTTTTAGTTTAATTTTCTAAATATATGTGTGGTTGTCTATGTGTGTATCTCTTTAAAAATTCTGCAATTTCATCATTTTATGACCCCCATTTGCGAAGTTGAGTATTTATTTCCAAAAATGCGAAACTCCAGGGACAATATTTGAAAATTTCTGTTTTCTTCCCCAATTCGCATTCTACTGTGAAATACTTCGCATCTTCATTCTTACACCCTTCGCATCCCTTCGCATTAATCACCTTCGCATTTTAACCTAATTAATCAAATGCAAACCACAAAATTTTCATTCCAGATGCGAACACAATTTAGTTCTTGAACTCTAAACTTGCGAAATCAAAAATTCATATGTTGAACCCATATGCGAATATTAACCCAATTGACTTCAAATTGATTCACAGATGCAAACACTCGATTGTTTTACTTTCGCAAAATGAGCATCAACAACTCCACAATCGAGTTTTTAAATTCTTGCAAACAACAATTTCACAGTCCTTGACTTCGCGTTTTTCTTCACGAATCATCCCTCAATCATCAATCCAATTGCGAATCAAAACTCATATGTTCTTGCTTTATCGATTCATCGACTACACTCATACAAATGCGAACAATACTCAATTTCAAAATCGATTGAAACTTATAGCAAAGCTAAATCCAACTTCGCATTCAAAGCACACAAGTGTTATTGATTGCATTCATGAAATACTAACAAGATAATATATTATAATACAAATATACATATTTTAGGGGGTGAAATCGTAACAGCCTAACAATTTGGTATGCAACTTTATTAAATCAATAAAAAAAGTTATGCAAATTGGAAAAATAAATACAAATATATCTTTTGTTGTTTTAATTAAGGAAATAAATATTTTATATGAATACTCACCTGGAAAAACGCATATTATAATTCTCTAATTTAATCGTAACAGCCTACCAATGTACTTTCTTCTTGACTGTTTGATTGTTTTTTTCTGTGTGCTGATTATAATTGTCTAATTTAATGTAAATTTTTTTTTTTTTAACTTGCAAGGTACAATGGAACATATTACTCCTATAAAGGAAATTGACTCAATCAAGGACAATGCTATAATCTGTAATTTATCATCTTTTAGTTTAATTTAATAAATATATGTGTGGTTGTCTGTGTGTATCTCTTTAAAAATTCTGCAATTTCATCATTTTATGACCCCCATTTGCGAAGTTGAGTATTTATTTCCAAAAATGCGAAACTCCAGGGACAATATTTGAAAATTTCTGTTTTCTTCCCCAATTCGCATTCTACTGTGAAATACTTCGCATCTTCATTCTTACACCCTTCGCATCCCTTCGCATTAATCACCTTCGCATTTTAACCTAATTAATCAAATGCAAACCACAAAATTTTCATTCCAGATGCGAACACAGTTTAGTTCTTGAACTCTAAACTTGCGAAATCAAAAATTCATATGTTGAACCCATATGCGAATATTAACCCAATTGACTTCAAATTGATTCACAGATGCAAACACTCGATTGTTTTACTTTCGCAAAATGAGCATCAACAACTCCACAATCGAGTTTTTAAATTCTTGCAAACAACAATTTCACAGTTCTTGACTTCGCGTTTTTCTTCACGAATCATCCCTCAATCATCAATCCAATTGCGAATCAAAACTCATATGTTGTTGCTTTATCGATTCATCGACTACTCATACAAATGCGAACAATACTCAATTTCAAAATCGATTGAAACTTATAGCAAAGCTAAATCCAACTTCGCATTCAAAGCACACAAGTGTTATTGATTGCATTCATCATTTTATGACCCCCATTTGCGAAGTTGAGTATTTATTTCCAAAAATGCGAAACTCCAGGGACAATATTTGAAAATTTCTGTTTTCTTCCCCAATTCGCATTCTACTGTGAAATACTTCGCATCTTCATTCTTACACCCTTCGCATCCCTTCGCATCCCTTCGCATTAATCTCCTTCGCATTTTAACCTAATTAATCAAATGCAAACCACAAAATTTTCATTCCACATGCGAACACAGTTTAGTTCTTGAACTCTAAACTTGCGAAATCAAAAATTCATATGTTGAACCCATATGCGAATATTAACCCAATTGACTTCAAATTGATTCACAGATGCAAACACTCGATTGTTTTACTTTCGCAAAACGAGCATCAACAACTCCACAATCGAGTTTTTAAATTCTTGCAAACAACAATTTCACAGTCCTTGACTTCGCGTTTTTCTTCACGAATCATCCCTCAATCATCAATCCAATTGCGAATCAAAACTCATATGTTCTTGCTTTATCGATTCATCGACTACACTCATACAAATGCGAACAATACTCAATTTCAAAATCGATTGAAACTTATAGCAAAGCTAAATCCAACTTCGCATTCAAAGCACACAAGTGTTATTGATTGCATTCATGAAATACTAACAAGATAATATATTATAATACAAATATACATATTTTAGGTGGTGAAATCGTAACAGCCTAACAATTTGGTATGCAACTTTATTAAATCAATAAAAAAAGTTAAGCAAATTGGAAAAATAAATAAAAATATATCTTTTGTTGTTTTAATTAAGGAAATAAATATTTTATATGAATACTCACCTGGAAAAACGCATATTATAATTGTCTAATTTAATCGTAACAGCCTACCAATGTACTTTCTTCTCGACTGTTTGATTGTTTTTTTTCTGTGTGCTGATTATAATTGTCTAATTTAATGTAAATTTTTTTTTTTTTTTTTTTTTTTTTTTAACTTGCAAGGTACAATGGAACATATTACTCCTATAAAGGAAATTGACTCAATCAAGGACAATGCTATAATCTGTAATTTATCATCTTTTAGTTTAATTTTCTAAATATATGTGTGGTTGTCTATGTGTGTATCTCTTTAAAAATTCTGCAATTTCATCATTTTATGACCCCCATTTGCGAAGTTGAGTATTTATTTCCAAAAATGCGAAACTCCAGGGACAATATTTGAAAATTTCTGTTTTCTTCCCCAATTCGCATTCTACTGTGAAATACTTCGCATCTTCATTCTTACACCCTTCGCATCCCTTCGCATTAATCACCTTCGCATTTTAACCTAATTAATCAAATGCAAACCACAAAATTTTCATTCCAGATGCGAACACAGTTTAGTTCTTGAACTCTAAACTTGCGAAATCAAAAATTCATATGTTGAACCCATATGCGAATATTAACCCAATTGACTTCAAATTGATTCACAGATGCAAACACTCGATTGTTTTACTTTCGCAAAATGAGCATCAACAACTCCACAATCGAGTTTTTAAATTCTTGCAAACAACAATTTCACAGTTCTTGACTTCGCGTTTTTCTTCACGAATCATCCCTCAATCATCAATCCAATTGCGAATCAAAACTCATATGTTGTTGCTTTATCGATTCATCGACTACTCATACAAATGCGAACAATACTCAATTTCAAAATCGATTGAAACTTATAGCAAAGCTAAATCCAACTTCGCATTCAAAGCACACAAGTGTTATTGATTGCATTCATCATTTTATGACCCCCATTTGCGAAGTTGAGTATTTATTTCCAAAAATGCGAAACTCCAGGGACAATATTTGAAAATTTCTGTTTTCTTCCCCAATTCGCATTCTACTGTGAAATACTTCGCATCTTCATTCTTACACCCTTCGCATCCCTTCGCATCCCTTCGCATTAATCTCCTTCGCATTTTAACCTAATTAATCAAATGCAAACCACAAAATTTTCATTGCACATGCGAACACAGTTTAGTTCTTGAACTCTAAACTTGCGAAATCAAAAATTCATATGTTGAACCCATATGCGAATATTAACCCAATTGACTTCAAATTGATTCACAGATGCAAACACTCGATTGTTTTACTTTCGCAAAACGAGCATCAACAACTCCACAATCGAGTTTTTAAATTCTTGCAAACAACAATTTCACAGTCCTTGACTTCGCGTTTTTCTTCACGAATCATCCCTCAATCATCAATCCAATTGCGAATCAAAACTCATATGTTCTTGCTTTATCGATTCATCGACTACACTCATACAAATGCGAACAATACTCAATTTCAAAATCGATTGAAACTTATAGCAAAGCTAAATCCAACTTCGCATTCAAAGCACACAAGTGTTATTGATTGCATTCATGAAATACTAACAAGATAATATATTATAATACAAATATACATATTTTAGGTGGTGAAATCGTAACAGCCTAACAATTTGGTATGCAACTTTATTAAATCAATAAAAAAAGTTATGCAAATTGGAAAAATAAATAAAAATATATCTTTTGTTGTTTTAATTAAGGAAATAAATATTTTATATGAATACTCACCTGGAAAAACGCATATTATAATTGTCTAATTTAATCGTAACAGCCTACCAATGTACTTTCTTCTCGACTGTTTGATTGTTTTTTTTCTGTGTGCTGATTATAATTGTCTAATTTAATGTAAATTTTTTTTTTTTTTTTTTTAACTTGCAAGGTACAATGGAACATATTACTCCTATAAAGGAAATTGACTCAATCAAGGACAATGCTATAATCTGTAATTTATCATCTTTTAGTTTAATTTTCTAAATATATGTGTGGTTGTCTATGTGTGTATCTCTTTAAAAATTCTGCAATTTCATCATTTTATGACCCCCATTTGCGAAGTTGAGTATTTATTTCCAAAAATGCGAAACTCCAGGGACAATATTTGAAAATTTCTGTTTTCTTCCCCAATTCGCATTCTACTGTGAAATACTTCGCATCTTCATTCTTACACCCTTCGCATCCCTTCGCATTAATCACCTTCGCATTTTAACCTAATTAATCAAATGCAAACCACAAAATTTTCATTCCAGATGCGAACACAGTTTAGTTCTTGAACTCTAAACTTGCGAAATCAAAAATTCATATGTTGAACCCATATGCGAATATTAACCCAATTGACTTCAAATTGATTCACAGATGCAAACACTCGATTGTTTTACTTTCGCAAAATGAGCATCAACAACTCCACAATCGAGTTTTTAAATTCTTGCAAACAACAATTTCACAGTCCTTGACTTCGCGTTTTTCTTCACGAATCATCCCTCAATCATCAATCCAATTGCGAATCAAAACTCATATGTTCTTGCTTTATCGATTCATCGACTACACTCATACAAATGCGAACAATACTCAATTTCAAAATCGATTGAAACTTATAGCAAAGCTAAATCCAACTTCGCATTCAAAGCACACAAGTGTTATTGATTGCATTCATGAAATACTAACAAGATAATATATTATAATACAAATATACATATTTTAGGTGGTGAAATCGTAACAGCCTAACAATTTGGTATGCAACTTTATTAAATCAATAAAAAAAGTTATGCAAATTGGAAAAATAAATAAAAATATATCTTTTGTTGTTTTAATTAAGGAAATAAATATTTTATATGAATACTCACCTGGAAAAACGCATATTATAATTGTCTAATTTAATCGTAACAGCCTACCAATGTACTTTCTTCTTGACTGTTTGATTGTTTTTTTCTGTGTGCTGATTATAATTGTCTAATTTAATGTAAATTTTTTTTTTTTTAACTTGCAAGGTACAATGGAACATATTACTCCTATAAAGGAAATTGACTCAATCAAGGACAATGCTATAATCTGTAATTTATCATCTTTTAGTTTAATTTTCTAAATATATGTGTGGTTGTCTGTGTGTATCTCTTTAAAAATTCTGCAATTTCATCATTTTATGACCCCCATTTGCGAAGTTGAGTATTTATTTCCAAAAATGCGAAACTCCAGGGACAATATTTGAAAATTTCTGGTTTCTTCGCCAATTCGCATTCTACTGTGAAATACTTCGCATCTTCATTCTTACACCCTTCGCATCCCTTCGCATTAATCACCTTCGCATTTTAACCTAATTAATCAAATGCAAACCACAAAATTTTCATTCCAGATGCGAACACAGTTTAGTTCTTGAACTCTAAACTTGCGAAATCAAAAATTCATATGTTGAACCCATATGCGAATATTAACCCAATTGACTTCAAATTGATTCACAGATGCAAACACTCGATTGTTTTACTTTCGCAAAATGAGCATCAACAACTCCACAATCGAGTTTTTAAATTCTTGCAAACAACAATTTCACAGTTCTTAACTTCGCGTTTTTCTTCACGAATCATCCCTCAATCATCAATCCAATTGCGAATCAAAACTCATATGTTGTTGCTTTATCGATTCATCGACTACTCATACAAATGCGAACAATACTTAATTTCAAAATCGATTGAAACTTATAGCAAAGCTAAATCCAACTTCGCATTCAAAGCACACAAGTGTTATTGATTGCATTCATCATTTTATGACCCCCATTTGCGAAGTTGAGTATTTATTTCCAAAAATGCGAAACTCCAGGGACAATATTTGAAAATTTCTGTTTTCTTCCCCAATTCGCATTCTACTGTGAAATACTTCGCATCTTCATTCTTACACCCTTCGCATCCCTTCGCATCCCTTCGCATTAATCTCCTTCGCATTTTAACCTAATTAATCAAATGCAAACCACAAAATTTTCATTCCAGATGCGAACACAGTTTAGTTCTTGAACTCTAAACTTGCGAAATCAAAAATTCATATGTTGAACCCATATGCGAATATTAACCCAATTGACTTCAAATTGATTCACAGATGCAAACACTCGATTGTTTTACTTTCGCAAAACGAGCATCAACAACTCCACAATCGAGTTTTTAAATTCTTGCAAACAACAATTTCACAGTCCTTGACTTCGCGTTTTTCTTCACGAATCATCCCTCAATCATCAATCCAATTGCGAATCAAAACTCATATGTTCTTGCTTTATCGATTCATCGACTACACTCATACAAATGCGAACAATACTCAATTTCAAAATCGATTGAAACTTATAGCAAAGCTAAATCCAACTTCGCATTCAAAGCACACAAGTGTTATTGATTGCATTCATGAAATACTAACAAGATAATATATTATAATACAAATATACATATTTTAGGTGGTGAAATCGTAACAGCCTAACAATTTGGTATGCAACTTTATTAAATCAATAAAAAAAGTTATGCAAATTGGAAAAATAAATAAAAATATATCTTTTGTTGTTTTAATTAAGGAAATAAATATTTTATATGAATACTCACCTGGAAAAACGCATATTATAATTGTCTAATTTAATCGTAACAGCCTACCAATGTACTTTCATCTCGACTGTTTGATTGTTTTTTTCTGTGTGCTGATTATAATTGTCTAATTTAATGTAAATTTTTTTTTTTTTAACTTGCAAGGTACAATGGAACATATTACTCCTATAAAGGAAATTGACTCAATCAAGGACAATGCTATAATCTGTAATTTATCATCTTTTAGTTTAATTTTCTAAATATATGTGTGGTTGTCTATGTGTGTATCTCTTTAAAAATTCTGCAATTTCATCATTTTATGACCCCCATTTGCGAAGTTGAGTATTTATTTCCAAAAATGCGAAACTCCAGGGACAATATTTGAAAATTTCTGTTTTCTTCCCCAATTCGCATTCTATTGTGAAATACTTCGCATCTTCATTCTTACACCCTTCGTATCCCTTCGCATTAATCACCTTCGCATTTTAACCTAATTAATCAAATGCAAACCACAAAATTTTCATTCCAGATGCGAACACAATTTAGTTCTTGAACTCTAAACTTGCGAAATCAAAAATTCATATGTTGAACCCATATGCGAATATTAGCCCAATTGACTTCAAATTGATTCACAGATGCAAACACTCGATTGTTTTACTTTCGCAAAATGAGCATCAACAACTCCACAATCGAGTTTTTAAATTCTTGCAAACAACAATTTCACAGTCCTTGACTTCGCGTTTTTCTTCACGAATCATCCCTCAATCATCAATCCAATTGCGAATCAAAACTCATATGTTCTTGCTTTATCGATTCATCGACTACACTCATACAAATGCGAACAATACTCAATTTCAAAATCGATTGAAACTTATAGCAAAGCTAAATCCAACTTCGCATTCAAAGCACACAAGTGTTATTGATTGCATTCATGAAATACTAACAAGATAATATATTATAATACAAATATACATATTTTAGGTGGTGAAATCGTAACAGCCTAACAATTTGGTATGCAACTTTATTAAATCAATAAAAAAAGTTATGCAAATTGGAAAAATAAATAAAAATATATCTTTTGTTGTTTTAATTAAGGAAATAAATATTTTATATGAATACTCACCTGGAAAAACGCATATTATAATTGTCTAATTTAATCGTAACAGCCTACCAATGTACTTTCTTCTTGACTGTTTGATTGTTTTTTTCTGTGTGCTGATTATAATTGTCTAATTTAATGTAAATTTTTTTTTTTAACTTGCAAGGTACAATGGAACATATTACTCCTATAAAGGAAATTGACTCAATCAAGGACAATGCTATAATCTGTAATTTATCATCTTTTAGTTTAATTTTCTAAATATATGTGTGGTTGTCTGTGTGTATCTCTTTAAAAATTCTGCAATTTCATCATTTTATGACCCCCATTTGCGAAGTTGAGTATTTATTTCCAAAAATGCGAAACTCCAGGGACAATATTTGAAAATTTCTGTTTTCTTCCCCAATTCGCATTCTACTGTGAAATACTTCGCATCTTCATTCTTACACCCTTCGCATCCCTTCGCATTAATCACCTTCGCATTTTAACCTAATTAATCAAATGCAAACCACAAAATTTTCATTCCAGATGCGAACACAGTTTAGTTCTTGAACTCTAAACTTGCGAAATCAAAAATTCATATGTTGAACCCATATGCGAATATTAACCCAATTGACTTCAAATTGATTCACAGATGCAAACACTCGATTGTTTTACTTTCGCAAAATGAGCATCAACAACTCCACAATCGAGTTTTTAAATTCTTACAAACAACAATTTCACAGTCCTTGACTTCGCGTTTTTCTTCACGAATCATCCCTCAATCATCAATCCAATTGCGAATCAAAACTCATATGTTCTTGCTTTATCGATTCATCGACTACACTCATACAAATGCGAACAATACTCAATTTCAAAATCGATTGAAACTTATAGCAAAGCTAAATCCAACTTCGCATTCAAAGCACACAAGTGTTATTGATTGCATTCATGAAATACTAACAAGATAATATATTATAATACAAATATACATATTTTAGGTGGTGAAATCGTAACAGCCTAACAATTTGGTATGCAACTTTATTAAATCAATAAAAAAAGTTATGCAAATTGGAAAAATAAATAAAAATATATCTTTTGTTGTTTTAATTAAGGAAATAAATATTTTATATGAATACTCACCTGGAAAAACGCATATTATAATTGTCTAATTTAATCGTAACAGCCTACCAATGTACTTTCTTCTTGACTGTTTGATTGTTTTTTTCTGTGTGCTGATTATAATTGTCTAATTTAATGTAAATTTTTTTTTTTTTAACTTGCAAGGTACAATGGAACATATTACTCCTATAAAGGAAATTGACTCAATCAAGGACAATGCTATAATCTGTAATTTATCATCTTTTAGTTTAATTTTCTAAATATATGTGTGGTTGTCTGTGTGTATCTCTTTAAAAATTCTGCAATTTCATCATTTTATGACCCCCATTTGCGAAGTTGAGTATTTATTTCCAAAAATGCGAAACTCCAGGGACAATATTTGAAAATTTCTGTTTTCTTCGCCAATTCGCATTCTACTGTGAAATACTTCGCATCTTCATTCTTACACCCTTCGCATCCCTTCGCATTAATCACCTTCGCATTTTAACCTAATTAATCAAATGCAAACCACAAAATTTTCATTCCAGATGCGAACACAGTTTAGTTCTTGAACTCTAAACTTGCGAAATCAAAAATTCATATGTTGAACCCATATGCGAATATTAACCCAATTGACTTCAAATTGATTCACAGATGCAAACACTCGATTGTTTTACTTTCGCAAAATGAGCATCAACAACTCCACAATCGAGTTTTTAAATTCTTGCAAACAACAATTTCACAGTTCTTAACTTCGCGTTTTTCTTCACGAATCATCCCTCAATCATCAATCCAATTGCGAATCAAAACTCATATGTTGTTGCTTTATCGATTCATCGACTACTCATACAAATGCGAACAATACTTAATTTCAAAATCGATTGAAACTTATAGCAAAGCTAAATCCAACTTCGCATTCAAAGCACACAAGTGTTATTGATTGCATTCATCATTTTATGACCCCCATTTGCGAAGTTGAGTATTTATTTCCAAAAATGCGAAACTCCAGGGACAATATTTGAAAATTTCTGTTTTCTTCCCCAATTCGCATTCTACTGTGAAATACTTCGCATCTTCATTCTTACACCCTTCGCATCCCTTCGCATTAATCTCCTTCGCATTTTAACCTAATTAATCAAATGCAAACCACAAAATTTTCATTCCAGATGCAAACACAGTTTAGTTCTTGAACTCTAAACTTGCGAAATCAAAAATTCATATGTTGAACCCATATGCGAATATTAACCCAATTGACTTCAAATTGATTCACAGATGCAAACACTCGATTGTTTTACTTTCGCAAAACGAGCATCAACAACTCCACAATCGAGTTTTTAAATTCTTGCAAACAACAATTTCACAGTCCTTGACTTCGCGTTTTTCTTCACGAATCATCCCTCAATCATCAATCCAATTGCGAATCAAAACTCATATGTTCTTGCTTTATCGATTCATCGACTACACTCATACAAATGCGAACAATACTCAATTTCAAAATCGATTGAAACTTATAGCAAAGCTAAATCCAACTTCGCATTCAAAGCACACAAGTGTTATTGATTGCATTCATGAAATACTAACAAGATAATATATTATAATACAAATATACATATTTTAGGTGGTGAAATCGTAACAGCCTAACAATTTGGTATGCAACTTTATTAAATCAATAAAAAAAGTTATGCAAATTGGAAAAATAAATAAAAATATATCTTTTGTTGTTTTAATTAAGGAAATAAATATTTTATATGAATACTCACCTGGAAAAACGCATATTATAATTGTCTAATTTAATCGTAACAGCCTACCAATGTACTTTCTTCTCGACTGTTTGATTGTTTTTTTCTGTGTGCTGATTATAATTGTCTAATTTAATGTAAATTTTTTTTTTTTTTAACTTGCAAGGTACAATGGAACATATTACTCCTATAAAGGAAATTGACTCAATCAAGGACAATGCTATAATCTGTAATTTATCATCTTTTAGTTTAATTTTCTAAATATATGTGTGGTTGTCTATGTGTGTATCTCTTTAAAAATTCTGCAATTTCATCATTTTATGACCCCCATTTGCGAAGTTGAGTATTTATTTCCAAAAATGCGAAACTCCAGGGACAATATTTGAAAATTTCTGTTTTCTTCCCCAATTCGCATTCTATTGTGAAATACTTCGCATCTTCATTCTTACACCCTTCGCATCCCTTCGCATTAATCACCTTCGCATTTTAACCTAATTAATCAAATGCTAACCACAAAATTTTCATTCCAGATGCGAACACAATTTAGTTCTTGAACTCTAAACTTGCGAAATCAAAAATTCATATGTTGAACCCATATGCGAATATTAACCCAATTGACTTCAAATTGATTCACAGATGCAAACACTCGATTGTTTTACTTTCGCAAAATGAGCATCAACAACTCCACAATCGAGTTTTTAAATTCTTGCAAACAACAATTTCACAGTCCTTGACTTCGCGTTTTTCTTCACGAATCATCCCTCAATCATCAATCCAATTGCGAATCAAAACTCATATGTTCTTGCTTTATCGATTCATCGACTACACTCATACAAATGCGAACAATACTCAATTTCAAAATCGATTGAAACTTATAGCAAAGCTAAATCCAACTTCGCATTCAAAGCACACAAGTGTTATTGATTGCATTCATGAAATACTAACAAGATAATATATTATAATACAAATATACATATTTTAGGTGGTGAAATCGTAACAGCCTAACAATTTGGTATGCAACTTTATTAAATCAATAAAAAAAGTTATGCAAATTGGAAAAATAAATAAAAATATATCTTTTGTTGTTTTAATTAAGGAAATAAATATTTTATATGAATACTCACCTGGAAAAACGCATATTATAATTGTCTAATTTAATCGTAACAGCCTACCAATGTACTTTCTTCTTGACTGTTTGATTGTTTTTTTCTGTGTGCTGATTATAATTGTCTAATTTAATGTAAATTTTTTTTTTTAACTTGCAAGGTACAATGGAACATATTACTCCTATAAAGGAAATTGACTCAATCAAGGACAATGCTATAATCTGTAATTTATCATCTTTTAGTTTAATTTTCTAAATATATGTGTGGTTGTCTGTGTGTATCTCTTTAAAAATTCTGCAATTTCATCATTTTATGACCCCCATTTGCGAAGTTGAGTATTTATTTCCAAAAATGCGAAACTCCAGGGACAATATTTGAAAATTTCTGTTTTCTTCCCCAATTCGCATTCTACTGTGAAATACTTCGCATCTTCATTCTTACACCCTTCGCATCCCTTCGCATTAATCACCTTCGCATTTTAACCTAATTAATCAAATGCAAACCACAAAATTTTCATTCCAGATGCGAACACAGTTTAGTTCTTGAACTCTAAACTTGCGAAATCAAAAATTCATATGTTGAACCCATATGCGAATATTAACCCAATTGACTTCAAATTGATTCACAGATGCAAACACTCGATTGTTTTACTTTCGCAAAATGAGCATCAACAACTCCACAATCGAGTTTTTAAATTCTTACAAACAACAATTTCACAGTCCTTGACTTCGCGTTTTTCTTCACGAATCATCCCTCAATCATCAATCCAATTGCGAATCAAAACTCATATGTTCTTGCTTTATCGATTCATCGACTACACTCATACAAATGCGAACAATACTCAATTTCAAAATCGATTGAAACTTATAGCAAAGCTAAATCCAACTTCGCATTCAAAGCACACAAGTGTTATTGATTGCATTCATGAAATACTAACAAGATAATATATTATAATACAAATATACATATTTTAGGTGGTGAAATCGTAACAGCCTAACAATTTGGTATGCAACTTTATTAAATCAATAAAAAAAGTTATGCAAATTGGAAAAATAAATAAAAATATATCTTTTGTTGTTTTAATTAAGGAAATAAATATTTTATATGAATACTCACCTGGAAAAACGCATATTATAATTGTCTAATTTAATCGTAACAGCCTACCAATGTACTTTCTTCTTGACTGTTTGATTGTTTTTTTCTGTGTGCTGATTATAATTGTCTAATTTAATGTAAATTTTTTTTTTTTTAACTTGCAAGGTACAATGGAACATATTACTCCTATAAAGGAAATTGACTCAATCAAGGACAATGCTATAATCTGTAATTTATCATCTTTTAGTTTAATTTTCTAAATATATGTGTGGTTGTCTGTGTGTATCTCTTTAAAAATTCTGCAATTTCATCATTTTATGACCCCCATTTGCGAAGTTGAGTATTTATTTCCAAAAATGCGAAACTCCAGGGACAATATTTGAAAATTTCTGTTTTCTTCGCCAATTCGCATTCTACTGTGAAATACTTCGCATCTTCATTCTTACACCCTTCGCATCCCTTCGCATTAATCACCTTCGCATTTTAACCTAATTAATCAAATGCAAACCACAAAATTTTCATTCCAGATGCGAACACAGTTTAGTTCTTGAACTCTAAACTTGCGAAATCAAAAATTCATATGTTGAACCCATATGCGAATATTAACCCAATTGACTTCAAATTGATTCACAGATGCAAACACTCGATTGTTTTACTTTCGCAAAATGAGCATCAACAACTCCACAATCGAGTTTTTAAATTCTTGCAAACAACAATTTCACAGTTCTTAACTTCGCGTTTTTCTTCACGAATCATCCCTCAATCATCAATCCAATTGCGAATCAAAACTCATATGTTGTTGCTTTATCGATTCATCGACTACTCATACAAATGCGAACAATACTTAATTTCAAAATCGATTGAAACTTATAGCAAAGCTAAATCCAACTTCGCATTCAAAGCACACAAGTGTTATTGATTGCATTCATCATTTTATGACCCCCATTTGCGAAGTTGAGTATTTATTTCCAAAAATGCGAAACTCCAGGGACAATATTTGAAAATTTCTGTTTTCTTCCCCAATTCGCATTCTACTGTGAAATACTTCGCATCTTCATTCTTACACCCTTCGCATCCCTTCGCATTAATCTCCTTCGCATTTTAACCTAATTAATCAAATGCAAACCACAAAATTTTCATTCCAGATGCAAACACAGTTTAGTTCTTGAACTCTAAACTTGCGAAATCAAAAATTCATATGTTGAACCCATATGCGAATATTAACCCAATTGACTTCAAATTGATTCACAGATGCAAACACTCGATTGTTTTACTTTCGCAAAACGAGCATCAACAACTCCACAATCGAGTTTTTAAATTCTTGCAAACAACAATTTCACAGTCCTTGACTTCGCGTTTTTCTTCACGAATCATCCCTCAATCATCAATCCAATTGCGAATCAAAACTCATATGTTCTTGCTTTATCGATTCATCGACTACACTCATACAAATGCGAACAATACTCAATTTCAAAATCGATTGAAACTTATAGCAAAGCTAAATCCAACTTCGCATTCAAAGCACACAAGTGTTATTGATTGCATTCATGAAATACTAACAAGATAATATATTATAATACAAATATACATATTTTAGGTGGTGAAATCGTAACAGCCTAACAATTTGGTATGCAACTTTATTAAATCAATAAAAAAAGTTATGCAAATTGGAAAAATAAATAAAAATATATCTTTTGTTGTTTTAATTAAGGAAATAAATATTTTATATGAATACTCACCTGGAAAAACGCATATTATAATTGTCTAATTTAATCGTAACAGCCTACCAATGTACTTTCTTCTCGACTGTTTGATTGTTTTTTTCTGTGTGCTGATTATAATTGTCTAATTTAATGTAAATTTTTTTTTTTTTTAACTTGCAAGGTACAATGGAACATATTACTCCTATAAAGGAAATTGACTCAATCAAGGACAATGCTATAATCTGTAATTTATCATCTTTTAGTTTAATTTTCTAAATATATGTGTGGTTGTCTATGTGTGTATCTCTTTAAAAATTCTGCAATTTCATCATTTTATGACCCCCATTTGCGAAGTTGAGTATTTATTTCCAAAAATGCGAAACTCCAGGGACAATATTTGAAAATTTCTGTTTTCTTCCCCAATTCGCATTCTATTGTGAAATACTTCGCATCTTCATTCTTACACCCTTCGCATCCCTTCGCATTAATCACCTTCGCATTTTAACCTAATTAATCAAATGCTAACCACAAAATTTTCATTCCAGATGCGAACACAATTTAGTTCTTGAACTCTAAACTTGCGAAATCAAAAATTCATATGTTGAACCCATATGCGAATATTAACCCAATTGACTTCAAATTGATTCACAGATGCAAACACTCGATTGTTTTACTTTCGCAAAATGAGCATCAACAACTCCACAATCGAGTTTTTAAATTCTTGCAAACAACAATTTCACAGTCCTTGACTTCGCGTTTTTCTTCACGAATCATCCCTCAATCATCAATCCAATTGCGAATCAAAACTCATATGTTCTTGCTTTATCGATTCATCGACTACACTCATACAAATGCGAACAATACTCAATTTCAAAATCGATTGAAACTTATAGCAAAGCTAAATCCAACTTCGCATTCAAAGCACACAAGTGTTATTGATTGCATTCATGAAATACTAACAAGATAATATATTATAATACAAATATACATATTTTAGGTGGTGAAATCGTAACAGCCTAACAATTTGGTATGCAACTTTATTAAATCAATAAAAAAAGTTATGCAAATTGGAAAAATAAATAAAAATATATCTTTTGTTGTTTTAATTAAGGAAATAAATATTTTATATGAATACTCACCTGGAAAAACGCATATTATAATTGTCTAATTTAATCGTAACAGCCTACCAATGTACTTTCTTCTTGACTGTTTGATTGTTTTTTTCTGTGTGCTGATTATAATTGTCTAATTTAATGTAAATTTTTTTTTTTAACTTGCAAGGTACAATGGAACATATTACTCCTATAAAGGAAATTGACTCAATCAAGGACAATGCTATAATCTGTAATTTATCATCTTTTAGTTTAATTTTCTAAATATATGTGTGGTTGTCTGTGTGTATCTCTTTAAAAATTCTGCAATTTCATCATTTTATGACCCCCATTTGCGAAGTTGAGTATTTATTTCCAAAAATGCGAAACTCCAGGGACAATATTTGAAAATTTCTGTTTTCTTCGCCAATTCGCATTCTACTGTGAAATACTTCGCATCTTCATTCTTACACCCTTCGCATCCCTTCGCATTAATCACCTTCGCATTTTAACCTAATTAATCAAATGCAAACCACAAAATTTTCATTCCAGATGCGAACACAGTTTAGTTCTTGAACTCTAAACTTGCGAAATCAAAAATTCATATGTTGAACCCATATGCGAATATTAACCCAATTGACTTCAAATTGATTCACAGATGCAAACACTCGATTGTTTTACTTTCGCAAAATGAGCATCAACAACTCCACAATCGAGTTTTTAAATTCTTGCAAACAACAATTTCACAGTTCTTAACTTCGCGTTTTTCTTCACGAATCATCCCTCAATCATCAATCCAATTGCGAATCAAAACTCATATGTTGTTGCTTTATCGATTCATCGACTACTCATACAAATGCGAACAATACTTAATTTCAAAATCGATTGAAACTTATAGCAAAGCTAAATCCAACTTCGCATTCAAAGCACACAAGTGTTATTGATTGCATTCATCATTTTATGACCCCCATTTGCGAAGTTGAGTATTTATTTCCAAAAATGCGAAACTCCAGGGACAATATTTGAAAATTTCTGTTTTCTTCCCCAATTCGCATTCTACTGTGAAATACTTCGCATCTTCATTCTTACACCCTTCGCATCCCTTCGCATCCCTTCGCATTAATCTCCTTCGCATTTTAACCTAATTAATCAAATGCAAACCACAAAATTTTCATTCCAGATGCGAACACAGTTTAGTTCTTGAACTCTAAACTTGCGAAATCAAAAATTCATATGTTGAACCCATATGCGAATATTAACCCAATTGACTTCAAATTGATTCACAGATGCAAACACTCGATTGTTTTACTTTCGCAAAACGAGCATCAACAACTCCACAATCGAGTTTTTAAATTCTTGCAAACAACAATTTCACAGTCCTTGACTTCGCGTTTTTCTTCACGAATCATCCCTCAATCATCAATCCAATTGCGAATCAAAACTCATATGTTCTTGCTTTATCGATTCATCGACTACACTCATACAAATGCGAACAATACTCAATTTCAAAATCGATTGAAACTTATAGCAAAGCTAAATCCAACTTCGCATTCAAAGCACACAAGTGTTATTGATTGCATTCATGAAATACTAACAAGATAATATATTATAATACAAATATACATATTTTAGGTGGTGAAATCGTAACAGCCTAACAATTTGGTATGCAACTTTATTAAATCAATAAAAAAAGTTATGCAAATTGGAAAAATAAATAAAAATATATCTTTTGTTGTTTTAATTAAGGAAATAAATATTTTATATGAATACTCACCTGGAAAAACGCATATTATAATTGTCTAATTTAATCGTAACAGCCTACCAATGTACTTTCTTCTTGACTGTTTGATTGTTTTTTTCTGTGTGCTGATTATAATTGTCTAATTTAATGTAAATTTTTTTTTTAACTTGCAAGGTACAATGGAACATATTACTCCTATAAAGGAAATTGACTCAATCAAGGACAATGCTATAATCTGTAATTTATCATCTTTTAGTTTAATTTTCTAAATATATGTGTGGTTGTCTGTGTGTATCTCTTTAAAAATTCTGCAATTTCATCATTTTATGACCCCCATTTGCGAAGTTGAGTATTTATTTCCAAAAATGCGAAACTCCAGGGACAATATTTGAAAATTTCTGTTTTCTTCCCCAATTCGCATTCTACTGTGAAATACTTCGCATCTTCATTCTTACACCCTTCGCATCCCTTCGCATTAATCACCTTCGCATTTTAACCTAATTAATCAAATGCAAACCACAAAATTTTCATTCCAGATGCGAACACAGTTTAGTTCTTGAACTCTAAACTTGCGAAATCAAAAATTCATATGTTGAACCCATATGCGAATATTAACCCAATTGACTTCAAATTGATTCACAGATGCAAACACTCGATTGTTTTACTTTCGCAAAATGAGCATCAACAACTCCACAATCGAGTTTTTAAATTCTTACAAACAACAATTTCACAGTCCTTGACTTCGCGTTTTTCTTCACGAATCATCCCTCAATCATCAATCCAATTGCGAATCAAAACTCATATGTTCTTGCTTTATCGATTCATTGACTACACTCATACAAATGCGAACAATACTCAATTTCAAAATCGATTGAAACTTATAGCAAAGCTAAATCCAACTTCGCATTCAAAGCACACAAGTGTTATTGATTGCATTCATGAAATACAAACAAGATAATATATTATAATACAAATATACATATTTTAGGTGGTGAAATCGTAACAGCCTAACAATTTGGTATGCAACTTCATTAAATCAATAAAAAAAAGTTATTCAAATTGGAAAAATAAATAAAAATATATCTTTTGTTGTTTTAATTAAGGAAATAAATATTTTATATGAATACTCACCTGGAAAAACGCATATTATAATTGTCTAATTTAATCGTAACAGCCTACCAATGTACTTTCTTCTTGACTGTTTGATTGTTTTTTTCTGTGTGCTGATTATAATTGTCTAATTTAATGTAAATTTTTTTTTTTTTTTTAACTTGCAAGGTACAATGGAACATATTACTCCTATAAAGGAAATTGACTCAATCAAGGACAATGCTATAATCTGTAATTTATCATCTTTTAGTTTAATTTTCTAAATATATGTGTGGTTGTCTGTGTGTATCTCTTTAAAAATTCTGCAATTTCATCATTTTATAACCCCCATTTGCGAAGTTGAGTATTTATTTCCAAAAATGCGAAACTCCAGGGACAATATTTGAAAATTTCTGTCTTCTTCCCCAATTCGCATTCTACTGTGAAATACTTCGCATCTTCATTCTTACACCCTTCGCATCCCTTCGCATTAATCACCTTCGCATTTTAACCTAATTAATCAAATGCAAACCACAAAATTTTCATTCCAGATGCGAACACAGTTTAGTTCTTGAACTCTAAACTTGCGAAATCAAAAATTCATATGTTGAACCCATATGCGAATATTAACCCAATTGACTTCAAATCGATTCACAGATGCAAACACTCGATTGTTTTACTTTCGCAAAATGAGCATCAACAACTCCACAATCGAGTTTTTAAATTCTTGCAAACAACAATTTCACAGTCCTTGACTTCGCGTTTTTCTTCACGAATCATCCCTCAATCATCAATCCAATTGCGAATCAAAACTCATATGTTCTTGCTTTATCGATTCATCGACTACACTCATACAAATGCGAACAATACTCAATTTCAAAATCGATTGAAACTTATAGCAAAGCTAAATCCAACTTCGCATTCAAAGCACACAAGTGTTATTGATTGCATTCATGAAATACTAACAAGATAATATATTATAATACAAATATACATATTTTAGGTGGTGAAATCGTAACAGCCTAACAATTTGGTATGCAACTTTATTAAATCAATAAAAAAAAGTTATGCAAATTGGACAAATAAATAAAAATATATCTTTTGTTGTTTTAATTAAGGAAATAAATATTTTATATGAATACTCACCTGGCAAAACGCATATTATAATTGTCTAATTTAATCGTAACAGCCTACCAATGTACTTTCTTCTTGACTGTTTGATTGTTTTTTTCTGTGTGCTGATTATAATTGTCTAATTTAATGTAAATTTATTTATTTTTTTTTTTTTTTAACTTGCAAGGTACAATGGAACATATTACTCCTATAAAGGAAATTGACTCAATCAAGGACAATGCTATAATCTGTAATTTATCATCTTTTAGTTTAATTTTCTAAATATATGTGTGGTTGTCTATGTGTGTATCTCTTTAAAAATTCTGCAATTTCATCATTTTATGACCCCCATTTGCGAAGTTGAGTATTTATTTCCAAAAATGCGAAACTCCAGGGACAATATTTGAAAATTTCTGTTTTCTTCCCCAATTCGCATTCTACTGTGAAATACTTCGCATCTTCATTCTTACACCCTTCGCATCCCTTCGCATTAATCACCTTCGCATTTTAACCTAATTAATCAAATGCAAACCACAAAATTTTCATTCCAGATGCGAACACAGTTTAGTTCTTGAACTCTAAACTTGCGAAATCAAAAATTCATATGTTGAACCCATATGCGAATATTAACCCAATTGACTTCAAATTGATTCACAGATGCAAACACTCGATTGTTTTACTTTCGCAAAATGAGCATCAACAACTCCACAATCGAGTTTTTAAATTCTTACAAACAACAATTTCACACTCCTTGACTTCGCGTTTTTCTTCACGAATCATCCCTCAATCATCAATCCAATTGCGAATCAAAACTCATATGTTCTTGCTTTATCGATTCACCGACTACTCTCATACAAATGCGAACAATACTCAATTTCAAAATCGATTGAAACTTATAGCAAAGCTAAATCCAACTTCGCATTCAAAGCACACAAGTGTTATTGATTGCATTCATGAAATACTAACAAGATAATATATTATAATACAAATATACATATTTTAGGTGGTGAAATCGTAACAGCCTAACAATTTGGTATGCAACTTTATTAAATCAATAAAAAAAGTTATGCAAATTGGAAAAATAAATAAAAATATATCTTTTGTTGTTTTAATTAAGGAAATAAATATTTTATATGAATACTCACCTGGAAAAACGCATATTATAATTGTCTAATTTAATCGTAACAGCCTACCAATGTACTTTCTTCTTGACTGTTTGATTGTTGTTTTCTGTGTGCTGATTATAATTGTCTAATTTAATGTAAATTTTTTTTTTTTTTTTAACTTGCAAGGTACAATGGAACATATTACTCCTATAAAGGAAATTGACTCAATCAAGGACAATTCTATAATCTGTAATTTATCATCTTTTAGTTTAATTTTCTAAATATATGTGTGGTTGTCTGTGTGTATCTCTTTAAAAATTCTGCAATTTCATCATTTTATGACCCCCATTTGCGAAGTTGAGTATTTATTTCCAAAAATGCGAAACTCCAGTGACAATATTTGAAAATTTCTGTTTTCTTCCCCAATTCGCATTCTACTGTGAAATACTTCGCATCTTCATTCTTACACCCTTCGCATCCCTTCGCATTAATCACCTTCGCATTTTAACCTAATTAATCAAATGCAAACCACAAAATTTTCATTCCAGATGCGAACACAGTTTAGTTCTTGAACTCTAAACTTGCGAAATAAAAAATTCATATGTTGAACCCATATGCGAATATTAACCCAATTGACTTCAAAGTGGTTCACAGATGCAAACACTCGATTGTTTTACTTTTGCAAAATGAGCATCAACAACTCCACAATCGAGTTTTTAAATTCTTGCAAACAACAATTTCACAGTGCTTGACTTCGCGTTTTTCTTCACGAATCATCCCTCAATCATCAATCCAATTGCGAATCAAAACTCATATGTTCTTGCTTTATCGATTCATCGACTACACTCATACAAATGCGAACAATACTCAATTTCAAAATCGATTGAAACTTATAGCAAAGCTAAATCCAACTTCGCATTCAAAGCACACAAGTGTTATTGATTGCATTCATGAAATACTAACAAGATAATATATTATAATACAAATATACATATTTTAGGTGGTGAAATCGTAACAGCCTAACAATTTGGTATGCAACTTTACTAAATCAATAAAAAAAAGTTATGCAAATTGGACAAATAAATAAAAATATATCTTTTGTTGTTTTAATTAAGGAAATAAATATTTTATATGAATACTCACCTGGAAAAACGCATATTATAATTGTCTAATTTAATCGTAACAGCCTACCAATGTACTTTCTTCTTGACTGTTTGATTGTTTTTTTCTGTGTGCTGATTATAATTGTCTAATTTAATGTAAATTTTTTTTTTTTTTAACTTGCAAGGTACAATGGAACATATTACTCCTATAAAGGAAATTGACTCAATCAAGGACAATGCTATAATCTGTAATTTATCATCTTTTAGTTTAATTTTCTAAATATATGTGTGGTTGTCTGTGTGTATCTCTATAAAAATTCTGCAATTTCATCATTTTATGACCCCCATTTGCGAAGTTGAGTATTTATTTCCAAAAATGCGAAACTCCAGGGACAATATTTGAAAATTTCTGTTTTCTTCCCCAATTCGCATTCTACTGTGAAATACTTCGCATCTTCATTCTTACACCCTTCGCATCCCTTCGCATTAATCACCTTCGCATTTTAACCTAATTAATCAAATGCAAACCACAAAATTTTCATTCCAGATGCGAACACAGTTTAGTTCTTGAACTCTAAACTTGCGAAATCAAAAATTCATATGTTGAACCCATATGCGAATATTAACCCAATTGACTTCAAATTGATTCACAGATGCAAACACTCGATTGTTTTACTTTCGCAAAATGAGCATCAACAACTCCACAATCGAGTTTTTAAATTCTTACAAACAACAATTTCACAGTCCTTGACTTCGCGTTTTTCTTCACGAATCATCCCTCAATCATCAATCCAATTGCGAATCAAAACTCATATGTTCTTGCTTTATCGATTCATTGACTACACTCATACAAATGCGAACAATACTCAATTTCAAAATCGATTGAAACTTATAGCAAAGCTAAATCCAACTTCGCATTCAAAGCACACAAGTGTTATTGATTGCATTCATGAAATACAAACAAGATAATATATTATAATACAAATATACATATTTTAGGTGGTGAAATCGTAACAGCCTAACAATTTGGTATGCAACTTTATTAAATCAATAAAAAAAAGTTATTCAAATTGGAAAAATAAATAAAAATATATCTTTTGTTGTTTTAATTAAGGAAATAAATATTTTATATGAATACTCACCTGGAAAAACGCATATTATAATTGTCTAATTTAATCGTAACAGCCTACCAATGTACTTTCTTCTTGACTGTTTGATTGTTTTTTTCTGTGTGCTGATTATAATTGTCTAATTTAATGTAAATTTTTTTTTTTTTTTAACTTGCAAGGTAGAATGGAACATATTACTCCTATAAAGGAAATTGACTCAATCAAGGACAATGCTATAATCTGTAATTTATCATCTTTTAGTTTAATTTTCTAAATATATGTGTGGTTGTCTGTGTGTATCTCTTTAAAAATTCTGCAATTTCATCATTTTATAACCCCCATTTGCGAAGTTGAGTATTTATTTCCAAAAATGCGAAACTCCAGGGACAATATTTGAAAATTTCTGTCTTCTTCCCCAATTCGCATTCTACTGTGAAATACTTCGCATCTTCATTCTTACACCCTTCGCATCCCTTCGCATTAATCACCTTCGCATTTTAACCTAATTAATCAAATGCAAACCACAAAATTTTCATTCCAGATGCGAACACAGTTTAGTTCTTGAACTCTAAACTTGCGAAATCAAAAATTCATATGTTGAACCCATATGCGAATATTAACCCAATTGACTTCAAATCGATTCACAGATGCAAACACTGGATTGTTTTACTTTCGCAAAATGAGCATCAACAACTCCACAATCGAGTTTTTAAATTCTTGCAAACAACAATTTCACAGTCCTTGACTTCGCGTTTTTCTTCACGAATCATCCCTCAATCATCAATCCAATTGCGAATCAAAACTCATATGTTCTTGCTTTATCGATTCATCGACTACACTCATACAAATGCGAACAATACTCAATTTCAAAATCGATTGAAACTTATAGCAAAGCTAAATCCAACTTCGCATTCAAAGCACACAAGTGTTATTGATTGCATTCGTGAAATACTAACAAGATAATATATTATAATACAAATATACATATTTTAGGTGGTGAAATCGTAACAGCCTAACAATTTGGTATGCAACTTTATTAAATCAATAAAAAAAAGTTATGCAAATTGGACAAATAAATAAAAATATATCTTTTGTTGTTTTAATTAAGGAAATAAATATTTTATATGAATACTCACCTGGCAAAACGCATATTATAATTGTCTAATTTAATCGTAACAGCCTACCAATGTACTTTCTTCTTGACTGTTTGATTGTTTTTTTCTGTGTGCTGATTATAATTGTCTAATTTAATGTAAATTTATTTATTTATTTTTTTTTTTAACTTGCAAGGTACAATGGAACATATTACTCCTATAAAGGAAATTGACTCAATCAAGGACAATGCTATAATCTGTAATTTATCATCTTTTAGTTTAATTTTCTAAATATATGTGTGGTTGTCTATGTGTGTATCTCTTTAAAAATTCTGCAATTTCATCATTTTATGACCCCCATTTGCGAAGTTGAGTATTTATTTCCAAAAATGCGAAACTCCAGGGACAATATTTGAAAATTTCTGTTTTCTTCCCCAATTCGCATTCTACTGTGAAATACTTCGCATCTTCATTCTTACACCCTTCGCATCCCTTCGCATTAATCACCTTCGCATTTTAACCTAATTAATCAAATGCAAACCACAAAATTTTCATTCCAGATGCGAACACAGTTTAGTTCTTGAACTCTAAACTTGCGAAATCAAAAATTCATATGTTGAACCCATATGCGAATATTAACCCAATTGACTTCAAATTGATTCACAGATGCAAACACTCGATTGTTTTACTTTCGCAAAATGAGCATCAACAACTTCACAATCGAGTTTTTAAATTCTTACAAACAACAATTTCACAGTCCTTGACTTCGCGTTTTTCTTCACGAATCATCCCTCAATCATCAATCCAATTGCGAATCAAAACTCATATGTTCTTGCTTTATCGATTCATCGACTACACTCATACAAATGCGAACAATACTCAATTTCAAAATCGATTGAAACTTATAGCAAAGCTAAATCCAACTTCGCATTCAAAGCACACAAGTGTTGTTGATTGCATTCATGAAATACTAACAAGATAATATATTATAATACAAATATACATATTTTAGGTGGTGAAATCGTAACAGCCTATCAATTTGGTATGCAACTTTATTAAATCAATAAAAAAAGTTATGCAAATTGGAAAAATAAATAAAAATATATCTTTTGTTGTTTTAATTAAGGAAATAAATATTTTATATGAATACTCACCTGGAAAAACGCATATTATAATTGTCTAATTTAATCGTAACAGCCTACCAATGTACTTTCTTCTTGACTGTTTGATTGTTTTTTTCTGTGTGCTGATTATAATTGTCTAATTTAATGTAAATTTTTTTTTTTTTTTTAACTTGCAAGGTACAATGGAACATATTACTCCTATAAAGGAAATTGACTCAATCAAGGACAATGCTATAATCTGTAATTTATCATCTTTTAGTTTAATTTTCTAAATATATGTGTGGTTGTCTGTGTGTATCTCTTTAAAAATTCTGCAATTTCATCATTTTATGACCCCCATTTGCGAAGTTGAGTATTTATTTCCAAAAATGCGAAACTCCAGGGACAATATTTGAAAATTTCTGTTTTCTTCCCCAATTCGCATTCTACTGTGAAATACTTCGCATCTTCATTCTTACACCCTTCGCATCCCTTCGCATTAATCACCTTCGCATTTTAACCTAATTAATCAAATGCAAACCACAAAATTTTCATTCCAGATGCGAACACAGTTTAGTTCTTGAACTCTAAACTTGCGAAATAAAAAATTCATATGTTGAACCCATATGCGAATATTAACCCAATTGACTTCAAAGTGGTTCACAGATGCAAACACTCGATTGTTTTACTTTCTAAAAATGAGCATCAACAACTCCACAATCGAGTTTTTAAATTCTTGCAAACAACAATTTCACAGTCCTTGACTTCGCGTTTTTCTTCACGAATCATCCCTCAATCATCAATCCAATTGCGAATCAAAACTCATATGTTCTTGCTTTATCGATTCATCGACTACACTCATACAAATGCGAACAATACTCAATTTCAAAATCGATTGAAACTTATAGCAAAGCTAAATCCAACTTCGCATTCAAAGCACACAAGTGTTATTGATTGCATTCATGAAATACTAAAAAGATAATATATTATAATACAAATATACATATTTTAGGTGGTGAAATCGTAACAGCCTAACAATTTGGTATGCAACTTTATTAAATCAATAAAAAAAGTTATGCAAATTGGAAAAATAAATAAAAATATATCTTTTGTAGTTTTAATTAAGGAAATAAATATTTTATATGAATACTCACCTGGAAAAACGCATATTATAATTGTCTAATTTAATCGTAACAGCCTACCAAAGTACTTTCTTCTTGACTGCTTGATTGTTTTTTTCTGTGTGCTGATTATAATTGTCTAATTTAATGTAATTTTTTTTTTTAACTTGCAAGGTACAATGGAACATATTACTCCTATAAAGGAAATTGACTCAATCAAGGACAATGCTATAATCTGTAATTTATCATCTTTTAGTTTAATTTTCTAAATATATGTGTGGTTGTCTATGTGTGTATCTCTTTAAAAATTCTGCAATTTCATCATTTTATGACCCCCATTTGCGAAGTTGAGTATTTATTTCCAAAAATGCGAAACTCCAGGGACAATATTTGAAAATTTCTGTTTTCTTCCCCAATTCGCATTCTACTGTGAAATACTTCGCATCTTCATTCTTACACTCTTCGCATCCCTTCGCATTAATCACCTTCGCATTTTAACCTAATTAATCAAATGCAAACCACAAAATTTTCATTCCAGATGCGAACACAGTTTCGTTCTTGAACTCTAAACTTGCGATATCAAAAATTCATATGTTGAACCCATATGCGAATATTAACCCAATTGACTTCAAATTGATTCACAGATGCAAACACTCGATTGTTTTACTTTCGCAAAATGAGCATCAACAACTCCACAATCGAGTTTTTAAATTCTTGCAAACAACAATTTCACAGTCCTTGACTTCGCGTTTTTCTTCACGAATCATCCCTCAATCATCAATCCAATTGCGAATCAAAACTCATATGTTCTTGCTTTATCGATTCATCGACTACACTCATACAAATGCGAACAATACTCAATTTCAAAATAGATTGAAACTTATAGCAAAGCTAAATCCAACTTCGCATTCAAAGCACACAAGTGTTATTGATTGCATTCATGAAATACTAACAAGATAATATATTATAATACAAATATACATATTTTAGGTGGTGAAATCGTAACAGCCTAACAATTTGGTATGCAACTTTATTAAATCAATAAAAAAAAGTTATGCAAATTGGACAAATAAATAAAAATATATCTTTTGTTGTTTTAATTAAGGAAATAAATATTTTATATGAACACTCTCTTGGAAAAACGCATATTATAATTGTCTAATTTAATCGTAACAGCCTACAAATGTACTTTCTTCTTGACTGTTTGATTGTTTTTTTCTGTGTGCTGATTATAATTGTCTAATTTAATGTAAATTTTTTTTTTTTTTTTTAACTTGCAAGGTACAATGGAACATCTTACTCCTATAAAGGAAATTGACTCAATCAAGGACAATGCTATAATCTGTAATTTATCATCTTTTAGTTTAATTTTCTAAATATATGTGTGGTTGTCTATGTGTGTATCTCTTTAAAAATTCTGCAATTTCATCATTTTATGACACCCATTTGCGAAGTTGAGTATTTATTTCCAAAAATGCGAAACTCCAGGGACAATATTTGAAAATTTCTGTTTTCTTCCCCAATTCGCATTCTACTGTGAAATACTTCGCATCTTCATTCTTACACCCTTCGCATCCCTTCGCATTAATCAGCTTCGCATTTTAACCTAATTAATCAAATGCAAACCACAAAATTTTCATTCCAGATGCGAACACAGTTTAGTTCTTGAACTCTAAACTTGCGATATCAAAAATTCATATGTTGAACCCATATGCGAATATTAACCCAATTGACTTCAAATTGATTCACAGATGCAAACACTCGATTGTTTTACTTTCGCAAAATGAGCATCAACAACTCCACAATCGATTTTTAAATTCTTGCAAACAACAATTTCATAGTCCTTGACTTCGCGTTTTTCTTCACGAATCATCCCTCAATCATCAATCCAATTGCGAATCAAAACTCATATGTTCTTGCTTTATCGATTCATCGACTACAGTCATACAAATGCGAACAATACTCAATTTCAAAATCGATTGAAACTTATAGCAAAGCTAAATCCAACTTCTCATTCAAAGCACACAAGTCTTATTGATTGCATTCATGAAATACTAACAAGATAATATATTATAATACAAATATACATATTTTAGGTGGTGAAATCGTAACAGCCTAACAATTTGGTATGCAACTTTATTAAATCAATAAAAAAAGTTATGCAAATTGGAAAAATAAATAAAAATATATCTTTTGTTGTTTTAATTAAGGAAATAAATATTTTATATGAATACTCACCTGGAAAAACGCATATTATAATTGTCTAATTTAATCGTAACAGCCTACCAATGTACTTTCTTCTTGACTGTTTGATTGTTTTTTTCTGTGTGCTGATTATAATTGTCTAATTTAATGTAAATTTTTTTTTTTTTAACTTGGAAGGTACAATGGAACATATTACTCCTATAAAGGAAATTGACTCAATCAAGGACAATGCTATAATCTGTAATTTATCATCTTTTAGTTTAATTTTCTAAATATATGTGTGGTTGTCTGTGTGTATCTCTTTAAAAATTCTGCAATTTCATCATTTTATGACCCCCATTTGCGAAGTTGAGTATTTATTTCCAAAAATGCGAAACTCCAGGGACAATATTTGAAAATTTCTGTTTTCTTCCCCAATTCGCATTCTACTGTGAAATACTTCGCATCTTCATTCTTACACCCTTCGCATCCCTTCGCATTAATCACCTTCGCATTTTAACCTAATTAATCAAATGCAAACCACAAAATTTTCATTCCAGATGCGAACACAGTTTAGTTCTTGAACTCTAAACTTGCGAAATCAAAAATTCATATGTTGAACCCATATGCGAATATTAACCCAATTGACTTCAAATTGATTCACAGATGCAAACACTCGATTGTTTTACTTTCGCAAAATGAGCATCAACAACTCCACAATCGAGTTTTTAAATTCTTGCAAACAACAATTTCACAGTCCTTGACTTCGCGTTTTTCTTCACGAATCATCCCTCAATCATCAATCCAATTGCGAATCAAAACTCATATGTTCTTGCTTTATCGATTCATCGACTACACTCATACAAATGCGAACAATACTCAATTTCAAAATCGATTGAAACTTATAGCAAAGCTAAATCCAACTTCGCATTCAAAGCACACAAGTGTTATTGATTTCATTCATGAAATACTAACAAGATAATATATTATAATACAAATATACATATTTTAGGTGGTGAAATCGTAACAGCCTAACAATTTGGTATGCAACTTTATTAAATCAATAAAAAAAAGTTATGCAAATTGGACAAATAAATAAAAATATATCTTTTGTTGTTTTAATTAAGGAAATAAATATTTTATATGAATACTCACCTGGAAAAACGCATATTATAATTGTCTAATTTAATCGTAACAGCCTACCAATGTACTTTCTTCTCGACTGTTTGATTGTTTTTTTCTGTGTGCTGATTATAATTGTCTAATTTAATGTAAATTTTTTTTTTTTTTAACTTGCAAGGTACAATGGAACATATTACTCCTATAAAGGAAATTGACTCAATCAAGGACAATGCTATAATCTGTAATTTATCATCTTTTAGTTTAATTTTCTAAATATATGTGTGGTTGTCTGTGTGTATCTCTTTAAAAATTCTGCAATTTCATCATTTTATGACCCCCATTTGCGAAGTTGAGTATTTATTTCCAAAAATGCGAAACTCCAGGGACAATATTTGAAAATTTCTGTTTTCTTCCCCAATTCGCATTCTACTGTGAAATACTTCGCATCTTCATTCTTACACCCTTCGCATCCCTTCGCATTAATCACCTTCGCATTTTAACCTAATTAATCAAATGCAAACCACAAAATTTTCATTCCAGATGCGAACACAGTTTAGTTCTTGAACTCTAAACTTGCGAAATCAAAAATTCATATGTTGAACCCATATGCGAATATTAACCCAATTGACTTCAAATTGATTCACAGATGCAAACACTCGATTGTTTTACTTTCGCAAAATGAGCATCAACAACTCCACAATCGAGTTTTTAAATTCTTGCAAACAACAATTTCACAGTCCTTGACTTCGCGTTTTTCTTCACGAATCATCCCTCAATCATCAATCCAATTGCGAATCAAAACTCATATGTTCTTGCTTTATCGATTCATCGACTACACTCATACAAATGCGAACAATACTCAATTTCAAAATCGATTGAAACTTATAGCAAAGCTAAATCCAACTTCGCATTCAAAGCACACAAGTCTTATTGATTGCATTCATGAAATACTAACAAGATAATATATTATAATACAAATATACATATTTTAGGTGGTGAAATCGTAACAGCCTAACAATTTGGTATGCAACTTTATTAAATCAATAAAAAAAGTTATGCAAATTGGAAAAATAAATAAAAATATATCTTTTGTTGTTTTAATTAAGGAAATAAATATTTTATATGAATACTCACCTGGAAAAACGCATATTATAATTGTCTAATTTAATCGTAACAGCCTACCAATGTACTTTCTTCTTGACTGTTTGATTGTTTTCTTCTGTGTGCTGATTATAATTGTCTAATTTAATGTAAATTTTTTTTTTTTAACTTGCAAGGTACAATGGAACATATTACTCCTATAAAGGAAATTGACTCAATCAAGGACAATGCTATAATCTGTAATTTATCATCTTTTAGTTTAATTTTCTAAATATATGTGTGGTTGTCTGTGTGTATCTCTTTAAAAATTCTGCAATTTCATCATTTTATGACCCCCATTTGCGAAGTTGAGTATTTATTTCCAAAAATGCGAAACTCCAGGGACAATATTTGAAAATTTCTGTTTTCTTCCCCAATTCGCATTCTACTGTGAAATACTTCGCATCTTCATTCTTACACCCTTCGCATCCATTCGCATTAATCACCTTCGCATTTTAACCTAATTAATCAAATGCAAACCACAAAATTTTCATTCCAGATGCGAACACAGTTTAGTTCTTGAACTCTAAACTTGCGAAATCAAAAATTCATATGTTGAACCCATATGCGAATATTAACCCAATTGACTTCAAATTGATTCACAGATGCAAACACTCGATTGTTTTACTTTCGCAAAATGAGCATCAACAACTCCACAATCGAGTTCTTAAATTCTTGCAAACAACAATTTCACAGTTCTTGACTTCGCGTTTTTCTTCACGAATCATCCCTCAATCATCAATCCAATTGCGAATCAAAACTCATATGTTGTTGCTTTATCGATTCATCGACTACTCATACAAATGCGAACAATACTCAATTTCAAAATCGATTGAAACTTATAGCAAAGCTAAATCCAACTTCGCATTCAAAGCACACAAGTGTTATTGATTGCATTCATCATTTTATGACCCCCATTTGCGAAGTTGAGTATTTATTTCCAAAAATGCGAAACTCCAGGGACAATATTTGAAAATTTCTGTTTTCTTCCCCAATTCGCATTCTACTGTGAAATACTTCGCATCTTCATTCTTACACCCTTCGCATCCCTTCGCATCCCTTCGCATTTTAACCTAATTAATCAAATGCAAACCACAAAATTTTCATTGCAGATGCGAACACAGTTTAGTTCTTGAACTCTAAACTTGCGAAATCAAAAATTCATATGTTGAACCCATATGCGAATATTAACCCAATTGACTTCAAATTGATTCACAGATGCAAACACTCGATTGTTTTACTTTCGCAAAACGAGCATCAACAACTCCACAATCGAGTTTTTAAATTCTTGCAAACAACAATTTCACAGTCCTTGACTTCGCGTTTTTCTTCACGAATCATCCCTCAATCATCAATCCAATTGCGAATCAAAACTCATATGTTCTTGCTTTATCGATTCATCGACTACACTCATACAAATGCGAACAATACTCAATTTCAAAATCGATTGAAACTTATAGCAAAGCTAAATCCAACTTCGCATTCAAAGCACACAAGTGTTATTGATTGCATTCATGAAATACTAACAAGATAATATATTATAATACAAATATACATATTTTAGGTGGTGAAATCGTAACAGCCTAACAATTTGGTATGCAACTTTATTAAATCAATAAAAAAAAGTTATGCAAATTGGACAAATAAATAAAAATATATCTTTTGTTGTTTTAATTAAGGAAATAAATATTTTATATGAATACTCACCTGGAAAAACGCATATTATAATTGTCTAATTTAATCGTAACAGCCTACCAATGTACTTTCTTCTCGACTGTTTGATTGTTTTTTTCTGTGTGCTGATTATAATTGTCTAATTTAATGTAAATTTTTTTTTTTTTTTTTTAACTTGCAAGGTACAATGGAACATATTACTCCTATAAAGGAAATTGACTCAATCAAGGACAATGCTATAATCTGTAATTTATCATCTTTTAGTTTAATTTTCTAAATATATGTGTGGTTGTCTGTGTGTATCTCTTTAAAAATTCTGCAATTTCATCATTTTATGACCCCCATTTGCGAAGTTGAGTATTTATTTCCAAAAATGCGAAACTCCAGGGACAATATTTGAAAATTTCTGTTTTCTTCCCCAATTCGCATTCTACTGTGAAATACTTCGCATCTTCATTCTTACACCCTTCGCATCCCTTCGCATTAATCACCTTCGCATTTTAACCTAATTAATCAAATGCAAACCACAAAATTTTCATTCCAGATGCGAACACAGTTTAGTTCTTGAACTCTAAACTTGCGAAATCAAAAATTCATATGTTGAACCCATATGCGAATATTAACCCAATTGACTTCAAATTGATTCACAGATGCAAACACTCGATTGTTTTACTTTCGCAAAATGAGCATCAACAACTCCACAATCGAGTTTTTAAATTCTTGCAAACAACAATTTCACAGTCCTTGACTTCGCGTTTTTCTTCACGAATCATCCCTCAATCATCAATCCAATTGCGAATCAAAACTCATATGTTCTTGCTTTATCGATTCATCGACTACACTCATACAAATGCGAACAATACTCAATTTCAAAATCGATTGAAACTTATAGCAAAGCTAAATCCAACTTCGCATTCAAAGCACACAAGTCTTATTGATTGCATTCATGAAATACTAACAAGATAATATATTATAATACAAATATACATATTTTAGGTGGTGAAATCGTAACAGCCTAACAATTTGGTATGCAACTTTATTAAATCAATAAAAAAAGTTATGCAAATTGGAAAAATAAATAAAAATATATCTTTTGTTGTTTTAATTAAGGAAATAAATATTTTATATGAATACTCACCTGGAAAAACGCATATTATAATTGTCTAATTTAATCGTAACAGCCTACCAATGTACTTTCTTCTTGACTGTTTGATTGTTTTCTTCTGTGTGCTGATTATAATTGTCTAATTTAATGTAAATTTTTTTTTTTTTAACTTGCAAGGTACAATGGAACATATTACTCCTATAAAGGAAATTGACTCAATCAAGGACAATGCTATAATCTGTAATTTATCATCTTTTAGTTTAATTTTCTAAATATATGTGTGGTTGTCTGTGTGTATCTCTTTAAAAATTCTGCAATTTCATCATTTTATGACCCCCATTTGCGAAGTTGAGTATTTATTTCCAGAAATGCGAAACTCCAGGGACAATATTTGAAAATTTCTGTTTTCTTCCCCAATTCGCATTCTACTGTGAAATACTTCGCATCTTCATTCTTACACCCTTCGCATCCCTTCGCATTAATCACCTTCGCATTTTAACCTAATTAATCAAATGCAAACCACAAAATTTTCATTCCAGATGCGAACACAGTTTAGTTCTTGAACTCTAAACTTGCGAAATCAAAAATTCATATGTTGAACCCATATGCGAATATTAACCCAATTGACTTCAAATTGATTCACAGATGCAAACACTCGATTGTTTTACTTTCGCAAAATGAGCATCAACAACTCCACAATCGAGTTTTTAAATTCTTACAAACAACAATTTCACAGTCCTTGACTTCGCGTTTTTCTTCACGAATCATCCCTCAATCATCAATCCAATTGCGAATCAAAACTCATATGTTCTTGCTTTATCGATTCATCGACTACACTCATACAAATGCGAACAATACTCAATTTCAAAATCGATTGAAACTTATAGCAAAGCTAAATCCAACTTCGCATTCAAAGCACACAAGTGTTATTGATTGCATTCATGAAATAGAAACAAGATAATATATTATAATACAAATATACATATTTTAGATGGTGAAATCGTAACAGCCTAACAATTTGGTATGCAACTTTATGAAATCAATAAAAAAAAGTTATGCAAATTGGACAAATAAATAAAAATATATCTTTTGTTGTTTTAATTAAGGAAATAAATATTTTATATGAATACTCACCTGGAAAAACGCATATTATAATTGTCTAATTTAATCGTAACAGCCTACCAATGTACTTTCTTCTTGACTGTTTGATTGTTTTTTTCTGTGTGCTGATTATAATTGTCTAATTTAATGTAAATTTTTTTTTTTTTTTTAACTTGCAAGGTACAATGGAACATATTACTCCTATAAAGGAAATTGACTCAATCAAGGACAATGCTATAATCTGTAATTTATCATCTTTTAGTTTAATTTTCTAAATATATGTGTGGTTGTCTGTGTGTATCTCTTTAAAAATTCTGCAATTTCATCATTTTATGACCCCCATTTGCGAAGTTGAGTATTTATTTCCAAAAATGCGAAACTCCAGGGACAATATTTGAAAATTTATGTTTTCTTCCCCAATTCGCATTCTACTGTGAAATACTTCGCATCTTCATTCTTACACCCTTCGCATCCCTTCGCATTAATCACCTTCGCATTTTAACCTAATTAATCAAATGCAAACCACAAAATTTTCATTCCAGATGCGAACACAGTTTAGTTCTTGAACTCTAAACTTGCGAAATCAAAAATTCATATGTTGAACCCATATGCGAATATTAACCCAATTGACTTCAAATTGATTCACAGATGCAAACACTCGATTGTTTTACTTTCGCAAAATGAGCATCAACAACTCCACAATCGAGTTTTTAAATTCTTGCAAACAACAATTTCACAGTTCTTAACTTCGCGTTTTTCTTCACGAATCATCCCTCAATCATCAATCCAATTGCGAATCAAAACTCATATGTTGTTGCTTTATCGATTCATCGACTACTAATGCAAATGCGAACAATACTCAATTTCAAAATCGATTGAAACTTATAGCGAAGCTAAATCCAACTTCGCATTCAAAGCATACAAGTGTTATTGATTGCAATCATCATTTTATGACCCCCATTTGCGAAGTTGAGTATTTATTTCCAAAAATGCGAAACTCCAGGGACAATATTTGAAAATTTCTGTTTTCTTCCCCAATTCGCATTCTACTGTGAAATACTTCGCATCTTCATTCTTACACCCTTCGCATCCCTTCGCATTTTAACCTAATTAATCAAATGCAAACCACAAAATTTTCATTCCAGATGCGAACACAGTTTAGTTCTTGAACTCTAAACTTGCGAAATCAAAAATTCATATGTTGAACCCATATGCGAATATTAACCCAATTGACTTCAAATTGATTCACAGATGCAAACACTCGATTGTTTTACTTTCGCAAAATGAGCATCAACAACTCCACAATCGAGTTTTTAAATTCTTGCAAACAACAATTTCACAGTCCTTGACTTCGCGTTTTTCTTCACGAATCATCCCTCAATCATCAATCCAATTGCGAATCAAAACTCATATGTTCTTGCTTTATCGATTCATCGACTACACTCATACAAATGCGAACAATACTCAATTTCAAAATCGATTGAAACTTATAGCAAAGCTAAATCCAACTTCGCATTCAAAGCACACAAGTGTTATTGATTGCATTCATGAAATACTAACAAGATAATATATTATAATACAAATATACATATTTTAGGTGGTGAAATCGTAACAGCCTAACAATTTGGTATGCAACTTTATTAAATCAATAAAAAAAAGTTATGCAAATTGGACAATTAAATAAAAATATATCTTTTGTTGTTTTAATTAAGGAAATAAATATTTTATATGAATACTCACCTGGAAAAACGCATATTATAATTGTCTAATTTAATCGTAACAGCCTACCAATGTACTTTCTTCTTGACTGTTTGATTGTTTTTTTCTGTGTGCTGATTATAATTGTCTAATTTAATGTAAATTTTTTTTTTTTTTTTTAACTTGCAAGGTACAATGGAACATATTACTCCTATAAAGGAAATTGACTCAATCAAGGACAATGCTATAATCTGTAATTTATCATCTTTTAGTTTAATTTTCTAAATATATGTGTGGTTGTCTGTGTGTATCTCTTTAAAAATTCTGCAATTTCATCATTTTATGACCCCCATTTGCGAAGTTGAGTATTTATTTCCAAAAATGCGAAACTCCAGGGACAATATTTGAAAATTTCTGTTTTCTTCCCCAATTCGCATTCTACTGTGAAATACTTCGCATCTTCATTCTTACACCCTTCGCATCCCTTCGCATTAATCACCTTTTCATATTAACCTAATTAATCAAATGCAAACCACAAAATTTTCATTCCAGATGCGAACACAGTTTAGTTCTTGAACTCTAAACTTGCGAAATCAAAAATTCATATGTAGAACCCATATGCGAATATTAACCCAATTGACTTCAAATTGATTCACAGATGCAAACACTCGATTGTTTTACTTTCGCAAAATGAGCATCAACAACTCCACAATCGAGTTTTTAAATTCTTGCAAACAACAATTTCACAGTTCTTGACTTCGCGTTTTTCTTCACGAATCATCCCTCAATCATCAATCCAATTGCGAATCAAAACTCATATGTTGTTGCTTTATCGATTCATCGACTACTCATGCAAATGCGAACAATACTCAATTTCAAAATCGATTGAAACTTATAGCGAAGCTAAATCCAACTTCGCATTCAAAGCATACAAGTGTTATTGATTGCAATCATCATTTTATGACCCCCATTTGCGAAGTTGAGTATTTATTTCCAAAAATGCGAAACTCCAGGGACAATATTTGAAAATTTCTGTTTTCTTCCCCAATTCGCATTCTACTGTGAAATACTTCGCATCTTCATTCTTACACCCTTCGCATCCCTTCGCATTTTAACCTAATTAATCAAATGCAAACCACAAAATTTTCATTCCAGATGCGAACACAGTTTAGTTCTTGAACTCTAAACTTGCGAAATCAAAAATTCATATGTTGAACCCATATGCGAATATTAACCCAATTGACTTCAAATTGATTCACAGATGCAAACACTCGATTGTTTTACTTTCGCAAAATGAGCATCAACAACTCCACAATCGAGTTTTTAAATTCTTGCAAACAACAATTTCACAGTCCTTGACTTCGCGTTTTTCTTCACGAATCATCCCTCAATCATCAATCCAATTGCGAATCAAAACTCATATGTTCTTGCTTTATCGATTCATCGACTACACTCATACAAATGCGAACAATACTCAATTTCAAAATCGATTGAAACTTATAGCAAAGCTAAATCCAACTTCGCATTCAAAGCACACAAGTGTTATTGATTGCATTCATGAAATACTAACAAGATAATATATTATAATACAAATATACATATTTTAGGTGGTGAAATCGTAACAGCCTAACAATTTGGTATGCAACTTTATTAAATCAATAAAAAAAAGTTATGCAAATTGGACAATTAAATAAAAATATATCTTTTGTTGTTTTAATTAAGGAAATAAATATTTTATATGAATACTCACCTGGAAAAACGCATATTATAATTGTCTAATTTAATCGTAACAGCCTACCAATGTACTTTCTTCTTGACTGTTTGATTGTTTTTTTCTGTGTGCTGATTATAATTGTCTAATTTAATGTAAATTTTTTTTTTTTTTTTAACTTGCAAGGTACAATGGAACATATTACTCCTATAAAGGAAATTGACTCAATCAAGGACAATGCTATAATCTGTAATTTATCATCTTTTAGTTTAATTTTCTAAATATATGTGTGGTTGTCTGTGTGTATCTCTTTAAAAATTCTGCAATTTCATCATTTTATGACCCCCATTTGCGAAGTTGAGTATTTATTTCCAAAAATGCGAAACTCCAGGGACAATATTTGAAAATTTCTGTTTTCTTCCCCAATTCGCATTCTACTGTGAAATACTTCGCATCTTCATTCTTACACCCTTCGCATCCCTTCGCATTAATCACCTTTTCATATTAACCTAATTAATCAAATGCAAACCACAAAATTTTCATTCCAGATGCGAACACAGTTTAGTTCTTGAACTCTAAACTTGCGAAATCAAAAATTCATATGTAGAACCCATATGCGAATATTAACCCAATTGACTTCAAATTGATTCACAGATGCAAACACTCGATTGTTTTACTTTCGCAAAATGAGCATCAACAACTCCACAATCGAGTTTTTAAATTCTTGCGAACAACAATTTCACAGTCCTTGACTTCGCGTTTTTCTTCACGAATCATCCCTCAATCATCAATCCAATTGCGAATCAAAACTCATATGTTCTTGCTTTATCGATTCATCGACTACACTCATACAAATGCGAACAATACTCAATTTCAAAATCGATTGAAACTTATAGCAAAGCTAAATCCAACTTCGCATTCAAAGCACACAAGTGTTATTGATTGCATTCATGAAATACTAACAAGATAATATATTATAATACAAATATACATATTTTAGGTGGTGAAATCGTAACAACCTAACAATTTGGTATGCAACTTTATGAAATCAATAAAAAAAAGTTATGCAAATTGGACAAATAAATAAAAATATATCTTTTGTTGTTTTAATTAAGGAAATAAATATTTTATATGAATACTCACCTGGAAAAACGCATATTATAATTGTCTAATTTAATCGTAACAGCCTACCAATGTACTTTCTTCTTGACTGTTTGATTGTTTTTTTCTGTGTGCTGATTATAATTGTCTAATTTAATGTAAATTTTTTTTTTTTTTTAACTTGCAAGGTACAATGGAACATATTACTCCTATAAAGGAAATTGACTCAATCAAGGACAATGCTATAATCTGTAATTTATCATCTTTTAGTTTAATTTTCTAAATATATGTGTGGTTGTCTGTGTGTATCTCTTTAAAAATTCTGCAATTTCATCATTTTATGACCCCCATTTGCGAAGTTGAGTATTTATTTCCAAAAATGCGAAACTCCAGGGACAATATTTGAAAATTTCTGTTTTCTTCCCCAATTCGCATTCTACTGTGAAATACTTCGCATCTTCATTCTTACACCCTTCGCATCCCTTCGCATTAATCACCTTCGCATTTTAACCTAATTAATCAAATGCAAACCACAAAATTTTCATTCCAGATGCGAACACAGTTTAGTTCTTGAACTCTAAACTTGCGAAATCAAAAATTCATATGTTGAACCCATATGCGAATATTAACCCAATTGACTTCAAATTGATTCACAGATGCAAACACTCGATTGTTTTACTTTCGCAAAATGAGCATCAACAACTCCACAATCGAGTTTTTAAATTCTTGCAAACAACAATTTCACAGTTCTTGACTTCGCTTTTTTCTTCACGAATCATCCCTCAATCATCAATCCAATTGCGAATCAAAACTCATATGTTGTTGCTTTATCGATTCATCGACTACTCATGCAAATGCGAACAATACTCAATTTCAAAATCAATTGAAACTTATAGCGAAGCTAAATCCAACTTCGCATTCAAAGCATACAAGTGTTATTGATTGCAATCATCATTTTATGACCCCCATTTGCGAAGTTGAGTATTTATTTCCAAAAATGCGAAACTCCAGGGACAATATTTGAAAATTTCTGTTTTCTTCCCCAATTCGCATTCTACTGTGAAATACTTCGCATCTTCATTCTTACACCCTTCGCATCCCTTCGCATTTTAACCTAATTAATCAAATGCAAACCACAAAATTTTCATTCCAGATGCGAACACAGTTTAGTTCTTGAACTCTAAACTTGCGAAATCAAAAATTCATATGTTGAACCCATATGCGAATATTAACCCAATTGACTTCAAATTGATTCACAGATGCAAACACTCGATTGTTTTACTTTCGCAAAATGAGCATCAACAACTCCACAATCTAGTTTTTAAATTCTTGCAAACAACAATTTCACAGTCCTTGACTTCGCGTTTTTCTTCACGAATCATCCCTCAATCATCAATCCAATTGCGAATCAAAACTCATATGTTTTTGCTTTATCGATTCATCGACTACACTCATACAAATGCGAACAATACTCAATTTCAAAATCGATTGAAACTTATAGCAAAGCTAAATCCAACTTCGCATTCAAAGCACACAAGTGTTATTGATTGCATTCATGAAATACTAACAAGATAATATATTATAATACAAATATACATATTTTAGGTGGTGAAATCGTAACAGCCTAACAATTTGGTATGCAACTTTATTAAATCAATAAAAAAAAGTTATGCAAATTGGACAATTAAATAAAAATATATCTTTTGTTGTTTTAATTAAGGAAATAAATATTTTATATGAATACTCACCTGGAAAAACGCATATTATAATTGTCTAATTTAATCGTAACAGCCTACCAATGTACTTTCTTCTTGACTGTTTGATTGTTTTTTTCTGTGTGCTGATTATAATTGTCTAATTTAATGTAAATTTTTTTTTTTTTTTTTAACTTGCAAGGTACAATGGAACATATTACTCCTATAAAGGAAATTGACTCAATCAAGGACAATGCTATAATCTGTAATTTATCATCTTTTAGTTTAATTTTCTAAATATATGTGTGGTTGTCTGTGTGTATCTCTTTAAAAATTCTGCAATTTCATCATTTTATGACCCCCATTTGCGAAGTTGAGTATTTATTTCCAAAAATGCGAAACTCCAGGGACAATATTTGAAAATTTCTGTTTTCTTCCCCAATTCGCATTCTACTGTGAAATACTTCGCATCTTCATTCTTACACCCTTCGCATCCCTTCGCATTAATCACCTTTTCATATTAACCTAATTAATCAAATGCAAACCACAAAATTTTCATTCCAGATGCGAACACAGTTTAGTTCTTGAACTCTAAACTTGCGAAATCAAAAATTCATATGTTGAACCCATATGCGAATATTAACCCAATTGACTTCAAATTGATTCACAGATGCAAACACTCGATTGTTTTACTTTCGCAAAATGAGCATCAACAACTCCACAATCGAGTTTTTAAATTCTTGCGAACAACAATTTCACAGTCCTTGACTTCGCGTTTTTCTTCACGAATCATCCCTCAATCATCAATCCAATTGCGAATCAAAACTCATATGTTCTTGCTTTATCGATTCATCGACTACACTCATACAAATGCGAACAATACTCAATTTCAAAATCGATTGAAACTTATAGCAAAGCTAAATCCAACTTCGCATTCAAAGCACACAAGTGTTATTGATTGCATTCATGAAATACTAACAAGATAATATATTATAATACAAATATACATATTTTAGGTGGTGAAATCGTAACAGCCTAACAATTTGGTATGCAACTTTATGAAATCAATAAAAAAAAGTTATGCAAATTGGACAAATAAATAAAAATATATCTTTTGTTGTTTTAATTAAGGAAATAAATATTTTATATGAATACTCACCTGGAAAAACGCATATTATAATTGTCTAATTTAATCGTAACAGCCTACCAATGTACTTTCTTCTTGACTGTTTGATTGTTTTTTTCTGTGTGCTGATTATAATTGTCTAATTTAATGTAAATTTTTTTTTTTTTTTAACTTGCAAGGTACAATGGAACATATTACTCCTATAAAGGAAATTGACTCAATCAAGGACAATGCTATAATCTGTAATTTATCATCTTTTAGTTTAATTTTCTAAATATATGTGTGGTTGTCTATGTGTGTATCTCTTTAAAAATTCTGCAATTTCATCATTTTATGACCCCCATTTGCGAAGTTGAGTATTTATTTCCAAAAATGCGAAACTCCAGGGACAATATTTGAAAATTTCTGTTTTCTTCCCCAATTCGCATTCTACTGTGAAATACTTCGCATCTTCATTCTTACACCCTTCGCATCCCTTCGCATTAATCACCTTCGCATTTTAACCTAATTAATCAAATGCAAACCACAAAATTTTCATTCCAGATGCGAACACAGTTTAGTTCTTGAACTCTAAACTTGCGAAATCAAAAATTCATATGTTGAACCCATATGCGAATATTAACCCAATTAACTTCAAATTGATTCACAGATGCAAACACTCGATTGTTTTACTTTCGCAAAATGAGCATCAACAACTCCACAATCGAGTTTTTAAATTCTTGCAAACAACAATTTCACAGTCCTTGACTTCGCGTTTTTCTTCACGAATCATCCCTCAATCATCAATCCAATTGCGAATCAAAACTCATATGTTCTTGCTTTATCGATTCATCGACTACACTCATACAAATGCGAACAATACTCAATTTCAAAATCGATTGAAACTTATAGCAAAGCTAAATCCAACTTCGCATTCAAAGCACACAAGTGTTATTGATTGCATTCATGAAATACTAACAAGATAATATATTATAATACAAATATACATATTTTAGGTGGTGAAATCGTAACAGCCTAACAATTTGGTATGCAACTTTATTAAATCTATAAAAAAAAGTTATGCAAATTGGACAAATAAATAAAAATATATCTTTTGTTGTTTTAATTAAGGAAATAAATATTTTATATGAATACTCACCTGGAAAAACGCATATTATAATTGTCTAATTTAATCGTAACAGCCTACCAATGTACTTTCTTCTTGACTGTTTGATTGTTTTTTTCTGTGTGCTGATTATAATTGTCTAATTTAATGTAAATTTTTTTTTTTTTTTTAACTTGCAAGGTACAATGGAACATATTACTCCTATAAAGGAAATTGACTCAATCAAGGACAATGCTATAATCTGTAATTTATCATCTTTTAGTTTAATTTTCTAAATATATGTGTGGTTGTCTGTGTGTATCTCTTTAAAAATTCTGCAATTTCATCATTTTATGACCCCCATTTGCGAAGTTGAGTATTTATTTCCAAAAATGCGAAACTCCAGGGACAATATTTGAAAATTTCTGTTTTCTTCCCCAATTCGCATTCTACTGTGAAATACTTCGCATCTTCATTCTTACACCCTTCGCATCCCTTCGCATTAATCACCTTTTCATATTAACCTAATTAATCAAATGCAAACCACAAAATTTTCATTCCAGATGCGAACACAGTTTAGTTCTTGAACTCTAAACTTGCGAAATCAAAAATTCATATGTTGAACCCATATGCGAATATTAACCCAATTGACTTCAAATTGATTCACAGATGCAAACACTCGATTGTTTTACTTTCGCAAAATGAGCATCAACAACTCCACAATCGAGTTTTTAAATTCTTGCGAACAACAATTTCACAGTCCTTGACTTCGCGTTTTTCTTCACGAATCATCCCTCAATCATCAATCCAATTGCGAATCAAAACTCATATGTTCTTGCTTTATCGATTCATCGACTACACTCATACAAATGCGAACAATACTCAATTTCAAAATCGATTGAAACTTATAGCAAAGCTAAATCCAACTTCGCATTCAAAGCACACAAGTGTTATTGATTGCATTCATGAAATACTAACAAGATAATATATTATAATACAAATATACATATTTTAGGTGGTGAAATCGTAACAGCCTAACAATTTGGTATGCAACTTTATGAAATCAATAAAAAAAAGTTATGCAAATTGGACAAATAAATAAAAATATATCTTTTGTTGTTTTAATTAAGGAAATAAATATTTTATATGAATACTCACCTGGAAAAACGCATATTATAATTGTCTAATTTAATCGTAACAGCCTACCAATGTACTTTCTTCTTGACTGTTTGATTGTTTTTTTCTGTGTGCTGATTATAATTGTCTAATTTAATGTAAATTTTTTTTTTTTTTAACTTGCAAGGTACAATGGAACATATTACTCCTATAAAGGAAATTGACTCAATCAAGGACAATGCTATAATCTGTAATTTATCATCTTTTAGTTTAATTTTCTAAATATATGTGTGGTTGTCTATGTGTGTATCTCTTTAAAAATTCTGCAATTTCATCATTTTATGACCCCCATTTGCGAAGTTGAGTATTTATTTCCAAAAATGCGAAACTCCAGGGACAATATTTGAAAATTTCTGTTTTCTTCCCCAATTCGCATTCTACTGTGAAATACTTCGCATCTTCATTCTTACACCCTTCGCATCCCTTCGCATTAATCACCTTCGCATTTTAACCTAATTAATCAAATGCAAACCACAAAATTTTCATTCCAGATGCGAACACAGTTTAGTTCTTGAACTCTAAACTTGCGAAATCAAAAATTCATATGTTGAACCCATATGCGAATATTAACCCAATTAACTTCAAATTGATTCACAGATGCAAACACTCGATTGTTTTACTTTCGCAAAATGAGCATCAACAACTCCACAATCGAGTTTTTAAATTCTTGCAAACAACAATTTCACAGTCCTTGACTTCGCGTTTTTCTTCACGAATCATCCCTCAATCATCAATCCAATTGCGAATCAAAACTCATATGTTCTTGCTTTATCGATTCATCGACTACACTCATACAAATGCGAACAATACTCAATTTCAAAATCGATTGAAACTTATAGCAAAGCTAAATCCAACTTCGCATTCAAAGCACACAAGTGTTATTGATTGCATTCATGAAATACTAACAAGATAATATATTATAATACAAATATACATATTTTAGGTGGTGAAATCGTAACAGCCTAACAATTTGGTATGCAACTTTATGAAATCAATAAAAAAAAGTTATGCAAATTGGACAAATAAATAAAAATATATCTTTTGTTGTTTTAATTAAGGAAATAAATATTTTATATGAATACTCACCTGGAAAAACGCATATTATAATTGTCTAATTTAATCGTAACAGCCTACCAATGTACTTTCTTCTTGACTGTTTGATTGTTTTTTTCTGTGTGCTGATTATAATTGTCTAATTTAATGTAATTTTTTTTTTTTTTTTAACTTGCAAGGTACAATGGAACATATTACTCCTATAAAGGAAATTGACTCAATCAAGGACAATGCTATAATCTGTAATTTATCATCTTTTAGTTTAATTTTCTAAATATATGTGTGGTTGTCTGTGTGTATCTCTTTAAAAATTCTGCAATTTCATCATTTTATGACCCCCATTTGCGAAGTTGAGTATTTATTTCCAAAAATGCGAAACTCCAGGGACAATATTTGAAAATTTCTGTTTTCTTCCCCAATTCGCATTCTACTGTGAAATACTTCGCATCTTCATTCTTACACCCTTCGCATCCCTTCGCATTAATCACCTTTTCATATTAACCTAATTAATCAAATGAAAACCACAAAATTTTCATTCCAGATGCGAACACAGTTTAGTTCTTGAACTCTAAACTTGCGAAATCAAAAATTCATATGTTGAACCCATATGCGAATATTAACCCAATTGACTTCAAATTGATTCACAGATGCAAACACTCGATTGTTTTACTTTCGCAAAATGAGCATCAACAACTCCACAATCGAGTTTTTAAATTCTTGCAAACAACAATTTCACAGTCCTTGACTTCGCGTTTTTCTTCACGAATCATCCCTCAATCATCAATCCAATTGCGAATCAAAACTCATATGTTCTTGCTTTATCGATTCATCGACTACACTCATACAAATGCGAACAATACTCAATTTCAAAATCGATTGAAACTTATAGCAAAGCTAAATCCAACTTCGCATTCAAAGCACACAAGTGTTATTGATTGCATTCATGAAATACTAACAAGATAATATATTATAATACAAATATACATATTTTAGGTGGTGAAATCGTAACAGCCTAACAATTTGGTATGCAACTTTATGAAATCAATAAAAAAAAGTTATGCAAATTGGACAAATAAATAAAAATATATCTTTTGTTGTTTTAATTAAGGAAATAAATATTTTATATGAATACTCACCTGGAAAAACGCATATTATAATTGTCTAATTTAATCGTAACAGCCTACCAATGTACTTTCTTCTTGACTGTTTGATTGTTTTTTTCTGTGTGCTGATTATAATTGTCTAATTTAATGTAAATTTTTTTTTTTTTTTTTTAACTTGCAAGGTACAATGGAACATATTACTCCTATAAAGGAAATTGACTCAATCAAGGACAATGCTATAATCTGTAATTTATCATCTTTTAGTTTAATTTTCTAAATATATGTGTGGTTGTCTGTGTGTATCTCTTTAAAAATTCTGCAATTTCATCATTTTATGACCCCCATTTGCGAAGTTGAGTATTTATTTCCAAAAATGCGAAACTCCAGGGACAATATTTGAAAATTTCTGTTTTCTTCCCCAATTCGCATTCTACTGTGAAATACTTCGCATCTTCATTCTTACACCCTTCGCATCCCTTCGCATTAATCACCTTTTCATATTAACCTAATTAATCAAATGCAAACCACAAAATTTTCATTCCAGATGCGAACACAGTTTAGTTCTTGAACTCTAAACTTGCGAAATCAAAAATTCATATGTTGAACCCATATGCGAATATTAACCCAATTGACTTCAAATTGATTCACAGATGCAAACACTCGATTGTTTTACTTTCGCAAAATGAGCATCAACAACTCCACAATCGAGTTTTTAAATTCTTGCAAACAACAATTTCACAGTCCTTGACTTCGCGTTTTTCTTCACGAATCATCCCTCAATCATCAATCCAATTGCGAATCAAAACTCATATGTTCTTGCTTTATCGATTCATCGACTACACTCATACAAATGCGAACAATACTCAATTTCAAAATCGATTGAAACTTATAGCAAAGCTAAATCCAACTTCGCATTCAAAGCACACAAGTGTTATTGATTGCATTCATGAAATACTAACAAGATAATATATTATAATACAAATATACATATTTTAGGTGGTGAAATCGTAACAGCCTAACAATTTGGTATGCAACTTTATGAAATCAATAAAAAAAAGTTATGCAAATTGGACAAATAAATAAAAATATATCTTTTGTTGTTTTAATTAAGGAAATAAATATTTTATATGAATACTCACCTGGAAAAACGCATATTATAATTGTCTAATTTAATCGTAACAGCCTACCAATGTACTTTCTTCTTGACTGTTTGATTGTTTTTTTCTGTGTGCTGATTATAATTGTCTAATTTAATGTAAATTTTTTTTTTTAACTTGCAAGGTACAATGGAACATATTACTCCTATAAAGGAAATTGACTCAATCAAGGACAATGCTATAATCTGTAATTTATCATCTTTTAGTTTAATTTTCTAAATATATGTGTGGTTGTCTATGTGTGTATCTCTTTAAAAATTCTGCAATTTCATCATTTTATGACCCCCATTTGCGAAGTTGAGTATTTATTTCCAAAAATGCGAAACTCCAGGGACAATATTTGAAAATTTCTGTTTTCTTCCCCAATTCGCATTCTACTGTGAAATACTTCGCATCTTCATTCTTACACCCTTCGCATCCCTTCGCATTAATCACCTTCGCATTTTAACCTAATTAATCAAATGCAAACCACAAAATTTTCATTCCAGATGCGAACACAGTTTAGTTCTTGAACTCTAAACTTGCGAAATCAAAAATTCATATGTTGAACCCATATGCGAATATTAACCCAATTGACTTCAAATTGATTCACAGATGCAAACACTCGATTGTTTTACTTTCGCAAAATGAGCATCAACAACTCCACAATCGAGTTTTTAAATTCTTACAAACAACAATTTCACAGTCCTTGACTTCGCGTTTTTCTTCACGAATCATCCCTCAATCATCAATCCAATTGCGAATCAAAACTCATATGTTCTTGCTTTATCGATTCATCGACTACACTCATACAAATGCGAACAATACTCAATTTCAAAATCGATTGAAACTTATAGCAAAGCTAAATCCAACTTCGCATTCAAAGCACACAAGTGTTATTGATTGCATTCATGAAATACAAACAAGATAATATATTATAATACAAATATACATATTTTAGGTGGTGAAATCGTAACAGCCTAACAATTTGGTATGCAACTTTATTAAATCAATAAAAAAAGTTATGCAAATTGGAAAAATAAATAAAAATATATCTTTTGTTGTTTTAATTAAGGAAATAAATATTTTATATGAATACTCACCTGGAAAAACGCATATTATAATTGTCTAATTTAATCGTAACAGCCTACCAATGTACTTTCTTCTTGACTGTTTGATTGTTTTTTTCTGTGTGCTGATTATAATTGTCTAATTTAATGTAAATTTTTTTTTTTTTTAACTTGCAAGGTACAATGGAACATATTACTCCTATAAAGGAAATTGACTCAATCAAGGACAATGCTATAATCTGTAATTTATCATCTTTTAGTTTAATTTTCTAAATATATGTGTGGTTATCTGTGTGTATCTCTTTAAAAATTCTGCAATTTCATCATTTTATGACCCCCATTTGTGAAGTTGAGTATTTATTTCCAAAAATGCGAAACTCCAGGGACAATATTTGAAAATTTCTGTTTTCTTCCCCAATTCGCATTCTACTGTGAAATACTTCGCATCTTCATTCTTACACCCTTCGCATCCCTTCGCATTAATCACCTTCGCATTTTAACCTAATTAATCAAATGCAAACCACAAAATTTTCATTCCAGATGCGAACACAGTTTAGTTCTTGAACTCTAAACTTGCAAAATCAAAAATTCATATGTTGAACCCATATGCGAATATTAACCCAATTGACTTCAAATTGATTCACAGATGCAAACACTCGATTGTTTTACTTTCGCAAAATGAGCATCAACAACTCCACAATCGAGTTTTTAAATTCTTGCAAACAACAATTTCACAGTTCTTGACTTCGCGTTTTTCTTCACGAATCATCCCTCAATCATCAATCCAATTGCGAATCAAAACTCATATGTTGTTGCTTTATCGATTCATCGACTACTCATGCAAATGCGAACAATACTCAATTTCAAAATCGATTGAAACTTATAGCGAAGCTAAAGCCAACTTCGCATTCAAAGCATACAAGTGTTATTGATTGCATTCATCATTTTATGACCCCCATTTGCGAAGTTGAGTATTTATTTCCAAAAATGCGAAACTCCAGGGACAATATTTGAAAATTTCTGTTTTCTTCCCCAATTCGCATTCTACTGTGAAATACTTCGCATCTTCATTCTTACACCCTTCGCATCCCTTCGCATTTTAACCTAATTAATCAAATGCAAACCACAAAATTTTCATTCCAGATGCGAACACAGTTTAGTTCTTGAACTCTAAACTTGCGAAATCAAAAATTCATATGTTGAACCCATATGCGAATATTAACCCAATTGACTTCAAATTGATTCACAGATGCAAACACTCAATTGTTTTACTTTCGCAAAATGAGCATCAACAACTCCACAATCGAGTTTTTAAATTCTTGCAAACAACAATTTCACAGTCCTTGACTTCGCGTTTTTCTTCACGAATCATCCCTCAATCATCAATCCAATTGCGAATCAAAACTCATATGTTCTTGCTTTATCGATTCATCGACTACACTCATACAAATGCGAACAATACTCAATTTCAAAATCGATTGAAACTTATAGCAAAGCTAAATCCAACTTCGCATTCAAAGCACACAAGTGTTATTGATTGCATTCATGAAATACTAACAAGATAATATATTATAATACAAATATACATATTTTAGGTGGTGAAATCGTAACAGCCTAACAATTTGGTATGCAACTTTATTAAATCAATAAAAAAAAGTTATGCAAATTGGACAAATAAATAAAAATATATCTTTTGTTGTTTTAATTAAGGAAATAAATATTTTATATGAATACTCACCTGGAAAAACGCATATTATAATTGTCTAATTTAATCGTAACAGCCTACCAATGTACTTTCTTCTTGACTGTTTGATTGTTTTTTTCTGTGTGCTGATTATAATTGTCTAATTTAATGTAAATTTTTTTTTTTTTTTTTTAACTTGCAAGGTACAATGGAACATATTACTCCTATAAAGGAAATTGACTCAATCAAGGACAATGCTATAATCTGTAATTTATCATCTTTTAGTTTAATTTTCTAAATATATGTGTGGTTGTCTGTGTGTATCTCTTTAAAAATTCTGCAATTTCATCATTTTATGACCCCCATTTGCGAAGTTGAGTATTTATTTCCAAAAATGCGAAACTCCAGGGACAATATTTGAAAATTTCTGTTTTCTTCCCCAATTCGCATTCTACTGTGAAATACTTCGCATCTTCATTCTTACACCCTTCGCATCCCTTCGCATTAATCACCTTCGCATTTTAACCTAATTAATCAAATGCAAACCACAAAATTTTCATTCCAGATGCGAACACAGTTTAGTTCTTGAACTCTAAACTTGCGAAATCAAAAATTCATATGTTGAACCCATATGCGAATATTAACCCAATTGACTTCAAATTGATTCACAGATGCAAACACTCGATTGTTTTACTTTTGCAAAATGAGCATCAACAACTCCACAATCGAGTTTTTAAATTCTTGCAAACAACAATTTCACAGTTCTTGACTTCGCGTTTTTCTTCACGAATCATCCCTCAATCATCAATCCAATTGCGAATCAAAACTCATATGTTGTTGCTTTATCGATTCATCGACTACTCATGCAAATGCGAACAATACTCAATTTCAAAATCGATTGAAACTTATAGCGAAGCTAAATCCAACTTCGCATTCAAAGCATACAAGTGTTATTGATTGCATTCATCATTTTATGACCCCCATTTGCGAAGTTGAGTATTTATTTCCAAAAATGCGAAACTCCAGGGACAATATTTGAAAATTTCTGTTTTCTTCCCCAATTCGCATTCTACTGTGAAATACTTCGCATCTTCATTCTTACACCCTTCGCATCCCTTCGCATTTTAACCTAATTAATCAAATGCAAACCACAAAATTTTCATTCCAGATGCGAACACAGTTTAGTTCTTGAACTCTAAACTTGCGAAATCAAAAATTCATATGTTGAACCCATATGCGAATATTAACCCAATTGACTTCAAATTGATTCACAGATGCAAACACTCGATTGTTTTACTTTCGCAAAATGAGCATCAACAACTCCACAATCGAGTTTTTAAATTCTTGCAAACAACAATTTCACAGTCCTTGACTTCGCGTTTTTCTTCACGAATCATCCCTCAATCATCAATCCAATTGCGAATCAAAACTCATATGTTCTTGCTTTATCGATTCATCGACTACACTCATACAAATGCGAACAATACTCAATTTCAAAATCGATTGAAACTTATAGCAAAGCTAAATCCAACTTCGCATTCAAAGCACACAAGTGTTATTGATTGCATTCATGAAATACTAACAAGATAATATATTATAATACAAATATACATATTTTAGGTGGTGAAATCGTAACAGCCTAACAATTTGGTATGCAACTTTATTAAATCAATAAAAAAAAGTTATGCAAATTGGACAAATAAATAAAAATATATCTTTTGTTGTTTTAATTAAGGAAATAAATATTTTATATGAATACTCACCTGGAAAAACGCATATTATAATTGTCTAATTTAATCGTAACAGCCTACCAATGTACTTTCTTCTTGACTGTTTGATTGTTTTTTTCTGTGTGCTGATTATAATTGTCTAATTTAATGTAATTTTTTTTTTTTTTTTAACTTGCAAGGTACAATGGAACATATTACTCCTATAAAGGAAATTGACTCAATCAAGGACAATGCTATAATCTGTAATTTATCATCTTTTAGTTTAATTTTCTAAATATATGTGTGGTTGTCTGTGTGTATCTCTTTAAAAATTCTGCAATTTCATCATTTTATGACCCCCATTTGCGAAGTTGAGTATTTATTTCCAAAAATGCGAAACTCCAGGGACAATATTTGAAAATTTCTGTTTTCTTCCCCAATTCGCATTCTACTGTGAAATACTTCGCATCTTCATTCTTACACCCTTCGCATCCCTTCGCATTAATCACCTTCGCATTTTAACCTAATTAATCAAATGCAAACCACAAAATTTTCATTCCAGATGCGAACACAGTTTAGTTCTTGAACTCTAAACTTGCGAAATCAAAAATTCATATGTTGAACCCATATGCGAATATTAACCCAATTGACTTCAAATTGATTCACAGATGCAAACACTCGATTGTTTTACTTTCGCAAAATGAGCATCAACAACTCCACAATCGAGTTTTTAAATTCTTGCAAACAACAATTTCACAGTTCTTGACTTCGCGTTTTTCTTCACGAATCATCCCTCAATCATCAATCCAATTGCGAATCAAAACTCATATGTTGTTGCTTTATCGATTCATCGACTACTCATGCAAATGCGAACAATACTCAATTTCAAAATCGATTGAAACTTATAGCGAAGCTAAATCCAACTTCGCATTCAAAGCATACAAGTGTTATTGATTGCATTCATCATTTTATGACCCCCATTTGCGAAGTTGAGTATTTATTTCCAAAAATGCGAAACTCCAGGGACAATATTTGAAAATTTCTGTTTTCTTCCCCAATTCGCATTCTACTGTGAAATACTTCGCATCTTCATTCTTACACCCTTCGCATCCCTTCGCATTAATCACCTTCGCATTTTAACCTAATTAATCAAATGCAAACCACAAAATTTTCATTCCAGATGCGAACACAGTTTAGTTCTTGAACTCTAAACTTGCGAAATCAAAAATTCATATGTTGAACCCATATGCGAATATTAACCCAATTGACTTCAAATTGATTCACAGATGCAAACACTCGATTGTTTTACTTTCGCAAAATGAGCATCAACAACTCCACAATCGAGTTTTTAAATTCTTGCAAACAACAATTTCACAGTCCTTGACTTCGCGTTTTTCTTCACGAATCATCCCTCAATCATCAATCCAATTGCGAATCAAAACTCATATGTTCTTGCTTTATCGATTCATCGACTACACTCATACAAATGCGAACAATACTCAATTTCAAAATCGATTGAAACTTATAGCAAAGCTAAATCCAACTTCGCATTCAAAGCACACAAGTGTTATTGATTGCATTCATGAAATAATAACAAGATAATATATTATAATACAAATATACATATTTTAGGTGGTGAAATCGTAACAGCCTAACAATTTGGTATGCAACTTTATTAAATCAATAAAAAAAAGTTATGCAAATTGGACAAATAAATAAAAATATATCTTTTGTTGTTTTAATTAAGGAAATAAATATTTTATATGAATACTCACCTGGAAAAACGCATATTATAATTGTCTAATTTAATCGTAACAGCCTACCAATGTACTTTCTTCTTGACTGTTTGATTGTTTTTTTCTGTGTGCTGATTATAATTGTCTAATTTAATGTAAATTTTTTTTTTTTTAACTTGCAAGGTACAATGGAACATATTACTCCTATAAAGGAAATTGACTCAATCAAGGACAATGCTATAATCTGTAATTTATCATCTTTTAGTTTAATTTTCTAAATATATGTGTGGTTGTCTATGTGTGTATCTCTTTAAAAATTCTGCAATTTCATCATTTTATGACCCCCATTTGCGAAGTTGAGTATTTATTTCCAAAAATGCGAAACTCCAGGGACAATATTTGAAAATTTCTGTTTTCTTCCCCAATTCGCATTCTACTGTGAAATACTTCGCATCTTCATTCTTACACCCTTCGCATCCCTTCGCATTAATCACCTTCGCATTTTAACCTAATTAATCAAATGCAAACCACAAAATTTTCATTCCAGATGCGAACACAGTTTAGTTCTTGAACTCTAAACTTGCGAAATCAAAAATTCATATGTTGAACCCATATGCGAATATTAACCCAATTGACTTCAAATTGATTCACAGATGCAAACACTCGATTGTTTTACTTTCGCAAAATGAGCATCAACAACTCCACAATCGAGTTTTTAAATTCTTGCAAACAATAATTTCAGTCCTTGACTTCGCGTTTTTCTTCACGAATCATCCCTCAATCATCAATCCAATTGCGAATCAAAACTCATATGTTCTTGCTTTATCGATTCATCGACTACACTCATACAAATGCGAACAATACTCAATTTCAAAATCGATTGAAACTTATAGCAAAGCTAAATCCAACTTCGCATTCAAAGCACACAAGTGTTATTGATTGCATTCATCATTTTATGACCCCCATTTGCGAAGTTGAGTATTTATTTCCAAAAATGCGAAACTCCAGGGACAATATTTGAAAATTTCTGTTTTCTTCCCCAATTCGCATTCTACTGTGAAATACTTCGCATCTTCATTCTTACACCCTTCGCATCCCTTCGCATTAATCACCTTCGCATTTTAACCTAATTAATCAAATGCAAACCACAAAATTTTCATTCCAGATGCGAACATAGTTTAGTTCTTGAACTCTAAACTTGCGAAATCAAAAATTCATATGTTGAACCCATATGCGAATATTAACCCAATTGACTTCAAATTGATTCACAGATGCAAACACTCGATTGTTTTACTTTCGCAAAATGAGCATCAACAACTCCACAATCGAGTTTTTAAATTCTTGCAAACAACAATTTCACAGTTCTTGACTTCGCGTTTTTCTTCACGAATCATCCCTCAATCATCAATCCAATTGCGAATCAAAACTCATATGTTGTTGCTTTATCGATTCATCGACTACTCATGCAAATGCGAACAATACTCAATTTCAAAATCGATTGAGACTTATAGCGGAGCTAAATCCAACTTCGCATTCAAAGCATACAAGTGTTATTGATTGCATTCATCATTTTATGACCCCCATTTGCGAAGTTGAGTATTTATTTCCAAAACTGCGAAACTCCAGGGACAATATTTGAAAATTTCTGTTTTCTTCCCCAATTCGCATTCTACTGTGAAATACTTCGCATCTTCATTCTTACACGCTTCGCATCCCTTCGCATTAATCACCTTCGCATTTTAACCTAATTAATCAAATGCAAACCACAAAATTTTCATTCCAGATGCGAACACAGTTTAGTTCTTGAACTCTAAACTTGCGAAATCAAAAATTCATATGTTGAACCCATATGCGAATATTAACCCAATTGACTTCAAATTGATTCACAGATGCAAACACTCGATTGTTTTACTTTCGCAAAATGAGCATCAACAACTCCACAATCGAGTTTTTAAATTCTTGCAAACAACAATTTCACAGTCCTTGACTTCGCGTTTTTCTTCACGAATCATCCCTCAATCATCAATCCAATTGCGAATCAAAACTCATATGTTCTTGCTTTATCGATTCATCGACTACACTCATACAAATGCGAACAATACTCAATTTCAAAATCGATTGAAACTTATAGCAAAGCTAAATCCAACTTCGCATTCAAAGCACACAAGTGTTATTGATTGCATTCATGAAATACTAACAAGATAATATATTATAATACAAATATACATATTTTAGGTGGTGAAATCGTAACAGCCTAACAATTTGGTATGGAACTTTATTAAATCAATAAAAAAAAGTTATGCAAATTGGACAAATAAATAAAAATATATCTTTTGTTGTTTTAATTAAGGAAATAAATATTTTATATGAATACTCACCTGGAAAAACGCATATTATAATTGTCTAATTTAATCGTAACAGCCTACCAATGTACTTTCTTCTTGACTGTTTGATTGTTTTTTTCTGTGTGCTGATTATAATTGTCTAATTTAATGTAAATTTTTTTTTTTTAACTTGCAAGGTATAATGGAACATATTACTCCTATAAAGGAAATTGACTCAATCAAGGACAATGCTATAATCTGTAATTTATCATCTTTTAGTTTAATTTTCTAAATATATGTGTGGTTGTCTATGTGTGTATCTCTTTAAAAATTCTGCAATTTCATCATTTTATGACCCCCATTTGCGAAGTTGAGTATTTATTTCCAAAAATGCGAAACTCCAGGGACAATATTTGAAAATTTCTGTTTTCTTCCCCAATTCGCATTCTACTGTGAAATACTTCGCATCTTCATTCTTACACCCTTCGCATCCCTTCGCATTAATCACCTTCGCATTTTAACCTAATTAATCAAATGCAAACCACAAAATTTTCATTCCAGATGCGAACACAGTTTAGTTCTTGAACTCTAAACTTGCGAAATCAAAAATTCATATGTTGAACCCATATGCGAATATTAACCCAATTGACTTCAAATTGATTCACAGATGCAAACACTCGATTGTTTTACTTTCGCAAAATGAGCATCAACAACTCCACAATCGAGTTTTTAAATTCTTGCAAACAATAATTTCAGTCCTTGACTTCGCGTTTTTCTTCACGAATCATCCCTCAATCATCAATCCAATTGCGAATCAAAACTCATATGTTCTTGCTTTATCGATTCATCGACTACACTCATACAAATGCGAACAATACTCAATTTCAAAATCGATTGAAACTTATAGCAAAGCTAAATCCAACTTCGCATTCAAAGCACACAAGTGTTATTGATTGCATTCATCATTTTATGACCCCCATTAGTGAAGTTGAGTATTTATTTCCAAAAATGCGAAACTCCAGGGACAATATTTGAAAATTTCTGTTTTCTTCCCCAATTCGCATTCTACTGTGAAATACTTCGCATCTTCATTCTTACACCCTTCGCATCCCTTCGCATTAATCACCTTCGCATTTTAACCTAATTAATCAAATGCAAACCACAAAATTTTCATTCCAGATGCGAACATAGTTTAGTTCTTGAACTCTAAACTTGCGAAATCAAAAATTCATATGTTGAACCCATATGCGAATATTAACCCAATTGACTTCAAATTGATTCACAGATGCAAACACTCGATTGTTTTACTTTCGCAAAATGAGCATCAACAACTCCACAATCGAGTTTTTAAATTCTTGCAAACAACAATTTCACAGTTCTTGACTTCGCGTTTTTCTTCACGAATCATCCCTCAATCATCAATCCAATTGCGAATCAAAACTCATATGTTGTTGCTTTATCGATTCATCGACTACTCATGCAAATGCGAACAATACTCAATTTCAAAATCGATTGAAACTTATAGCGGAGCTAAATCCAATTTCGCATTCAAAGCATACAAGTGTTATTGATTGCATTCATCATTTTATGACCCCCATTTGCGAAGTTGAGTATTTATTTCCAAAAATGCGAAACTCCAGGGACAATATTTGAAAATTTCTGTTTTCTTCCCCAATTCGCATTCTACTGTGAAATACTTCGCATCTTCATTCTTACACCCTTCGCATCCCTTCGCATTAATCACCTTCGCATTTTAACCTAATTAATCAAATGCAAACCACAAAATTTTCATTCCAGATGCGAACACAGTTTAGTTCTTGAACTCTAAACTTGCGAAATCAAAAATTCATATGTTGAACCCATATGCGAATATTAACCCAATTGACTTCAAATTGATTCACAGATGCAAACACTCGATTGTTTTACTTTCGCAAAATGAGCATCAACAACTCCACAATCGAGTTTTTAAATTCTTGCAAACAACAATTTCACAGTCCTTGACTTCGCGTTTTTCTTCACGAATCATCCCTCAATCATCAATCCAATTGCGAATCAAAACTCATATGTTCTTGCTTTATCGATTCATCGACTACACTCATACAAATGCGAACAATACTCAATTTCAAAATCGATTGAAACTTATAGCAAAGCTAAATCCAACTTCGCATTCAAAGCACACAAGTGTTATTGATTGCATTCATGAAATACTAACAAGATAATATATTATAATACAAATATACATATTTTAGGTGGTGAAATCGTAACAGCCTAACAATTTGGTATGCAACTTTATTAAATCAATAAAAAAAAGTGATGCAAATTGGACAAATAAATAAAAATATATCTTTTGTTGTTTTAATTAAGGAAATAAATATTTTATATGAATACTCACCTGGAAAAACGCATATTATAATTGTCTAATTTAATCGTAACAGCCTACCAATGTACTTTCTTCTTGACTGTTTGATTGTTTTTTTCTGTGTGCTGATTATAATTGTCTAATTTAATGTAAATTTTTTTTTTTTTAACTTGCAAGGTACAATGGAACATATTACTCCTATAAAGGAAATTGACTCAATCAAGGACAATGCTATAATCTGTAATTTATCATCTTTTAGTTTAATTTTCTAAATATATGTGTGGTTGTCTATGTGTGTATCTCTTTAAAAATTCTGCAATTTCATCATTTTATGACCCCCATTTGCGAAGTTGAGTATTTATTTCCAAAAATGCGAAACTCCAGGGACAATATTTGAAAATTTCTGTTTTCTTCCCCAATTCGCATTCTACTGTGAAATACTTCGCATCTTCATTCTTACACCCTTCGCATCCCTTCGCATTAATCACCTTCGCATTTTAACCTAATTAATCAAATGCAAACCACAAAATTTTCATTCCAGATGCGAACACAGTTTAGTTCTTGAACTCTAAACTTGCGAAATCAAAAATTCATATGTTGAACCCATATGCGAATATTAACCCAATTGACTTCAAATTGATTCACAGATGCAAACACTCGATTGTTTTACTTTCGCAAAATGAGCATCAACAACTCCACAATCGAGTTTTTAAATTCTTGCAAACAATAATTTCAGTCCTTGACTTCGCGTTTTTCTTCACGAATCATCCCTCAATCATCAATCCAATTGCGAATCAAAACTCATATGTTCTTGCTTTATCGATTCATCGACTACACTCATACAAATGCGAACAATACTCAATTTCAAAATCGATTGAAACTTATAGCAAAGCTAAATCCAACTTCGCATTCAAAGCACACAAGTGTTATTGATTGCATTCATCATTTTATGACCCCCATTTGTGAAGTTGAGTATTTATTTCCAAAAATGCGAAACTCCAGGGACAATATTTGAAAATTTCTGTTTTCTTCCCCAATTCGCATTCTACTGTGAAATACTTCGCATCTTCATTCTTACACCCCTCGCATCCCTTCGCATTAATCACCTTCGCATTTTAACCTAATTAATCAAATGCAAACCACAAAATTTTCATTCCAGATGCGAACATAGTTTAGTTCTTGAACTCTAAACTTGCGAAATCAAAAATTCATATGTTGAACCCATATGCGAATATTAACCCAATTGACTTCAAATTGATTCACAGATGCAAACACTCGATTGTTTTACTTTCGCAAAATGAGCATCAACAACTCCACAATCGAGTTTTTAAATTCTTAGAAAACAACAATTTCACAGTTCTTGACTTCGCGTTTTTCTTCACGAATCATCCCTCAATCATCAATCCAATTGCGAATCAAAACTCATATGTTGTTGCTTTATCGATTCATCGACTACTCATGCAAATGCGAACAATACTCAATTTCAAAATCGATTGAAACTTATAGCGAAGCTAAATCCAACTTCGCATTCAAAGCATACAAGTGTTATTGATTGCATTCATCATTTTATGACCCCCATTTGCGAAGTTGAGTATTTATTTCCAAAAATGCGAAACTCCAGGGACAATATTTGAAAATTTCTGTTTTCTTCCCCAATTCGCATTCTACTGTGAAATACTTCGCATCTTCATTCTTACACCCTTCGCATCCCTTCGCATTAATCACCTTCGCATTTTAACCTAATTAATCAAATGCAAACCACAAAATTTTCATTCCAGATGCGAACACAGTTTAGTTCTTGAACTCTAAACTTGCGAAATCAAAAATTCATATGTTGAACCCATATGCGAATATTAACCCAATTGACTTCAAATTGATTCACAGATGCAAACACTCGATTGTTTTACTTTCGCAAAATGAGCATCAACAACTCCACAATCGAGTTTTTAAATTCTTGCAAACAACAATTTCACAGTCCTTGACTTCGCGTTTTTCTTCACGAATCATCCCTCAATCATCAATCCAATTGCGAATCAAAACTCATATGTTCTTGCTTTATCGATTCATCGACTACACTCATACAAATGCGAACAATACTCAATTTCAAAATCGATTGAAACTTATAGCAAAGCTAAATCCAACTTCGCATTCAAAGCACACAAGTGTTATTGATTGCATTCATGAAATACAAACAAGATAATATATTATAATACAAATATACATATTTTAGGTGGTGAAATCGTAACAGCCTAACAATTTGGTATGCAACTTTATTAAATCAATAAAAAAAGTTATGCAAATTGGAAAAATAATTAAAAATATATCTTTTGTTGTTTTAATTAAGGAAATAAATATTTTATATGAATACTCACCTGGAAAAATGCATATTATAATTGTCTAATTTAATCGTAACAGCCTACCAATGTACTTTCTTCTTGACTGTTTGATTGTTTTTTTCTGTGTGCTGATTATAATTGTCTAATTTAATGTAAATTTTTTTTTTTTTTAACTTGCAAGGTACAATGGAACATATTACTCCTATAAAGGAAATTGACTCAATCAAGGACAATGCTATAATCTGTAATTTATCATCTTTTAGTTTAATTTTCTAAATATATGTGTGGTTGTCTGTGTGTATCTCTTTAAAAATTCTGCAATTTCATCATTTTATGACCCCCATTTGCAAAGTTGAGTATTTATTTCCAAAAATGCGAAACTCCAGGGACAATATTTGAAAATTTCTGTTTTCTTCCCCAATTCGCATTCTACTGTGAAATACTTCGCATCTTCATTCTTACACCCTTCGCATCCCTTCGCATTAATCACCTTCGCATTTTAACCTAATTAATCAAATGCAAACCACAAAATTTTCATTCCAGATGCGAACACAGTTTAGTTCTTGAACTCTAAACTTGCGAAATCAAAAATTCATATGTTGAACCCATATGCGAATATTAACCCAATTGACTTCAAATTGATTCACAGATGCAAACACTCGATTGTTTTACTTTCGCAAAATGAGCATCAACAACTCCACAATCGAGTTTTTAAATTCTTACAAACAACAATTTCACAGTCCTTGACTTCGCGTTTTTCTTCACGAATCATCCCTCAATCATCAATCCAATTGCGAATCAAAACTCATATGTTCTTGCTTTATCGATTCATCGACTACACTCATACAAATGCGAACAATACTCAATTTCAAAATCGATTGAAACTTATAGCAAAGCTAAATCCAACTTCGCATTCAAAGCACACAAGTGTTATTGATTGCATTCATGAAATACTAACAAGATAATATATTATAATACAAATATACATATTTTAGGTGGTGAAATCGTAACAGCCTAACAATTTGGTATGCAACTTTATGAAATCAATAAAAAAAAGTTATGCAAATTGGACAAATAAATAAAAATATATCTTTTGTTGTTTTAATTAAGGAAATAAATATTTTATATGAATACTCACCTGGAAAAACGCATATTATAATTGTCTAATTTAATCGTAACAGCCTACCAATGTACTTTCTTCTTGACTGTTTGATTGTTTTTTTCTGTGTGCTGATTATAATTGTCTAATTTAATGTAATTTTTTTTTTTTTTTTTTTTTTTTTTTTTTTTTTTTTTTTTTTTTTTTAACTTGCAAGGTACAATGGAACATATTAGTCCTATAAAGGAAATTGACTCAATCAAGGACAATGCTATAATCTGTAATTTATCATCTTTTAGTTTAATTTTCTAAATATATGTGTGGTTGTCTATGTGTGTATCTCTTTAAAAATTCTGCAATTTCATCATTTTATGACCCCCATTTGCGAAGTTGAGTATTTATTTCCAAAAATGCGAAACTCCAGGGACAATATTTGAAAATTTCTGTTTTCTTCCCCAATTCGCATTCTACTGTGAAATACTTCGCATCTTCATTCTTACACCCTTCGCATCCCTTCGCATTAATCACCTTCGCATTTTAACCTAATTAATCAAATGCAAACCACAAAATTTTCATTCCAGATGCGAACACAGTTTAGTTCTTGAACTCTAAACTTGCGAAATCAAAAATTCATATGTTGAACCCATATGCGAATATTAACCCAATTGACTTCAAATTGATTCACAGATGCAAACACTCGATTGTTTTACTTTCGCAAAATGAGCATCAACAACTCCACAATCGAGTTTTTAAATTCTTGCAAACAACAATTTCACAGTCCTTGACTTCGCGTTTTTCTTCACGAATCATCCCTCAATCATCAATCCAATTGCGAATCAAAACTCATATGTTCTTGCTTTATCGATTCATCGACTACACTCATACAAATGCGAACAATACTCAATTTCAAAATCGATTGAAACTTATAGCAAAGCTAAATCCAACTTCGCATTCAAAGCACACAAGTGTTATTGATTGCATTCATGAAATACTAACAAGATAATATATTATAATACAAATATACATATTTTAGGTGGTGAAATCGTAACAGCCTAACAATTTGGTATGCAACTTTATTAAATCAATAAAAAAAGTTATGCAAATTGGAAAAATAAATAAAAATATATCTTTTGTTGTTTTAATTAAGGAAATAAATATTTTATATGAATACTCACCTGGAAAAACGCATATTATAATTGTCTAATTTAATCGTAACAGCCTACCAATGTACTTTCTTCTTGACTGTTTGATTGTTTTTTTCTGTGTGCTGATTATAATTGTCTAATTTAATGTAAATTTTTTTTTTTTTTTAACTTGCAAGGTACAATGGAACATATTACTCCTATAAAGGAAATTGACTCAATCAAGGACAATGCTATAATCTGTAATTTATCATCTTTTAGTTTAATTTTCTAAATATATGTGTGGTTGTCTGTGTGTATCTCTTTAAAAATTCTGCAATTTCATCATTTTATGACCCCCATTTGCGAAGTTGAGTATTTATTTCCAAAAATGCGAAACTCCAGGGACAATATTTGAAAATTTCTGTTTTCTTCCCCAATTCGCATTCTACTGTGAAATACTTCGCATCTTCATTCTTACACCCTTCGCATCCCTTCGCATTAATCACCTTCGCATTTTAACCTAATTAATCAAATGCAAACCACAAAATTTTCATTCCAGATGCGAACACAGTTTAGTTCTTGAACTCTAAACTTGCGAAATCAAAAATTCATATGTTGAACCCATATGCGAATATTAACCCAATTGACTTCAAATTGATTCACAGATGCAAACACTCGATTGTTTTACTTTCGCAAAATGAGCATCAACAACTCCACAATCGAGTTTCTAAATTCTTGCAAACAACAATTTCACAGTCCTTGACTTCGCGTTTTTCTTCACGAATCATCCCTCAATCATCAATCCAATTGCGAATCAAAACTCATATGTTCTTGCTTTATCGATTCATCGACTACACTCATACAAATGCGAACAATACTCAATTTCAAAATCGATTGAAACTTATAGCAAAGCTAAATCCAACTTCGCATTCAAAGCACACAAGTGTTATTGATTGCATTCATGAAATACTAACAAGATAATATATTATAATACAAATATACATATTTTAGGTGGTGAAATCGTAACAGCCTAACAATTTGGTATGCAACTTTATGAAATCAATAAAAAAAAGTTATGCAAATTGGACAAATAAATAAAAATATATCTTTTGTTGTTTTAATTAAGGAAATAAATATTTTATATGAATACTCACCTGGAAAAACGCATATTATAATTGTCTAATTTAATCGTAACAGCCTACCAATGTACTTTCTTCTTGACTGTTTGATTGTTTTTTTCTGTGTGCTGATTATAATTGTCTAATTTAATGTAATTTTTTTTTTTTTTTTTTTTTTTTTTTTTTTTTTTTTTTTTTTTTAACTTGCAAGGTACAATGGAACATATTACTCCTATAAAGGAAATTGACTCAATCAAGGACAATGCTATAATCTGTAATTTATCATCTTTTAGTTTAATTTTCTAAATATATGTGTGGTTGTCTATGTGTGTATCTCTTTAAAAATTCTGCAATTTCATCATTTTATGACCCCCATTTGCGAAGTTGAGTATTTATTTCCAAAAATGCGAAACTCCAGGGATAATATTTGAAAATTTCTGTTTTCTTCCCCAATTCGCATTCTACTGTGAAATACTTCGCATCTTCATTCTTACACCCTTCACATCCCTTCGCATTAATCACCTTCGCATTTTAACCTAATTAATCAAATGCAAACCACAAAATTTTCATTCCAGATGCGAACACAGTTTAGTTCTTGAACTCTAAACTTGCGAAATCAAAAATTCATATGTTGAACCCATATGCGAATATTAACCCAATTGACTTCAAATTGATTCACAGATGCAAACACTCGATTGTTTTACTTTCGCAAAATGAGCATCAACAACTCCACAATCGAGTTTTTAAATTCTTACAAACAACAATTTCACAGTCCTTGACTTCGCGTTTTTCTTCACGAATCATCCCTCAATCATCAATCCAATTGCGAATCAAAACTCATATGTTCTTGCTTTATCGATTCATCGACTACACTCATACAAATGCGAACAATACTCAATTTCAAAATCGATTGAAACTTATAGCAAAGCTAAATCCAACTTCGCATTCAAAGCACACAAGTGTTATTGATTGCATTCATGAAATACAAACAAGATAATATATTATAATACAAATATACATATTTTAGGTGGTGAAATCGTAACAGCCTAACAATTTGGTATGCAACTTTATTAAATCAATAAAAAAAGTTATGCAAATTGGAAAAATAAATAAAAATATATCTTTTGTTGTTTTAATTAAGGAAATAAATATTTTATATGAATACTCACCTGGAAAAACGCATATTATAATTGTCTAATTTAATCGTAACAGCCTACCAATGTACTTTCTTCTTGACTGTTTGATTGTTTTTTTCTGTGTGCTGATTATAATTGTCTAATTTAATGTAAATTTTTTTTTTTTTTTTTAACTTGCAAGGTACAATGGAACATATTACTCCTATAAAGGAAATTGACTTAATCAAGGACAATGCTATAATCTGTAATTTATCATCTTTTAGTTTAATTTTCTAAATATATGTGTGGTTGTCTGTGTGTATCTCTTTAAAAATTCTGCAATTTCATCATTTTATGACCCCCATTTGCGAAGTTGAGTATTTATTTCCAAAAATGCGAAACTCCAGGGACAATATTTGAAAATTTCTGTTTTCTTCCCCAATTCGCATTCTACTGTGAAATACTTCGCATCTTCATTCTTACACCCTTCGCATCCCTTCGCATTAATCACCTTCGCATTTTAACCTAATTAATCAAATGCAAACCACAAAATTTTCATTCCAGATGCGAACACAGTTTAGTTCTTGAACTCTAAACTTGCGAAATCAAAAATTCATATGTTGAACCCATATGCGAATATTAACCCAATTGACTTCAAATTGATTCACAGATGCAAACACTCGATTGTTTTACTTTCGCAAAATGAGCATCAACAACTCCACAATCGAGTTTTTAAATTCTTGCAAACAACAATTTCACAGTTCTTGACTTCGCGTTTTTCTTCACGAATCATCCCTCAATCATCAATCCAATTGCGAATCAAAACTCATATGTTGTTGCTTTATCGATTCATCGACTACTCATGCAAATGCGAACAATACTCAATTTCAAAATCGATTGAAACTTATAGCGAAGCTAAATCCAACTTCGCATTCAAAGCATACAAGTGTTATTGATTGCATTCATCATTTTATGACCCCCATTTGCGAAGTTGAGTATTTATTTCCAAAAATGCGAAACTCCAGGGACAATATTTGAAAATTTCTGTTTTCTTCCCCAATTCGCATTCTACTGTGAAATACTTCGCATCTTCATTCTTACACCCTTCGCATCCCTTCGCATTTTAACCTAATTAATCAAATGCAAACCACAAAATTTTCATTCCAGATGCGAACACAGTTTAGTTCTTGAACTCTAAACTTGCGAAATCAAAAATTCATATGTTGAACCCATATGCGAATATTAACCCAATTGACTTCAAATTGATTCACAGATGCAAACACTCGATTGTTTTACTTTCGCAAAATGAGCATCAACAACTCCACAATCGAGTTTTTAAATTCTTGCAAACAACAATTTCACAGTCCTTGACTTCGCGTTTTTCTTCACGAATCATCCCTCAATCATCAATCCAATTGCGAATCAAAACTCATATGTTCTTGCTTTATCGATTCATCGACTACACTCATACAAATGCGAACAATACTCAATTTCAAAATCGATTGAAACTTATAGCAAAGCTAAATCCAACTTCGCATTCAAAGCACACAAGTGTTATTGATTGCATTCATGAAATACTAACAAGATAATATATTATAATACAAATATACATATTTTAGGTGGTGAAATCGTAACAGCCTAACAATTTGGTATGCAACTTTATTAAATCAATAAAAAAAAGTTATGCAAATTGGACAAATAAATAAAAATATATCTTTTGTTGTTTTAATTAAGGAAATAAATATTTTATATGAATACTCACCTGGAAAAACGCATATTATAATTGTCTAATTTAATCGTAACAGCCTACCAATGTACTTTCTTCTTGACTGTTTGATTGTTTTTTTCTGTGTGCTGATTATAATTGTCTAATTTAATGTAAATTTTTTTTTTTTTTTTTAACTTGCAAGGTACAATGGAACATATTACTCCTATAAAGGAAATTGACTCAATCAAGGACAATGCTATAATCTGTAATTTATCATCTTTTAGTTTAATTTTCTAAATATATGTGTGGTTGTCTGTGTGTATCTCTTTAAAAATTCTGCAATTTCATCATTTTATGACCCCCATTTGCGAAGTTGAGTATTTATTTCCAAAAATGCGAAACTCCAGGGACAATATTTGAAAATTTCTGTTTTCTTCCCCAATTCGCATTCTACTGTGAAATACTTCGCATCTTCATTCTTACACCCTTCGCATCCCTTCGCATTAATCACCTTCGCATTTTAACCTAATTAATCAAATGCAAACCACAAAATTTTCATTCCAGATGCGAACACAGTTTAGTTCTTGAACTCTAAACTTGCGAAATCAAAAATTCATATGTTGAACCCATATGCGAATATTAACCCAATTGACTTCAAATTGATTCACAGATGCAAACACTCGATTGTTTTACTTTCGCAAAATGAGCATCAACAACTCCACAATCGAGTTTTTAAATTCTTGCAAACAACAATTTCACAGTTCTTGACTTCGCGTTTTTCTTCACGAATCATCCCTCAATCATCAATCCAATTGCGAATCAAAACTCATATGTTGCTTTATCGATTCATCGACTACTCATGCAAATGCGAACAATACTCAATTTCAAAATCGATTGAAACTTATAGCGAAGCTAAATCCAACTTCGCATTCAAAGCATACAAGTGTTATTCATTGCATTCATCATTTTATGACCCCCATTTGCGAAGTTGAGTATTTATTTCCAAAAATGCGAAACTCCAGGGACAATATTTGAAAATTTCTGTTTTCTTCCCCAATTCGCATTCTACTGTGAAATACTTCGCATCTTCATTCTTACACCCTTCGCATCCCTTCGCATTTTAACCTAATTAATCAAATGCAAACCACAAAATTTTCATTCCAGATGCGAACACAGTTTAGTTCTTGAACTCTAAACTTGCGAAATCAAAAATTCATATGTTGAACCCATATGCGAATATTAACCCAATTGACTTCAAATTGATTCACAGATGCAAACACTCGATTGTTTTACTTTCGCAAAATGAGCATCAACAACTCCACAATCGAGTTTTTAAATTCTTGCAAACAACAATTTCACAGTCCTTGACTTCGCGTTTTTCTTCACGAATCATCCCTCAATCATCAATCCAATTGCGAATCAAAACTCATATGTTCTTGCTTTATCGATTCATCGACTACACTCATACAAATGCGAACAATACTCAATTTCAAAATCGATTGAAACTTATAGCAAAGCTAAATCCAACTTCGCATTCAAAGCACACAAGTGTTATTGATTGCATTCATGAAATACTAACAAGATAATATATTATAATACAAATATACATATTTTAGGTGGTGAAATCGTAACAGCCTAACAATTTGGTATGCAACTTTATGAAATCAATAAAAAAAAGTTATGCAAATTGGACAAATAAATAAAAATATATCTTTTGTTGTTTTAATTAAGGAAATAAATATTTTATATGAATACTCACCTGGAAAAACGCATATTATAATTGTCTAATTTAATCGTAACAGCCTACCAATGTACTTTCTTCTTGACTGTTTGATTGTTTTTTTCTGTGTGCTGATTATAATTGTCTAATTTAATGTAATTTTTTTTTTTTTTTTTTTTTTAACTTGCAAGGTACAATGGAACATATTACTCCTATAAAGGAAATTGACTCAATCAAGGACAATGCTATAATCTGTAATTTATCATCTTTTAGTTTAATTTTCTAAATATATGTGTGGTTGTCTATGTGTGTATCTCTTTAAAAATTCTGCAATTTCATCATTTTATGACCCCCATTTGCGAAGTTGAGTATTTATTTCCAAAAATGCGAAACTCCAGGGACAATATTTGAAAATTTCTGTTTTCTTCCCCAATTCGCATTCTACTGTGAAATACTTCGCATCTTCATTCTTACACCCTTCGCATCCCTTCGCATTAATCACCTTCGCATTTTAACCTAATTAATCAAATGCAAACCACAAAATTTTCATTCCAGATGCGAACACAGTTTAGTTCTTGAACTCTAAACTTGCGAAATCAAAAATTCATATGTTGAACCCATATGCGAATATTAACCCAATTGACTTCAAATTGATTCACAGATGCAAACACTCGATTGTTTTACTTTCGCAAAATGAGCATCAACAACTCCACAATCGAGTTTTTAAATTCTTACAAACAACAATTTCACAGTCCTTGACTTCGCGTTTTTCTTCACGAATCATCCCTCAATCATCAATCCAATTGCGAATCAAAACTCATATGTTCTTGCTTTATCGATTCATCGACTACACTCATACAAATGCGAACAATACTCAATTTCAAAATCGATTGAAACTTATAGCAAAGCTAAATCCAACTTCGCATTCAAAGCACACAAGTGTTATTGATTGCATTCATGAAATACAAACAAGATAATATATTATAATACAAATATACATATTTTAGGTGGTGAAATCGTAACAGCCTAACAATTTGGTATGCAACTTTATTAAATCAATAAAAAAAGTTATGCAAATTGGAAAAATAAATAAAAATATATCTTTTGTTGTTTTAATTAAGGAAATAAATATTTTATATGAATACTCACCTGGAAAAACGCATATTATAATTGTCTAATTTAATCGTAACAGCCTACCAATGTACTTTCTTCTTGACTGTTTGATTGTTTTTTTCTGTGTGCTGATTATAATTGTCTAATTTAATGTAAATTTTTTTTTTTTTTTTAACTTGCAAGGTACAATGGAACATATTACTCCTATAAAGGAAATTGACTCAATCAAGGACAATGCTATAATCTGTAATTTATCATCTTTTAGTTTAATTTTCTAAATATATGTGTGGTTGTCTGTGTGTATCTCTTTAAAAATTCTGCAATTTCATCATTTTATGACCCCCATTTGCGAAGTTGAGTATTTATTTCCAAAAATGCGAAACTCCAGGGACAATATTTGAAAATTTCTGTTTTCTTCCCCAATTCGCATTCTACTGTGAAATACTTCGCATCTTCATTCTTACACCCTTCGCATCCCTTCGCATTAATCACCTTCGCATTTTAACCTAATTAATCAAATGCAAACCACAAAATTTTCATTCCAGATGCGAACACAGTTTAGTTCTTGAACTCTAAACTTGCGAAATCAAAAATTCATATGTTGAACCCATATGCGAATATTAACCCAATTGACTTCAAATTGATTCACAGATGCAAACACTCGTTTGTTTTACTTTCGCAAAATGAGCATCAACAACTCCACAATCGAGTTTTTAAATTCTTGCAAACAACAATTTCACAGTCCTTGACTTCGCGTTTTTCTTCACGAATCATCCCTCAATCATCAATCCAATTGCGAATCAAAACTCATATGTTCTTGCTTTATCGATTCATCGACTACACTCATACAAATGCGAACAATACTCAATTTCAAAATCGATTGAAACTTATAGCAAAGCTAAATCCAACTTCGCATTCAAAGCACACAAGTGTTATTGATTGCATTCATGAAATACTAACAAGATAATATATTATAATACAAATATACATATTTTAGGTGGTGAAATCGTAACAGCCTAACAATTTGGTATGCAACTTTATGAAATCAATAAAAAAAAGTTATGCAAATTGGACAAATAAATAAAAATATATCTTTTGTTGTTTTAATTAAGGAAATAAATATTTTATATGAATACTCACCTGGAAAAACGCATATTATAATTGTCTAATTTAATCGTAACAGCCTACCAATGTACTTTCTTCTTGACTGTTTGATTGTTTTTTTCTGTGTGCTGATTATAATTGTCTAATTTAATGTAATTTTTTTTTTTTTTTTTTTTTTAACTTGCAAGGTACAATGGAACATATTACTCCTATAAAGGAAATTGACTCAATCAAGGACAATGCTATAATCTGTAATTTATCATCTTTTAGTTTAATTTTCTAAATATATGTGTGGTTGTCTATGTGTGTATCTCTTTAAAAATTCTGCAATTTCATCATTTTATGACCCCCATTTGCGAAGTTGAGTATTTATTTCCAAAAATGCGAAACTCCAGGGACAATATTTGAAAATTTCTGTTTTCTTCCCCAATTCGCATTCTACTGTGAAATACTTCGCATCTTCATTCTTACACCCTTCGCATCCCTTCGCATTAATCACCTTCGCATTTTAACCTAATTAATCAAATGCAAACCACAAAATTTTCATTCCAGATGCGAACACAGTTTAGTTCTTGAACTCTAAACTTGCGAAATCAAAAATTCATATGTTGAACCCATATGCGAATATTAACCCAATTGACTTCAAATTGATTCACAGATGCAAACACTCGATTGTTTTACTTTCGCAAAATGAGCATCAACAACTCCACAATCGAGTTTTTAAATTCTTACAAACAACAATTTCACAGTCCTTGACTTCGCGTTTTTCTTCACGAATCATCCCTCAATCATCAATCCAATTGCGAATCAAAACTCATATGTTCTTGCTTTATCGATTCATCGACTACACTCATACAAATGCGAACAATACTCAATTTCAAAATCGATTGAAACTTATAGCAAAGCTAAATCCAACTTCGCATTCAAAGCACACAAGTGTTATTGATTGCATTCATGAAATACAAACAAGATAATATATTATAATACAAATATACATATTTTAGGTGGTGAAATCGTAACAGCCTAACAATTTGGTATGCAACTTTATTAAATCAATAAAAAAAGTTATGCAAATTGGAAAAATAAATAAAAATATATCTTTTGTTGTTTTAATTAAGGAAATAAATATTTTATATGAATACTCACCTGGAAAAACGCATATTATAATTGTCTAATTTAATCGTAACAGCCTACCAATGTACTTTCTTCTTGACTGTTTGATTGTTTTTTTATGTGTGCTGATTATAATTGTCTAATTTAATGTAAATTTTTTTTTTTTTAACTTGCAAGGTACAATGCAACATATTACTCCTATAAAGGAAATTGACTCAATCAAGGACAATGCTATAATCTGTAATTTATCATCTTTTAGTTTAATTTTCTAAATATATGTGTGGTTGTCTGTGTGTATCTCTTTAAAAATTCTGCAATTTCATCATTTTATGACCCCCATTTGCGAAGTTGAGTATTTATTTCCAAAAATGCGAAACTCCAGGGACAATATTTGAAAATTTCTGTTTTCTTCCCCAATTCGCATTCTACTGTGAAATACTTCGCATCTTCATTCTTACACCCTTCGCATCCCTTCGCATTAATCACCTTCGCATTTTAACCTAATTAATCAAATGCAAACCACAAAATTTTCATTCCAGATGCGAACACAGTTTAGTTCTTGAACTCTAAACTTGCGAAATCAAAAATTCATATGTTGAACCCATATGCGAATATTAACCCAATTGACTTCAAATTGATTCACAGATGCAAACACTCGATTGTTTTACTTTCGCAAAATGAGCATCAACAACTCCACAATCGAGTTTTTAAATTCTTGCAAACAACAATTTCACAGTTCTTGACTTCGCGTTTTTCTTCACGAATCATCCCTCAATCATCAATCCAATTGCGAATCAAAACTCATATGTTGTTGCTTTATCGATTCATCGACTACTCATGCAAATGCGAACAATACTCAATTTCAAAATCGATTGAAACTTATAGCGAAGCTAAATCCAACTTCGCATTCAAAGCATACAAGTGTTATTGATTGCATTCATCATTTTATGACCCCCATTTGCGAAGTTGAGTATTTATTTCCAAAAATGCGAAACTCCAGGGACAATATTTGAAAATTTCTGTTTTCTTCCCCAATTCGCATTCTACTGTGAAATACTTCGCATCTTCATTCTTACACCCTTCGCATCCCTTCGCATTTTAACCTAATTAATCAAATGCAAACCACAAAATTTTCATTCCAGATGCGAACACAGTTTAGTTCTTGAACTCTAAACTTGCGAAATCAAAAATTCATATGTTGAACCCATATGCGAATATTAACCCAATTGACTTCAAATTGATTCACAGATGCAAACACTCGATTGTTTTACTTTCGCAAAATGAGCATCAACAACTCCACAATCGAGTTTTTAAATTCTTGCAAACAACAATTTCACAGTCCTTGACTTCGCGTTTTTCTTCACGAATCATCCCTCAATCATCAATCCAATTGCGAATCAAAACTCATATGTTCTTGCTTTATCGATTCATCGACTACACTCATACAAATGTGAACAATACTCAATTTCAAAATCGATTGAAACTTATAGCAAAGCTAAATCCAACTTCGCATTCAAAGCACACAAGTGTTATTGATTGCATTCATGAAATACTAACAAGATAATATATTATAATACAAATATACATATTTTAGGTGGTGAAATCGTAACAGCCTAACAATTTGGTATGCAACTTTATTAAATCAATAAAAAAAAGTTATGCAAATTGGACAAATAAATAAAAATATATCTTTTGTTGTTTTAATTAAGGAAATAAATATTTTATATGAATACTCACCTGGAAAAACGCATATTATAATTGTCTAATTTAATCGTAACAGCCTACCAATGTACTTTCTTCTTGACTGTTTGATTGTTTTTTTCTGTGTGCTGATTATAATTGTCTAATTTAATGTAAATTTTTTTTTTTTTTTTTAACTTGCAAGGTACAATGGAACATATTACTCCTATAAAGGAAATTGACTCAATCAAGGACAATGCTATAATCTGTAATTTATCATCTTTTAGTTTAATTTTCTAAATATATGTGTGGTTGTCTGTGTGTATCTCTTTAAAAATTCTGCAATTTCATCATTTTATGACCCCCATTTGCGAAGTTGAGTATTTATTTCCAAAAATGCGAAACTCCAGGGACAATATTTGAAAATTTCTGTTTTCTTCCCCAATTCGCATTCTACTGTGAAATACTTCGCATCTTCATTCTTACACCCTTCGCATCCCTTCGCATTAATCACCTTCGCATTTTAACCTAATTAATCAAATGCAAACCACAAAATTTTCATTCCAGATGCGAACACAGTTTAGTTCTTGAACTCTAAACTTGCGAAATCAAAAATTCATATGTTGAACCCATATGCGAATATTAACCCAATTGACTTCAAATTGATTCACAGATGCAAACACTCGATTGTTTTACTTTCGCAAAATGAGCATCAACAACTCCACAATCGAGTTTTTAAATTCTTGCAAACAACAATTTCACAGTCCTTGACTTCGCGTTTTTCTTCACGAATCATCCCTCAATCATCAATCCAATTGCGAATCAAAACTCATATGTTCTTGCTTTATCGATTCATCGACTACACTCATACAAATGCGAACAATACTCAATTTCAAAATCGATTGAAACTTATAGCAAAGCTAAATCCAACTTCGCATTCAAAGCACACAAGTGTTATTGATTGCATTCATGAAATACTAACAAGATAATATATTATAATACAAATATACATATTTTAGGTGGTGAAATCGTAACAGCCTAACAATTTGGTATGCAACTTTATTAAATCAATAAAAAAAAGTTATGCAAATTGGACAAATAAATAAAAATATATCTTTTGTTGTTTTAATTAAGGAAATAAATATTTTATATGAATACTCACCTGGAAAAACGCATATTATAATTGTCTAATTTAATCGTAACAGCCTACCAATGTACTTTCTTCTTGACTGTTTGATTGTTTTTTTCTGTGTGCTGATTATAATTGTCTAATTTAATGTAAATTTTTTTTTTTTTTTTTTAACTTGCAAGGTACAATGGAACATATTACTCCTATAAAGGAAATTGACTCAATCAAGGACAATGCTATAATCTGTAATTTATCATCTTTTAGTTTAATTTTCTAAATATATGTGTGGTTGTCTGTGTGTATCTCTTTAAAAATTCTGCAATTTCATCATTTTATGACCCCCATTTGCGAAGTTGAGTATTTATTTCCAAAAATGCGAAACTCCAGGGACAATATTTGAAAATTTCTGTTTTCTTCCCCAATTCGCATTCTACTGTGAAATACTTCGCATCTTCATTCTTACACCCTTCGCATCCCTTCGCATTAATCACCTTCGCATTTTAACCTAATTAATCAAATGCAAACCACAAAATTTTCATTCCAGATGCGAACACAGTTTAGTTCTTGAACTCTAAACTTGCGAAATCAAAAATTCATATGTTGAACCCATATGCGAATATTAACCCAATTGACTTCAAATTGATTCACAGATGCAAACACTCGATTGTTTTACTTTCGCAAAATGAGCATCAACAACTCCACAATCGAGTTTTTAAATTCTTGCAAACAACAATTTCACAGTTCTTGACTTCGCGTTTTTCTTCACGAATCATCCCTCAATCATCAATCCAATTGCGAATCAAAACTCATATGTTGTTGCTTTATCGATTCATCGACTACTCATGCAAATGCGAACAATACTCAATTTCAAAATCGATTGAAACTTATAGAGAAGCTAAATCCAACTTCGCATTCAAAGCATACAAGTGTTATTGATTGCATTCATCATTTTATGACCCCCATTTGCGAAGTTGAGTATTTATTTCCAAAAATGCGAAACTCCAGGGACAATATTTGAAAATTTCTGTTTTCTTCCCCAATTCGCATTCTACTGTGAAATACTTCGCATCTTCATTCTTACACCCTTCGCATCCCTTCGCATTAATCACCTTCGCATTTTAACCTAATTAATCAAATGCAAACCACAAAATTTTCATTCCAGATGCGAACACAGTTTAGTTCTTGAACTCTAAACTTGCGAAATCAAAAATTCATATGTTGAACCCATATGCGAATATTAACCCAATTGACTTCAAATTGATTCACAGATGCAAACACTCGATTGTTTTACTTTCGCAAAATGAGCATCAACAACTCCACAATCGAGTTTTTAAATTCTTGCAAACAACAATTTCACAGTTCTTGACTTCGCGTTTTTCTTCACGAATCATCCCTCAATCATCAATCCAATTGCGAATCAAAACTCATATGTTGTTGCTTTATCGATTCATCGACTACTCATGCAAATGCGAACAATACTCAACTTCAAAATCGATTGAAACTTATAGCGAAGCTAAATCCAACTTCGCATTCAAAGCATACAAGTGTTATTCATTGCATTCATCATTTTATGACCCCCATTTGCGAAGTTGAGTATTTATTTCCGAAAATGCGAAACTCCAGGGACAATATTTGAAAATTTCTGTTTTCTTCCCCAATTCGCATTCTACTGTGAAATACTTCGCATCTTCATTCTTACACCCTTCGCATCCCTTCGCATTTTAACCTAATTAATCAAATGCAAACCACAAAATTTTCATTCCAGATGCGAACACAGTTTAGTTCTTGAACTCTAAACTTGCGAAATCAAAAATTCATATGTTGAACCCATATGCGAATATTAACCCAATTGACTTCAAATTGATTCACAGATGCAAACACTCGATTGTTTTACTTTCGCAAAATGAGCATCAACAACTCCACAATCGAGTTTTTAAATTCTTGCAAACAACAATTTCACAGTCCTTGACTTCGCGTTTTTCTTCACGAATCATCCCTCAATCATCAATCCAATTGCGAATCAAAACTCATATGTTCTTGCTTTATCGATTCATCGACTACACTCATACAAATGCGAACAATACTCAATTTCAAAATCGATTGAAACTTATAGCAAAGCTAAATCCAACTTCGCATTCAAAGCACACAAGTGTTATTGATTGCATTCATGAAATACTAACAAGATAATATATTATAATACAAATATACATATTTTAGGTGGTGAAATCGTAACAGCCTAACAATTTGGTATGCAACTTTATTAAATCAATAAAAAAAAGTTATGCAAATTGGACAAATAAATAAAAATATATCTTTTGTTGTTTTAATTAACGAAATAAATATTTTATATGAATACTCACCTGGAAAAACGCATATTATAATTGTCTAATTTAATCGTAACAGCCTACCAATGTACTTTCTTCTTGACTGTTTGATTGTTTTTTTCTGTGTGCTGATTATAATTGTCTAATTTAATGTAATTTTTTTTTTTTTTTTTAACTTGCAAGGTACAATGGAACATATTACTCCTATAAAGGAAATTGACTCAATCAAGGACAATGCTATAATCTGTAATTTATCATCTTTTAGTTTAATTTTCTAAATATATGTGTGGTTGTCTGTGTGTATCTCTTTAAAAATTCTGCAATTTCATCATTTTATGACCCCCATTTGCGAAGTTGAGTATTTATTTCCAAAAATGCGAAACTCCAGGGACAATATTTGAAAATTTCTGTTTTCTTCCCCAATTCGCATTCTACTGTGAAATACTTCGCATCTTCATTCTTACACCCTTCGCATCCCTTCGCATTAATCACCTTCGCATTTTAACCTAATTAATCAAATGCAAACCACAAAATTTTCATTCCAGATGCGAACACAGTTTAGTTCTTGAACTCTAAACTTGCGAAATCAAAAATTCATATGTTGAACCCATATGCGAATATTAACCCAATTGACTTCAAATTGATTCACAGATGCAAACACTCGATTGTTTTACTTTCGCAAAATGAGCATCAACAACTCCACAATCGAGTTTTTAAATTCTTGCAAACAACAATTTCACAGTTCTTGACTTCGCGTTTTTCTTCACGAATCATCCCTCAATCATCAATCCAATTGCGAATCAAAACTCATATGTTGTTGCTTTATCGATTCATCGACTACTCATGCAAATGCGAACAATACTCAATTTCAAAATCGATTGAAACTTATAGCGAAGCTAAATCCAACTTCGCATTCAAAGCATACAAGTGTTATTGATTGCATTCATCATTTTATGACCCCCATTTGCGAAGTTGAGTATTTATTTCCAAAAATGCGAAACTCCAGGGACAATATTTGAAAATTTCTGTTTTCTTCCCCAATTCGCATTCTACTGTGAAATACTTCGCATCTTCATTCTTACACCCTTCGCATCCCTTCGCATTAATCACCTTCGCATTTTAACCTAATTAATCAAATGCAAACCACAAAATTTTCATTCCAGATGCGAACACAGTTTAGTTCTTGAACTCTAAACTTGCGAAATCAAAAATTCATATGTTGAACCCATATGCGAATATTAACCCAATTGACTTCAAATTGATTCACAGATGCAAACACTCGATTGTTTTACTTTCGCAAAATGAGCATCAACAACTCCACAATCGAGTTTTTAAATTCTTGCAAACAACAATTTCACAGTCCTTGACTTCGCATTTTTCTTCACGAATCATCCCTCAATCATCAATCCAATTGCGAATCAAAACTCATATGTTCTTGCTTTATCGATTCATCGACTACACTCATACAAATGCGAACAATACTCAATTTCAAAATCGATTGAAACTTATAGCAAAGCTAAATCCAACTTCGCATTCAAAGCACACAAGTGTTATTGATTGCATTCATGAAATACTAACAAGATAATATATTATAATACAAATATACATATTTTAGGTGGTGAAATCGTAACAGCCTAACAATTTGGTATGCAACTTTATTAAATCAATAAAAAAAAGTTATGCAAATTGGACAAATAAATAAAAATATATCTTTTGTTGTTTTAATTAAGGAAATAAATATTTTATATGAATACTCACCTGGAAAAACGCATATTATAATTGTCTAATTTAATCGTAACAGCCTACCAATGTACTTTCTTCTTGACTGTTTGATTGTTTTTTTCTGTGTGCTGATTATAATTGTCTAATTTAATGTAAATTTTTTTTTTTTTTTTTAACTTGCAAGGTACAAAGGAACATATTACTCCTATAAAGGAAATTGACTCAATCAAGGACAATGCTATAATCTGTAATTTATCATCTTTTAGTATAATTTTCTAAATATATGTGTGGTTGTCTGTGTGTATCTCTTTAAAAATTCTGCAATTTCATCATTTTATGACCCCCATTTGCGAAGTTGAGTATTTATTTCCAAAAATGCGAAACTCCAGGGACAATATTTGAAAATTTCTGTTTTCTTCCCTAATTCGCATTCTACTGTGAAATACTTCGCATCTTCATTCTTACACCCTTCGCATCCCTTCGCATTAATCACCTTCGCATTTTAACCTAATTAATCAAATGCAAACCACAAAATTTTCATTCCAGATGCGAACACAGTTTAGTTCTTGAACTCTAAACTTGCGAAATCAAAAATTCATATGTTGAACCCATATGCGAATATTAACCCAATTGACTTCAAATTGATTCACAGATGCAAACACTCGATTGTTTTACTTTCGCAAAATGAGCATCAACAACTCCACAATCGAGTTTTTAAATTCTTGCAAACAACAATTTCACAGTCCTTGACTTCGCGTTTTTCTTCACGAATCATCCCTCAATCATCAATCCAATTGCGAATCAAAACTCATATGTTCTTGCTTTATCGATTCATCGACTACACTCATACAAATGCGAACAATACTCAATTTCAAAATCGATTGAAACTTATAGCAAAGCTAAATCCAACTTCGCATTCAAAGCACACAAGTGTTATTGATTGCATTCATGAAATACTAACAAGATAATATATTATAATACAAATATACATATTTTAGGTGGTGAAATCGTAACAGCCTAACAATTTGGTATGCAACTTTATTAAATCAATAAAAAAAAGTTATGCAAATTGGACAAATAAATAAAAATATATCTTTTGTTGTTTTAATTAAGGAAATAAATATTTTATATGAATACTCACCTGGAAAAACGCATATTATAATTGTCTAATTTAATCGTAACAGCCTACCAATGTACTTTCTTCTTGACTGTTTGATTGTTTTTTTCTGTGTGCTGATTATAATTGTCTAATTTAATGTAATTTTTTTTTTTTTTTTTTAACTTGCAAGGTACAATGGAACATATTACTCCTATAAAGGAAATTGACTCAATCAAGGACAATGCTATAATCTGTAATTTATCATCTTTTAGTTTAATTTTCTAAATATATGTGTGGTTGTCTGTGTGTATCTCTTTAAAAATTCTGCAATTTCATCATTTTATGACCCCCATTTGCGAAGTTGAGTATTTATTTCCAAAAATGCGAAACTCCAGGGACAATATTTGAAAATTTCTGTTTTCTTCCCCAATTCGCATTCTACTGTGAAATACTTCGCATCTTCATTCTTACACCCTTCGCATCCCTTCGCATTAATCACCTTCGCATTTTAACCTAATTAATCAAATGCAAACCACAAAATTTTCATTCCAGATGCGAACACAGTTTAGTTCTTGAACTCTAAACTTGCGAAATCAATTGACTTCAAATTGATTCACAGATGCAAACACTCGATTGTTTTACTTTCGCAAAATGAGCATCAACAACTCCACAATCGAGTTTTTAAATTCTTGCAAACAACAATTTCACAGTTCTTGACTTCGCGTTTTTCTTCACGAATCATCCCTCAATCATCAATCCAATTGCGAATCAAAACTCATATGTTGTTGCTTTATCGATTCATCGACTACTCATGCAAATGCGAACAATACTCAATTTCAAAATCGATTGAAACTTATAGCGAAGCTAAATCCAACTTCGCATTCAAAGCGTACAAGTGTTATTGATTGCATTCATCATTTTATGACCCCCATTTGCGAAGTTGAGTATTTATTTCCAAAAATGCGAAACTCCAGGGACAATATTTGAAAATTTCTGTTTTCTTCCCCAATTCGCATTCTACTGTGAAATACTTCGCATCTTCATTCTTACACCCTTCGCATCCCTTCGCATTTTAACCTAATTAATCAAATGCAAACCACAAAATTTTCATTCCAGATGCGAACACAGTTTAGTTCTTGAACTCTAAACTTGCGAAATCAAAAATTCATATGTTGAACCCATATGCGAATATTAACCCAATTGACTTCAAATTGATTCACAGATGCAAACACTCGATTGTTTTACTTTCGCAAAATGAGCATCAACAACTCCACAATCGAGTTTTTAAATTCTTGCAAACAACAATTTCACAGTCCTTGACTTCGCGTTTTTCTTCACGAATCATCCCTCAATCATCAATCCAATTGCGAATCAAAACTCATATGTTCTTGCTTTATCGATTCATCGACTACACTCATACAAATGCGAACAATACTCAATTTCAAAATCGATTGAAACTTATAGCAAAGCTAAATCCAACTTCGCATTCAAAGCACACAAGTGTTATTGATTGCATTCATGAAATACTAACAAGATAATATATTATAATACAAATATACATATTTTAGGTGGTGAAATCGTAACAGCCTAACAATTTGGTATGCAACTTTATTAAATCAATAAAAAAAAGTTATGCAAATTGGACAAATAAATAAAAATATATCTTTTGTTGTTTTAATTAAGGAAATAAATATTTTATATGAATACTCACCTGGAAAAACGCATATTATAATTGTCTAATTTAATCGTAACAGCCTACCAATGTACTTTCTTCTTGACTGTTTGATTGTTTTTTTCTGTGTGCTGATTATAATTGTCTAATTTAATGTAAATTTTTTTTTTTTTTTTTAACTTGCAAGGTACAATGGAACATATTACTCCTATAAAGGAAATTGACTCAATCAAGGACAATGCTATAATCTGTAATTTATCATCTTTTAGTTTAATTTTCTAAATATATGTGTGGTTGTCTGTGTGTATCTCTTTAAAAATTCTGCAATTTCATCATTTTATGACCCCCATTTGCGAAGTTGAGTATTTATTTCCAAAAATGCGAAACTCCAGGGACAATATTTGAAAATTTCTGTTTTCTTCCCTAATTCGCATTCTACTGTGAAATACTTCGCATCTTCATTCTTACACCCTTCGCATCCCTTCGCATTAATCACCTTCGCATTTTAACCTAATTAATCAAATGCAAACCACAAAATTTTCATTCCAGATGCGAACACAGTTTAGTTCTTGAACTCTAAACTTGCGAAATCAAAAATTCATATGTTGAACCCATATGCGAATATTAACCCAATTGACTTCAAATTGATTCACAGATGCAAACACTCGATTGTTTTACTTTCGCAAAATGAGCATCAACAACTCCACAATCGAGTTTTTAAATTCTTGCAAACAACAATTTCACAGTCCTTGACTTCGCGTTTTTCTTCACGAATCATCCCTCAATCATCAATCCAATTGCGAATCAAAACTCATATGTTCTTGCTTTATCGATTCATCGACTACACTCATACAAATGCGAACAATACTCAATTTCAAAATCGATTGAAACTTATAGCAAAGCTAAATCCAACTTCGCATTCAAAGCACACAAGTGTTATTGATTGCATTCATGAAATACTAACAAGATAATATATTATAATACAAATATACATATTTTAGGTGGTGAAATCGTAACAGCCTAACAATTTGGTATGCAACTTTATTAAATCAATAAAAAAAAGTTATGCAAATTGGACAAATAAATAAAAATATATCTTTTGTTGTTTTAATTAAGGAAATAAATATTTTATATGAATACTCACCTGGAAAAACGCATATTATAATTGTCTAATTTAATCGTAACAGCCTACCAATGTACTTTCTTCTTGACTGTTTGATTGTTTTTTTCTGTGTGCTGATTATAATTGTCTAATTTAATGTAAATTTTTTTTTTTTTTTAACTTGCAAGGTACAATGGAACATATTACTCCTATAAAGGAAATTGACTCAATCAAGGACAATGCTATAATCTGTAATTTATCATCTTTTAGTTTAATTTTCTAAATATATGTGTGGTTGTCTGTGTGTATCTCTTTAAAAATTCTGCAATTTCATCATTTTATGACCCCCATTTGCGAAGTTGAGTATTTATTTCCAAAAATGCGAAACTCCAGGGACCATATTTGAAAATTTCTGTTTTCTTCCCCAATTCGCATTCTACTGTGAAATACTTCGCATCTTCATTCTTACACCCTTCGCATCCCTTCGCATTAATCACCTTCGCATTTTAACCTAATTAATCAAATGCAAACCACAAAATTTTCATTCCAGATGCGAACACAGTTTAGTTCTTGAACTCTAAACTTGCGAAATCAAAAATTCATATGTTGAACCCATATGCGAATATTAACCCAATTGACTTCAAATTGATTCACAGATGCAAACACTCGATTGTTTTACTTTCGCAAAATGAGCATCAACAACTCCACAATCGAGTTTTTAAATTCTTGCAAACAACAATTTCACAGTCCTTGACTTCGCGTTTTTCTTCACGAATCATCCCTCAATCATCAATCCAATTGCGAATCAAAACTCATATGTTCTTGCTTTATCGATTCATCGACTACACTCATACAAATGCGAACAATACTCAATTTCAAAATCGATTGAAACTTATAGCAAAGCTAAATCCAACTTCGCATTCAAAGCACACAAGTGTTATTGATTGCATTCATGAAATACTAACAAGATAATATATTATAATACAAATATACATATTTTAGGTGGTGAAATCGTAACAGCCTAACAATTTGGTATGCAACTTTATTAAATCAATAAAAAAAAGTTATGCAAATTGGACAAATAAATAAAAATATATCTTTTGTTGTTTTAATTAAGGAAATAAATATTTTATATGAATACTCACCTGGAAAAACGCATATTATAATTGTCTAATTTAATCGTAACAGCCTACCAATGTACTTTCTTCTTGACTGTTTGATTGTTTTTTTCTGTGTGCTGATTATAATTGTCTAATTTAATGTAAATTTTTTTTTTTTTTTAACTTGCAAGGTACAATGGAACATATTACTCCTATAAAGGAAATTGACTCAATCAAGGACAATGCTATAATCTGTAATTTATCATCTTTTAGTTTAATTTTCTAAATATATGTGTGGTTGTCTGTGTGTATCTCTTTAAAAATTCTGCAATTTCATCATTTTATGACCCCCATTTGCGAAGTTGAGTATTTATTTCCAAAAATGCGAAACTCCAGGGACAATATTTGAAAATTTCTGTTTTCTTCCCCAATTCGCATTCTACTGTGAAATACTTCGCATCTTCATTCTTACACCCTTCGCATCCCTTCGCATTAATCACCTTCGCATTTTAACCTAATTAATCAAATGCAAACCACAAAATTTTCATTTCAGATGCGAACACAGTTTAGTTCTTGAACTCTAAACTTGCGAAATCAAAAATTCATATGTTGAACCCATATGCGAATATTAACCCAATTGACTTCAAATTGATTCACAGATGCAAACACTCGATTGTTTTACTTTCGCAAAATGAGCATCAACAACTCCACAATCGAGTTTTTAAATTCTTGCAAACAACAATTTCACAGTCCTTGACTTCGCGTTTTTCTTCACGAATCATCCCTCAATCATCAATCCAATTGCGAATCAAAACTCATATGTTCTTGCTTTATCGATTCATCGACTACACTCATACAAATGCGAACAATACTCAATTTCAAAATCGATTGAAACTTATAGCAAAGCTAAATCCAACTTCGCATTCAAAGCACACAAGTGTTATTGATTGCATTCATGAAATACTAACAAGATAATATATTATAATACAAATATACATATTTTAGGTGGTGAAATCGTAACAGCCTAACAATTTGGTATGCAACTTTATTAAATCAATAAAAAAAAGTTATGCAAATTGGACAAATAAATAAAAATATATCTTTTGTTGTTTTAATTAAGGAAATAAATATTTTATATGAATACTCACCTGGAAAAACGCATATTATAATTGTCTAATTTAATCGTAACAGCCTACCAATGTACTTTCTTCTTGACTGTTTGATTGTTTTTTTCTGTGTGCTGATTATAATTGTCTAATTTAATGTAAATTTTTTTTTTTTTAACTTGCAAGGTACAATGGAACATATTACTCCTATAAAGGAAATTGACTCAATCAAGGACAATGCTATAATCTGTAATTTATCATCTTTTAGTTTAATTTTCTAAATATATGTGTGGTTGTCTGTGTGTATCTCTTTAAAAATTCTGCAATTTCATCATTTTATGACCCCCATTTGCGAAGTTGAGTATTTATTTCCAAAAATGCGAAACTCCAGGGACAATATTTGAAAATTTCTGTTTTCTTCCCCAATTCGCATTCTACTGTGAAATACTTCGCATCTTCATTCTTACACCCTTCGCATCCCTTCGCATTAATCACCTTCGCATTTTAACCTAATTAATCAAATGCAAACCACAAAATTTTCATTCCAGATGCGAACACAGTTTAGTTCTTGAACTCTAAACTTGCGAAATCAAAAATTCATATGTTGAACCCATATGCGAATATTAACCCAATTGACTTCAAATTGATTCACAGATGCAAACACTCGATTGTTTTACTTTCGCAAAATGAGCATCAACAACTCCACAATCGAGTTTTTAAATTCTTGCAAACAACAATTTCACAGTTCTTGACTTCGCGTTTTTCTTCACGAATCATCCCTCAATCATCAATCCAATTGCGAATCAAAACTCATATGTTGTTGCTTTATCGATTCATCGACTACTCATGCAAATGCGAACAATACTCAATTTCAAAATCGATTGAAACTTATAGCGAAGCTAAATCCAACTTCGCATTCAAAGCATACAAGTGTTATTGATTGCATTCATCATTTTATGACCCCCATTTGCGAAGTTGAGTATTTATTTCCAAAAATGCGAAACTCCAGGGACAATATTTGAAAATTTCTGTTTTCTTCCCCAATTCGCATTCTACTGTGAAATACTTCGCATCTTCATTCTTACACCCTTCGCATCCCTTCGCATTTTAACCTAATTAATCAAATGCAAACCACAAAATTTTCATTCCAGATGCGAACACAGTTTAGTTCTTGAACTCTAAACTTGCGAAATCAAAAATTCATATGTTGAACCCATATGCGAATATTAACCCATTTGACTTCAAATTGATTCACAGATGCAAACACTCGATTGTTTTACTTTCGCAAAATGAGCATCAACAACTCCACAATCGAGTTTTTAAATTCTTGCAAACAACAATTTCACAGTCCTTGACTTCGCGTTTTTCTTCACGAATCATCCCTCAATCATCAATCCAATTGCGAATCAAAACTCATATGTTCTTGCTTTATCGATTCATCGACTACACTCATACAAATGCGAACAATACTCAATTTCAAAATCGATTGAAACTTATAGCAAAGCTAAATCCAACTTCGCATTCAAAGCACACAAGTGTTATTGATTGCATTCATGAAATACTAACAAGATAATATATTATAATACAAATATACATATTTTAGGTGGTGAAATCGTAACAGCCTAACAATTTGGTATGCAACTTTATTAAATCAATAAAAAAAAGTTATGCAAATTAGACAAATAAATAAAAATATATCTTTTGTTGTTTTAATTAAGGAAATAAATATTTTATATGAATACTCACCTGGAAAAACGCATATTATAATTGTCTAATTTAATCGTAACAGCCTACCAATGTACTTTCTTCTTGACTGTTTGATTGTTTTTTTCTGTGTGCTGATTATAATTGTCTAATTTAATGTAAATTTTTTTTTTTTTTTTTAACTTGCAAGGTACAATGGAACATATTACTCCTATAAAGGAAATTGACTCAATCAAGGACAATGCTATAATCTTTAATTTATCATCTTTTAGTTTAATTTTCTAAATATATGTGTGGTTGTCTGTGTGTATCTCTTTAAAAATTCTGCAATTTCATCATTTTATGACCCCCATTTGCGAAGTTGAGTATTTATTTCCAAAAATGCGAAACTCCAGGGACAATATTTGAAAATTTCTGTTTTCTTCCCCAATTCGCATTCTACTGTGAAATACTTCGCATCTTCATTCTTACACCCTTCGCATCCCTTCGCATTAATCACCTTCGCATTTTAACCTAATTAATCAAATGCAAACCACAAAATTTTCATTCCAGATGCGAACACAGTTTAGTTCTTGAACTCTAAACTTGCGAAATCAAAAATTCATATGTTGAACCCATATGCGAATATTAACCCAATTGACTTCAAATTGATTCACAGATGCAAACACTCGATTGTTTTACTTTCGCAAAATGAGCATCAACAACTCCACAATCGAGTTTTTAAATTCTTGCAAACAACAATTTCACAGTTCTTGACTTCGCGTTTTTCTTCACGAATCATCCCTCAATCATCAATCCAATTGCGAATCAAAACTCATATGTTGTTGCTTTATCGATTCATCGACTACTCATGCAAATGCGAACAATACTCAATTTCAAAATCGATTGAAACTTATAGCGAAGCTAAATCCAACTTCGCATTCAAAGCATACAAGTGTTATTGATTGCATTCATCATTTTATGACCCCCATTTGCGAAGTTGAGTATTTATTTCCAAAAATGCGAAACTCCAGGGACAATATTTGAAAATTTCTGTTTTCTTCCCCAATTCGCATTCTACTGTGAAATACTTCGCATCTTCATTCTTACACCCGTCGCATCCCTTCGCATTAATCACCTTCGCATTTTAACCTAATTAATCAAATGCAAACCACAAAATTTTCATTCCAGATGCGAACACAGTTTAGTTCTTGAACTCTAAACTTGCGAAATCAAAAATTCATATGTTGAACCCATATGCGAATATTAACCCAATTGACTTCAAATTGATTCACAGATGCAAACACTCGATTGTTTTACTTTCGCAAAATGAGCATCAACAACTCCACAATCGAGTTTTTAAATTCTTGCAAACAACAATTTCACAGTCCTTGACTTCGCGTTTTTCTTCACGAATCATCCCTCAATCATCAATCCAATTGCGAATCAAAACTCATATGTTCTTGCTTTATCGATTCATCGACTACACTCATACAAATGCGAACAATACTCAATTTCAAAATCGATTGAAACTTATAGCAAAGCTAAATCCAACTTCGCATTCAAAGCACACAAGTGTTATTGATTGCATTCATGAAATACTAACAAGATAATATATTATAATACAAATATACATATTTTAGGTGGTGAAATCGTAACAGCCTAACAATTTGGTATGCAACTTTATTAAATCAATAAAAAAAAGTTATGCAAATTGGACAAATAAATAAAAATATATCTTTTGTTGTTTTAATTAAGGAAATAAATATTTTATATGAATACTCACCTGGAAAAACGCATATTATAATTGTCTAATTTAATCGTAACAGCCTACCAATGTACTTTCTTCTTGACTGTTTGATTGTTTTTTTCTGTGTGCTGATTATAATTGTCTAATTTAATGTAAATTTTTTTTTTTTTTTAACTTGCAAGGTACAATGGAACATATTACTCCTATAAAGGAAATTGACTCAATCAAGGACAATGCTATAATCTGTAATTTATCATCTTTTAGTTTAATTTTCTAAATATATGTGTGGTTGTCTGTGTGTATCTCTTTAAAAATTCTGCAATTTCATCATTTTATGACCCCCATTTGCGAAGTTGAGTATTTATTTCCAAAAATGCGAAACTCCAGGGACAATATTTGAAAATTTCTGTTTTCTTCCCTAATTCGCATTCTACTGTGAAATACTTCGCATCTTCATTCTTACACCCTTCGCATCCCTTCGCATTAATCACCTTCGCATTTTAACCTAATTAATCAAATGCAAACCACAAAATTTTCATTCCAGATGCGAACACAGTTTAGTTCTTGAACTCTAAACTTGCGAAATCAAAAATTCATATGTTGAACCCATATGCGAATATTAACCCAATTGACTTCAAATTGATTCACAGATGCAAACACTCGATTGTTTTACTTTCTCAAAATGAGCATCAACAACTCCACAATCGAGTTTTTAAATTCTTGCAAACAACAATTTCACAGTCCTTGACTTCGCGTTTTTCTTCACGAATCATCCCTCAATCATCAATCCAATTGCGAATCAAAACTCATATGTTCTTGCTTTATCGATTCATCGACTACACTCATACAAATGCGAACAATACTCAATTTCAAAATCGATTGAAACTTATAGCAAAGCTAAATCCAACTTCGCATTCAAAGCACACAAGTGTTATTGATTGCATTCATGAAATACTAACAAGATAATATATTATAATACAAATATACATATTTTAGGTGGTGAAATCGTAACAGCCTAACAATTTGGTATGCAACTTTATTAAATCAATAAAAAAAAGTTATGCAAATTGGACAAATAAATAAAAATATATCTTTTGTTGTTTTAATTAAGGAAATAAATATTTTATATGAATACTCACCTGGAAAAACGCATATTATAATTGTCTAATTTAATCGTAACAGCCTACCAATGTACTTTCTTCTTGACTGTTTGATTGTTTTTTTCTGTGTGCTGATTATAATTGTCTAATTTAATGTAATTTTTTTTTTTTTTAACTTGCAAGGTACAATGGAACATATTACTCCTATAAAGGAAATTGACTCAATCAAGGACAATGCTATAATCTGTAATTTATCATCTTTTAGTTTAATTTTCTAAATATATGTGTGGTTGTCTGTGTGTATCTCTTTAAAAATTCTGCAATTTCATCATTTTATGACCCCCATTTGCGAAGTTGAGTATTTATTTCCAAAAATGCGAAACTCCAGGGACAATATTTGAAAATTTCTGTTTTCTTCCCCAATTCGCATTCTACTGTGAAATACTTCGCATCTTCATTCTTACACCCTTCGCATCCCTTCGCATTAATCACCTTCGCATTTTAACCTAATTAATCAAATGCAAACCACAAAATTTTCATTCCAGATGCGAACACAGTTTAGTTCTTGAACTCTAAACTTGCGAAATCAAAAATTCATATGTTGAACCCATATGCGAATATTAACCCAATTGACTTCAAATTGATTCACAGATGCAAACACTCGATTGTTTTACTTTCGCAAAATGAGCATCAACAACTCCACAATCGAGTTTTTAAATTCTTGCAAACAACAATTTCACAGTTCTTGACTTCGCGTTTTTCTTCACGAATCATCCCTCAATCATCAATCCAATTGCGAATCAAAACTCATATGTTGTTGCTTTATCGATTCATCGACTACTCATGCAAATGCGAACAATACTCAATTTCAAAATCGATTGAAACTTATAGCGAAGCTAAATCCAACTTCGCATTCAAAGCATACAAGTGTTATTGATTGCATTCATCATTTTATGACCCCCATTTGCGAAGTTGAGTATTTATTTCCAAAAATGCGAAACTCCAGGGACAATATTTGAAAATTTCTGTTTTCTTCCCCAATTCGCATTCTACTGTGAAATACTTCGCATCTTCATTCTTACACCCTTCGCATCCCTTCGCATTTTAACCTAATTAATCAAATGCAAACCACAAAATTTTCATTCCAGATGCGAACACAGTTTAGTTCTTGAACTCTAAACTTGCGAAATCAAAAATTCATATGTTGAACCCATATGCGAATATTAACCCATTTGACTTCAAATTGATTCACAGATGCAAACACTCGATTGTTTTACTTTCGCAAAATGAGCATCAACAACTCCACAATCGAGTTTTTAAATTCTTGCAAACAACAATTTCACAGTCCTTGACTTCGCGTTTTTCTTCACGAATCATCCCTCAATCATCAATCCAATTGCGAATCAAAACTCATATGTTCTTGCTTTATCGATTCATCGACTACACTCATACAAATGCGAACAATACTCAATTTCAAAATCGATTGAAACTTATAGCAAAGCTAAATCCAACTTCGCACTCAAAGCACACAAGTGTTATTGATTGCATTCATGAAATACTAACAAGATAATATATTATAATACAAATATACATATTTTAGGTGGTGAAATCGTAACAGCCTAACAATTTGGTATGCAACTTTATTAAATCAATAAAAAAAAGTTATGCAAATTGGACAAATAAATAAAAATATATCTTTTGTTGTTTTAATTAAGGAAATAAATATTTTATATGAATACTCACCTGGAAAAACGCATATTATAATTGTCTAATTTAATCGTAACAGCCTACCAATGTACTTTCTTCTTGACTGTTTGATTGTTTTTTTCTGTGTGCTGATTATAATTGTCTAATTTAATGTAAATTTTTTTTTTTTTTTTAACTTGCAAGGTACAATGGAACATATTACTCCTATAAAGGAAATTGACTCAATCAAGGACAATGCTATAATCTGTAATTTATCATCTTTTAGTTTAATTTTCTAAATATATGTGTGGTTGTCTGTGTGTATCTCTTTAAAAATTCTGCAATTTCATCATTTTATGACCCCCATTTGCGAAGTTGAGTATTTATTTCCAAAAATGCGAAACTCCAGGGACAATATTTGAAAATTTCTGTTTTCTTCCCTAATTCGCATTCTACTGTGAAATACTTCGCATCTTCATTCTTACACCCTTCGCATCCCTTCGCATTAATCACCTTCGCATTTTAACCTAATTAATCAAATGCAAACCACAAAATTTTCATTCCAGATGCGAACACAGTTTAGTTCTTGAACTCTAAACTTGCGAAATCAAAAATTCATATGTTGAACCCATATGCGAATATTAACCCAATTGACTTCAAATTGATTCACAGATGCAAACACTCGATTGTTTTACTTTCTCAAAATGAGCATCAACAACTCCACAATCGAGTTTTTAAATTCTTGCAAACAACAATTTCACAGTCCTTGACTTCGCGTTTTTCTTCACGAATCATCCCTCAATCATCAATCCAATTGCGAATCAAAACTCATATGTTCTTGCTTTATCGATTCATCGACTACACTCATACAAATGCGAACAATACTCAATTTCAAAATCGATTGAAACTTATAGCAAAGCTAAATCCAACTTCGCATTCAAAGCACACAAGTGTTATTGATTGCATTCATGAAATACTAACAAGATAATATATTATAATACAAATATACATATTTTAGGTGGTGAAATCGTAACAGCCTAACAATTTGGTATGCAACTTTATTAAATCAATAAAAAAAAGTTATGCAAATTGGACAAATAAATAAAAATATATCTTTTGTTGTTTTAATTAAGGAAATAAATATTTTATATGAATACTCACCTGGAAAAACGCATATTATAATTGTCTAATTTAATCGTAACAGCCTACCAATGTACTTTCTTCTTGACTGTTTGATTGTTTTTTTCTGTGTGCTGATTATAATTGTCTAATTTAATGTAATTTTTTTTTTTTTTAACTTGCAAGGTACAATGGAACATATTACTCCTATAAAGGAAATTGACTCAATCAAGGACAATGCTATAATCTGTAATTTATCATCTTTTAGTTTAATTTTCTAAATATATGTGTGGTTGTCTGTGTGTATCTCTTTAAAAATTCTGCAATTTCATCATTTTATGACCCCCATTTGCGAAGTTGAGTATTTATTTCCAAAAATGCGAAACTCCAGGGACAATATTTGAAAATTTCTGTTTTCTTCCCCAATTCGCATTCTACTGTGAAATACTTCGCATCTTCATTCTTACACCCTTCGCATCCCTTCGCATTAATCACCTTCGCATTTTAACCTAATTAATCAAATGCAAACCACAAAATTTTCATTCCAGATGCGAACACAGTTTAGTTCTTGAACTCTAAACTTGCGAAATCAAAAATTCATATGTTGAACCCATATGCGAATATTAACCCAATTGACTTCAAATTGATTCACAGATGCAAACACTCGATTGTTTTACTTTCGCAAAATGAGCATCAACAACTCCACAATCGAGTTTTTAAATTCTTGCAAACAACAATTTCACAGTTCTTGACTTCGCGTTTTTCTTCACGAATCATCCCTCAATCATCAATCCAATTGCGAATCAAAACTCATATGTTGTTGCTTTATCGATTCATCGACTACTCATGCAAATGCGAACAATACTCAATTTCAAAATCGATTGAAACTTATAGCGAAGCTAAATCCAACTTCGCATTCAAAGCATACAAGTGTTATTGATTGCATTCATCATTTTATGACCCCCATTTGCGAAGTTGAGTATTTATTTCCAAAAATGCGAAACTCCAGGGACAATATTTGAAAATTTCTGTTTTCTTCCCCAATTCGCATTCTACTGTGAAATACTTCGCATCTTCATTCTTACACCCTTCGCATCCCTTCGCATTTTAACCTAATTAATCAAATGCAAACCACAAAATTTTCATTCCAGATGCGAACACAGTTTAGTTCTTGAACTCTAAACTTGCGAAATCAAAAATTCATATGTTGAACCCATATGCGAATATTAACCCATTTGACTTCAAATTGATTCACAGATGCAAACACTCGATTGTTTTACTTTCGCAAAATGAGCATCAACAACTCCACAATCGAGTTTTTAAATTCTTGCAAACAACAATTTCACAGTCCTTGACTTCGCGTTTTTCTTCACGAATCATCCCTCAATCATCAATCCAATTGCGAATCAAAACTCATATGTTCTTGCTTTATCGATTCATCGACTACACTCATACAAATGCGAACAATACTCAATTTCAAAATCGATTGAAACTTATAGCAAAGCTAAATCCAACTTCGCATTCAAAGCACACAAGTGTTATTGATTGCATTCATGAAATACTAACAAGATAATATATTATAATACAAATATACATATTTTAGGTGGTGAAATCGTAACAGCCTAACAATTTGGTATGCAACTTTATTAAATCAATAAAAAAAAGTTATGCAAATTGGACAAATAAATAAAAATATATCTTTTGTTGTTTTAATTAAGGAAATAAATATTTTATATGAATACTCACCTGGAAAAACGCATATTATAATTGTCTAATTTAATCGTAACAGCCTACCAATGTACTTTCTTCTTGACTGTTTGATTGTTTTTTTCTGTGTGCTGATTATAATTGTCTAATTTAATGTAAATTTTTTTTTTTTTTTTTAACTTGCAAGGTACAATGGAACATATTACTCCTATAAAGGAAATTGACTCAATCAAGGACAATGCTATAATCTGTAATTTATCATCTTTTAGTTTAATTTTCTAAATATATGTGTGGTTGTCTGTGTGTATCTCTTTAAAAATTCTGCAATTTCATCATTTTATGACCCCCATTTGCGAAGTTGAGTATTTATTTCCAAAAATGCGAAACTCCAGGGACAATATTTGAAAATTTCTGTTTTCTTCCCCAATTCGCATTCTACTGTGAAATACTTCGCATCTTCATTCTTACACCCTTCGCATCCCTTCGCATTAATCACCTTCGCATTTTAACCTAATTAATCAAATGCAAACCACAAAATTTTCATTCCAGATGCGAACACAGTTTAGTTCTTGAACTCTAAACTTGCGAAATCAAAAATTCATATGTTGAACCCATATGCGAATATTAACCCAATTGACTTCAAATTGATTCACAGATGCAAACACTCGATTGTTTTACTTTCGCAAAATGAGCATCAACAACTCCACAATCGAGTTTTTAAATTCTTGCAAACAACAATTTCACAGTTCTTGACTTCGCGTTTTTCTTCACGAATCATCCCTCAATCATCAATCCAATTGCGAATCAAAACTCATATGTTGTTGCTTTATCGATTCATCGACTACTCATGCAAATGCGAACAATACTCAATTTCAAAATCGATTGAAACTTATAGCGAAGCTAAATCCAACTTCGCATTCAAAGCATACAAGTGTTATTGATTGCATTCATCATTTTATGACCCCCATTTGCGAAGTTGAGTATTTATTTCCAAAAATGCGAAACTCCAGGGACAATATTTGAAAATTTCTGTTTTCTTCCCCAATTCGCATTCTACTGTGAAATACTTCGCATCTTCATTCTTACACCCTTCGCATCCCTTCGCATTTTAACCTAATTAATCAAATGCAAACCACAAAATTTTCATTCCAGATGCGAACACAGTTTAGTTCTTGAACTCTAAACTTGCGAAATCAAAAATTCATATGTTGAACCCATATGCGAATATTAACCCAATTGACTTCAAATTGATTCACAGATGCAAACACTCGATTGTTTTACTTTCGCAAAATGAGCATCAACAACTCCACAATCGAGTTTTTAAATTCTTGCAAACAACAATTTCACAGTCCTTGACTTCGCGTTTTTCTTCACGAATCATCCCTCAATCATCAATCCAATTGCGAATCAAAACTCATATGTTCTTGCTTTATCGATTCATCGACTACACTCATACAAATGCGAACAATACTCAATTTCAAAATCGATTGAAACTTATAGCAAAGCTAAATCCAACTTCGCATTCAAAGCACACAAGTGTTATTGATTGCATTCATGAAATACTAACAAGATAATATATTATAATACAAATATACATATTTTAGGTGGTGAAATCGTAACAGCCTAACAATTTGGTATGCAACTTTATTAAATCAATAAAAAAAAGTTATGCAAATTGGACAAATAAATAAAAATATATCTTTTGTTGTTTTAATTAAGGAAATAAATATTTTATATGAATACTCACCTGGAAAAACGCATATTATAATTGTCTAATTTAATCGTAACAGCCTACCAATGTACTTTCTTCTTGACTGTTTGATTGTTTTTTTCTGTGTGCTGATTATAATTGTCTAATTTAATGTAAATTTTTTTTTTTTTTAACTTGCAAGGTACAATGGAACATATTACTCCTATAAAGGAAATTGACTCAATCAAGGACAATGCTATAATCTGTAATTTATCATCTTTTAGTTTAATTTTCTAAATATATGTGTGGTTGTCTGTGTGTATCTCTTTAAAAATTCTGCAATTTCATCATTTTATGACCCCCATTTGCGAAGTTGAGTATTTATTTCCAAAAATGCGAAACTCCAGGGACAATATTTGAAAATTTCTGTTTTCTTCCCCAATTCGCATTCTACTGTGAAATACTTCGCATCTTCATTCTTACACCCTTCGCATCCCTTCGCATTAATCACCTTCGCATTTTAACCTAATTAATCAAATGCAAACCACAAAATTTTCATTCCAGATGCGAACACAGTTTAGTTCTTGAACTCTAAACTTGCGAAATCAAAAATTCATATGTTGAACCCATATGCGAATATTAACCCAATTGACTTCAAATTGATTCACAGATGCAAACACTCGATTGTTTTACTTTCGCAAAATGAGCATCAACAACTCCACAATCGAGTTTTTAAATTCTTGCAAACAACAATTTCACAGTTCTTGACTTCGCGTTTTTCTTCACGAATCATCCCTCAATCATCAATCCAATTGCGAATCAAAACTCATATGTTGTTGCTTTATCGATTCATCGACTACTCATGCAAATGCGAACAATACTCAATTTCAAAATCGATTGAAACTTATAGCGAAGCTAAATCCAACTTCGCATTCAAAGCATACAAGTGTTATTGATTGCATTCATCATTTTATGACCCCCATTTGCGAAGTTGAGTATTTATTTCCAAAAATGCGAAACTCCAGGGACAATATTTGAAAATTTCTGTTTTCTTCCCCAATTCGCATTCTACTGTGAAATACTTCGCATCTTCATTCTTACACCCTTCGCATCCCTTCGCATTAATCACCTTCGCATTTTAACCTAATTAATCAAATGCAAACCACAAAATTTTCATTCCAGATGCGAACACAGTTTAGTTCTTGAACTCTAAACTTGCGAAATCAAAAATTCATATGTTGAACCCATATGCGAATATTAACCCAATTGACTTCAAATTGATTCACAGATGCAAACACTCGATTGTTTTACTTTCGCAAAATGAGCATCAACAACTCCACAATCGAGTTTTTAAATTCTTGCAAACAACAATTTCACAGTCCTTGACTTCGCGTTTTTCTTCACGAATCATCCCTCAATCATCAATCCAATTGCGAATCAAAACTCATATGTTCTTGCTTTATCAATTCATCGACTACACTCATACAAATGCGAACAATACTCAATTTCAAAATCGATTGAAACTTATAGCAAAGCTAAATCCAACTTCGCATTCAAAGCACACAAGTGTTATTGATTGCATTCATGAAATACTAACAAGATAATATATTATAATACAAATATACATATTTTAGGTGGTGAAATCGTAACAGCCTAACAATTTGGTATGCAACTTTATTAAATCAATAAAAAAAAGTTATGCAAATTGGACAAATAAATAAAAATATATCTTTTGTTGTTTTAATTAAGGAAATAAATATTTTATATGAATACTCACCTGGAAAAACGCATATTATAATTGTCTAATTTAATCGTAACAGCCTACCAATGTACTTTCTTCTTGACTGTTTGATTGTTTTTTTCTGTGTGCTGATTATAATTGTCTAATTTAATGTAAATTTTTTTTTTTTTTTTTAACTTGCAAGGTACAATGGAACATATTACTCCTATAAAGGAAATTGACTCAATCAAGGACAATGCTATAATCTGTAATTTATCATCTTTTAGTTTAATTTTCTAAATATATGTGTGGTTGTCTGTGTGTATCTCTTTAAAAATTCTGCAATTTCATCATTTTATGACCCCCATTTGCGAAGTTGAGTATTTATTTCCAAAAATGCGAAACTCCAGGGACAATATTTGAAAATTTCTGTTTTCTTCCCTAATTCGCATTCTACTGTGAAATACTTCGCATCATCATTCTTACACCCTTCGCATCCCTTCGCATTAATCACCTTCGCATTTTAACCTAATTAATCAAATGCAAACCACAAAATTTTCATTCCAGATGCGAACACAGTTTAGTTCTTGAACTCTAAACTTGCGAAATCAAAAATTCATATGTTGAACCCATATGCGAATATTAACCCAATTGACTTCAAATTGATTCACAGATGCAAACACTCGATTGTTTTACTTTCGCAAAATGAGCATCAACAACTCCACAATCGAGTTTTTAAATTCTTGCAAACAACAATTTCACAGTCCTTGACTTCGCGTTTTTCTTCACGAATCATCCCTCAATCATCAATCCAATTGCGAATCAAAACTCATATGTTCTTGCTTTATCGATTCATCGACTACACTCATACAAATGCGAACAATACTCAATTTCAAAATCGATTGAAACTTATAGCAAAGCTAAATCCAACTTCGCATTCAAAGCACACAAGTGTTATTGATTGCATTCATGAAATACTAACAAGATAATATATTATAATACAAATATACATATTTTAGGTGGTGAAATCGTAACAGCCTAACAATTTGGTATGCAACTTTATTAAATCAATAAAAAAAAGTTATGCAAATTGGACAAATAAATAAAAATATATCTTTTGTTGTTTTAATTAAGGAAATAAATATTTTATATGAATACTCACCTGGAAAAACGCATATTATAATTGTCTAATTTAATCGTAACAGCCTACCAATGTACTTTCTTCTTGACTGTTTGATTGTTTTTTTCTGTGTGCTGATTATAATTGTCTAATTTAATGTAAATTTTTTTTTTTTTTTAACTTGCAAGGTACAATGGAACATATTACTCCTATAAAGGAAATTGACTCAATCAAGGACAATGCTATAATCTGTAATTTATCATCTTTTAGTTTAATTTTCTAAATATATGTGTGGTTGTCTGTGTGTATCTCTTTAAAAATTCTGCAATTTCATCATTTTATGACCCCCATTTGCGAAGTTGAGTATTTATTTCCAAAAATGCGAAACTCCAGGGACAATATTTGAAAATTTCTGTTTTCTTCCCCAATTCGCATTCTACTGTGAAATACTTCGCATCTTCATTCTTACACCCTTCGCATCCCTTCGCATTAATCACCTTCGCATTTTAACCTAATTAATCAAATGCAAACCACAAAATTTTCATTCCAGATGCGAACACAGTTTAGTTCTTGAACTCTAAACTTGCGAAATCAAAAATTCATATGTTGAACCCATATGCGAATATTAACCCAATTGACTTCAAATTGATTCACAGATGCAAACACTCGATTGTTTTACTTTCGCAAAATGAGCATCAACAACTCCACAATCGAGTTTTTAAATTCTTGCAAACAACAATTTCACAGTCCTTGACTTCGCGTTTTTCTTCACGAATCATCCCTCAATCATCAATCCAATTGCGAATCAAAACTCATATGTTCTTGCTTTATCGATTCATCGACTACACTCATACAAATGCGAACAATACTCAATTTCAAAATCGATTGAAACTTATAGCAAAGCTAAATCCAACTTCGCATTCAAAGCACACAAGTGTTATTGATTGCATTCATGAAATACTAACAAGATAATATATTATAATACAAATATACATATTTTAGGTGGTGAAATCGTAACAGCCTAACAATTTGGTATGCAACTTTATTAAATCAATAAAAAAAAGTTATGCAAATTGGACAAATAAATAAAAATATATCTTTTGTTGTTTTAATTAAGGAAATAAATATTTTATATGAATACTCACCTGGAAAAACGCATATTATAATTGTCTAATTTAATCGTAACAGCCTACCAATGTACTTTCTTCTTGACTGTTTGATTGTTTTTTTCTGTGTGCTGATTATAATTGTCTAATTTAATGTAAATTTTTTTTTTTTTTTTAACTTGCAAGGTACAATGGAACATATTACTCCTATAAAGGAAATTGACTCAATCAAGGACAATGCTATAATCTGTAATTTATCATCTTTTAGTTTAATTTTCTAAATATATGTGTGGTTGTCTGTGTGTATCTCTTTAAAAATTCTGCAATTTCATCATTTTATGACCCCCATTTGCGAAGTTGAGTATTTATTTCCAAAAATGCGAAACTCCAGGGACAATATTTGAAAATTTCTGTTTTCTTCCCCAATTCGCATTCTACTGTGAAATACTTCGCATCTTCATTCTTACACCCTTCGCATCCCTTCGCATTAATCACCTTCGCATTTTAACCTAATTAATCAAATGCAAACCACAAAATTTTCATTCCAGATGCGAACACAGTTTAGTTCTTGAACTCTAAACTTGCGAAATCAAAAATTCATATGTTGAACCCATATGCGAATATTAACCCAATTGACTTCAAATTGATTCACAGATGCAAACACTCGATTGTTTTACTTTCGCAAAATGAGCATCAACAACTCCACAATCGAGTTTTTAAATTCTTGCAAACAACAATTTCACAGTCCTTGACTTCGCGTTTTTCTTCACGAATCATCCCTCAATCATCAATCCAATTGCGAATCAAAACTCATATGTTCTTGCTTTATCGATTCATCGACTACACTCATACAAATGCGAACAATACTCAATTTCAAAATCGATTGAAACTTATAGCAAAGCTAAATCCAACTTCGCATTCAAAGCACACAAGTGTTATTGATTGCATTCATGAAATACTAACAAGATAATATATTATAATACAAATATACATATTTTAGGTGGTGAAATCGTAACAGCCTAACAATTTGGTATGCAACTTTATTAAATCAATAAAAAAAAGTTATGCAAATTGGACAAATAAATAAAAATATATCTTTTGTTGTTTTAATTAAGGAAATAAATATTTTATATGAATACTCACCTGGAAAAACGCATATTATAATTGTCTAATTTAATCGTAACAGCCTACCAATGTACTTTCTTCTTGACTGTTTGATTGTTTTTTTCTGTGTGCTGATTATAATTGTCTAATTTAATGTAAATTTTTTTTTTTTTTTAACTTGCAAGGTACAATGGAACATATTACTCCTATAAAGGAAATTGACTCAATCAAGGACAATGCTATAATCTGTAATTTATCATCTTTTAGTTTAATTTTCTAAATATATGTGTGGTTGTCTGTGTGTATCTCTTTAAAAATTCTGCAATTTCATCATTTTATGACCCCCATTTGCGAAGTTGAGTATTTATTTCCAAAAATGCGAAACTCCAGGGACAATATTTGAAAATTTCTGTTTTCTTCCCCAATTCGCATTCTACTGTGAAATACTTCGCATCTTCATTCTTACACCCTTCGCATCCCTTCGCATTAATCACCTTCGCATTTTAACCTAATTAATCAAATGCAAACCACAAAATTTTCATTCCAGATGCGAACACAGTTTAGTTCTTGAACTCTAAACTTGCGAAATCAAAAATTCATATGTTGAACCCATATGCGAATATTAACCCAATTGACTTCAAATTGATTCACAGATGCAAACACTCGATTGTTTTACTTTCGCAAAATGAGCATCAACAACTCCACAATCGAGTTTTTAAATTCTTGCAAACAACAATTTCACAGTTCTTGACTTCGCGTTTTTCTTCACGAATCATCCCTCAATCATCAATCCAATTGCGAATCAAAACTCATATGTTGTTGCTTTATCGATTCATCGACTACTCATGCAAATGCGAACAATACTCAATTTCAAAATCGATTGAAACTTATAGCGAAGCTAAATCCAACTTCGCATTCAAAGCATACAAGTGTTATTGATTGCATTCATCATTTTATGACCCCCATTTGCGAAGTTGAGTATTTATTTCCAAAAATGCGAAACTCCAGGGACAATATTTGAAAATTTCTGTTTTCTTCCCCAATTCGCATTCTACTGTGAAATACTTCGCATCTTCATTCTTACACCCTTCGCATCCCTTCGCATTTTAACCTAATTAATCAAATGCAAACCACAAAATTTTCATTCCAGATGCGAACACAGTTTAGTTCTTGAACTCTAAACTTGCGAAATCAAAAATTCATATGTTGAACCCATATGCGAATATTAACCCAATTGACTTCAAATTGATTCACAGATGCAAACACTCGATTGTTTTACTTTCGCAAAATGAGCATCAACAACTCCACAATCGAGTTTTTAAATTCTTGCAAACAACAATTTCACAGTCCTTGACTTCGCGTTTTTCTTCACGAATCATCCCTCAATCATCAATCCAATTGCGAATCAAAACTCATATGTTCTTGCTTTATCGATTCATCGACTACACTCATACAAATGCGAACAATACTCAATTTCAAAATCGATTGAAACTTATAGCAAAGCTAAATCCAACTTCGCATTCAAAGCACACAAGTGTTATTGATTGCATTCATGAAATACTAACAAGATAATATATTATAATACAAATATACATATTTTAGGTGGTGAAATCGTAACAGCCTAACAATTTGGTATGCAACTTTATTAAATCAATAAAAAAAAGTTATGCAAATTGGACAAATAAATAAAAATATATCTTTTGTTGTTTTAATTAAGGAAATAAATATTTTATATGAATACTCACCTGGAAAAACGCATATTATAATTGTCTAATTTAATCGTAACAGCCTACCAATGTACTTTCTTCTTGACTGTTTGATTGTTTTTTTCTGTGTGCTGATTATAATTGTCTAATTTAATGTAAATTTTTTTGTTTTTTTTAACTTGCAAGGTACAATGGAACATATTACTCCTATAAAGGAAATTGACTCAATCAAGGACAATGCTATAATCTGTAATTTATCATCTTTTAGTTTAATTTTCTAAATATATGTGTGGTTGTCTGTGTGTATCTCTTTAAAAATTCTGCAATTTCATCATTTTATGACCCCCATTTGCGAAGTTGAGTATTTATTTCCAAAAATGCGAAACTCCAGGGACAATATTTGAAAATTTCTGTTTTCTTCCCTAATTCGCATTCTACTGTGAAATACTTCGCATGTTCATTCTTACACCCTTCGCATCCCTTCGCATTAATCACCTTCGCATTTTAACCTAATTAATCAAATGCAAACCACAAAATTTTCATTCCAGATGCGAACACAGTTTAGTTCTTGAACTCTAAACTTGCGAAATCAAAAATTCATATGTTGAACCCATATGCGAATATTAACCCAATTGACTTCAAATTGATTCACAGATGCAAACACTCGATTGTTTTACTTTCGCAAAATGAGCATCAACAACTCCACAATCGAGTTTTTAAATTCTTGCAAACAACAATTTCACAGTCCTTGACTTCGCGTTTTTCTTCACGAATCATCCCTCAATCATCAATCCAATTGCGAATCAAAACTCATATGTTCTTGCTTTATCGATTCATCGACTACACTCATACAAATGCGAACAATACTCAATTTCAAAATCGATTGAAACTTATAGCAAAGCTAAATCCAACTTCGCATTCAAAGCACACAAGTGTTATTGATTGCATTCATGAAATACTAACAAGATAATATATTATAATACAAATATACATATTTTAGGTGGTGAAATCGTAACAGCCTAACAATTTGGTATGCAACTTTATTAAATCAATAAAAAAAAGTTATGCAAATTGGACAAATAAATAAAAATATATCTTTTGTTGTTTTAATTAAGGAAATAAATATTTTATATGAATACTCACCTGGAAAAACGCATATTATAATTGTCTAATTTAATCGTAACAGCCTACCAATGTACTTTCTTCTTGACTGTTTGATTGTTTTTTTCTGTGTGCTGATTATAATTGTCTAATTTAATGTAAATTTTTTTTTTTTTTTTTTAACTTGCAAGGTACAATGGAACATATTACTCCTATAAAGGAAATTGACTCAATCAAGGACAATGCTATAATCTGTAATTTATCATCTTTTAGTTTAATTTTCTAAATATATGTGTGGTTGTCTGTGTGTATCTCTTTAAAAATTCTGCAATTTCATCATTTTATGACCCCCATTTGCGAAGTTGAGTATTTATTTCCAAAAATGCGAAACTCCAGGGACAATATTTGAAAATTTCTGTTTTCTTCCCCAATTCGCATTCTACTGTGAAATACTTCGCATCTTCATTCTTACACCCTTCGCATCCCTTCGCATTAATCACCTTCGCATTTTAACCTAATTAATCAAATGCAAACCACAAAATTTTCATTCCAGATGCGAACACAGTTTAGTTCTTGAACTCTAAACTTGCGAAATCAAAAATTCATATGTTGAACCCATATGCGAATATTAACCCAATTGACTTCAAATTGATTCACAGATGCAAACACTCGATTGTTTTACTTTCGCAAAATGAGCATCAACAACTCCACAATCGAGTTTTTAAATTCTTGCAAACAACAATTTCACAGTCCTTGACTTCGCGTTTTTCTTCACGAATCATCCCTCAATCATCAATCCAATTGCGAATCAAAACTCATATGTTCTTGCTTTATCGATTCATCGACTACACTCATACAAATGCGAACAATACTCAATTTCAAAATCGATTGAAACTTATAGCAAAGCTAAATCCAACTTCGCATTCAAAGCACACAAGTGTTATTGATTGCATTCATGAAATACTAACAAGATAATATATTATAATACAAATATACATATTTTAGGTGGTGAAATCGTAACAGCCTAACAATTTGGTATGCAACTTTATTAAATCAATAAAAAAAAGTTATGCAAATTGGACAAATAAATAAAAATATATCTTTTGTTGTTTTAATTAAGGAAATAAATATTTTATATGAATACTCACCTGGAAAAACGCATATTATAATTGTCTAATTTAATCGTAACAGCCTACCAATGTACTTTCTTCTTGACTGTTTGATTGTTTTTTTCTGTGTGCTGATTATAATTGTCTAATTTAATGTAAATTTTTTTTTTTTTTTTAACTTGCAAGGTACAATGGAACATATTACTCCTATAAAGGAAATTGACTCAATCAAGGACAATGCTATAATCTGTAATTTATCATCTTTTAGTTTAATTTTCTAAATATATGTGTGGTTGTCTGTGTGTATCTCTTTAAAAATTCTGCAATTTCATCATTTTATGACCCCCATTTGCGAAGTTGAGTATTTATTTCCAAAAATGCGAAACTCCAGGGACAATATTTGAAAATTTCTGTTTTCTTCCCCAATTCGCATTCTACTGTGAAATACTTCGCATCTTCATTCTTACACCCTTCGCATCCCTTCGCATTTTAACCTAATTAATCAAATGCAAACCACAAAATTTTCATTCCAGATGCGAACACAGTTTAGTTCTTGAACTCTAAACTTGCGAAATCAAAAATTCATATGTTGAACCCATATGCGAATATTAACCCAATTGACTTCAAATTGATTCACAGATGCAAACACTCGATTGTTTTACTTTCGCAAAATGAGCATCAACAACTCCACAATCGAGTTTTTAAATTCTTGCAAACAACAATTTCACAGTCCTTGACTTCGCGTTTTTCTTCACGAATCATCCCTCAATCATCAATCCAATTGCGAATCAAAACTCATATGTTCTTGCTTTATCGATTCATCGACTACACTCATACAAATGCGAACAATACTCAATTTCAAAATCGATTGAAACTTATAGCAAAGCTAAATCCAACTTCGCATTCAAAGCACACAAGTGTTATTGATTGCATTCATGAAATACTAACAAGATAATATATTATAATACAAATATACATATTTTAGGTGGTGAAATCGTAACAGCCTAACAATTTGGTATGCAACTTTATTAAATCAATAAAAAAAAGTTATGCAAATTGGACAAATAAATAAAAATATATCTTTTGTTGTTTTAATTAAGGAAATAAATATTTTATATGAATACTCACCTGGAAAAACGCATATTATAATTGTCTAATTTAATCGTAACAGCCTACCAATGTACTTTCTTCTTGACTGTTTGATTGTTTTTTTCTGTGTGCTGATTATAATTGTCTAATTTAATGTAAATTTTTTTTTTTTTTTTAACTTGCAAGGTACAATGGAACATATTACTCCTATAAAGGAAATTGACTCAATCAAGGACAATGCTATAATCTGTAATTTATCATCTTTTAGTTTAATTTTCTAAATATATGTGTGGTTGTCTGTGTGTATCTCTTTAAAAATTCTGCAATTTCATCATTTTATGACCCCCATTTGCGAAGTTGAGTATTTATTTCCAAAAATGCGAAACTCCAGGGACAATATTTGAAAATTTCTGTTTTCTTCCCCAATTCGCATTCTACTGTGAAATACTTCGCATCTTCATTCTTACACCCTTCGCATCCCTTCGCATTAATCACCTTCGCATTTTAACCTAATTAATCAAATGCAAACCACAAAATTTTCATTCCAGATGCGAACACAGTTTAGTTCTTGAACTCTAAACTTGCGAAATCAAAAATTCATATGTTGAACCCATATGCGAATATTAACCCAATTGACTTCAAATTGATTCACAGATGCAAACACTCGATTGTTTTACTTTCGCAAAATGAGCATCAACAACTCCACAATCGAGTTTTTAAATTCTTGCAAACAACAATTTCACAGTCCTTGACTTCGCGTTTTTCTTCACGAATCATCCCTCAATCATCAATCCAATTGCGAATCAAAACTCATATTTCTTGCTTTATCGATTCATCGACTACACTCATACAAATGCGAACAATACTCAATTTCAAAATCGATTGAAACTTATAGCAAAGCTAAATCCAACTTCGCATTCAAAGCACACAAGTGTTATTGATTGCATTCATGAAATACTAACAAGATAATATATTATAATACAAATATACATATTTTAGGTGGTGAAATCGTAACAGCCTAACAATTTGGTATGCAACTTTATTAAATCAATAAAAAAAAGTTATGCAAATTGGACAAATAAATAAAAATATATCTTTTGTTGTTTTAATTAAGGAAATAAATATTTTATATGAATACTCACCTGGAAAAACGCATATTATAATTGTCTAATTTAATCGTAACAGCCTACCAATGTACTTTCTTCTTGACTGTTTGATTGTTTTTTTCTGTGTGCTGATTATAATTGTCTAATTTAATGTAAATTTTTTTTTTTTTTTTAACTTGCAAGGTACAATGGAACATATTACTCCTATAAAGGAAATTGACTCAATCAAGGACAATGCTATAATCTGTAATTTATCATCTTTTAGTTTAATTTTCTAAATATATGTGTGGTTGTCTGTGTGTATCTCTTTAAAAATTCTGCAATTTCATCATTTTATGACCCCCATTTGCGAAGTTGAGTATTTATTTCCAAAAATGCGAAACTCCAGGGACAATATTTGAAAATTTCTGTTTTCTTCCCCAATTCGCATTCTACTGTGAAATACTTCGCATCTTCATTCTTACACCCTTCGCATCCCTTCGCATTAATCACCTTCGCATTTTAACCTAATTAATCAAATGCAAACCACAAAATTTTCATTCCAGATGCGAACACAGTTTAGTTCTTGAACTCTAAACTTGCGAAATCAAAAATTCATATGTTGAACCCATATGCGAATATTAACCCAATTGACTTCAAATTGATTCACAGATGCAAACACTCGATTGTTTTACTTTCGCAAAATGAGCATCAACAACTCCACAATCGAGTTTTTAAATTCTTGCAAACAACAATTTCACAGTTCTTGACTTCGCGTTTTTCTTCACGAATCATCCCTCAATCATCAATCCAATTGCGAATCAAAACTCATATGTTGTTGCTTTATCGATTCATCGACTACTCATGCAAATGCGAACAATACTCAATTTCAAAATCGATTGAAACTTATAGCGAAGCTAAATCCAACTTCGCATTCAAAGCATACAAGTGTTATTGATTGCATTCATCATTTTATGACCCCCATTTGCGAAGTTGAGTATTTATTTCCAAAAATGCGAAACTCCAGGGACAATATTTGAAAATTTCTGTTTTCTTCCCCAATTCGCATTCTACTGTGAAATACTTCGCATCTTCATTCTTACACCCTTCGCATCCCTTCGCATTAATCACCTTCGCATGTTAACCTAATTAATCAAATGCAAACCACAAAATTTTCATTCCAGATGCGAACACAGTTTAGTTCTTGAACTCTAAACTTGCGAAATCAAAAATTCATATGTTGAACCTATATGCGAATATTAACCCAATTGACTTCAAATTGATTCACAGATGCAAACACTCGATTGTTTTACTTTCGCAAAATGAGCATCAACAACTCCACAATCGAGTTTTTAAATTCTTGCAAACAACAATTTCACAGTTCTTGACTTCGCGTTTTTCTTCACGAATCATCCCTCAATCATCAATCCAATTGCGAATCAAAACTCATATGTTGTTGCTTTATCGATTCATCGACTACTCATGCAAATGCGAACAATACTCAATTTCAAAATCGATTGAAACTTATAGCGAAGCTAAATCCAACTTCGCATTCAAAGCATACAAGTGTTATTGATTGCATTCATCATTTTATGACCCCCATTTGCGAAGTTGAGTATTTATTTCCAAAAATGCGAAACTCCAGGGACAATATTTGAAAATTTCTGTTTTCTTCCCCAATTCGCATTCTACTGTGAAATACTTCGCATCTTCATTCTTACACCCTTCGCATCCCTTCGCATTAATCACCTTCGCATTTTAACCTAATTAATCAAATGCAAACCACAAAATTTTCATTCCAGATGCGAACACAGTTTAGTTCTTGAACTCTAAACTTGCGAAATCAAAAATTCATATGTTGAACCCATATGCGAATATTAACCCAATTGACTTCAAATTGATTCACAGATGCAAACACTCGATTGTTTTACTTTCGCAAAATGAGCATCAACAACTCCACAATCGAGTTTTTAAATTCTTGCAAACAACAATTTCACAGTTCTTGACTTCGCGTTTTTCTTCACGAATCATCCCTCAATCATCAATCCAATTGCGAATCAAAACTCATATGTTGTTGCTTTATCGATTCATCGACTACTCATGCAAATGCGAACAATACTCAATTTCAAAATCGATTGAAACTTATAGCGAAGCTAAATCCAACTTCGCATTCAAAGCATACAAGTGTTATTGATTGCATTCATCATTTTATGACCCCCATTTGCGAAGTTGAGTATTTATTTCCAAAAATGCGAAACTCCAGGGACAATATTTGAAAATTTCTGTTTTCTTCCCCAATTCGCATTCTACTGTGAAATACTTCACATCTTCATTCTTACACCCTTCGCATCCCTTCGCATTAATCACCTTCGCATTTTAACCTAATTAATCAAATGCAAACCACAAAATTTTCATTCCAGATGCGAACACAGTTTAGTTCTTGAACTCTAAACTTGCGAAATCAAAAATTCATATGTTGAACCCATATGCGAATATTAACCCAATTGACTTCAAATTGATTCACAGATGCAAACACTCGATTGTTTTACTTTCGCAAAATGAGCATCAACAACTCCACAATCGAGTTTTTAAATTCTTGCAAACAACAATTTCACAGTCCTTGACTTCGCGTTTTTCTTCACGAATCATCCCTCAATCATCAATCCAATTGCGAATCAAAACTCATATGTTGTTGCTTTATCGATTCATCGACTACACTCATACAAATGCGAACAATACTCAATTTCAAAATCGATTGAAACTTATAGCAAAGCTAAATCCAACTTCGCATTCAAAGCACACAAGTGTTATTGATTGCATTCATCATTTTATGACCCCCATTTGCGAAGTTGAGTATTTATTTCCAAAAATGCGAAACTCCAGGGACAATATTTGAAAATTTCTGTTTTCTTCCCCAATTCGCATTCTACTGTGAAATACTTCGCATCTTCATTCTTACACCCTTCGCATCCCTTCGCATTAATCACCTTCGCATTTTAACCTAATTAATCAAATGCAAACCACAAAATTTTCATTCCAGATGCGAACACAGTTTAGTTCTTGAACTCTAAACTTGCGAAATCAAAAATTCATATGTTGAACCCATATGCGAATATTAACCCAATTGACTTCAAATTGATTCACAGATGCAAACACTCGATTGTTTTACTTTCGCAAAATGAGCATCAACAACTCCACAATCGAGTTTTTAAATTCTTGCAAACAACAATTTCACAGTCCTTGACTTCGCGTTTTTCTTCACGAATCATCCCTCAATCATCAATCCAATTGCGAATCAAAACTCATATGTTCTTGCTTTATCGATTCATCGACTACACTCATACAAATGCGAACAATACTCAATTTCAAAATCGATTGAAACTTATAGCAAAGCTAAATCCAACTTCGCATTCAAAGCACACAAGTGTTATTGATTGCATTCATGAAATACTAACAAGATAATATATTATAATACAAATATACATATTTTAGGTGGTGAAATCGTAACAGCCTAACAATTTGGTATGCAACTTTATTAAATCAATAAAAAAAAGTTATGCAAATTGGACAAATAAATAAAAATATATCTTTTGTTGTTTTAATTAAGGAAATAAATATTTTATATGAATACTCACCTGGAAAAACGCATATTATAATTGTCTAATTTAATCGTAACAGCCTACCAATGTACTTTCTTCTTGACTGTTTGATTGTTTTTTTCTGTGTGCTGATTATAATTGTCTAATTTAATGTAAATTTTTTTTTTTTTTTTTTAACTTGCAAGGTACAATGGAACATATTACTCCTATAAAGGAAATTGACTCAATCAAGGACAATGCTATAATCTGTAATTTATCATCTTTTAGTTTAATTTTCTAAATATATGTGTGGTTGTCTGTGTGTATCTCTTTAAAAATTCTGCAATTTCATCATTTTATGACCCCCATTTGCGAAGTTGAGTATTTATTTCCAAAAATGCGAAACTCCAGGGACAATATTTGAAAATTTCTGTTTTCTTCCCCAATTCGCATTCTACTGTGAAATACTTCGCATCTTCATTCTTACACCCTTCGCATCCCTTCGCATTAATCACCTTCGCATTTTAACCTAATTAATCAAATGCAAACCACAAAATTTTCATTCCAGATGCGAACACAGTTTAGTTCTTGAACTCTAAACTTGCGAAATCAAAAATTCATATGTTGAACCCATATGCGAATATTAACCCAATTGACTTCAAATTGATTCACAGATGCAAACACTCGATTGTTTTACTTTCGCAAAATGAGCATCAACAACTCCACAATCGAGTTTTTAAATTCTTGCAAACAACAATTTCACAATTCTTGACTTCGCGTTTTTCTTCACGAATCATCCCTCAATCATCAATCCAATTGCGAATCAAAACTCATATGTTGTTGCTTTATCGATTCATCGACTACTCATGCAAATGCGAACAATACTCAATTTCAAAATCGATTGAAACTTATAGCGAAGCTAAATCCAACTTCGCATTCAAAGCATACAAGTGTTATTGATTGCATTCATCATTTTATGACCCCCATTTGCGAAGTTGAGTATTTATTTCCAAAAATGCGAAACTCCAGGGACAATATTTGAAAATTTCTGTTTTCTTCCCCAATTCGCATTCTACTGTGAAATACTTCGCATCTTCATTCTTACACCCTTCGCATCCCTTCGCATTAATCACCTTCGCATTTTAACCTAATTAATCAAATGCAAACCACAAAATTTTCATTCCAGATGCGAACACAGTTTAGTTCTTGAACTCTAAACTTGCGAAATCAAAAATTCATATGTTGAACCCATATGCGAATATTAACCCAATTGACTTCAAATTGATTCACAGATGCAAACACTCGATTGTTTTACTTTCGCAAAATGAGCATCAACAACTCCACAATCGAGTTTTTAAATTCTTGCAAACAACAATTTCACAATTCTTGACTTCGCGTTTTTCTTCACGAATCATCCCTCAATCATCAATCCAATTGCGAATCAAAACTCATATGTTGTTGCTTTATCGATTCATCGACTACTCATGCAAATGCGAACAATACTCAATTTCAAAATCGATTGAAACTTATAGCGAAGCTAAATCCAACTTCGCATTCAAAGCATACAAGTGTTATTGATTGCATTCATCATTTTATGACCCCCATTTGCGAAGTTGAGTATTTATTTCCAAAAATGCGAAACTCCAGGGACAATATTTGAAAATTTCTGTTTTCTTCCCCAATTCGCATTCTACTGTGAAATACTTCGCATCTTCATTCTTACACCCTTCGCATCCCTTCGCATTAATCACCTTCGCATTTTAACCTAATTAATCAAATGCAAACCACAAAATTTTCATTCCAGATGCGAACACAGTTTAGTTCTTGAACTCTAAACTTGCGAAATCAAAAATTCATATGTTGAACCCATATGCGAATATTAACCCAATTGACTTCAAATTGATTCACAGATGCAAACACTCGATTGTTTTACTTTCGCAAAATGAGCATCAACAACTCCACAATCGAGTTTTTAAATTCTTGCAAACAACAATTTCACAGTCCTTGACTTCGCGTTTTTCTTCACGAATCATCCCTCAATCATCAATCCAATTGCGAATCAAAACTCATATGTTCTTGCTTTATCGATTCATCGACTACACTCATACAAATGCGAACAATACTCAATTTCAAAATCGATTGAAACTTATAGCAAAGCTAAATCCAACTTCGCATTCAAAGCACACAAGTGTTATTGATTGCATTCATGAAATACTAACAAGATAATATATTATAATACAAATATACATATTTTAGGTGGTGAAATCGTAACAGCCTAACAATTTGGTATGCAACTTTATTAAATCAATAAAAAAAAGTTATGCAAATTGGACAAATAAATAAAAATATATCTTTTGTTGTTTTAATTAAGGAAATAAATATTTTATATGAATACTCACCTGGAAAAACGCATATTATAATTGTCTAATTTAATCGTAACAGCCTACCAATGTACTTTCTTCTTGACTGTTTGATTGTTTTTTTCTGTGTGCTGATTATAATTGTCTAATTTAATGTAAATTTTTTTTTTTTTTTTTTAACTTGCAAGGTACAATGGAACATATTACTCCTATAAAGGAAATTGACTCAATCAAGGACAATGCTATAATCTGTAATTTATCATCTTTTAGTTTAATTTTCTAAATATATGTGTGGTTGTCTGTGTGTATCTCTTTAAAAATTCTGCAATTTCATCATTTTATGACCCCCATTTGCGAAGTTGAGTATTTATTTCCAAAAATGCGAAACTCCAGGGACAATATTTGAAAATTTCTGTTTTCTTCCCCAATTCGCATTCTACTGTGAAATACTTCGCATCTTCATTCTTACACCCTTCGCATCCCTTCGCATTAATCACCTTCGCATTTTAACCTAATTAATCAAATGCAAACCACAAAATTTTCATTCCAGATGCGAACACAGTTTAGTTCTTGAACTCTAAACTTGCGAAATCAAAAATTCATATGTTGAACCCATATGCGAATATTAACCCAATTGACTTCAAATTGATTCACAGATGCAAACACTCGATTGTTTTACTTTCGCAAAATGAGCATCAACAACTCCACAATCGAGTTTTTAAATTCTTGCAAACAACAATTTCACAATTCTTGACTTCGCGTTTTTCTTCACGAATCATCCCTCAATCATCAATCCAATTGCGAATCAAAACTCATATGTTGTTGCTTTATCGATTCATCGACTACTCATGCAAATGCGAACAATACTCAATTTCAAAATCGATTGAAACTTATAGCGAAGCTAAATCCAACTTCGCATTCAAAGCATACAAGTGTTATTGATTGCATTCATCATTTTATGACCCCCATTTGCGAAGTTGAGTATTTATTTCCAAAAATGCGAAACTCCAGGGACAATATTTGAAAATTTCTGTTTTCTTCCCCAATTCGCATTCTACTGTGAAATACTTCGCATCTTCATTCTTACACCCTTCGCATCCCTTCGCATTAATCACCTTCGCATTTTAACCTAATTAATCAAATGCAAACCACAAAATTTTCATTCCAGATGCGAACACAGTTTAGTTCTTGAACTCTAAACTTGCGAAATCAAAAATTCATATGTTGAACCCATATGCGAATATTAACCCAATTGACTTCAAATTGATTCACAGATGCAAACACTCGATTGTTTTACTTTCGCAAAATGAGCATCAACAACTCCACAATCGAGTTTTTAAATTCTTGCAAACAACAATTTCACAGTCCTTGACTTCGCGTTTTTCTTCACGAATCATCCCTCAATCATCAATCCAATTGCGAATCAAAACTCATATGTTCTTGCTTTATCGATTCATCGACTACACTCATACAAATGCGAACAATACTCAATTTCAAAATCGATTGAAACTTATAGCAAAGCTAAATCCAACTTCGCATTCAAAGCACACAAGTGTTATTGATTGCATTCATGAAATACTAACAAGATAATATATTATAATACAAATATACATATTTTAGGTGGTGAAATCGTAACAGCCTAACAATTTGGTATGCAACTTTATTAAATCAATAAAAAAAAGTTATGCAAATTGGACAAATAAATAAAAATATATCTTTTGTTGTTTTAATTAAGGAAATAAATATTTTATATGAATACTCACCTGGAAAAACGCATATTATAATTGTCTAATTTAATCGTAACAGCCTACCAATGTACTTTCTTCTTGACTGTTTGATTGTTTTTTTCTGTGTGCTGATTATAATTGTCTAATTTAATGTAAATTTTTTTTTTTTTTTTTTTAACTTGCAAGGTACAATGGAACATATTACTCCTATAAAGGAAATTGACTCAATCAAGGACAATGCTATAATCTGTAATTTATCATCTTTTAGTTTAATTTTCTAAATATATGTGTGGTTGTCTGTGTGTATCTCTTTAAAAATTCTGCAATTTCATCATTTTATGACCCCCATTTGCGAAGTTGAGTATTTATTTCCAAAAATGCGAAACTCCAGGGACAATATTTGAAAATTTCTGTTTTCTTCCCCAATTCGCATTCTACTGTGAAATACTTCGCATCTTCATTCTTACACCCTTCGCATCCCTTCGCATTAATCACCTTCGCATTTTAACCTAATTAATCAAATGCAAACCACAAAATTTTCATTCCAGATGCGAACACAGTTTAGTTCTTGAACTCTAAACTTGCGAAATCAAAAATTCATATGTTGAACCCATATGCGAATATTAACCCAATTGACTTCAAATTGATTCACAGATGCAAACACTCGATTGTTTTACTTTCGCAAAATGAGCATCAACAACTCCACAATCGAGTTTTTAAATTCTTGCAAACAACAATTTCACAGTTCTTGACTTCGCGTTTTTCTTCACGAATCATCCCTCAATCATCAATCCAATTGCGAATCAAAACTCATATGTTGTTGCTTTATCGATTCATCGACTACTCATGCAAATGCGAACAATACTCAATTTCAAAATCGATTGAAACTTATAGCGAAGCTAAATCCAACTTCGCATTCAAAGCATACAAGTGTTATTGATTGCATTCATCATTTTATGACCCCCATTTGCGAAGTTGAGTATTTATTTCCAAAAATGCGAAACTCCAGGGACAATATTTGAAAATTTCTGTTTTCTTCCCCAATTCGCATTCTACTGTGAAATACTTCGCATCTTCATTCTTACACCCTTCGCATCCCTTCGCATTAATCACCTTCGCATTTTAACCTAATTAATCAAATGCAAACCACAAAATTTTCATTCCAGATGCGAACACAGTTTAGTTCTTGAACTCTAAACTTGCGAAATCAAAAATTCATATGTTGAACCCATATGCGAATATTAACCCAATTGACTTCAAATTGATTCACAGATGCAAACACTCGATTGTTTTACTTTCGCAAAATGAGCATCAACAACTCCACAATCGAGTTTTTAAATTCTTGCAAACAACAATTTCACAGTCCTTGACTTCGCGTTTTTCTTCACGAATCATCCCTCAATCATCAATCCAATTGCGAATCAAAACTCATATGTTCTTGCTTTATCGATTCATCGACTACACTCAAACAAATGCGAACAATACTCAATTTCAAAATCGATTGAAACTTATAGCAAAGCTAAATCCAACTTCGCATTCAAAGCACACAAGTGTTATTGATTGCATTCATGAAATACTAACAAGATAATATATTATAATACAAATATACATATTTTAGGTGGTGAAATCGTAACAGCCTAACAATTTGGTATGCAACTTTATTAAATCAATAAAAAAAAGTTATGCAAATTGGACAAATAAATAAAAATATATCTTTTGTTGTTTTAATTAAGGAAATAAATATTTTATATGAATACTCACCTGGAAAAACGCATATTATAATTGTCTAATTTAATCGTAACAGCCTACCAATGTACTTTCTTCTTGACTGTTTGATTGTTTTTTTCTGTGTGCTGATTATAATCGTCTAATTTAATGTAAATTTTTTTTTTTTTTTTAACTTGCAAGGTACAATGGAACATATTACTCCTATAAAGGAAATTGACTCAATCAAGGACAATGCTATAATCTGTAATTTATCATCTTTTAGTTTAATTTTCTAAATATATGTGTGGTTGTCTGTGTGTATCTCTTTAAAAATTCTGCAATTTCATCATTTTATGACCCCCATTTGCGAAGTTGAGTATTTATTTCCAAAAATGCGAAACTCCAGGGACAATATTTGAAAATTTCTGTTTTCTTCCCCAATTCGCATTCTACTGTGAAATACTTCGCATCTTCATTCTTACACCCTTCGCATCCCTTCGCATTAATCACCTTCGCATTTTAACCTAATTAATCAAATGCAAACCACAAAATTTTCATTCCAGATGCGAACACAGTTTAGTTCTTGAACTCTAAACTTGCGAAATCAAAAATTCATATGTTGAACCCATATGCGAATATTAACCCAATTGACTTCAAATTGATTCACAGATGCAAACACTCGATTGTTTTACTTTCGCAAAATGAGCATCAACAACTCCACAATCGAGTTTTTAAATTCTTGCAAACAACAATTTCACAGTTCTTGACTTCGCGTTTTTCTTCACGAATCATCCCTCAATCATCAATCCAATTGCGAATCAAAACTCATATGTTGTTGCTTTATCGATTCATCGACTACTCATGCAAATGCGAACAATACTCAATTTCAAAATCGATTGAAACTTATAGCGAAGCTAAATCCAACTTCGCATTCAAAGCATACAAGTGTTATTGATTGCATTCATCATTTTATGACCCCCATTTGCGAAGTTGAGTATTTATTTCCAAAAATGCGAAACTCCAGGGACAATATTTGAAAATTTCTGTTTTCTTCCCCAATTCGCATTCTACTGTGAAATACTTCGCATCTTCATTCTTACACCCTTCGCATCCCTTCGCATTTTAACCTAATTAATCAAATGCAAACCACAAAATTTTCATTCCAGATGCGAACACAGTTTAGTTCTTGAACTCTAAACTTGCGAAATCAAAAATTCATATGTTGAACCCATATGCGAATATTAACCCAATTGACTTCAAATTGATTCACAGATGCAAACACTCGATTGTTTTACTTTCGCAAAATGAGCATCAACAACTCCACAATCGAGTTTTTAAATTCTTGCAAACAACAATTTCACAGTCCTTGACTTCGCGTTTTTCTTCACGAATCATCCCTCAATCATCAATCCAATTGCGAATCAAAACTCATATGTTCTTGCTTTATCGATTCATCGACTACACTCATACAAATGCGAACAATACTCAATTTCAAAATCGATTGAAACTTATAGCAAAGCTAAATCCAACTTCGCATTCAAAGCACACAAGTGTTATTGATTGCATTCATGAAATACTAACAAGATAATATATTATAATACAAATATACATATTTTAGGTGGTGAAATCGTAACAGCCTAACAATTTGGTATGCAACTTTATTAAATCAATAAAAAAAAGTTATGCAAATTGGACAAATAAATAAAAATATATCTTTTGTTGTTTTAATTAAGGAAATAAATATTTTATATGAATACTCACCTGGAAAAACGCATATTATAATTGTCTAATTTAATCGTAACAGCCTACCAATGTACTTTCTTCTTGACTGTTTGATTGTTTTTTTCTGTGTGCTGATTATAATTGTCTAATTTAATGTAAATTTTTTTTTTTTTTTTTAACTTGCAAGGTACAATGGAACATATTACTCCTATAAAGGAAATTGACTCAATCAAGGACAATGCTATAATCTGTAATTTATCATCTTTTAGTTTAATTTTCTAAATATATGTGTGGTTGTCTGTGTGTATCTCTTTAAAAATTCTGCAATTTCATCATTTTATGACCCCCATTTGCGAAGTTGAGTATTTATTTCCAAAAATGCGAAACTCCAGGGACAATATTTGAAAATTTTTGTTTTCTTCCCCAATTCGCATTCTACTGTGAAATACTTCGCATCTTCATTCTTACACCCTTCGCATCCCTTCGCATTAATCACCTTCGCATTTTAACCTAATTAATCAAATGCAAACCACAAAATTTTCATTCCAGATGCGAACACAGTTTAGTTCTTGAACTCTAAACTTGCGAAATCAAAAATTCATATGTTGAACCCATATGCGAATATTAACCCAATTGACTTCAAATTGATTCACAGATGCAAACACTCGATTGTTTTACTTTCGCAAAATGAGCATCAACAACTCCACAATCGAGTTTTTAAATTCTTGCAAACAACAATTTCACAATTCTTGACTTCGCGTTTTTCTTCACGAATCATCCCTCAATCATCAATCCAATTGCGAATCAAAACTCATATGTTGTTGCTTTATCGATTCATCGACTACTCATGCAAATGCGAACAATACTCAATTTCAAAATCGATTGAAACTTATAGCGAAGCTAAATCCAACTTCGCATTCAAAGCATACAAGTGTTATTGATTGCATTCATCATTTTATGACCCCCATTTGCGAAGTTGAGTATTTATTTCCAAAAATGCGAAACTCCAGGGACAATATTTGAAAATTTCTGTTTTCTTCCCCAATTCGCATTCTACTGTGAAATACTTCGCATCTTCATTCTTACACCCTTCGCATCCCTTCGCATTAATCACCTTCGCATTTTAACCTAATTAATCAAATGCAAACCACAAAATTTTCATTCCAGATGCGAACACAGTTTAGTTCTTGAACTCTAAACTTGCGAAATCAAAAATTCATATGTTGAACCCATATGCGAATATTAACCCAATTGACTTCAAATTGATTCACAGATGCAAACACTCGATTGTTTTACTTTCGCAAAATGAGCATCAACAACTCCACAATCGAGTTTTTAAATTCTTGCAAACAACAATTTCACAGTCCTTGACTTCGCGTTTTTCTTCACGAATCATCCCTCAATCATCAATCCAATTGCGAATCAAAACTCATATGTTCTTGCTTTATCGATTCATCGACTACACTCATACAAATGCGAACAATACTCAATTTCAAAATCGATTGAAACTTATAGCAAAGCTAAATCCAACTTCGCATTCAAAGCACACAAGTGTTATTGATTGCATTCATGAAATACTAACAAGATAATATATTATAATACAAATATACATATTTTAGGTGGTGAAATCGTAACAGCCTAACAATTTGGTATGCAACTTTATTAAATCAATAAAAAAAAGTTATGCAAATTGGACAAATAAATAAAAATATATCTTTTGTTGTTTTAATTAAGGAAATAAATATTTTATATGAATACTCACCTGGAAAAATGCATATTATAATTGTCTAATTTAATCGTAACAGCCTACCAATGTACTTTCTTCTTGACTGTTTGATTGTTTTTTTCTGTGTGCTGATTATAATTGTCTAATTTAATGTAAATTTTTTTTTTTTTTAACTTGCAAGGTACAATGGAACATATTACTCCTATAAAGGAAATTGACTCAATCAAGGACAATGCTATAATCTGTAATTTATCATCTTTTAGTTTAATTTTCTAAATATATGTGTGGTTGTCTGTGTGTATCTCTTTAAAAATTCTGCAATTTCATCATTTTATGACCCCCATTTGCGAAGTTGAGTATTTATTTCCAAAAATGCGAAACTCCAGGGACAATATTTGAAATTTTCTGTTTTCTTCCCCAATTCGCATTCTACTGTGAAATACTTCGCATCTTCATTCTTACACCCTTCGCATCCCTTCGCATTAATCACCTTCGCATTTTAACCTAATTAATCAAATGCAAACCACAAAATTTTCATTCCAGATGCGAACACAGTTTAGTTCTTGAACTCTAAACTTGCGAAATCAAAAATTCATATGTTGAACCCATATGCGAATATTAACCCAATTGACTTCAAATTGATTCACAGATGCAAACACTCGATTGTTTTACTTTCGCAAAATGAGCATCAACAACTCCACAATCGAGTTTTTAAATTCTTGCAAACAACAATTTCACAGTTCTTGACTTCGCGTTTTTCTTCACGAATCATCCCTCAATCATCAATCCAATTGCGAATCAAAACTCATATGTTGTTGCTTTATCGATTCATCGACTACTCATGCAAATGCGAACAATACTCAATTTCAAAATCGATTGAAACTTATAGCGAAGCTAAATCCAACTTCGCATTCAAAGCATACAAGTGTTATTGATTGCATTCATCATTTTATGGACCCCATTTGCGAAGTTGAGTATTTATTTCCAAAAATGCGAAACTCCAGGGACAATATTTGAAAATTTCTGTTTTCTTCCCCAATTCGCATTCTACTGTGAAATACTTCGCATCTTCATTCTTACACCCTTCGCATCCCTTCGCATTAATCACCTTCGCATTTTAACCTAATTAATCAAATGCAAACCACAAAATTTTCATTCCAGATGCGAACACAGTTTAGTTCTTGAACTCTAAACTTGCGAAATCAAAAATTCATATGTTGAACCCATATGCGAATATTAACCCAATTGACTTCAAATTGATTCACAGATGCAAACACTCGATTGTTTTACTTTCGCAAAATGAGCATCAACAACTCCACAATCGAGTTTTTAAATTCTTGCAAACAACAATTTCACAGTCCTTGACTTCGCGTTTTTCTTCACGAATCATCCCTCAATCATCAATCCAATTGCGAATCAAAACTCATATGTTCTTGCTTTATCGATTCATCGACTACACTCATACAAATGCGAACAATACTCAATTTCAAAATCGATTGAAACTTATAGCAAAGCTAAATCCAACTTCGCATTCAAAGCACACAAGTGTTATTGATTGCATTCATGAAATACTAACAAGATAATATATTATAATACAAATATACATATTTTAGGTGGTGAAATCGTAACAGCCTAACAATTTGGTATGCAACTTTATTAAATCAATAAAAAAAAGTTATGCAAATTGGACAAATAAATAAAAATATATCTTTTGTTGTTTTAATTAAGGAAATAAATATTTTATATGAATACTCACCTGGAAAAACGCATATTATAATTGTCTAATTTAATCGTAACAGCCTACCAATGTACTTTCTTCTTGACTGTTTGATTGTTTTTTTCTGTGTGCTGATTATAATTGTCTAATTTAATGTAAATTTTTTTTTTTTTTTAACTTGCAAGGTACAATGGAACATATTACTCCTATAAAGGAAATTGACTCAATCAAGGACAATGCTATAATCTGTAATTTATCATCTTTTAGTTTAATTTTCTAAATATATGTGTGGTTGTCTGTGTGTATCTCTTTAAAAATTCTGCAATTTCATCATTTTATGACCCCCATTTGCGAAGTTGAGTATTTATTTCCAAAAATGCGAAACTCCAGGGACAATATTTGAAAATTTCTGTTTTCTTCCCCAATTCGCATTCTACTGTGAAATACTTCGCATCTTCATTCTTACACCCTTCGCATCCCTTCGCATTAATCACCTTCGCATTTTAACCTAATTAATCAAATGCAAACCACAAAATTTTCATTCCAGATGCGAACACAGTTTAGTTCTTGAACTCTAAACTTGCGAAATCAAAAATTCATATGTTGAACCCATATGCGAATATTAACCCAATTGACTTCAAATTGATTCACAGATGCAAACACTCGATTGTTTTACTTTCGCAAAATGAGCATCAACAACTCCACAATCGAGTTTTTAAATTCTTGCAAACAACAATTTCACAGTTCTTGACTTCGCGTTTTTCTTCACGAATCATCCCTCAATCATCAATCCAATTGCGAATCAAAACTCATATGTTGTTGCTTTATCGATTCATCGACTACTCATGCAAATGCGAACAATACTCAATTTCAAAATCGATTGAAACTTATAGCGAAGCTAAATCCAACTTCGCATTCAAAGCATACAAGTGTTATTGATTGCATTCATCATTTTATGACCCCCATTTGCGAAGTTGAGTATTTATTTCCAAAAATGCGAAACTCCAGGGACAATATTTGAAAATTTCTGTTTTCTTCCCCAATTCGCATTCTACTGTGAAATACTTCGCATCTTCATTCTTACACCCTTCGCATCCCTTCGCATTAATCACCTTCGCATTTTAACCTAATTAATCAAATGCAAACCACAAAATTTTCATTCCAGATGCGAACACAGTTTAGTTCTTGAACTCTAAACTTGCGAAATCAAAAATTCATATGTTGAACCCATATGCGAATATTAACCCAATTGACTTCAAATTGATTCACAGATGCAAACACTCGATTGTTTTACTTTCGCAAAATGAGCATCAACAACTCCACAATCGAGTTTTTAAATTCTTGCAAACAACAATTTCACAGTCCTTGACTTCGCGTTTTTCTTCACGAATCATCCCTCAATCATCAATCCAATTGCGAATCAAAACTCATATGTTCTTGCTTTATCGATTCATCGACTACACTCATACAAATGCGAACAATACTCAATTTCAAAATCGATTGAAACTTATAGCAAAGCTAAATCCAACTTCGCATTCAAAGCACACAAGTGTTATTGATTGCATTCATGAAATACTAACAAGATAATATATTATAATACAAATATACATATTTTAGGTGGTGAAATCGTAACAGCCTAACAATTTGGTATGCAACTTTATTAAATCAATAAAAAAAAGTTATGCAAATTGGACAAATAAATAAAAATATATCTTTTGTTGTTTTAATTAAGGAAATAAATATTTTATATGAATACTCACCTGGAAAAACGCATATTATAATTGTCTAATTTAATCGTAACAGCCTACCAATGTACTTTCTTCTTGACTGTTTGATTGTTTTTTTCTGTGTGCTGATTATAATTGTCTAATTTAATGTAAATTTTTTTTTTTTTTTAACTTGCAAGGTACAATGGAACATATTACTCCTATAAAGGAAATTGACTCAATCAAGGACAATGCTATAATCTGTAATTTATCATCTTTTAGTTTAATTTTCTAAATATATGTGTGGTTGTCTGTGTGTATCTCTTTAAAAATTCTGCAATTTCATCATTTTATGACCCCCATTTGCGAAGTTGAGTATTTATTTCCAAAAATGCGAAACTCCAGGGACAATATTTGAAAATCTGTTTTCTTCCCCAATTCGCATTCTACTGTGAAATACTTCGCATCTTCATTCTTACACCCTTCGCATCCCTTCGCATTAATCACCTTCGCATTTTAACCTAATTAATCAAATGCAAACCACAAAATTTTCATTCCAGATGCGAACACAGTTTAGTTCTTGAACTCTAAACTTGCGAAATCAAAAATTCATATGTTGAACCCATATGCGAATATTAACCCAATTGACTTCAAATTGATTCACAGATGCAAACACTCGATTGTTTTACTTTCGCAAAATGAGCATCAACAACTCCACAATCGAGTTTTTAAATTCTTGCAAACAACAATTTCACAGTTCTTGACTTCGCGTTTTTCTTCACGAATCATCCCTCAATCATCAATCCAATTGCGAATCAAAACTCATATGTTGTTGCTTTATCGATTCATCGACTACTCATGCAAATGCGAACAATACTCAATTTCAAAATCGATTGAAACTTATAGCGATGCTAAATCCAACTTCGCATTCAAAGCATACAAGTGTTATTGATTGCATTCATCATTTTATGACCCCCATTTGCGAAGTTGAGTATTTATTTCCAAAAATGCGAAACTCCTGGGACAATATTTGAAAATCTGTTTTCTTCCCCAATTCGCATTCTACTGTGAAATACTTCGCATCTTCATTCTTACACCCTTCGCATCCCTTCGCATTAATCACCTTCGCATTTTAACCTAATTAATCAAATGCAAACCACAAAATTTTCATTCCAGATGCGAACACAGTTTAGTTCTTGAACTCTAAACTTGCGAAATCAAAAATTCATATGTTGAACCCATATGCGAATATTAACCCAATTGACTTCAAATTGATTCACAGATGCAAACACTCGATTGTTTTACTTTCGCAAAATGAGCATCAACAACTCCACAATCGAGTTTTTAAATTCTTGCAAACAACAATTTCACAGTTCTTGACTTCGCGTTTTTCTTCACGAATCATCCCTCAATCATCAATCCAATTGCGAATCAAAACTCATATGTTGTTGCTTTATCGATTCATCGACTACTCATGCAAATGCGAACAATACTCAATTTCAAAATCGATTGAAACTTATAGCGAAGCTAAATCCAACTTCGCATTCAAAGCATACAAGTGTTATTGATTGCATTCATCATTTTATGACCCCCATTTGCGAAGTTGAGTATTTATTTCCAAAAATGCGAAACTCCAGGGACAATATTTGAAAATTTCTGTTTTCTTCCCCAATTCGCATTCTACTGTGAAATACTTCGCATCTTCATTCTTACACCCTTCGCATCCCTTCGCATTTTAACCTAATTAATCAAATGCAAACCACAAAATTTTCATTCCAGATGCGAACACAGTTTAGTTCTTGAACTCTAAACTTGCGAAATCAAAAATTCATATGTTGAACCCATATGCGAATATTAACCCAATTGACTTCAAATTGATTCACAGATGCAAACACTCGATTGTTTTACTTTCGCAAAATGAGCATCAACAACTCCACAATCGAGTTTTTAAATTCTTGCAAACAACAATTTCACAGTCCTTGACTTCGCGTTTTTCTTCACGAATCATCCCTCAATCATCAATCCAATTGCGAATCAAAACTCATATGTTCTTGCTTTATCGATTCATCGACTACACTCATACAAATGCGAACAATACTCAATTTCAAAATCGATTGAAACTTATAGCAAAGCTAAATCCAACTTCGCATTCAAAGCACACAAGTGTTATTGATTGCATTCATGAAATACTAACAAGATAATATATTATAATACAAATATACATATTTTAGGTGGTGAAATCGTAACAGCCTAACAATTTGGTATGCAACTTTATTAAATCAATAAAAAAAAAGTTATGCAAATTGGACAAATAAATAAAAATATATCTTTTGTTGTTTTAATTAAGGAAATAAATATTTTATATGAATACTCACCTGGAAAAACGCATATTATAATTGTCTAATTTAATCGTAACAGCCTACCAATGTACTTTCTTCTTGACTGTTTGATTGTTTTTTTCTGTGTGCTGATTATAATTGTCTAATTTAATGTAAATTTTTTTTTTTTTTTAACTTGCAAGGTACAATGGAACATATTACTCCTATAAAGGAAATTGACTCAATCAAGGACAATGCTATAATCTGTAATTTATCATCTTTTAGTTTAATTTTCTAAATATATGTGTGGTTGTCTGTGTGTATCTCTTTAAAAATTCTGCAATTTCATCATTTTATGACCCCCATTTGCGAAGTTGAGTATTTATTTCCAAAAATGCGAAACTCCAGGGACAATATTTGAAAATTTCTGTTTTCTTCCCCAATTCGCATTCTACTGTGAAATACTTCGCATCTTCATTCTTACACCCTTCGCATCCCTTCGCATTTTAACCTAATTAATCAAATGCAAACCACAAAATTTTCATTCCAGATGCGAACACAGTTTAGTTCTTGAACTCTAAACTTGCGAAATCAAAAATTCATATGTTGAACCCATATGCGAATATTAACCCAATTGACTTCAAATTGATTCACAGATGCAAACACTCGATTGTTTTACTTTCGCAAAATGAGCATCAACAACTCCACAATCGAGTTTTTAAATTCTTGCAAACAACAATTTCACAGTCCTTGACTTCGCGTTTTTCTTCACGAATCATCCCTCAATCATCAATCCAATTGCGAATCAAAACTCATATGTTCTTGCTTTATCGATTCATCGACTACACTCATACAAATGCGAACAATACTCAATTTCAAAATCGATTGAAACTTATAGCAAAGCTAAATCCAACTTCGCATTCAAAGCACACAAGTGTTATTGATTGCATTCATGAAATACTAACAAGATAATATATTATAATACAAATATACATATTTTAGGTGGTGAAATCGTAACAGCCTAACAATTTGGTATGCAACTTTATTAAATCAATAAAAAAAAGTTATGCAAATTGGACAAATAAATAAAAATATATCTTTTGTTGTTTTAATTAAGGAAATAAATATTTTATATGAATACTCACCTGGAAAAACGCATATTATAATTGTCTAATTTAATCGTAACAGCCTACCAATGTACTTTCTTCTTGACTGTTTGATTGTTTTTTTCTGTGTGCTGATTATAATTGTCTAATTTAATGTAAATTTTTTTTTTTTAACTTGCAAGGTACAATGGAACATATTACTCCTATAAAGGAAATTGACTCAATCAAGGACAATGCTATAATCTGTAATTTATCATCTTTTAGTTTAATTTTCTAAATATATGTGTGGTTGTCTGTGTGTATCTCTTTAAAAATTCTGCAATTTCATCATTTTATGACCCCCATTTGCGAAGTTGAGTATTTATTTCCAAAAATGCGAAACTCCAGGGACAATATTTGAAAATTTCTGTTTTCTTCGCCAATTCGCATTCTACTGTGAAATACTTCGCATCTTCATTCTTACACCCTTCGCATCCCTTCGCATTAATCACCTTCGCATTTTAACCTAATTAATCAAATGCAAACCACAAAATTTTCATTCCAGATGCGAACACAGTTTAGTTCTTGAACTCTAAACTTGCGAAATCAAAAATTCATATGTTGAACCCATATGCGAATATTAACCCAATTGACTTCAAATTGATTCACAGATGCAAACACTCGATTGTTTTACTTTCGCAAAATGAGCATCAACAACTCCACAATCGAGTTTTTAAATTCTTGCAAACAACAATTTCACAGTCCTTGACTTCGCGTTTTTCTTCACGAATCATCCCTCAATCATCAATCCAATTGCGAATCAAAACTCATATGTTCTTGCTTTATCGATTCATCGACTACACTCATACAAATGCGAACAATACTCAATTTCAAAATCGATTGAAACTTATAGCAAAGCTAAATCCAACTTCGCATTCAAAGCACACAAGTGTTATTGATTGCATTCATGAAATACTAACAAGATAATATATTATAATACAAATATACATATTTTAGGTGGTGAAATCGTAACAGCCTAACAATTTGGTATGCAACTTTATTAAATCAATAAAAAAAAGTTATGCAAATTGGACAAATAAATAAAAATATATCTTTTGTTGTTTTAATTAAGGAAATAAATATTTTATATGAATACTCACCTGGAAAAACGCATATTATAATTGTCTAATTTAATCGTAACAGCCTACCAATGTACTTTCTTCTTGACTGTTTGATTGTTTTTTTCTGTGTGCTGATTATAATTGTCTAATTTAATGTAAATTTTTTTTTTTTTAACTTGCAAGGTACAATGGAACATATTACTCCTATAAAGGAAATTGACTCAATCAAGGACAATGCTATAATCTGTAATTTATCATCTTTTAGTTTAATTTTCTAAATATATGTGTGGTTGTCTGTGTGTATCTCTTTAAAAATTCTGCAATTTCATCATTTTATGACCCCCATTTGCGAAGTTGAGTATTTATTTCCAAAAATGCGAAACTCCAGGGACAATATTTGAAAATTTCTGTTTTCTTCCCCAATTCGCATTCTACTGTGAAATACTTCGCATCTTCATTCTTACACCCTTCGCATCCCTTCGCATTAATCACCTTCGCATTTTAACCTAATTAATCAAATGCAAACCACAAAATTTTCATTCCAGATGCGAACACAGTTTAGTTCTTGAACTCTAAACTTGCGAAATCAAAAATTCATATGTTGAACCCATATGCGAATATTAACCCAATTGACTTCAAATTGATTCACAGATGCAAACACTCGATTGTTTTACTTTCGCAAAATGAGCATCAACAACTCCACAATCGAGTTTTTAAATTCTTGCAAACAACAATTTCACAATTCTTGACTTCGCGTTTTTCTTCACGAATCATCCCTCAATCATCAATCCAATTGCGAATCAAAACTCATATGTTGTTGCTTTATCGATTCATCGACTACTCATGCAAATGCGAACAATACTCAATTTCAAAATCGATTGAAACTTATAGCGAAGCTAAATCCAACTTCGCATTCAAAGCATACAAGTGTTATTGATTGCATTCATCATTTTATGACCCCCATTTGCGAAGTTGAGTATTTATTTCCAAAAATGCGAAACTCCAGGGACAATATTTGAAAATTTCTGTTTTCTTCCCCAATTCGCATTCTACTGTGAAATACTTCGCATCTTCATTCTTACACCCTTCGCATCCCTTCGCATTAATCACCTTCGCATTTTAACCTAATTAATCAAATGCAAACCACAAAATTTTCATTCCAGATGCGAACACAGTTTAGTTCTTGAACTCTAAACTTGCGAAATCAAAAATTCATATGTTGAACCCATATGCGAATATTAACCCAATTGACTTCAAATTGATTCACAGATGCAAACACTCGATTGTTTTACTTTCGCAAAATGAGCATCAACAACTCCACAATCGAGTTTTTAAATTCTTGCAAACAACAATTTCACAGTCCTTGACTTCGCGTTTTTCTTCACGAATCATCCCTCAATCATCAATCCAATTGCGAATCAAAACTCATATGTTCTTGCTTTATCGATTCATCGACTACACTCATACAAATGCGAACAATACTCAATTTCAAAATCGATTGAAACTTATAGCAAAGCTAAATCCAACTTCGCATTCAAAGCACACAAGTGTTATTGATTGCATTCATGAAATACTAACAAGATAATATATTATAATACAAATATACATATTTTAGGTGGTGAAATCGTAACAGCCTAACAATTTGGTATGCAACTTTATTAAATCAATAAAAAAAAGTTATGCAAATTGGACAAATAAATAAAAATATATCTTTTGTTGTTTTAATTAAGGAAATAAATATTTTATATGAATACTCACCTGGAAAAACGCATATTATAATTGTCTAATTTAATCGTAACAGCCTACCAATGTACTTTCTTCTTGACTGTTTGATTGTTTTTTTCTGTGTGCTGATTATAATTGTCTAATTTAATGTAAATTTTTTTTTTTTTTTTTTAACTTGCAAGGTACAATGGAACATATTACTCCTATAAAGGAAATTGACTCAATCAAGGACAATGCTATAATCTGTAATTTATCATCTTTTAGTTTAATTTTCTAAATATATGTGTGGTTGTCTGTGTGTATCTCTTTAAAAATTCTGCAATTTCATCATTTTATGACCCCCATTTGCGAAGTTGAGTATTTATTTCCAAAAATGCGAAACTCCAGGGACAATATTTGAAAATTTCTGTTTTCTTCCCCAATTCGCATTCTACTGTGAAATACTTCGCATCTTCATTCTTACACCCTTCGCATCCCTTCGCATTAATCACCTTCGCATTTTAACCTAATTAATCAAATGCAAACCACAAAATTTTCATTCCAGATGCGAACACAGTTTAGTTCTTGAACTCTAAACTTGCGAAATCAAAAATTCATATGTTGAACCCATATGCGAATATTAACCCAATTGACTTCAAATTGATTCACAGATGCAAACACTCGATTGTTTTACTTTCGCAAAATGAGCATCAACAACTCCACAATCGAGTTTTTAAATTCTTGCAAACAACAATTTCACAGTTCTTGACTTCGCGTTTTTCTTCACGAATCATCCCTCAATCATCAATCCAATTGCGAATCAAAACTCATATGTTGTTGCTTTATCGATTCATCGACTACTCATGCAAATGCGAACAATACTCAATTTCAAAATCGATTGAAACTTATAGCGAAGCTAAATCCAACTTCGCATTCAAAGCATACAAGTGTTATTGATTGCATTCATCATTTTATGACCCCCATTTGCGAAGTTGAGTATTTATTTCCAAAAATGCGAAACTCTAGGGACAATATTTGAAAATTTCTGTTTTCTTCCCCACTTCGCATTCTACTGTGAAATACTTCGCATCTTCATTCTTACACCCTTCGCATCCCTTCGCATTTTAACCTAATTAATCAAATGCAAACCACAAAATTTTCATTCCAGATGCGAACACAGTTTAGTTCTTGAACTCTAAACTTGCGAAATCAAAAATTCATATGTTGAACCCATATGCGAATATTAACCCAATTGACTTCAAATTGATTCACAGATGCAAACACTCGATTGTTTTACTTTCGCAAAATGAGCATCAACAACTCCACAATCGAGTTTTTAAATTCTTGCAAACAACAATTTCACAGTCCTTGACTTCGCGTTTTTCTTCACGAATCATCCCTCAATCATCAATCCAATTGCGAATCAAAACTCATATGTTCTTGCTTTATCGATTCATCGACTACACTCATACAAATGCGAACAATACTCAATTTCAAAATCGATTGAAACTTATAGCAAAGCTAAATCCAACTTCGCATTCAAAGCACACAAGTGTTATTGATTGCATTCATGAAATACTAACAAGATAATATATTATAATACAAATATACATATTTTAGGTGGTGAAATCGTAACAGCCTAACAATTTGGTATGCAACTTTATTAAATCAATAAAAAAAAGTTATGCAAATTGGACAAATAAATAAAAATATATCTTTTGTTGTTTTAATTAAGGAAATAAATATTTTATATGAATACTCACCTGGAAAAACGCATATTATAATTGTCTAATTTAATCGTAACAGCCTACCAATGTACTTTCTTCTTGACTGTTTGATTGTTTTTTTCTGTGTGCTGATTATAATTGTCTAATTTAATGTAAATTTTTTTTTTTTTTTTTAACTTGCAAGGTACAATGGAACATATTACTCCTATAAAGGAAATTGACTCAATCAAGGACAATGCTATAATCTGTAATTTATCATCTTTTAGTTTAATTTTCTAAATATATGTGTGGTTGTCTGTGTGTATCTCTTTAAAAATTCTGCAATTTCATCATTTTATGACCCCCATTTGCGAAGTTGAGTATTTATTTCCAAAAATGCGAAACTCCAGGGACAATATTTGAAAATTTCTGTTTTCTTCCCCAATTCGCATTCTACTGTGAAATACTTCGCATCTTCATTCTTACACCCTTCGCATCCCTTCGCATTAATCACCTTCGCATTTTAACCTAATTAATCAAATGCAAACCACAAAATTTTCATTCCAGATGCGAACACAGTTTAGTTCTTGAACTCTAAACTTGCGAAATCAAAAATTCATATGTTGAACCCATATGCGAATATTAACCCAATTGACTTCAAATTGATTCACAGATGCAAACACTCGATTGTTTTACTTTCGCAAAATGAGCATCAACAACTCCACAATCGAGTTTTTAAATTCTTGCAAACAACAATTTCACAGTTCTTGACTTCGCGTTTTTCTTCACGAATCATCCCTCAATCATCAATCCAATTGCGAATCAAAACTCATATGTTGTTGCTTTATCGATTCATCGACTACTCATGCAAATGCGAACAATACTCAATTTCAAAATCGATTGAAACTTATAGCGAAGCTAAATCCAACTTCGCATTCAAAGCATACAAGTGTTATTGATTGCATTCATCATTTTATGACCCCCATTTGCGAAGTTGAGTATTTATTTCCAAAAATGCGAAACTCCAGGGACAATATTTGAAAATTTCTGTTTTCTTCCCCAATTCGCATTCTACTGTGAAATACTTCGCATCTTCATTCTTACACCCTTCGCATCCCTTCGCATTAATCACCTTCGCATTTTAACCTAATTAATCAAATGCAAACCACAAAATTTTCATTCCAGATGCGAACACAGTTTAGTTCTTGAACTCTAAACTTGCGAAATCAAAAATTCATATGTTGAACCCATATGCGAATATTAACCCAATTGACTTCAAATTGATTCACAGATGCAAACACTCGATTGTTTTACTTTCGCAAAATGAGCATCAACAACTCCACAATCGAGTTTTTAAATTCTTGCAAACAACAATTTCACAGTCCTTGACTTCGCGTTTTTCTTCACGAATCATCCCTCAATCATCAATCCAATTGCGAATCAAAACTCATATGTTGTTGCTTTATCGATTCATCGACTACACTCATACAAATGCGAACAATACTCAATTTCAAAATCGATTGAAACTTATAGCAAAGCTAAATCCAACTTCGCATTCAAAGCACACAAGTGTTATTGATTGCATTCATCATTTTATGACCCCCATTTGCGAAGTTGAGTATTTATTTCCAAAAATGCGAAACTCCAGGGACAATATTTGAAAATTTCTGTTTTCTTCCCCAATTCGCATTCTACTGTGAAATACTTCGCATCTTCATTCTTACACCCTTCGCATCCCTTCGCATTAATCACCTTCGCATTTTAACCTAATTAATCAAATGCAAACCACAAAATTTTCATTCCAGATGCGAACACAGTTTAGTTCTTGAACTCTAAACTTGCGAAATCAAAAATTCATATGTTGAACCCATATGCGAATATTAACCCAATTGACTTCAAATTGATTCACAGATGCAAACACTCGATTGTTTTACTTTCGCAAAATGAGCATCAACAACTCCACAATCGAGTTTTTAAATTCTTGCAAACAACAATTTCACAGTCCTTGACTTCGCGTTTTTCTTCACGAATCATCCCTCAATCATCAATCCAATTGCGAATCAAAACTCATATGTTCTTGCTTTATCGATTCATCGACTACACTCATACAAATGCGAACAATACTCAATTTCAAAATCGATTGAAACTTATAGCAAAGCTAAATCCAACTTCGCATTCAAAGCACACAAGTGTTATTGATTGCATTCATGAAATACTAACAAGATAATATATTATAATACAAATATACATATTTTAGGTGGTGAAATCGTAACAGCCTAACAATTTGGTATGCAACTTTATTAAATCAATAAAAAAAAGTTATGCAAATTGGACAAATAAATAAAAATATATCTTTTGTTGTTTTAATTAAGGAAATAAATATTTTATATGAATACTCACCTGGAAAAACGCATATTATAATTGTCTAATTTAATCGTAACAGCCTACCAATGTACTTTCTTCTTGACTGTTTGATTGTTTTTTTCTGTGTGCTGATTATAATTGTCTAATTTAATGTAATTTTTTTTTTTTTTTTAACTTGCAAGGTACAATGGAACATATTACTCCTATAAAGGAAATTGACTCAATCAAGGACAATGCTATAATCTGTAATTTATCATCTTTTAGTTTAATTTTCTAAATATATGTGTGGTTGTCTGTGTGTATCTCTTTAAAAATTCTGCAATTTCATCATTTTATGACCCCCATTTGCGAAGTTGAGTATTTATTTCCAAAAATGCGAAACTCCAGGGACAATATTTGAAAATTTCTGTTTTCTTCCCCAATTCGCATTCTACTGTGAAATACTTCGCATCTTCATTCTTACACCCTTCGCATCCCTTCGCATTAATCACCTTCGCATTTTAACCTAATTAATCAAATGCAAACCACAAAATTTTCATTCCAGATGCGAACACAGTTTAGTTCTTGAACTCTAAACTTGCGAAATCAAAAATTCATATGTTGAACCCATATGCGAATATTAACCCAATTGACTTCAAATTGATTCACAGATGCAAACACTCGATTGTTTTACTTTCGCAAAATGAGCATCAACAACTCCACAATCGAGTTTTTAAATTCTTGCAAACAACAATTTCACAGTCCTTGACTTCGCGTTTTTCTTCACGAATCATCCCTCAATCATCAATCCAATTGCGAATCAAAACTCATATGTTCTTGCTTTATCGATTCATCGACTACACTCATACAAATGCGAACAATACTCAATTTCAAAATCGATTGAAACTTATAGCAAAGCTAAATCCAACTTCGCATTCAAAGCACACAAGTGTTATTGATTGCATTCATGAAATACTAACAAGATAATATATTATAATACAAATATACATATTTTAGGTGGTGAAATCGTAACAGCCTAACAATTTGGTATGCAACTTTATTAAATCAATAAAAAAAAGTTATGCAAATTGGACAAATAAATAAAAATATATCTTTTGTTGTTTTAATTAAGGAAATAAATATTTTATATGAATACTCACCTGGAAAAACGCATATTATAATTGTCTAATTTAATCGTAACAGCCTACCAATGTACTTTCTTCTTGACTGTTTGATTGTTTTTTTCTGTGTGCTGATTATAATTGTCTAATTTAATGTAAATTTTTTTTTTTTTAACTTGCAAGGTACAATGGAACATATTACTCCTATAAAGGAAATTGACTCAATCAAGGACAATGCTATAATCTGTAATTTATCATCTTTTAGTTTAATTTTCTAAATATATGTGTGGTTGTCTGTGTGTATCTCTTTAAAAATTCTGCAATTTCATCATTTTATGACCCCCATTTGCGAAGTTGAGTATTTATTTCCAAAAATGCGAAACTCCAGGGACAATATTTGAAAATTTCTGTTTTCTTCCCCAATTCGCATTCTACTGTGAAATACTTCGCATCTTCATTCTTACACCCTTCGCATCCCTTCGCATTAATCACCTTCGCATTTTAACCTAATTAATCAAATGCAAACCACAAAATTTTCATTCCAGATGCGAACACAGTTTAGTTCTTGAACTCTAAACTTGCGAAATCAAAAATTCATATGTTGAACCCATATGCGAATATTAACCCAATTGACTTCAAATTGATTCACAGATGCAAACACTCGATTGTTTTACTTTCGCAAAATGAGCATCAACAACTCCACAATCGAGTTTTTAAATTCTTGCAAACAACAATTTCACAATTCTTGACTTCGCGTTTTTCTTCACGAATCATCCCTCAATCATCAATCCAATTGCGAATCAAAACTCATATGTTGTTGCTTTATCGATTCATCGACTACTCATGCAAATGCGAACAATACTCAATTTCAAAATCGATTGAAACTTATAGCGAAGCTAAATCCAACTTCGCATTCAAAGCATACAAGTGTTATTGATTGCATTCATCATTTTATGACCCCCATTTGCGAAGTTGAGTATTTATTTCCAAAAATGCGAAACTCCAGGGACAATATTTGAAAATTTCTGTTTTCTTCCCCAATTCGCATTCTACTGTGAAATACTTCGCATCTTCATTCTTACACCCTTCGCATCCCTTCGCATTAATCACCTTCGCATTTTAACCTAATTAATCAAATGCAAACCACAAAATTTTCATTCCAGATGCGAACACAGTTTAGTTCTTGAACTCTAAACTTGCGAAATCAAAAATTCATATGTTGAACCCATATGCGAATATTAACCCAATTGACTTCAAATTGATTCACAGATGCAAACACTCGATTGTTTTACTTTCGCAAAATGAGCATCAACAACTCCACAATCGAGTTTTTAAATTCTTGCAAACAACAATTTCACAGTCCTTGACTTCGCGTTTTTCTTCACGAATCATCCCTCAATCATCAATCCAATTGCGAATCAAAACTCATATGTTCTTGCTTTATCGATTCATCGACTACACTCATACAAATGCGAACAATACTCAATTTCAAAATCGATTGAAACTTATAGCAAAGCTAAATCCAACTTCGCATTCAAAGCACACAAGTGTTATTGATTGCATTCATGAAATACTAACAAGATAATATATTATAATACAAATATACATATTTTAGGTGGTGAAATCGTAACAGCCTAACAATTTGGTATGCAACTTTATTAAATCAATAAAAAAAAGTTATGCAAATTGGACAAATAAATAAAAATATATCTTTTGTTGTTTTAATTAAGGAAATAAATATTTTATATGAATACTCACCTGGAAAAACGCATATTATAATTGTCTAATTTAATCGTAACAGCCTACCAATGTACTTTCTTCTTGACTGTTTGATTGTTTTTTTCTGTGTGCTGATTATAATTGTCTAATTTAATGTAAATTTTTTTTTTTTTTTTTTTAACTTGCAAGGTACAATGGAACATATTACTCCTATAAAGGAAATTGACTCAATCAAGGACAATGCTATAATCTGTAATTTATCATCTTTTAGTTTAATTTTCTAAATATATGTGTGGTTGTCTGTGTGTATCTCTTTAAAAATTCTGCAATTTCATCATTTTATGACCCCCATTTGCGAAGTTGAGTATTTATTTCCAAAAATGCGAAACTCCAGGGACAATATTTGAAAATTTCTGTTTTCTTCCCCAATTCGCATTCTACTGTGAAATACTTCGCATCTTCATTCTTACACCCTTCGCATCCCTTCGCATTAATCACCTTCGCATTTTAACCTAATTAATCAAATGCAAACCACAAAATTTTCATTCCAGATGCGAACACAGTTTAGTTCTTGAACTCTAAACTTGCGAAATCAAAAATTCATATGTTGAACCCATATGCGAATATTAACCCAATTGACTTCAAATTGATTCACAGATGCAAACACTCGATTGTTTTACTTTCGCAAAATGAGCATCAACAACTCCACAATCGAGTTTTTAAATTCTTGCAAACAACAATTTCACAGTTCTTGACTTCGCGTTTTTCTTCACGAATCATCCCTCAATCATCAATCCAATTGCGAATCAAAACTCATATGTTGTTGCTTTATCGATTCATCGACTACTCATGCAAATGCGAACAATACTCAATTTCAAAATCGATTGAAACTTATAGCGAAGCTAAATCCAACTTCGCATTCAAAGCATACAAGTGTTATTGATTGCATTCATCATTTTATGACCCCCATTTGCGAAGTTGAGTATTTATTTCCAAAAATGCGAAACTCTAGGGACAATATTTGAAAATTTCTGTTTTCTTCCCCACTTCGCATTCTACTGTGAAATACTTCGCATCTTCATTCTTACACCCTTCGCATCCCTTCGCATTTTAACCTAATTAATCAAATGCAAACCACAAAATTTTCATTCCAGATGCGAACACAGTTTAGTTCTTGAACTCTAAACTTGCGAAATCAAAAATTCATATGTTGAACCCATATGCGAATATTAACCCAATTGACTTCAAATTGATTCACAGATGCAAACACTCGATTGTTTTACTTTCGCAAAATGAGCATCAACAACTCCACAATCGAGTTTTTAAATTCTTGCAAACAACAATTTCACAGTCCTTGACTTCGCGTTTTTCTTCACGAATCATCCCTCAATCATCAATCCAATTGCGAATCAAAACTCATATGTTCTTGCTTTATCGATTCATCGACTACACTCATACAAATGCGAACAATACTCAATTTCAAAATCGATTGAAACTTATAGCAAAGCTAAATCCAACTTCGCATTCAAAGCACACAAGTGTTATTGATTGCATTCATGAAATACTAACAAGATAATATATTATAATACAAATATACATATTTTAGGTGGTGAAATCGTAACAGCCTAACAATTTGGTATGCAACTTTATTAAATCAATAAAAAAAAGTTATGCAAATTGGACAAATAAATAAAAATATATCTTTTGTTGTTTTAATTAAGGAAATAAATATTTTATATGAATACTCACCTGGAAAAACGCATATTATAATTGTCTAATTTAATCGTAACAGCCTACCAATGTACTTTCTTCTTGACTGTTTGATTGTTTTTTTCTGTGTGCTGATTATAATTGTCTAATTTAATGTAAATTTTTTTTTTTTTTTTTAACTTGCAAGGTACAATGGAACATATTACTCCTATAAAGGAAATTGACTCAATCAAGGACAATGCTATAATCTGTAATTTATCATCTTTTAGTTTAATTTTCTAAATATATGTGTGGTTGTCTGTGTGTATCTCTTTAAAAATTCTGCAATTTCATCATTTTATGACCCCCATTTGCGAAGTTGAGTATTTATTTCCAAAAATGCGAAACTCCAGGGACAATATTTGAAAATTTCTGTTTTCTTCCCCAATTCGCATTCTACTGTGAAATACTTCGCATCTTCATTCTTACACCCTTCGCATCCCTTCGCATTAATCACCTTCGCATTTTAACCTAATTAATCAAATGCAAACCACAAAATTTTCATTCCAGATGCGAACACAGTTTAGTTCTTGAACTCTAAACTTGCGAAATCAAAAATTCATATGTTGAACCCATATGCGAATATTAACCCAATTGACTTCAAATTGATTCACAGATGCAAAAACTCGATTGTTTTACTTTCGCAAAATGAGCATCAACAACTCCACAATCGAGTTTTTAAATTCTTGCAAACAACAATTTCACAGTTCTTGACTTCGCGTTTTTCTTCACGAATCATCCCTCAATCATCAATCCAATTGCGAATCAAAACTCATATGTTGTTGCTTTATCGATTCATCGACTACTCATGCAAATGCGAACAATACTCAATTTCAAAATCGATTGAAACTTATAGCGAAGCTAAATCCAACTTCGCATTCAAAGCATACAAGTGTTATTGATTGCATTCATCATTTTATGACCCCCATTTGCGAAGTTGAGTATTTATTTCCAAAAATGCGAAACTCCAGGGACAATATTTGAAAATTTCTGTTTTCTTCCCCAATTCGCATTCTACTGTGAAATACTTCGCATCTTCATTCTTACACCCTTCGCATCCCTTCGCATTAATCACCTTCGCATTTTAACCTAATTAATCAAATGCAAACCACAAAATTTTCTTTCCAGATGCGAACACAGTTTAGTTCTTGAACTCTAAACTTGCGAAATCAAAAATTCATATGTTGAACCCATATGCGAATATTAACCCAATTGACTTCAAATTGATTCACAGATGCAAACACTCGATTGTTTTACTTTCGCAAAATGAGCATCAACAACTCCACAATCGAGTTTTTAAATTCTTGCAAACAACAATTTCACAGTCCTTGACTTCGCGTTTTTCTTCACGAATCATCCCTCAATCATCAATCCAATTGCGAATCAAAACTCATATGTTGTTGCTTTATCGATTCATCGACTACACTCATACAAATGCGAACAATACTCAATTTCAAAATCGATTGAAACTTATAGCAAAGCTAAATCCAACTTCGCATTCAAAGCACACAAGTGTTATTGATTGCATTCATCATTTTATGACCCCCATTTGCGAAGTTGAGTATTTATTTCCAAAAATGCGAAACTCCAGGGACAATATTTGAAAATTTCTGTTTTCTTCCCCAATTCGCATTCTACTGTGAAATACTTCGCATCTTCATTCTTACACCCTTCGCATCCCTTCGCATTAATCACCTTCGCATTTTAACCTAATTAATCAAATGCAAACCACAAAATTTTCATTCCAGATGCGAACACAGTTTAGTTCTTGAACTCTAAACTTGCGAAATCAAAAATTCATATGTTGAACCCATATGCGAATATTAACCCAATTGACTTCAAATTGATTCACAGATGCAAACACTCGATTGTTTTACTTTCGCAAAATGAGCATCAACAACTCCACAATCGAGTTTTTAAATTCTTGCAAACAACAATTTCACAGTCCTTGACTTCGCGTTTTTCTTCACGAATCATCCCTCAATCATCAATCCAATTGCGAATCAAAACTCATATGTTCTTGCTTTATCGATTCATCGACTACACTCATACAAATGCGAACAATACTCAATTTCAAAATCGATTGAAACTTATAGCAAAGCTAAATCCAACTTCGCATTCAAAGCACACAAGTGTTATTGATTGCATTCATGAAATACTAACAAGATAATATATTATAATACAAATATACATATTTTAGGTGGTGAAATCGTAACAGCCTAACAATTTGGTATGCAACTTTATTAAATCAATAAAAAAAAGTTATGCAAATTGGACAAATAAATAAAAATATATCTTTTGTTGTTTTAATTAAGGAAATAAATATTTTATATGAATACTCACCTGGAAAAACGCATATTATAATTGTCTAATTTAATCGTAACAGCCTACCAATGTACTTTCTTCTTGACTGTTTGATTGTTTTTTTCTGTGTGCTGATTATAATTGTCTAATTTAATGTAAATTTTTTTTTTTTTTTTAACTTGCAAGGTACAATGGAACATATTACTCCTATAAAGGAAATTGACTCAATCAAGGACAATGCTATAATCTGTAATTTATCATCTTTTAGTTTAATTTTCTAAATATACGTGTGGTTGTCTGTGTGTATCTCTTTAAAAATTCTGCAATTTCATCATTTTATGACCCCCATTTGCGAAGTTGAGTATTTATTTCCAAAAATGCGAAACTCCAGGGACAATATTTGAAAATTTCTGTTTTCTTCCCCAATTCGCATTCTACTGTGAAATACTTCGCATCTTCATTCTTACACCCTTCGCATCCCTTCGCATTAATCACCTTCGCATTTTAACCTAATTAATCAAATGCAAACCACAAAATTTTCATTCCAGATGCGAACACAGTTTAGTTCTTGAACTCTAAACTTGCGAAATCAAAAATTCATATGTTGAACCCATATGCGAATATTAACCCAATTGACTTCAAATTGATTCACAGATGCAAACACTCGATTGTTTTACTTTCGCAAAATGAGCATCAACAACTCCACAATCGAGTTTTTAAATTCTTGCAAACAACAATTTCACAATTCTTGACTTCGCGTTTTTCTTCACGAATCATCCCTCAATCATCAATCCAATTGCGAATCAAAACTCATATGTTGTTGCTTTATCGATTCATCGACTACTCATGCAAATGCGAACAATACTCAATTTCAAAATCGATTGAAACTTATAGCGAAGCTAAATCCAACTTCGCATTCAAAGCATACAAGTGTTATTGATTGCATTCATCATTTTATGACCCCCATTTGCGAAGTTGAGTATTTATTTCCAAAAATGCGAAACTCCAGGGACAATATTTGAAAATTTCTGTTTTCTTCCCCAATTCGCATTCTACTGTGAAATACTTCGCATCTTCATTCTTACACCCTTCGCATCCCTTCGCATTAATCACCTTCGCATTTTAACCTAATTAATCAAATGCAAACCACAAAATTTTCATTCCAGATGCGAACACAGTTTAGTTCTTGAACTCTAAACTTGCGAAATCAAAAATTCATATGTTGAACCCATATGCGAATATTAACCCAATTGACTTCAAATTGATTCACAGATGCAAACACTCGATTGTTTTACTTTCGCAAAATGAGCATCAACAACTCCACAATCGAGTTTTTAAATTCTTGCAAACAACAATTTCACAGTCCTTGACTTCGCGTTTTTCTTCACGAATCATCCCTCAATCATCAATCCAATTGCGAATCAAAACTCATATGTTCTTGCTTTATCGATTCATCGACTACACTCATACAAATGCGAACAATACTCAATATCAAAATCGATTGAAACTTATAGCAAAGCTAAATCCAACTTCGCATTCAAAGCACACAAGTGTTATTGATTGCATTCATGAAATACTAACAAGATAATATATTATAATACAAATATACATATTTTAGGTGGTGAAATCGTAACAGCCTAACAATTTGGTATGCAACTTTATTAAATCAATAAAAAAAAGTTATGCAAATTGGACAAATAAATAAAAATATATCTTTTGTTGTTTTAATTAAGGAAATAAATATTTTATATGAATACTCACCTGGAAAAACGCATATTATAATTGTCTAATTTAATCGTAACAGCCTACCAATGTACTTTCTTCTTGACTGTTTGATTGTTTTTTTCTGTGTGCTGATTATAATTGTCTAATTTAATGTAAATTTTTTTTTTTTTTTTTAACTTGCAAGGTACAATGGAACATATTACTCCTATAAAGGAAATTGACTCAATCAAGGACAATGCTATAATCTGTAATTTATCATCTTTTAGTTTAATTTTCTAAATATATGTGTGGTTGTCTGTGTGTATCTCTTTAAAAATTCTGCAATTTCATCATTTTATGACCCCCATTTGCGAAGTTGAGTATTTATTTCCAAAAATGCGAAACTCCAGGGACAATATTTGAAAATTTCTGTTTTCTTCCCCAATTCGCATTCTACTGTGAAATACTTCGCATCTTCATTCTTACACCCTTCGCATCCCTTCGCATTAATCACCTTCGCATTTTAACCTAATTAATCAAATGCAAACCACAAAATTTTCATTCCAGATGCGAACACAGTTTAGTTCTTGAACTCTAAACTTGCGAAATCAAAAATTCATATGTTGAACCCATATGCGAATATTAACCCAATTGACTTCAAATTGATTCACAGATGCAAACACTCGATTGTTTTACTTTCGCAAAATGAGCATCAACAACTCCACAATCGAGTTTTTAAATTCTTGCAAACAACAATTTCACAGTTCTTGACTTCGCGTTTTTCTTCACGAATCATCCCTCAATCATCAATCCAATTGCGAATCAAAACTCATATGTTGTTGCTTTATCGATTCATCGACTACTCATGCAAATGCGAACAATACTCAATTTCAAAATCGATTGAAACTTATAGCGAAGCTAAATCCAACTTCGCATTCAAAGCATACAAGTGTTATTGATTGCATTCATCATTTTATGACCCCCATTTGCGAAGTTGAGTATTTATTTCCAAAAATGCGAAACTCCAGGGACAATATTTGAAAATTTCTGTTTTCTTCCCCAATTCGCATTCTACTGTGAAATACTTCGCATCTTCATTCTTACACCCTTCGCATCCCTTCGCATTTTAACCTAATTAATCAAATGCAAACCACAAAATTTTCATTCCAGATGCGAACACAGTTTAGTTCTTGAACTCTAAACTTGCGAAATCAAAAATTCATATGTTGAACCCATATGCGAATATTAACCCAATTGACTTCAAATTGATTCACAGATGCAAACACTCGATTGTTTTACTTTCGCAAAATGAGCATCAACAACTCCACAATCGAGTTTTTAAATTCTTGCAAACAACAATTTCACAGTCATTGACTTCGCGTTTTTCTTCACGAATCATCCCTCAATCATCAATCCAATTGCGAATCAAAACTCATATGTTCTTGCTTTATCGATTCATCGACTACACTCATACAAATGCGAACAATACTCAATTTCAAAATCGATTGAAACTTATAGCAAAGCTAAATCCAACTTCGCATTCAAAGCACACAAGTGTTATTGATTGCATTCATGAAATACTAACAAGATAATATATTATAATACAAATATACATATTTTAGGTGGTGAAATCGTAACAGCCTAACAATTTGGTATGCAACTTTATTAAATCAATAAAAAAAAGTTATGCAAATTGGAAAAATAAATAAAAATATATCTTTTGTTGTTTTAATTAAGGAAATAAATATTTTATATGAATACTCACCTGGAAAAACGCATATTATAATTGTCTAATTTAATCGTAACAGCCTACCAATGTACTTTCTTCTTGACTGTTTGATTGTTTTTTTCTGTGTGCTGATTATAATTGTCTAATTTAATGTAAAATTTTTTTTTTTTTTTAACTTGCAAGGTACAATGGAACATATTACTCCTATAAAGGAAATTGACTCAATCAAGGACAATGCTATAATCTGTAATTTATCATCTTTTAGTTTAATTTTCTAAATATATGTGTGGTTGTCTGTGTGTATCTCTTTAAAAATTCTGCAATTTCATCATTTTATGACCCCCATTTGCGAAGTTGAGTATTTATTTCCAAAAATGCGAAACTCCAGGGACAATATTTGAAAATTTCTGTTTTCTTCCCCAATTCGCATTCTACTGTGAAATACTTCGCATCTTCATTCTTACACCCTTCGCATCCCTTCGCATTAATCACCTTCGCATTTTAACCTAATTAATCAAATGCAAACCACAAAATTTTCATTCCAGATGCGAACACAGTTTAGTTCTTGAACTCTAAACTTGCGAAATCAAAAATTCATATGTTGAACCCATATGCGAATATTAACCCAATTGACTTCAAATTGATTCACAGATGCAAACACTCGATTGTTTTACTTTCGCAAAATGAGCATCAACAACTCCACAATCGAGTTTTTAAATTCTTGCAAACAACAATTTCACAATTCTTGACTTCGCGTTTTTCTTCACGAATCATCCCTCAATCATCAATCCAATTGCGAATCAAAACTCATATGTTGTTGCTTTATCGATTCATCGACTACTCATGCAAATGCGAACAATACTCAATTTCAAAATCGATTGAAACTTATAGCGAAGCTAAATCCAACTTCGCATTCAAAGCATACAAGTGTTATTGATTGCATTCATCATTTTATGACCCCCATTTGCGAAGTTGAGTATTTATTTCCAAAAATGCGAAACTCCAGGGACAATATTTGAAAATTTCTGTTTTCTTCCCCAATTCGCATTCTACTGTGAAATACTTCGCATCTTCATTCTTACACCCTTCGCATCCCTTCGCATTAATCACCTTCGCATTTTAACCTAATTAATCAAATGCAAACCACAAAATTTTCATTCCAGATGCGAACACAGTTTAGTTCTTGAACTCTAAACTTGCGAAATCAAAAATTCATATGTTGAACCCATATGCGAATATTAACCCAATTGACTTCAAATTGATTCACAGATGCAAACACTCGATTGTTTTACTTTCGCAAAATGAGCATCAACAACTCCACAATCGAGTTTTTAAATTCTTGCAAACAACAATTTCACAGTCCTTGACTTCGCGTTTTTCTTCACGAATCATCCCTCAATCATCAATCCAATTGCGAATCAAAACTCATATGTTCTTGCTTTATCGATTCATCGACTACACTCATACAAATGCGAACAATACTCAATTTCAAAATCGATTGAAACTTATAGCAAAGCTAAATCCAACTTCGCATTCAAAGCACACAAGTGTTATTGATTGCATTCATGAAATACTAACAAGATAATATATTATAATACAAATATACATATTTTAGGTGGTGAAATCGTAACAGCCTAACAATTTGGTATGCAACTTTATTAAATCAATAAAAAAAAGTTATGCAAATTGGACAAATAAATAAAAATATATCTTTTGTTGTTTTAATTAAGGAAATAAATATTTTATATGAATACTCACCTGGAAAAACGCATATTATAATTGTCTAATTTAATCGTAACAGCCTACCAATGTACTTTCTTCTTGACTGTTTGATTGTTTTTTTCTGTGTGCTGATTATAATTGTCTAATTTAATGTAATTTTTTTTTTTTTTTTTAACTTGCAAGGTACAATGGAACATATTACTCCTATAAAGGAAATTGACTCAATCAAGGACAATGCTATAATCTGTAATTTATCATCTTTTAGTTTAATTTTCTAAATATATGTGTGGTTGTCTGTGTGCATCTCTTTAAAAATTCTGCAATTTCATCATTTTATGACCCCCATTTGCGAAGTTGAGTATTTATTTCCAAAAATGCGAAACTCCAGGGACAATATTTGAAAATTTCTGTTTTCTTCCCCAATTCGCATTCTACTGTGAAATACTTCGCATCTTCATTCTTACACCCTTCGCATCCCTTCGCATTAATCACCTTCGCATTTTAACCTAATTAATCAAATGCAAACCACAAAATTTTCATTCCAGATGCGAACACAGTTTAGTTCTTGAACTCTAAACTTGCGAAATCAAAAATTCATATGTTGAACCCATATGCGAATATTAACCCAATTGACTTCAAATTGATTCACAGATGCAAACACTCGATTGTTTTACTTTCGCAAAATGAGCATCAACAACTCCACAATCGAGTTTTTAAATTCTTGCAAACAACAATTTCACAGTCCTTGACTTCGCGTTTTTCTTCACGAATCATCCCTCAATCATCAATCCAATTGCGAATCAAAACTCATATGTTCTTGCTTTATCGATTCATCGACTACACTCATACAAATGCGAACAATACTCAATTTCAAAATCGATTGAAACTTATAGCAAAGCTAAATCCAACTTCGCATTCAAAGCACACAAGTGTTATTGATTGCATTCATGAAATACTAACAAGATAATATATTATAATACAAATATACATATTTTAGGTGGTGAAATCGTAACAGCCTAACAATTTGGTATGCAACTTTATTAAATCAATAAAAAAAAGTTATGCAAATTGGACAAATAAATAAAAATATATCTTTTGTTGTTTTAATTAAGGAAATAAATATTTTATATGAATACTCACCTGGAAAAACGCATATTATAATTGTCTAATTTAATCGTAACAGCCTACCAATGTACTTTCTTCTTGACTGTTTGATTGTTTTTTTCTGTGTGCTGATTATAATTGTCTAATTTAATGTAAATTTTTTTTTTTTTTTTTTAACTTGCAAGGTACAATGGAACATATTACTCCTATAAAGGAAATTGACTCAATCAAGGACAATGCTATAATCTGTAATTTATCATCTTTTAGTTTAATTTTCTAAATATATGTGTGGTTGTCTGTGTGTATCTCTTTAAAAATTCTGCAATTTCATCATTTTATGACCCCCATTTGCGAAGTTGAGTATTTATTTCCAAAAATGCGAAACTCCAGGGACAATATTTGAAAATTTCTGTTTTCTTCCCCAATTCGCATTCTACTGTGAAATACTTCGCATCTTCATTCTTACACCCTTCGCATCCCTTCGCATTAATCACCTTCGCATTTTAACCTAATTAATCAAATGCAAACCACAAAATTTTCATTCCAGATGCGAACACAGTTTAGTTCTTGAACTCTAAACTTGCGAAATCAAAAATTCATATGTTGAACCCATATGAGAATATTAACCCAATTGACTTCAAATTGATTCACAGATGCAAACACTCGATTGTTTTACTTTCGCAAAATGAGCATCAACAACTCCACAATCGAGTTTTTAAATTCTTGCAAACAACAATTTCACAATTCTTGACTTCGCGTTTTTCTTCACGAATCATCCCTCAATCATCAATCCAATTGCGAATCAAAACTCATATGTTGTTGCTTTATCGATTCATCGACTACTCATGCAAATGCGAACAATACTCAATTTCAAAATCGATTGAAACTTATAGCGAAGCTAAATCCAACTTCGCATTCAAAGCATACAAGTGTTATTGATTGCATTCATCATTTTATGACCCCCATTTGCGAAGTTGAGTATTTATTTCCAAAAATGCGAAACTCCAGGGACAATATTTGAAAATTTCTGTTTTCTTCCCCAATTCGCATTCTACTGTGAAATACTTCGCATCTTCATTCTTACACCCTTCGCATCCCTTCGCATTAATCACCTTCGCATTTTAACCTAATTAATCAAATGCAAACCACAAAATTTTCATTCCAGATGCGAACACAGTTTAGTTCTTGAACTCTAAACTTGCGAAATCAAAAATTCATATGTTGAACCCATATGCGAATATTAACCCAATTGACTTCAAATTGATTCACAGATGCAAACACTCGATTGTTTTACTTTCGCAAAATGAGCATCAACAACTCCACAATCGAGTTTTTAAATTCTTGCAAACAACAATTTCACAGTCCTAGACTTCGCGTTTTTCTTCACGAATCATCCCTCAATCATCAATCCAATTGCGAATCAAAACTCATATGTTCTTGCTTTATCGATTCATCGACTACACTCATACAAATGCGAACAATACTCAATTTCAAAATCGATTGAAACTTATAGCAAAGCTAAATCCAACTTCGCATTCAAAGCACACAAGTGTTATTGATTGCATTCATGAAATACTAACAAGATAATATATTATAATACAAATATACATATTTTAGGTGGTGAAATCGTAACAGCCTAACAATTTGGTATGCAACTTTATTAAATCAATAAAAAAAAGTTATGCAAATTGGACAAATAAATAAAAATATATCTTTTGTTGTTTTAATTAAGGAAATAAATATTTTATATGAATACTCACCTGGAAAAACGCATATTATAATTGTCTAATTTAATCGTAACAGCCTACCAATGTACTTTCTTCTTGACTGTTTGATTGTTTTTTTCTGTGTGCTGATTATAATTGTCTAATTTAATGTAATTTTTTTTTTTTTTTTAACTTGCAAGGTACAATGGAACATATTACTCCTATAAAGGAAATTGACTCAATCAAGGACAATGCTATAATCTGTAATTTATCATCTTTTAGTTTAATTTTCTAAATATATGTGTGGTTGTCTGTGTGTATCTCTTTAAAAATTCTGCAATTTCATCATTTTATGACCCCCATTTGCGAAGTTGAGTATTTATTTCCAAAAATGCGAAACTCCAGGGACAATATTTGAAAATTTCTGTTTTCTTCCCCAATTCGCATTCTACTGTGAAATACTTCGCATCTTCATTCTTACACCCTTCGCATCCCTTCGCATTAATCACCTTCGCATTTTAACCTAATTAATCAAATGCAAACCACAAAATTTTCATTCCAGATGCGAACACAGTTTAGTTCTTGAACTCTAAACTTGCGAAATCAAAAATTCATATGTTGAACCCATATGCGAATATTAACCCAATTGACTTCAAATTGATTCACAGATGCAAACACTCGATTGTTTTACTTTCGCAAAATGAGCATCAACAACTCCACAATCGAGTTTTTAAATTCTTGCAAACAACAATTTCACAGTCCTTGACTTCGCGTTTTTCTTCACGAATCATCCCTCAATCATCAATCCAATTGCGAATCAAAACTCATATGTTCTTGCTTTATCGATTCATCGACTACACTCATACAAATGCGAACAATACTCAATTTCAAAATCGATTGAAACTTATAGCAAAGCTAAATCCAACTTCGCATTCAAAACACACAAGTGTTATTGATTGCATTCATGAAATACTAACAAGATAATATATTATAATACAAATATACATATTTTAGGTGGTGAAATCGTAACAGCCTAACAATTTGGTATGCAACTTTATTAAATCAATAAAAAAAAGTTATGCAAATTGGACAAATAAATAAAAATATATCTTTTGTTGTTTTAATTAAGGAAATAAATATTTTATATGAATACTCACCTGGAAAAACGCATATTATAATTGTCTAATTTAATCGTAACAGCCTACCAATGTACTTTCTTCTTGACTGTTTGATTGTTTTTTTCTGTGTGCTGATTATAATTGTCTAATTTAATGTAAATTTTTTTTTTTTTTTTAACTTGCAAGGTACAATGGAACATATTACTCCTATAAAGGAAATTGACTCAATCAAGGACAATGCTATAATCTGTAATTTATCATCTTTTAGTTTAATTTTCTAAATATATGTGTGGTTGTCTGTGTGTATCTCTTTAAAAATTCTGCAATTTCATCATTTTATGACCCCCATTTGCGAAGTTGAGTATTTATTTCCAAAAATGCGAAACTCCAGGGACAATATTTGAAAATTTCTGTTTTCTTCCCCAATTCGCATTCTACTGTGAAATACTTCGCATCTTCATTCTTACACCCTTCGCATCCCTTCGCATTAATCACCTTCGCATTTTAACCTAATTAATCAAATGCAAACCACAAAATTTTCATTCCAGATGCGAACACAGTTTAGTTCTTGAACTCTAAACTTGCGAAATCAAAAATTCATATGTTGAACCCATATGCGAATATTAACCCAATTGACTTCAAATTGATTCACAGATGCAAACACTCGATTGTTTTACTTTTGCAAAATGAGCATCAACAACTCCACAATCGAGTTTTTAAATTCTTGCAAACAACAATTTCACAATTCTTGACTTCGCGTTTTTCTTCACGAATCATCCCTCAATCATCAATCCAATTGCGAATCAAAACTCATATGTTGTTGCTTTATCGATTCATCGACTACTCATGCAAATGCGAACAATACTCAATTTCAAAATCGATTGAAACTTATAGCGAAGCTAAATCCAACTTCGCATTCAAAGCATACAAGTGTTATTGATTGCATTCATCATTTTATGACCCCCATTTGCGAAGTTGAGTATTTATTTCCAAAAATGCGAAACTCCAGGGACAATATTTGAAAATTTCTGTTTTCTTCCCCAATTCGCATTCTACTGTGAAATACTTCGCATCTTCATTCTTACACCCTTCGCATCCCTTCGCATTAATCACCTTCGCATTTTAACCTAATTAATCAAATGCAAACCACAAAATTTTCATTCCAGATGCGAACACAGTTTAGTTCTTGAACTCTAAACTTGCGAAATCAAAAATTCATATGTTGAACCCATATGCGAATATTAACCCAATTGACTTCAAATTGATTCACAGATGCAAACACTCGATTGTTTTACTTTCGCAAAATGAGCATCAACAACTCCACAATCGAGTTTTTAAATTCTTGCAAACAACAATTTCACAGTCCTTGACTTCGCGTTTTTCTTCACGAATCATCCCTCAATCATCAATCCAATTGCGAATCAAAACTCATATGTTCTTGCTTTATCGATTCATCGACTACACTCATACAAATGCGAACAATACTCAATTTCAAAATCGATTGAAACTTATAGCAAAGCTAAATCCAACTTCGCATTCAAAGCACACAAGTGTTATTGATTGCATTCATGAAATACTAACAAGATAATATATTATAATACAAATATACATATTTTAGGTGGTGAAATCGTAACAGCCTAACAATTTGGTATGCAACTTTATTAAATCAATAAAAAAAAGTTATGCAAATTGGACAAATAAATAAAAATATATCTTTTGTTGTTTTAATTAAGGAAATAAATATTTTATATGAATACTCACCTGGAAAAACGCATATTATAATTGTCTAATTTAATCGTAACAGCCTACCAATGTACTTTCTTCTTGACTGTTTGATTGTTTTTTTCTGTGTGCTGATTATAATTGTCTAATTTAATGTAAATTTTTTTTTTTTTTTTTTAACTTGCAAGGTACAATGGAACATATTACTCCTATAAAGGAAATTGACTCAATCAAGGACAATGCTATAATCTGTAATTTATCATCTTTTAGTTTAATTTTCTAAATATATGTGTGGTTGTCTGTGTGTATCTCTTTAAAAATTCTGCAATTTCATCATTTTATGACCCCCATTTGCAAAGTTGAGTATTTATTTCCAAAAATGCGAAACTCCAGGGACAATATTTGAAAATTTCTGTTTTCTTCCCCAATTCGCATTCTACTGTGAAATACTTCGCATCTTCATTCTTACACCCTTCGCATCCCTTCGCATTAATCACCTTCGCATTTTAACCTAATTAATCAAATGCAAACCACAAAATTTTCATTCCAGATGCGAACACAGTTTAGTTCTTGAACTCTAAACTTGCGAAATTAAAAATTCATATGTTGAACCCATATGCGAATATTAACCCAATTGACTTCAAATTGATTCACAGATGCAAACACTCGATTGTTTTACTTTCGCAAAATGAGCATCAACAACTCCACAATCGAGTTTTTAAATTCTTGCAAACAACAATTTCACAGTTCTTGACTTCGCGTTTTTCTTCACGAATCATCCCTCAATCATCAATCCAATTGCGAATCAAAACTCATATGTTGTTGCTTTATCGATTCATCGACTACTCATGCAAATGCGAACAATACTCAATTTCAAAATCGATTGAAACTTATAGCGAAGCTAAATCCAACTTCGCATTCAAAGCATACAAGTGTTATTGATTGCATTCATCATTTTATGACCCCCATTTGCGAAGTTGAGTATTTATTTCCAAAAATGCGAAACTCCAGGGACAATATTTGAAAATTTCTGTTTTCTTCCCCAATTCGCATTCTACTGTGAAATACTTCGCATCTTCATTCTTACACCCTTCGCATCCCTTCGCATTTTAACCTAATTAATCAAATGCAAACCACAAAATTTTCATTCCAGATGCGAACACAGTTTAGTTCTTGAACTCTAAACTTGCGAAATCAAAAATTCATATGTTGAACCCATATGTGAATATTAACCCAATTGACTTCAAATTGATTCACAGATGCAAACACTCGATTGTTTTACTTTCGCAAAATGAGCATCAACAACTCCACAATCGAGTTTTTAAATTCTTGCAAACAACAATTTCACAGTCCTTGACTTCGCGTTTTTCTTCACGAATCATCCCTCAATCATCAATCCAATTGCGAATCAAAACTCATATGTTCTTGCTTTATCGATTCATCGACTACACTCATACAAATGCGAACAATACTCAATTTCAAAATCGATTGAAACTTATAGCAAAGCTAAATCCAACTTCGCATTCAAAGCACACAAGTGTTATTGATTGCATTCATGAAATACTAACAAGATAATATATTATAATACAAATATACATATTTTAGGTGGTGAAATCGTAACAGCCTAACAATTTGGTATGCAACTTTATTAAATCAATAAAAAAAAGTTATGCAAATTGGACAAATAAATAAAAATATATCTTTTGTTGTTTTAATTAAGGAAATAAATATTTTATATGAATACTCACCTGGAAAAACGCATATTATAATTGTCTAATTTAATCGTAACAGCCTACCAATGTACTTTCTTCTTGACTGTTTGATTGTTTTTTTCTGTGTGCTGATTATAATTGTCTAATTTAATGTAAATTTTTTTTTTTTTTTTTAACTTGCAAGGTACAATGGAACATATTACTCCTATAAAGGAAATTGACTCAATCAAGGACAATGCTATAATCTGTAATTTATCATCTTTTAGTTTAATTTTCTAAATATATGTGTGGTTGTCTGTGTGTATCTCTTTAAAAATTCTGCAATTTCATCATTTTATGACCCCCATTTGCGAAGTTGAGTATTTATTTCCAAAAATGCGAAACTCCAGGGACAATATTTGAAAATTTCTGTTTTCTTCCCCAATTCGCATTCTACTGTGAAATACTTCGCATCTTCATTCTTACACCCTTCGCATCCCTTCGCATTAATCACCTTCGCATTTTAACCTAATTAATCAAATGCAAACCACAAAATTTTCATTCCAGATGCGAACACAGTTTAGTTCTTGAACTCTAAACTTGCGAAATCAAAAATTCATATGTTGAACCCATATGCGAATATTAACCCAATTGACTTCAAATTGATTCACAGATGCAAACACTCGATTGTTTTACTTTCGCAAAATGAGCATCAACAACTCCACAATCGAGTTTTTAAATTCTTGCAAACAACAATTTCACAATTCTTGACTTCGCGTTTTTCTTCACGAATCATCCCTCAATCATCAATCCAATTGCGAATCAAAACTCATATGTTGTTGCTTTATCGATTCATCGACTACTCATGCAAATGCGAACAATACTCAATTTCAAAATCGATTGAAACTTATAGCGAAGCTAAATCCAACTTCGCATTCAAAGCATACAAGTGTTATTGATTGCATTCATCATTTTATGACCCCCATTTGCGAAGTTGAGTATTTATTTCCAAAAATGCGAAACTCCAGGGACAATATTTGAAAATTTCTGTTTTCTTCCCCAATTCGCATTCTACTGTGAAATACTTCGCATCTTCATTCTTACACCCTTCGCATCCCTTCGCATTAATCACCTTCGCATTTTAACCTAATTAATCAAATGCAAACCACAAAATTTTCATTCCAGATGCGAACACAGTTTAGTTCTTGAACTCTAAACTTGCGAAATCAAAAATTCATATGTTGAACCCATATGCGAATATTAACCCAATTGACTTCAAATTGATTCACAGATGCAAACACTCGATTGTTTTACTTTCGCAAAATGAGCATCAACAACTCCACAATCGAGTTTTTAAATTCTTGCAAACAACAATTTCACAGTCCTTGACTTCGCGTTTTTCTTCACGAATCATCCCTCAATCATCAATCCAATTGCGAATCAAAACTCATATGTTCTTGCTTTATCGATTCATCGACTACACTCATACAAATGCGAACAATACTCAATTTCAAAATCGATTGAAACTTATAGCAAAGCTAAATCCAACTTCGCATTCAAAGCACACAAGTGTTATTGATTGCATTCATGAAATACTAACAAGATAATATATTATAATACAAATATACATATTTTAGGTGGTGAAATCGTAACAGCCTAACAATTTGGTATGCAACTTTATTAAATCAATAAAAAAAAGTTATGCAAATTGGACAAATAAATAAAAATATATCTTTTGTTGTTTTAATTAAGGAAATAAATATTTTATATGAATACTCACCTGGAAAAACGCATATTATAATTGTCTAATTTAATCGTAACAGCCTACCAATGTACTTTCTTCTTGACTGTTTGATTGTTTTTTTCTGTGTGCTGATTATAATTGTCTAATTTAATGTAAATTTTTTTTTTTTTTTTTAACTTGCAAGGTACAATGGAACATATTACTCCTATAAAGGAAATTGACTCAATCAAGGACAATGCTATAATCTGTAATTTATCATCTTTTAGTTTAATTTTCTAAATATATGTGTGGTTGTCTGTGTGTATCTCTTTAAAAATTCTGCAATTTCATCATTTTATGACCCCCATTTGCGAAGTTGAGTATTTATTTCCAAAAATGCGAAACTCCAGGGACAATATTTGAAAATTTCTGTTTTCTTCCCCAATTCGCATTCTACTGTGAAATACTTCGCATCTTCATTCTTACACCCTTCGCATCCCTTCGCATTAATCACCTTCGCATTTTAACCTAATTAATCAAATGCAAACCACAAAATTTTCATTCCAGATGCGAACACAGTTTAGTTCTTGAACTCTAAACTTGCGAAATCAAAAATTCATATGTTGAACCCATATGCGAATATTAACCCAATTGACTTCAAATTGATTCACAGATGCAAACACTCGATTGTTTTACTTTCGCAAAATGAGCATCAACAACTCCACAATCGAGTTTTTAAATTCTTGCAAACAACAATTTCACAGTTCTTGACTTCGCGTTTTTCTTCACGAATCATCCCTCAATCATCAATCCAATTGCGAATCAAAACTCATATGTTGTTGCTTTATCGATTCATCGACTACTCATGCAAATGCGAACAATACTCAATTTCAAAATCGATTGAAACTTATAGCGAAGCTAAATCCAACTTCGCATTCAAAGCATACAAGTGTTATTGATTGCATTCATCATTTTATGACCCCCATTTGCGAAGTTGAGTATTTATTTCCAAAAATGCGAAACTCCAGGGACAATATTTGAAAATTTCTGTTTTCTTCCCCAATTCGCATTCTACTGTGAAATACTTTGCATCTTCATTCTTACACCCTTCGCATCCCTTCGCATTTTAACCTAATTAATCAAATGCAAACCACAAAATTTTCATTCCAGATGCGAACACAGTTTAGTTCTTGAACTCTAAACTTGCGAAATCAAAAATTCATATGTTGAACCCATATGCGAATATTAACCCAATTGACTTCAAATTGATTCACAGATGCAAACACTCGATTGTTTTACTTTCGCAAAATGAGCATCAACAACTCCACAATCGAGTTTTTAAATTCTTGCAAACAACAATTTCACAGTCCTTGACTTCGCGTTTTTCTTCACGAATTATCCCTCAATCATCAATCCAATTGCGAATCAAAACTCATATGTTCTTGCTTTATCGATTCATCGACTACACTCATACAAATGCGAACAATACTCAATTTCAAAATCGATTGAAACTTATAGCAAAGCTAAATCCAACTTCGCATTCAAAGCACACAAGTGTTATTGATTGCATTCATGAAATACTAACAAGATAATATATTATAATACAAATATACATATTTTAGGTGGTGAAATCGTAACAGCCTAACAATTTGGTATGCAACTTTATTAAATCAATAAAAAAAAGTTATGCAAATTGGACAAATAAATAAAAATATATCTTTTGTTGTTTTAATTAAGGAAATAAATATTTTATATGAATACTCACCTGGAAAAACGCATATTATAATTGTCTAATTTAATCGTAACAGCCTACCAATGTACTTTCTTCTTGACTGTTTGATTGTTTTTTTCTGTGTGCTGATTATAATTGTCTAATTTAATGTAAATTTTTTTTTTTTTTTTTTAACTTGCAAGGTACAATGGAACATATTACTCCTATAAAGGAAATTGACTCAATCAAGGACAATGCTATAATCTGTAATTTATCATCTTTTAGTTTAATTTTCTAAATATATGTGTGGTTGTCTGTGTGTATCTCTTTAAAAATTCTGCAATTTCATCATTTTATGACCCCCATTTGCGAAGTTGAGTATTTATTTCCAAAAATGCGAAACTCCAGGGACAATATTTGAAAATTTCTGTTTTCTTCCCCAATTCGCATTCTACTGTGAAATACTTCGCATCTTCATTCTTACACCCTTCGCATCCCTTCGCATTAATCACCTTCGCATTTTAACCTAATTAATCAAATGCAAACCACAAAATTTTCATTCCAGATGCGAACACAGTTTAGTTCTTGAACTCTAAACTTGCGAAATCAAAAATTCATATGTTGAACCCATATGCGAATATTAACCCAATTGACTTCAAATTGATTCACAGATGCAAACACTCGATTGTTTTACTTTCGCAAAATGAGCATCAACAACTCCACAATCGAGTTTTTAAATTCTTGCAAACAACAATTTCACAATTCTTGACTTCGCGTTTTTCTTCACGAATCATCCCTCAATCATCAATCCAATTGCGAATCAAAACTCATATGTTGTTGCTTTATCGATTCATCGACTACTCATGCAAATGCGAACAATACTCAATTTCAAAATCGATTGAAACTTATAGCGAAGCTAAATCCAACTTCGCATTCAAAGCATACAAGTGTTATTGATTGCATTCATCATTTTATGACCCCCATTTGCGAAGTTGAGTATTTATTTCCAAAAATGCGAAACTCCAGGGACAATATTTGAAAATTTCTGTTTTCTTCCCCAATTCGCATTCTACTGTGAAATACTTCGCATCTTCATTCTTACACCCTTCGCATCCCTTCGCATTAATCACCTTCGCATTTTAACCTAATTAATCAAATGCAAACCACAAAATTTTCATTCCAGATGCGAACACAGTTTAGTTCTTGAACTCTAAACTTGCGAAATCAAAAATTCATATGTTGAACCCATATGCGAATATTAACCCAATTGACTTCAAATTGATTCACAGATGCAAACACTCGATTGTTTTACTTTCGCAAAATGAGCATCAACAACTCCACAATCGAGTTTTTAAATTCTTGCAAACAACAATTTCACAGTCCTTGACTTCGCGTTTTTCTTCACGAATCATCCCTCAATCATCAATCCAATTGCGAATCAAAACTCATATGTTCTTGCTTTATCGATTCATCGACTACACTCATACAAATGCGAACAATACTCAATTTCAAAATCGATTGAAACTTATAGCAAAGCTAAATCCAACTTCGCATTCAAAGCACACAAGTGTTATTGATTGCATTCATGAAATACTAACAAGATAATATATTATAATACAAATATACATATTTTAGGTGGTGAAATCGTAACAGCCTAACAATTTGGTATGCAACTTTATTAAATCAATAAAAAAAAGTTATGCAAATTGGACAAATAAATAAAAATATATCTTTTGTTGTTTTAATTAAGGAAATAAATATTTTATATGAATACTCACCTGGAAAAACGCATATTATAATTGTCTAATTTAATCGTAACAGCCTACCAATGTACTTTCTTCTTGACTGTTTGATTGTTTTTTTCTGTGTGCTGATTATAATTGTCTAATTTAATGTAAATTTTTTTTTTTTTTTAACTTGCAAGGTACAATGGAACATATTACTCCTATAAAGGAAATTGACTCAATCAAGGACAATGCTATAATCTGTAATTTATCATCTTTTAGTTTAATTTTCTAAATATATGTGTGGTTGTCTGTGTGTATCTCTTTAAAAATTCTGCAATTTCATCATTTTATGACCCCCATTTGCGAAGTTGAGTATTTATTTCCAAAAATGCGAAACTCCAGGGACAATATTTGAAAATTTCTGTTTTCTTCCCCAATTCGCATTCTACTGTGAAATACTTCGCATCTTCATTCTTACACCCTTCGCATCCCTTCGCATTAATCACCTTCGCATTTTAACCTAATTAATCAAATGCAAACCACAAAATTTTCATTCCAGATGCGAACACAGTTTAGTTCTTGAACTCTAAACTTGCGAAATCAAAAATTCATATGTTGAACCCATATGCGAATATTAACCCAATTGACTTCAAATTGATTCACAGATGCAAACACTCGATTGTTTTACTTTCGCAAAATGAGCATCAACAACTCCACAATCGAGTTTTTAAATTCTTGCAAACAACAATTTCACAGTTCTTGACTTCGCGTTTTTCTTCACGAATCATCCCTCAATCATCAATCCAATTGCGAATCAAAACTCATATGTTGTTGCTTTATCGATTCATCGACTACTCATGCAAATGCGAACAATACTCAATTTCAAAATCGATTGAAACTTATAGCGAAGCTAAATCCAACTTCGCATTCAAAGCATACAAGTGTTATTGATTGCATTCATCATTTTATGACCCCCATTTGCGAAGTTGAGTATTTATTTCCAAAAATGCGAAACTCCAGGGACAATATTTGAAAATTTCTGTTTTCTTCCCCAATTCGCATTCTACTGTGAAATACTTCGCATCTTCATTCTTACACCCTTCGCATCCATTCGCATTTTAACCTAATTAATCAAATGCAAACCACAAAATTTTCATTCCAGATGCGAACACAGTTTAGTTCTTGAACTCTAAACTTGCGAAATCAAAAATTCATATGTTGAACCCATATGCGAATATTAACCCAATTGACTTCAAATTGATTCACAGATGCAAATACTCGATTTTTTTACTTTCGCAAAATGAGCATCAACAACTCCACAATCGAGTTTTTAAATTCTTGCAAACAACAATTTCACAGTCCTTGACTTCGCGTTTTTCTTCACGAATCATCCCTCAATCATCAATCCAATTGCGAATCAAAACTCATATGTTCTTGCTTTATCGATTCATCGACTACACTCATACAAATGCGAACAATACTCAATTTCAAAATCGATTGAAACTTATAGCAAAGCTAAATCCAACTTCGCATTCAAAGCACACAAGTGTTATTGATTGCATTCATGAAATACTAACAAGATAATATATTATAATACAAATATACATATTTTAGGTGGTGAAATCGTAACAGCCTAACAATTTGGTATGCAACTTTATTAAATCAATAAAAAAAAGTTATGCAAATTGGACAAATAAATAAAAATATATCTTTTGTTGTTTTAATTAAGGAAATAAATATTTTATATGAATACTCACCTGGAAAAACGCATATTATAATTGTCTAATTTAATCGTAACAGCCTACCAATGTACTTTCTTCTTGACTGTTTGATTGTTTTTTTCTGTGTGCTGATTATAATTGTCTAATTTAATGTAAATTTTTTTTTTTTTTTTAACTTGCAAGGTACAATGGAACATATTACTCCTATAAAGGAAATTGACTCAATCAAGGACAATGCTATAATCTGTAATTTATCATCTTTTAGTTTAATTTTCTAAATATATGTGTGGTTGTCTGTGTGTATCTCTTTAAAAATTCTGCAATTTCATCATTTTATGACCCCCATTTGCGAAGTTGAGTATTTATTTCCAAAAATGCGAAACTCCAGGGACAATATTTGAAAATTTCTGTTTTCTTCCCCAATTCGCATTCTACTGTGAAATACTTCGCATCTTCATTCTTACACCCTTCGCATCCCTTCGCATTAATCACCTTCGCATTTTAACCTAATTAATCAAATGCAAACCACAAAATTTTCATTCCAGATGCGAACACAGTTTAGTTCTTGAACTCTAAACTTGCGAAATCAAAAATTCATATGTTGAACCCATATGCGAATATTAACCCAATTGACTTCAAATTGATTCACAGATGCAAACACTCGATTGTTTTACTTTCGCAAAATGAGCATCAACAACTCCACAATCGAGTTTTTAAATTCTTGCAAACAACAATTTCACAGTTCTTGACTTCGCGTTTTTCTTCACGAATCATCCCTCAATCATCAATCCAATTGCGAATCAAAACTCATATGTTGTTGCTTTATCGATTCATCGACTACTCATGCAAATGCGAACAATACTCAATTTCAAAATCGATTGAAACTTATAGCGAAGCTAAATCCAACTTCGCATTCAAAGCATACAAGTGTTATTGATTGCATTCATCATTTTATGACCCCCATTTGCGAAGTTGAGTATTTATTTCCAAAAATGCGAAACTCCAGGGACAATATTTGAAAATTTCTGTTTTCTTCCCCAATTCGCATTCTACTGTGAAATACTTCGCATCTTCATTCTTACACCCTTCGCATCCCTTCGCATTAATCACCTTCGCATTTTAACCTAATTAATCAAATGCAAACCACAAAATTTTCATTCCAGATGCGAACACAGTTTAGTTCTTGAACTCTAAACTTGCGAAATCAAAAATTCATATGTTGAACCCATATGCGAATATTAACCCAATTGACTTCAAATTGATTCACAGATGCAAACACTCGATTGTTTTACTTTCGCAAAATGAGCATCAACAACTCCACAATCGAGTTTTTAAATTCTTGCAAACAACAATTTCACAGTCCTTGACTTCGCGTTTTTCTTCACGAATCATCCCTCAATCATCAATCCAATTGCGAATCAAAACTCATATGTTGTTGCTTTATCGATTCATCGACTACACTCATACAAATGCGAACAATACTCAATTTCAAAATCGATTGAAACTTATAGCAAAGCTAAATCCAACTTCGCATTCAAAGCACACAAGTGTTATTGATTGCATTCATCATTTTATGACCCCCATTTGCGAAGTTGAGTATTTATTTCCAAAAATGCGAAACTCCAGGGACAATATTTGAAAATTTCTGTTTTCTTCCCCAATTCGCATTCTACTGTGAAATACTTCGCATCTTCATTCTTACACCCTTCGCATCCCTTCGCATTAATCACCTTCGCATTTTAACCTAATTAATCAAATGCAAACCACAAAATTTTCATTCCAGATGCGAACACAGTTTAGTTCTTGAACTCTAAACTTGCGAAATCAAAAATTCATATGTTGAACCCATATGCGAATATTAACCCAATTGACTTCAAATTGATTCACAGATGCAAACACTCGATTGTTTTACTTTCGCAAAATGAGCATCAACAACTCCACAATCGAGTTTTTAAATTCTTGCAAACAACAATTTCACAGTCCTTGACTTCGCGTTTTTCTTCACGAATCATCCCTCAATCATCAATCCAATTGCGAATCAAAACTCATATGTTCTTGCTTTATCAATTCATCGACTACACTCATACAAATGCGAACAATACTCAATTTCAAAATCGATTGAAACTTATAGCAAAGCTAAATCCAACTTCGCATTCAAAGCACACAAGTGTTATTGATTGCATTCATGAAATACTAACAAGATAATATATTATAATACAAATATACATATTTTAGGTGGTGAAATCGTAACAGCCTAACAATTTGGTATGCAACTTTATTAAATCAATAAAAAAAAGTTATGCAAATTGGACAAATAAATAAAAATATATCTTTTGTTGTTTTAATTAAGGAAATAAATATTTTATATGAATACTCACCTGGAAAAACGCATATTATAATTGTCTAATTTAATCGTAACAGCCTACCAATGTACTTTCTTCTTGACTGTTTGATTGTTTTTTTCTGTGTGCTGATTATAATTGTCTAATTTAATGTAATTTTTTTTTTTTTTTTTAACTTGCAAGGTACAATGGAACATATTACTCCTATAAAGGAAATTGACTCAATCAAGGACAATGCTATAATCTGTAATTTATCATCTTTTAGTTTAATTTTCTAAATATATGTGTGGTTGTCTGTGTGTATCTCTTTAAAAATTCTGCAATTTCATCATTTTATGACCCCCATTTGCGAAGTTGAGTATTTATTTCCAAAAATGCGAAACTCCAGGGACAATATTTGAAAATTTCTGTTTTCTTCCCCAATTCGCATTCTACTGTGAAATACTTCGCATCTTCATTCTTACACCCTTCGCATCCCTTCGCATTAATCACCTTCGCATTTTAACCTAATTAATCAAATGCAAACCACAAAATTTTCATTCCAGATGCGAACACAGTTTAGTTCTTGAACTCTAAACTTGCGAAATCAAAAATTCATATGTTGAACCCATATGCGAATATTAACCCAATTGACTTCAAATTGATTCACAGATGCAAACACTCGATTGTTTTACTTTCGCAAAATGAGCATCAACAACTCCACAATCGAGTTTTTAAATTCTTGCAAACAACAATTTCACAGTCCTTGACTTCGCGTTTTTCTTCACGAATCATCCCTCAATCATCAATCCAATTGCGAATCAAAACTCATATGTTCTTGCTTTATCGATTCATCGACTACACTCATACAAATGCGAACAATACTCAATTTCAAAATCGATTGAAACTTATAGCAAAGCTAAATCCAACTTCGCATTCAAAGCACACAAGTGTTATTGATTGCATTCATGAAATACTAACAAGATAATATATTATAATACAAATATACATATTTTAGGTGGTGAAATCGTAACAGCCTAACAATTTGGTATGCAACTTTATTAAATCAATAAAAAAAAGTTATGCAAATTGGACAAATAAATAAAAATATATCTTTTGTTGTTTTAATTAAGGAAATAAATATTTTATATGAATACTCACCTGGAAAAACGCATATTATAATTGTCTAATTTAATCGTAACAGCCTACCAATGTACTTTCTTCTTGACTGTTTGATTGTTTTTTTCTGTGTGCTGATTATAATTGTCTAATTTAATGTAAATTTTTTTTTTTTTTTAACTTGCAAGGTACAATGGAACATATTACTCCTATAAAGGAAATTGACTCAATCAAGGACAATGCTATAATCTGTAATTTATCATCTTTTAGTTTAATTTTCTAAATATATGTGTGGTTGTCTGTGTGTATCTCTTTAAAAATTCTGCAATTTCATCATTTTATGACCCCCATTTGCGAAGTTGAGTATTTATTTCCAAAAATGCGAAACTCCAGGGACAATATTTGAAAATTTATGTTTTCTTCCCCAATTCGCATTCTACTGTGAAATACTTCGCATCTTCATTCTTACACCCTTCGCATCCCTTCGCATTAATCACCTTCGCATTTTAACCTAATTAATCAAATGCAAACCACAAAATTTTCATTCCAGATGCGAACACAGTTTAGTTCTTGAACTCTAAACTTGCGAAATCAAAAATTCATATGTTGAACCCATATGCGAATATTAACCCAATTGACTTCAAATTGATTCACAGATGCAAACACTCGATTGTTTTACTTTCGCAAAATGAGCATCAACAACTCCACAATCGAGTTTTTAAATTCTTGCAAACAACAATTTCACAATTCTTGACTTCGCGTTTTTCTTCACGAATCATCCCTCAATCATCAATCCAATTGCGAATCAAAACTCATATGTTGTTGCTTTATCGATTCATCGACTACTCATGCAAATGCGAACAATACTCAATTTCAAAATCGATTGAAACTTATAGCGAAGCTAAATCCAACTTCGCATTCAAAGCATACAAGTGTTATTGATTGCATTCATCATTTTATGACCCCCATTTGCGAAGTTGAGTATTTATTTCCAAAAATGCGAAACTCCAGGGACAATATTTGAAAATCTGTTTTCTTCCCCAATTCGCATTCTACTGTGAAATACTTCGCATCTTCATTCTTACACCCTTCGCATCCCTTCGCATTAATCACCTTCGCATTTTAACCTAATTAATCAAATGCAAACCACAAAATTTTCATTCCAGATGCGAACACAGTTTAGTTCTTGAACTCTAAACTTGCGAAATCAAAAATTCATATGTTGAACCCATATGCGAATATTAACCCAATTGACTTCAAATTGATTCACAGATGCAAACACTCGATTGTTTTACTTTCGCAAAATGAGCATCAACAACTCCACAATCGAGTTTTTAAATTCTTGCAAACAACAATTTCACAGTCCTTGACTTCGCGTTTTTCTTCACGAATCATCCCTCAATCATCAATCCAATTGCGAATCAAAACTCATATGTTCTTGCTTTATCGATTCATCGACTACACTCATACAAATGCGAACAATACTCAATTTCAAAATCGATTGAAACTTATAGCAAAGCTAAATCCAACTTCGCATTCAAAGCACACAAGTGTTATTGATTGCATTCATGAAATACTAACAAGATAATATATTATAATACAAATATACATATTTTAGGTGGTGAAATCGTAACAGCCTAACAATTTGGTATGCAACTTTATTAAATCAATAAAAAAAAGTTATGCAAATTGGACAAATAAATAAAAATATATCTTTTGTTGTTTTAATTAAGGAAATAAATATTTTATATGAATACTCACCTGGAAAAACGCATATTATAATTGTCTAATTTAATCGTAACAGCCTACCAATGTACTTTCTTCTTGACTGTTTGATTGTTTTTTTCTGTGTGCTGATTATAATCGTCTAATTTAATGTAAATTTTTTTTTTTTTTTTTAACTTGCAAGGTACAATGGAACATATTACTCCTATAAAGGAAATTGACTCAATCAAGGACAATGCTATAATCTGTAATTTATCATCTTTTAGTTTAATTTTCTAAATATATGTGTGGTTGTCTGTGTGTATCTCTTTAAAAATTCTGCAATTTCATCATTTTATGACCCCCATTTGCGAAGTTGAGTATTTATTTCCAAAAATGCGAAACTCCAGGGACAATATTTGAAAATTTCTGTTTTCTTCCCCAATTCGCATTCTACTGTGAAATACTTCGCATCTTCATTCTTACACCCTTCGCATCCCTTCGCATTAATCACCTTCGCATTTTAACCTAATTAATCAAATGCAAACCACAAAATTTTCATTCCAGATGCGAACACAGTTTAGTTCTTGAACTCTAAACTTGCGAAATCAAAAATTCATATGTTGAACCCATATGCGAATATTAACCCAATTGACTTCAAATTGATTCACAGATGCAAACACTCGATTGTTTTACTTTCGCAAAATGAGCATCAACAACTCCACAATCGAGTTTTTAAATTCTTGCAAACAACAATTTCACAGTTCTTGACTTCGCGTTTTTCTTCACGAATCATCCCTCAATCATCAATCCAATTGCGAATCAAAACTCATATGTTGTTGCTTTATCGATTCATCGACTACTCATGCAAATGCGAACAATACTCAATTTCAAAATCGATTGAAACTTATAGCGAAGCTAAATCCAACTTCGCATTCAAAGCATACAAGTGTTATTGATTGCATTCATCATTTTATGACCCCCATTTGCGAAGTTGAGTATTTATTTCCAAAAATGCGAAACTCCAGGGACAATATTTGAAAATTTCTGTTTTCTTCCCCAATTCGCATTCTACTGTGAAATACTTCGCATCTTCATTCTTACACCCTTCGCATCCCTTCGCATTTTAACCTAATTAATCAAATGCAAACCACAAAATTTTCATTCCAGATGCGAACACAGTTTAGTTCTTGAACTCTAAACTTGCGAAATCAAAAATTCATATGTTGAACCCATATGCGAATATTAACCCAATTGACTTCAAATTGATTCACAGATGCAAACACTCGATTGTTTTACTTTCGCAAAATGAGCATCAACAACTCCACAATCGAGTTTTTAAATTCTTGCAAACAACAATTTCACAGTCCTTGACTTCGCGTTTTTCTTCACGAATCATCCCTCAATCATCAATCCAATTGCGAATCAAAACTCATATGTTCTTGCTTTATCGATTCATCGACTACACTCATACAAATGCGAACAATACTCAATTTCAAAATCGATTGAAACTTATAGCAAAGCTAAATCCAACTTCGCATTCAAAGCACACAAGTGTTATTGATTGCATTCATGAAATACTAACAAGATAATATATTATAATACAAATATACATATTTTAGGTGATGAAATCGTAACAGCCTAACAATTTGGTATGCAACTTTATTAAATCAATAAAAAAAAGTTATGCAAATTGGACAAATAAATAAAAATATATCTTTTGTTGTTTTAATTAAGGAAATAAATATTTTATATGAATACTCACCTGGAAAAACGCATATTATAATTGTCTAATTTAATCGTAACAGCCTACCAATGTACTTTCTTCTTGACTGTTTGATTGTTTTTTTCTGTGTGCTGATTATAATTGTCTAATTTAATGTAAATTTTTTTTTTTTTTTTTAACTTGCAAGGTACAATGGAACATATTACTCCTATAAAGGAAATTGACTCAATCAAGGACAATGCTATAATCTGTAATTTATCATCTTTTAGTTTAATTTTCTAAATATATGTGTGGTTGTCTGTGTGTATCTCTTTAAAAATTCTGCAATTTCATCATTTTATGACCCCCATTTGCGAAGTTGAGTATTTATTTCCAAAAATGCGAAACTCCAGGGACAATATTTGAAAATTTCTGTTTTCTTCCCCAATTCGCATTCTACTGTGAAATACTTCGCATCTTCATTCTTACACCCTTCGTGTCACACCCCCAAACCAAGGATGGCGGAAACGTCTGGGGGTGGAGGACTTCATGTATAGTATCACAACAACGTGTATAATAGTGCTCAAAGTAAAAACAACCACCATAAATATAATTGCAAAAGTTACACCAAAGTATATGTTTACATGTTTCAAAAGCAATTACATTATGATGACAAAATAAATTTGTTGACGGTTTAGCGTCCCATCCTCAAAGCGATGAAGTTTGCCTGTTTCACTGACTTCCTGAGAATACAAGTAGTTTTAAAGAGTGTCAACACAAAGGTTGGTGAGTTCATAAGAGTTTTGTTTGTAGTAGAAACCGTTTTTCCTTGTAAAATCGATTTAGTTTGATTTCCAGAAAATCCAATATTTTCTTAGTTAAGTATGAATAGAAATAATCCTACATGATGCTGTAATGAACCCTAGAGTAATCCGTAGAGTTCCTCTATAATCGTCCAACATATAAAGTTATATAAGGCTTAACTTAGATAAAACGTTGAATATAGTGGGTCTGCCCTAGGTCCACAACCCAACGAGGAACAGGAGATGAGGCGGGCACCACCAATTCTAGGCCAATCAAGACTAAATTCTTATATGACTCAACATATACGCTCAGCGACTATAGTTGAAGTCTAACAATTTTAGAGGATGTGTAGTTTTAATATCATAATAGCTTTGTATAGAGACCCGGCACTTTGTATTTGTACCCCTTTTTGTATAGAGACCCGGTACTTTGTATTTGTACCCCTTTTTGTATAGAGACCCGGTACTTTGTATTTGTACCCCTTTTTGTATAGAGACCCGGTACTTTGTATTTGTACCCCTTTTTGTATAGAGACCCGGTACTTTGTATTTGTACCCCTTTTTGTATAGAGACCCGGTACTTTGTATTTGTACCCCTTTTTGTATAGAGACCCGGTACTTTGTATTTGTACCCCTTTTTGTATAGAGACCCGGTACTTTGTATTTGTACCCCTTTTTGTATAGAGACCCGGTACTTTGTATTTGTACCCCTTTTTGTATAGAGACCCGGTACTTTGTATTTGTACCCCTTCTTGTACGAGTGCGTTGAGTGATGTATCATAAACTATACCTATTATAGTTTATCTAAAATGTATGTAATATGTATGAATTCTTTTATGGAAATGTATTAGTATTGTGAATTTATCAAACTATACATTTTATAGTCTAATAATACGTGTTCCAAAATGAATGAATAATATTTAATATTTAATATGAATGTCTTAATTCCAGTTCATAATGATAAACTAACACGGAAACACATTCAAATATTAGAACTTATGATTATACACTTTGCTCAACATAATACAAAGTGTTACGATATTTACATGCTGTTGGCTAACTTTAGCCATTCTGCCCTGTATTTGGAAAAATCATAGAAAAATCATGCGAAGTCGAAAACTAGATCCGTAAATTCTGAGAGTTCACAAAATGTGTCTAGTTTGCTCATAAATTTTATCTCAATTTATAATGACCTCTAACTTGGGTGAAAAAGTCCATAATCACAGACTGGTCCGGATTGTTGTTTGAAATGATAGGCAGTTTTGTAAAAATCGCCATAAATTGTAGAAAAATCGTATGGAGATGTGCAAGTAGCCATTTTAAAGCTAAAAACTTGAACTATTTGCACCTTGTACAGTTTTGAAAACTAAAATATTGAAGATGCCCAAAACAGTCCGTGAATGGAGTTGAACTTTTCTGATGAAGGCTGTTAGAGAAATTTAGTTATGTTCTTAGTGTTTTAACTTGTATTCCCCCCCCCCCCCTGAAAACTTGAGAAATCATGAAAATGTAGGGGTATGAACTCACCTTGAGTGATTTCAGTAGATAAGTGTTGAAGAAGGAAAGTGTTCAACCTAAGAACACTTGAGGAAACACTTGAAGATTCGAAGATCTAACACAATTATGATGGAGTTTGTGTAAGATATTCATGATTTGAGTAGAATGAAGTGAAATAATCATAAGGAGGATGAATTATACTTACTAAGTGTGGAAGAACACTTGAATCCAGCCTTGGATCTCGAAAATTTGTGTAGAAGAGTTTGAGAGAAAAAGTGATGTTTGTTACTTAGTGGAATGAGAGAAATGAGAGAAAATGAGGAGTGTGGTCGTTTGTTCCAGCTCAAAAACGTGGGGAGAGGGCAAATTGAGTGTAAGGGAACATTGAAGTGACATAGGTAAGGTGGGGAGGTATGGCTGGTCATAGAGTGGGTGTGGGGTGGTTGCTTGTGATCATACGTCTTTGGACTCAAAAGTCAAGAACAATGTCTTATAATAGTCTATATCCCATTTTTAGTTTAATTTTCTAAATATATGTGTGGTTGTCTATGTGTGTGCATCTCTTTAAAAATTCTGCAATTTCATCATTTTATGACCCCCATTTGCGAAGTTGAGTATTTATTTCCAAAAATGCGAAACTCCAGGGACAATATTTGAAATCTTCTGTTTTCTTCCCCAATTCGCATTCTACTGTGAAATACTTCGCATCTTCATTCTTACACCCTTCGCATCCCTTCGCATTAATCACCTTCGCATTTTCATTCTTACACCCTTCGCATCCCTTCGCATTAATCACTTTCGCATTTTCATTCTTACACCATTCGCATCCCTTCGCATTAATCACCTTCGCATTTTCATTCTTACACCATTCGCATCCCTTCGCATTAATCACTTTCGCATTTTCATTCTTACACCATTCGCATCCCTTCGCATTAATCACCTTCGCATTTTCATTCTTACACCCTTCGCATCCCTTCGCATTAATCACTTTCGCATTTTCATTCTTACACCCTTCGCACCCCTTCGCATTTTAACCTAATTAATCAAATGCGATTCACAAAATTTTTCATTCCAGATGCGAACACAGTTTAGTTCTTGAACTCTAAACTTGCGAAATCAAAATTTTCATATGTTGAACCCATATGCGAATATTAACCCAATTGACTTCAAATTGATTCATAGATGCGAACACTCGATTGTTTTACTTTCGCAAAATGAGCATCAACAACTCCACAATCGAGTTTTTAAATTCTTGCAACCAACAATTTCATAGTCCTTGACTTCGCGTTTTTCTTCACGAATCATCCCTCAATCATCAATCCAAATGCGAATCAAAAACTCATATGTTCTTGCTTTATCGATTCATCGACCTAATACACAAGGTTAGTTGAGCTGACCGGTTTGACTCGTTGACTTTATTTGACTTTGAATTGACCAGAATTTGACGGTTGTCACATCATCCCCCCGTTAAAGGGAATTTCGTCCCGAAATTTGCACTTCGAATGGGGATCCAGGAATTTAGAGGAAAGATGGGGATGACTTTTCGTAGTACCAGAATTTGATTATGGCGAGGAATAACTCGCCCGAAGTCACATGATTACTACTATGCATGCTTTAATCGATGCTAGATTTATCATATAAAGAAATTTGGGATTTAAATGTCGATGTTAGAAACACGTACTGATATTTGCGGGCAGTTCCGGAGTGGTTTCTCCCTCGGTGATTGCAAACACCCTCCCGCCACCACCAGCATCTCTTGTTCTTGGGCATTCCCTTTTAAAGTGCCCTGTTTCTCCACACTCGTAACAGGTTGGGCTTACTCTAGAGCCGGGTACCTGGTTGATAGGTCGTGCTGGTGCCTTACAGAAACGAGCAGTGTGCCCCTCTCTGTCGCAGTTTTTGCAATGCATCTTTCGGCAAGCCCCAGTGTGATGGAAGTTACACTTGTTGCATTTTGGAAGTGTTCCAGCGTATGGTTTCATGGGAGTTGGTGTGGTGAGGGTTGTGGCAGCATGAACAGCAAGGATCTGTTGCTTCCTAGCGAGGCCTTGGGTTGACTGGTCCTTCTTGTTGTCCCAAAACTTTCTTTCGTTGTTCCCTCCTCTTGCTTGGGTAAGGGTGGTTGTCATAGTGTCATGGTGGGCATGATGGTCAATGAGTTGTTGTGCTAACTCCTTGGCGCTGTCGAAGGTAGTTGGTCTTGAGGCGAGCACGCTATCTTGAATTTCGGGGGACAATCCCCAGAGGTAACGCTCCAACTTTTTGTCTTCCGGGGTGACCATAGCAGGACAAAGGAGTGCTAGATCACAAAATCGGTTGGTGTAAGTTGTAAGGTCGGAGCCTGCCATTCGGAGATTCCATAGTTCTTGCTCCAGCTTTTGCACTTCACCTCTTGGGCAATATTCCTTCAACATCATCTTCTTTAAGTCCTCCCAACTTAACGAGTTAGCCACTGCAAGCGTAAGCGACTTAACTTTGCCGTTCCACCAAGTGAGAGCTCTTCCGATGAAGGTGAATGTCGCGTACTTGACTTTGCTCGCTTCGGGGCAAGCACAAATCTCAAAGATTGCTTCGGTCCTTTCGAACCATTGAATTAGTGCGAGGACACCCCCTCTTCCATCAAAGGAATCGGGTTTGCCATTTGTGAAGTCCTTGTAAGTGCATTCCCTTGTGCGTCCTGCACTATCCCCGTGGTTAGGGTTTGTGGCTCCAGATCCAGCACCACCATTGCTATTTGTGCCAATTTGTGACATTGCAGCTACCACGGCTGCTGTCACTGCAGCTTGGAACATTTCAGGATCAAACTGGGGAGGTGGCGTCGGAGGTGGTGGCGCTGTGCTGCCCGAAGGTCTGGGTCTTTTCCTTGGTGGCATCGTTCTGTCATGAGTTTGCAAAAAGGAAAACTGATCAGATGGTAAGCTCCTACTAGTAAGGACAAGTCAGTTGTTATAGAATTTGATTTTTCCTGCATTTTTCTTCGATTTAAGAATTCCTTATATATAATTCATAAAGGAAGTCCATATTAATGAACTTCACGAGTTAGTGGGTTTTGTGGTCTCTCTTAGATTTTTCGCGAGTGTGCTCAAGGCGATTGGTGCGGATCGCATGTATTCTCGTTATTTGCATCAACCTCTGCGATACTATGGAGAGTTGTTCTACCCTGAATCTCGTTTCGGGGAACTCCATAGACTAGGATTGGAAAAATTTTATCTGCTGAGTTTCCTTCGTTTATGTTGTAGAAGCTTCGTTCTCTATTAAACGACATATGTTGGTCTTGTTCTTTGCTCCAGGTTTCCAAGCACTCTACCCAAGGAGGCATCGGGCCTTGAAAGCCGGTCAAGGGTTGGGATTCGGAACAAGAGTCATCGGGGTTAAGTTCTCCACTTCAGGGTCGGAGTCAGAACCATCAGCATAGCCTTCAGCTTGGTGACCATCTACAGGGGTTGGGAAATCATTCTCTGGCTCCTCTCCGAGCCATTTGGTATTGTCGTGGTTAGGGTAGTACGGTCGTCGTGTGGATGGAAATCCAACCATGATATCTTCGCGAGAAATGGGGATATAAGAAATAATTAAGCAAACGTACTAATTAGCTAATTATACGATGATCTTTATCAGGTACTTCAACAAATTGTTTAGTGCATACTAATTATATGTATTCGGGACAGGATAGACCTTCGAATAAGCGACCCTAACTCTAAATCCCCAATCCAACGAGAACAGGAAGTAGAGCAAAGATCCACAGATTCTAAGTCTATGACGTCCTGGATACATAAAATTTTAATGTATCCACTAAGCAACTATTGACCTATTGATAAAGATCTATTTAGTTCTCACATATGTAATTTTAATAATGCCAAAATACCCCTATGGTATTTCATTGTGGTAGTGTTGGTAAATTTTTAGACTTGTTGCCACATCACAACCATTCTTGGGCATATGCTAATCACTCCTCGGACCAGCATAGTTGATCAGGCTATGCTATTCCCAAGACTGATCATACATCCCCAGGCTTACCTGTGATGTCCAACAATCTTTACTTTTGTTTTGTCCTAAAATGATGCTGACCTTAGTATGTATGCATGCATGTATACTTTTAACAAAAGTTATTTATTCTTAAAGGTATAGTGGTTTTGAAATCTTAAAATCAGAGACCTTAGTCCCAATGCATTTATAGTTTGTATATCTTATGTGGTTCGATATACTTAGTTCACTATAAACAATGCTCTGATACCAATCTGTCACACCCCCAAACCAAGGATGGCGGAAACGTCTGGGGGTGGAGGACTTCATGTACAGTATCACAACAACGTGTATAATAGTGCTCAAAGTAAAAACAACCACCATAAATATAATTGCAAAAGTTACACCAAAGTATATGTTTACATGTTTCAAAAGCAATTACATTATGATGACAAAATAAATTTGTTGACGGTTTAGCGTCCCATCCTCAAAGCGATGAAGTTTGCCTGTTTCACTGACTTCCTGAGAATACAAGTAGTTTTAAAGAGTGTCAACACAAAGGTTGGTGAGTTCATAAGAGTTTTGTTTGTAGTAGAAACCGTTTTTCCTTGTAAAATCGATTTAGTTTGATTTCCAGAAAATCCAATATTTTCTTAGTTAAGTATGAATAGAAATAATCCTACATGATGCTGTAATGAACCCTAGAGTAATCCGTAGAGTTCCTCTATAATCGTCCAACATATAAAGTTATATAAGGCTTAACTTAGATAAAACGTTGAATATAGTGGGTCTGCCCTAGGTCCACAACCCAACGAGGAACAGGAGATGAGGCGGGCACCACCAATTCTAGGCCAATCAAGACTAAATTCTTATATGACTCAACATATACGCTCAGCGACTATAGTTGAAGTCTAACAATTTTAGAGGATGTGTAGTTTTAATATCATAATAGCTTTGTATAGAGACCCGGCACTTTGTATTTGTACCCCTTTTTGTATAGAGACCCGGTACTTTGTATTTGTACCCCTTTTTGTATAGAGACCCGGTACTTTGTATTTGTACCCCTTTTTGTATAGAGACCCGGTACTTTGTATTTGTACCCCTTTTTGTATAGAGACCCGGTACTTTGTATTTGTACCCCTTTTTGTATAGAGACCCGGTACTTTGTATTTGTACCCCTTTTTGTATAGAGACCCGGTACTTTGTATTTGTACCCCTTTTTGTATAGAGACCCGGTACTTTGTATTTGTACCCCTTTTTGTATAGAGACCCGGTACTTTGTATTTGTACCCCTTCTTGTACGAGTGCGTTGAGTGATGTATCATAAACTATACCTATTATAGTTTATCTAAAATGTATGTAATATGTATGAATTCTTTTATGGAAATGTATTAGTATTGTGAATTTATCAAACTATACATTTTATAGTCTAATAATACGTGTTCCAAAATGAATGAATAATATTTAATATTTAATATGAATGTCTTAATTCCAGTTCATAATGATAAACTAACACGGAAACACATTCAAATATTAGAACTTATGATTATACACTTTGCTCAACATAATACAAAGTGTTACGATATTTACATGCTGTTGGCTAACTTTAGCCATTCTGCCCTGTATTTGGAAAAATCATAGAAAAATCATGCGAAGTCGAAAACTAGATCCGTAAATTCTGAGAGTTCACAAAATGTGTCTAGTTTGCTCATAAATTTTATCTCAATTTATAATGACCTCTAACTTGGGTGAAAAAGTCCATAATCACAGACTGGTCCGGATTGTTGTTTGAAATGATAGGCAGTTTTGTAAAAATCGCCATAAATTGTAGAAAAATCGTATGGAGATGTGCAAGTAGCCATTTTAAAGCTAAAAACTTGAACTATTTGCACCTTGTACAGTTTTGAAAACTAAAATATTGAAGATGCCCAAAACAGTCCGTGAATGGAGTTGAACTTTTCTGATGAAGGCTGTTAGAGAAATTTAGTTATGTTCTTAGTGTTTTAACTTGTATTCCCCCCCCTGAAAACTTGAGAAATCATGAAAATGTAGGGGTATGAACTCACCTTGAGTGATTTCAGTAGATAAGTGTTGAAGAAGGAAAGTGTTCAACCTAAGAACACTTGAGGAAACACTTGAAGATTCGAAGATCTAACACAATTATGATGGAGTTTGTGTAAGATATTCATGATTTGAGTAGAATGAAGTGAAATAATCATAAGGAGGATGAATTATACTTACTAAGTGTGGAAGAACACTTGAATCCAGCCTTGGATCTCGAAAATTTGTGTAGAAGAGTTTGAGAGAAAAAGTGATGTTTGTTACTTAGTGGAATGAGAGAAATGAGAGAAAATGAGGAGTGTGGTCGTTTGTTCCAGCTCAAAAACGTGGGGAGAGGGCAAATTGAGTGTAAGGGAACATTGAAGTGACATAGGTAAGGTGGGGAGGTATGGCTGGTCATAGAGTGGGTGTGGGGTGGTTGCTTGTGATCATACGTCTTTGGACTCAAAAGTCAAGAACAATGTCTTATAATAGTCTATATCCCATTTTTAGTTTAATTTTCTAAATATATGTGTGGTTGTCTATGTGTGTGCATCTCTTTAAAAATTCTGCAATTTCATCATTTTATGACCCCCATTTGCGAAGTTGAGTATTTATTTCCAAAAATGCGAAACTCTAGGGACAATATTTGAAATCTTCTGTTTTCTTCCCCAATTCGCATTCTACTGTGAAATACTTCGCATCTTCATTCTTACACCCTTCGCATCCCTTCGCATTAATCACCTTCGCATTTTCATTCTTACACCCTTCGCATCCCTTCGCATTAATCACTTTCGCATTTTCATTCTTACACCATTCGCATCCCTTCGCATTAATCACCTTCGCATTTTCATTCTTACACCATTCGCATCCCTTCGCATTAATCACTTTCGCATTTTCATTCTTACACCATTCGCATCCCTTCGCATTAATCACCTTCGCATTTTCATTCTTACACCCTTCGCATCCCTTCGCATTAATCACTTTCGCATTTTCATTCTTACACCCTTCGCACCCCTTCGCATTTTAACCTAATTAATCAAATGCGATTCACAAAATTTTTCATTCCAGATGCGAACACAGTTTAGTTCTTGAACTCTAAACTTGCGAAATCAAAATTTTCATATGTTGAACCCATATGCGAATATTAACCCAATTGACTTCAAATTGATTCATAGATGCGAACACTCGATTGTTTTACTTTCGCAAAATGAGCATCAACAACTCCACAATCGAGTTTTTAAATTCTTGCAACCAACAATTTCATAGTCCTTGACTTCGCGTTTTTCTTCACGAATCATCCCTCAATCATCAATCCAAATGCGAATCAAAAACTCATATGTTCTTGCTTTATCGATTCATCGACCTAATACACAAGGTTAGTTGAGCTGACCGGTTTGACTCGTTGACTTTATTTGACTTTGAATTGACCAGAATTTGACGGTTGTCACACTTCGCATCCCTTCGCATTAATCACCTTCGCATTTTAACCTAATTAATCAAATGCAAACCACAAAATTTTCATTCCAGATGCGAACACAGTTTAGTTCTTGAACTCTAAACTTGCGAAATCAAAAATTCATATGTTGAACCCATATGCGAATATTAACCCAATTGACTTCAAATTGATTCACAGATGCAAACACTCGATTGTTTTACTTTCGCAAAATGAGCATCAACAACTCCACAATCGAGTTTTTAAATTCTTGCAAACAACAATTTCACAGTCCTTGACTTCGCGTTTTTCTTCACGAATCATCCCTCAATCATCAATCCAATTGCGAATCAAAACTCATATGTTCTTGCTTTATCGATTCATCGACTACACTCATACAAATGCGAACAATACTCAATTTCAAAATCGATTGAAACTTATAGCAAAGCTAAATCCAACTTCGCATTCAAAGCACACAAGTGTTATTGATTGCATTCATGAAATACTAACAAGATAATATATTATAATACAAATATACATATTTTAGGTGGTGAAATCGTAACAGCCTAACAATTTGGTATGCAACTTTATTAAATCAATAAAAAAAAGTTATGCAAATTGGACAAATAAATAAAAATATATCTTTTGTTGTTTTAATTAAGGAAATAAATATTTTATATGAATACTCACCTGGAAAAACGCATATTATAATTGTCTAATTTAATCGTAACAGCCTACCAATGTACTTTCTTCTTGACTGTTTGATTGTTTTTTTCTGTGTGCTGATTATAATTGTCTAATTTAATGTAAATTTTTTTTTTTTTTTTAACTTGCAAGGTACAATGGAACATATTACTCCTATAAAGGAAATTGACTCAATCAAGGACAATGCTATAATCTGTAATTTATCATCTTTTAGTTTAATTTTCTAAATATATGTGTGGTTGTCTGTGTGTATCTCTTTAAAAATTCTGCAATTTCATCATTTTATGACCCCCATTTGCGAAGTTGAGTATTTATTTCCAAAAATGCGAAACTCCAGGGACAATATTTGAAAATTTCTGTTTTCTTCCCCAATTCGCATTCTACTGTGAAATACTTCGCATCTTCATTCTTACACCCTTCGCATCCCTTCGCATTAATCACCTTCGCATTTTAACCTAATTAATCAAATGCAAACCACAAAATTTTCATTCCAGATGCGAACACAGTTTAGTTCTTGAACTCTAAACTTGCGAAATCAAAAATTCATATGTTGAACCCATATGCGAATATTAACCCAATTGACTTCAAATTGATTCACAGATGCAAACACTCGATTGTTTTACTTTCGCAAAATGAGCATCAACAACTCCACAATCGAGTTTTTAAATTCTTGCAAACAACAATTTCACAATTCTTGACTTCGCGTTTTTCTTCACGAATCATCCCTCAATCATCAATCCAATTGCGAATCAAAACTCATATGTTGTTGCTTTATCGATTCATCGACTACTCATGCAAATGCGAACAATACTCAATTTCAAAATCGATTGAAACTTATAGCGAAGCTAAATCCAACTTCGCATTCAAAGCATACAAGTGTTATTGATTGCATTCATCATTTTATGACCCCCATTTGCGAAGTTGAGTATTTATTTCCAAAAATGCGAAACTCCAGGGACAATATTTGAAAATTTCTGTTTTCTTCCCCAATTCGCATTCTACTGTGAAATACTTCGCATCTTCATTCTTACACCCTTCGCATCCCTTCGCATTAATCACCTTCGCATTTTAACCTAATTAATCAAATGCAAACCACAAAATTTTCATTCCAGATGCGAACACAGTTTAGTTCTTGAACTCTAAACTTGCGAAATCAAATATTCATATGTCGAACCCATATGCGAATATTAACCCAATTGACTTCAAATTGATTCACAGATGCAAACACTCGATTGTTTTACTTTCGCAAAATGAGCATCAACAACTCCACAATCGAGTTTTTAAATTCTTGCAAACAACAATTTCACAGTCCTTGACTTCGCGTTTTTCTTCACGAATCATCCCTCAATCATCAATCCAATTGCGAATCAAAACTCATATGTTCTTGCTTTATCGATTCATCGACTACACTCATACAAATGCGAACAATACTCAATTTCAAAATCGATTGAAACTTATAGCAAAGCTAAATCCAACTTCGCATTCAAAGCACACAAGTGTTATTGATTGCATTCATGAAATACTAACAAGATAATATATTATAATACAAATATACATATTTTAGGTGGTGAAATCGTAACAGCCTAACAATTTGGTATGCAACTTTATTAAATCAATAAAAAAAAGTTATGCAAATTGGACAAATAAATAAAAATATATCTTTTGTTGTTTTAATTAAGGAAATAAATATTTTATATGAATACTCACCTGGAAAAACGCATATTATAATTGTCTAATTTAATCGTAACAGCCTACCAATGTACTTTCTTCTTGACTGTTTGATTGTTTTTTTCTGTGTGCTGATTATAATCGTCTAATTTAATGTAAATTTTTTTTTTTTTTTTTTTAACTTGCAAGGTACAATGGAACATATTACTCCTATAAAGGAAATTGACTCAATCAAGGACAATGCTATAATCTGTAATTTATCATCTTTTAGTTTAATTTTCTAAATATATGTGTGGTTGTCTGTGTGTATCTCTTTAAAAATTCTGCAATTTCATCATTTTATGACCCCCATTTGCGAAGTTGAGTATTTATTTCCAAAAATGCGAAACTCCAGGGACAATATTTGAAAATTTCTGTTTTCTTCCCCAATTCGCATTCTACTGTGAAATACTTCGCATCTTCATTCTTACACCCTTCGCATCCCTTCGCATTAATCACCTTCGCATTTTAACCTAATTAATCAAATGCAAACCACAAAATTTTCATTCCAGATGCGAACACAGTTTAGTTCTTGAACTCTAAACTTGCGAAATCAAAAATTCATATGTTGAACCCATATGCGAATATTAACCCAATTGACTTCAAATTGATTCACAGATGCAAACACTCGATTGTTTTACTTTCGCAAAATGAGCATCAACAACTCCACAATCGAGTTTTTAAATTCTTGCAAACAACAATTTCACAGTTCTTGACTTCGCGTTTTTCTTCACGAATCATCCCTCAATCATCAATCCAATTGCGAATCAAAACTCATATGTTGTTGCTTTATCGATTCATCGACTACTCATGCAAATGCGAACAATACTCAATTTCAAAATCGATTGAAACTTATAGCGAAGCTAAATCCAACTTCGCATTCAAAGCATACAAGTGTTATTGATTGCATTCATCATTTTATGACCCCCATTTGCGAAGTTGAGTATTTATTTCCAAAAATGCGAAACTCCAGGGACAATATTTGAAAATTTCTGTTTTCTTCCCCAATTCGCATTCTACTGTGAAATACTTCGCATCTTCATTCTTACACCCTTCGCATCCCTTCGCATTTTAACCTAATTAATCAAATGCAAACCACAAAATTTTCATTCCAGATGCGAACACAGTTTAGTTCTTGAACTCTAAACTTGCGAAATCAAAAATTCATATGTTGAACCCATATGCGAATATTAACCCAATTGACTTCAAATTGATTCACAGATGCAAACACTCGATTGTTTTACTTTCGCAAAATGAGCATCAACAACTCCACAATCGAGTTTTTAAATTCTTGCAAACAACAATTTCACAGTCCTTGACTTCGCGTTTTTCTTCACGAATCATCCCTCAATCATCAATCCAATTGCGAATCAAAACTCATATGTTCTTGCTTTATCGATTCATCGACTACACTCATACAAATGCGAACAATACTCAATTTCAAAATCGATTGAAACTTATAGCAAAGCTAAATCCAACTTCGCATTCAAAGCACACAAGTGTTATTGATTGCATTCATGAAATACTAACAAGATAATATATTATAATACAAATATACATATTTTAGGTGATGAAATCGTAACAGCCTAACAATTTGGTATGCAACTTTATTAAATCAATAAAAAAAAGTTATGCAAATTGGACAAATAAATAAAAATATATCTTTTGTTGTTTTAATTAAGGAAATAAATATTTTATATGAATACTCACCTGGAAAAACGCATATTATAATTGTCTAATTTAATCGTAACAGCCTACCAATGTACTTTCTTCTTGACTGTTTGATTGTTTTTTTCTGTGTGCTGATTATAATTGTCTAATTTAATGTAAATTTTTTTTTTTTTTTTAACTTGCAAGGTACAATGGAACATATTACTCCTATAAAGGAAATTGACTCAATCAAGGACAATGCTATAATCTGTAATTTATCATCTTTTAGTTTAATTTTCTAAATATATGTGTGGTTGTCTGTGTGTATCTCTTTAAAAATTCTGCAATTTCATCATTTTATGACCCCCATTTGCGAAGTTGAGTATTTATTTCCAAAAATGCGAAACTCCAGGGACAATATTTGAAAATTTCTGTTTTCTTCCCCAATTCGCATTCTACTGTGAAATACTTCGCATCTTCATTCTTACACCCTTCGCATCCCTTCGCATTAATCACCTTCGCATTTTAACCTAATTAATCAAATGCAAACCACAAAATTTTCATTCCAGATGCGAACACAGTTTAGTTCTTGAACTCTAAACTTGCGAAATCAAAAATTCATATGTTGAACCCATATGCGAATATTAACCCAATTGACTTCAAATTGATTCACAGATGCAAACACTCGATTGTTTTACTTTCGCAAAATGAGCATCAACAACTCCACAATCGAGTTTTTAAATTCTTGCAAACAACAATTTCACAGTTCTTGACTTCGCGTTTTTCTTCACGAATCATCCCTCAATCATCAATCCAATTGCGAATCAAAACTCATATGTTGTTGCTTTATCGATTCATCGACTACTCATGCAAATGCGAACAATACTCAATTTCAAAATCGATTGAAACTTATAGCGAAGCTAAATCCAACTTCGCATTCAAAGCATACAAGTGTTATTGATTGCATTCATCATTTTATGACCCCCATTTGCGAAGTTGAGTATTTATTTCCAAAAATGCGAAACTCCAGGGACAATATTTGAAAATTTCTGTTTTCTTCCCCAATTCGCATTCTACTGTGAAATACTTCGCATCTTCATTCTTACACCCTTCGCATCCCTTCGCATTTTAACCTAATTAATCAAATGCAAACCACAAAATTTTCATTCCAGATGCGAACACAGTTTAGTTCTTGAACTCTAAACTTGCGAAATCAAAAATTCATATGTTGAACCCATATGCGAATATTAACCCAATTGACTTCAAATTGATTCACAGATGCAAACACTCATTGTTTTACTTTCGCAAAATGAGCATCAACAACTCCACAATCGAGTTTTTAAATTCTTGCAAACAACAATTTCACAGTCCTTGACTTCGCGTTTTTCTTCACGAATCATCCCTCAATCATCAATCCAATTGCGAATCAAAACTCATATGTTCTTGCTTTATCGATTCATCGACTACACTCATACAAATGCGAACAATACTCAATTTCAAAATCGATTGAAACTTATAGCAAAGCTAAATCCAACTTCGCATTCAAAGCACACAAGTGTTATTGATTGCATTCATGAAATACTAACAAGATAATATATTATAATACAAATATACATATTTTAGGTGGTGAAATCGTAACAGCCTAACAATTTGGTATGCAACTTTATTAAATCAATAAAAAAAAGTTATGCAAATTGGACAAATAAATAAAAATATATCTTTTGTTGTTTTAATTAAGGAAATAAATATTTTATATGAATACTCACCTGGAAAAACGCATATTATAATTGTCTAATTTAATCGTAACAGCCTACCAATGTACTTTCTTCTTGACTGTTTGATTGTTTTTTTCTGTGTGCTGACTATAATTGTCTAATTTAATGTAAATTTTTTTTTTTTTTTTTTAACTTGCAAGGTACAATGGAACATATTACTCCTATAAAGGAAATTGACTCAATCAAGGACAATGCTATAATCTGTAATTTATCATCTTTTAGTTTAATTTTCTAAATATATGTGTGGTTGTCTGTGTGTATCTCTTTAAAAATTCTGCAATTTCATCATTTTATGACCCCCATTTGCGAAGTTGAGTATTTATTTCCAAAAATGCGAAACTCCAGGGACAATATTTGAAAATTTCTGTTTTCTTCCCCAATTCGCATTCTACTGTGAAATACTTCGCATCTTCATTCTTACACCCTTCGCATCCCTTCGCATTTTAACCTAATTAATCAAATGCAAACCACAAAATTTTCATTCCAGATGCGAACACAGTTTAGTTCTTGAACTCTAAACTTGCGAAATCAAAAATTCATATGTTGAACCCATATGCGAATATTAACCCAATTGACTTCAAATTGATTCACAGATGCAAACACTCGATTGTTTTACTTTCGCAAAATGAGCATCAACAACTCCACAATCGAGTTTTTAAATTCTTGCAAACAACAATTTCACAGTCCTTGACTTCGCGTTTTTCTTCACGAATCATCCCTCAATCATCAATCCAATTGCGAATCAAAACTCATATGTTCTTGCTTTATCGATTCATCGACTACACTCATACAAATGCGAACAATACTCAATTTCAAAATCGATTGAAACTTATAGCAAAGCTAAATCCAACTTCGCATTCAAAGCACACAAGTGTTATTGATTGCATTCATGAAATACTAACAAGATAATATATTATAATACAAATATACATATTTTAGGTGGTGAAATCGTAACAGCCTAACAATTTGGTATGCAACTTTATTAAATCAATAAAAAAAAAGTTATGCAAATTGGACAAATAAATAAAAATATATCTTTTGTTGTTTTAATTAAGGAAATAAATATTTTATATGAATACTCACCTGGAAAAACGCATATTATAATTGTCTAATTTAATCGTAACAGCCTACCAATGTACTTTCTTCTTGACTGTTTGATTGTTTTTTTCTGTGTGCTGATTATAATTGTCTAATTTAATGTAAATTTTTTTTTTTTTTTTTAACTTGCAAGGTACAATGGAACATATTACTCCTATAAAGGAAATTGACTCAATCAAGGACAATGCTATAATCTGTAATTTATCATCTTTTAGTTTAATTTTCTAAATATATGTGTGGTTGTCTGTGTGTATCTCTTTAAAAATTCTGCAATTTCATCATTTTATGACCCCCATTTGCGAAGTTGAGTATTTATTTCCAAAAATGCGAAACTCCAGGGACAATATTTGAAAATTTCTGTTTTCTTCCCCAATTCGCATTCTACTGTGAAATACTTCGCATCTTCATTCTTACACCCTTCGCATCCCTTCGCATTAATCACCTTCGCATTTTAACCTAATTAATCAAATGCAAACCACAAAATTTTCATTCCAGATGCGAACACAGTTTAGTTCTTGAACTCTAAACTTGCGAAATCAAAAATTCATATGTTGAACCCATATGCGAATATTAACCCAATTGACTTCAAATTGATTCACAGATGCAAACACTCGATTGTTTTACTTTCGCAAAATGAGCATCAACAACTCCACAATCGAGTTTTTAAATTCTTGCAAACAACAATTTCACAGTTCTTGACTTCGCGTTTTTCTTCACGAATCATCCCTCAATCATCAATCCAATTGCGAATCAAAACTCATATGTTGTTGCTTTATCGATTCATCGACTACTCATGCAAATGCGAACAATACTCAATTTCAAAATCGATTGAAACTTATAGCGAAGCTAAATCCAACTTCGCATTCAAAGCATACAAGTGTTATTGATTGCATTCATCATTTTATGACCCCCATTTGCGAAGTTGAGTATTTATTTCCAAAAATGCGAAACTCCAGGGACAATATTTGAAAATTTCTGTTTTCTTCCCCAATTCGCATTCTACTGTGAAATACTTCGCATCTTCATTCTTACACCCTTCGCATCCCTTCGCATTTTAACCTAATTAATCAAATGCAAACCACAAAATTTTCATTCCAGATGCGAACACAGTTTAGTTCTTGAACTCTAAACTTGCGAAATCAAAAATTCATATGTTGAACCCATATGCGAATATTAACCCAATTGACTTCAAATTGATTCACAGATGCAAACACTCGATTGTTTTACTTTCGCAAAATGAGCATCAACAACTCCACAATCGAGTTTTTAAATTCTTGCAAACAACAATTTCACAGTCCTTGACTTCGCGTTTTTCTTCACGAATCATCCCTCAATCATCAATCCAATTGCGAATCAAAACTCATATGTTCTTGCTTTATCGATTCATCGACTACACTCATACAAATGCGAACAATACTCAATTTCAAAATCGATTGAAACTTATAGCAAAGCTAAATCCAACTTCGCATTCAAAGCACACAAGTGTTATTGATTGCATTCATGAAATACTAACAAGATAATATATTATAATACAAATATACATATTTTAGGTGGTGAAATCGTAACAGCCTAACAATTTGGTATGCAACTTTATTAAATCAATAAAAAAAAGTTATGCAAATTGGACAAATAAATAAAAATATATCTTTTGTTGTTTTAATTAAGGAAATAAATATTTTATATGAATACTCACCTGGAAAAACGCATATTATAATTGTCTAATTTAATCGTAACAGCCTACCAATGTACTTTCTTCTTGACTGTTTGATTGTTTTTTTCTGTGTGCTGATTATAATTGTCTAATTTAATGTAAATTTTTTTTTTTTTTTTTAACTTGCAAGGTACAATGGAACATATTACTCCTATAAAGGAAATTGACTCAATCAAGGACAATGCTATAATCTGTAATTTATCATCTTTTAGTTTAATTTTCTAAATATATGTGTGGTTGTCTGTGTGTATCTCTTTAAAAATTCTGCAATTTCATCATTTTATGACCCCCATTTGCGAAGTTGAGTATTTATTTCCAAAAATGCGAAACTCCAGGGACAATATTTGAAAATTTCTGTTTTCTTCCCCAATTCGCATTCTACTGTGAAATACTTCGCATCTTCATTCTTACACCCTTCGCATCCCTTCGCATTAATCACCTTCGCATTTTAACCTAATTAATCAAATGCAAACCACAAAATTTTCATTCCAGATGCGAACACAGTTTAGTTCTTGAAGTCTAAACTTGCGAAATCAAAAATTCATATGTTGAACCCATATGCGAATATTAACCCAATTGACTTCAAATTGATTCACAGATGCAAACACTCGATTGTTTTACTTTCGCAAAATGAGCATCAACAACTCCACAATCGAGTTTTTAAATTCTTGCAAACAACAATTTCACAGTTCTTGACTTCGCGTTTTTCTTCACGAATCATCCCTCAATCATCAATCCAATTGCGAATCAAAACTCATATGTTGTTGCTTTATCGATTCATCGACTACTCATGCAAATGCGAACAATACTCAATTTCAAAATCGATTGAAACTTATAGCGAAGCTAAATCCAACTTCGCATTCAAAGCATACAAGTGTTATTGATTGCATTCATCATTTTATGACCCCCATTTGCGAAGTTGAGTATTTATTTCCAAAAATGCGAAACTCCAGGGACAATATTTGAAAATTTCTGTTTTCTTCCCCAATTCGCATTCTACTGTGAAATACTTCGCATCTTCATTCTTACACCCTTCGCATCCCTTCGCATTTTAACCTAATTAATCAAATGCAAACCACAAAATTTTCATTCCAGATGCGAACACAGTTTAGTTCTTGAACTCTAAACTTGCGAAATCAAAAATTCATATGTTGAACCCATATGCGAATATTAACCCAATTGACTTCAAATTGATTCACAGATGCAAACACTCGATTGTTTTACTTTCGCAAAATGAGCATCAACAACTCCACAATCGAGTTTTTAAATTCTTGCAAACAACAATTTCACAGTCCTTGACTTCGCGTTTTTCTTCACGAATCATCCCTCAATCATCAATCCAATTGCGAATCAAAACTCATATGTTCTTGCTTTATCGATTCATCGACTACACTCATACAAATGCGAACAATACTCAATTTCAAAATCGATTGAAACTTATAGCAAAGCTAAATCCAACTTCGCATTCAAAGCACACAAGTGTTATTGATTGCATTCATGAAATACTAACAAGATAATATATTATAATACAAATATACATATTTTAGGTGGTGAAATCGTAACAGCCTAACAATTTGGTATGCAACTTTATTAAATCAATAAAAAAAAGTTATGCAAATTGGACAAATAAATAAAAATATATCTTTTGTTGTTTTAATTAAGGAAATAAATATTTTATATGAATACTCACCTGGAAAAACGCATATTATAATTGTCTAATTTAATCGTAACAGCCTACCAATGTACTTTCTTCTTGACTGTTTGATTGTTTTTTTCTGTGTGCTGATTATAATTGTCTAATTTAATGTAAATTTTTTTTTTTTTTTTTTAACTTGCAAGGTACAATGGAACATATTACTCCTATAAAGGAAATTGACTCAATCAAGGACAATGCTATAATCTGTAATTTATCATCTTTTAGTTTAATTTTCTAAATATATGTGTGGTTGTCTGTGTGTATCTCTTTAAAAATTCTGCAATTTCATCATTTTATGACCCCCATTTGCGAAGTTGAGTATTTATTTCCAAAAATGCGAAACTCCAGGGACAATATTTGAAAATTTCTGTTTTCTTCCCCAATTCGCATTCTACTGTGAAATACTTCGCATCTTCATTCTTACACCCTTCGCATCCCTTCGCATTAATCACCTTCGCATTTTAACCTAATTAATCAAATGCAAACCACAAAATTTTCATTCCAGATGCGAACACAGTTTAGTTCTTGAACTCTAAACTTGCGAAATCAAAAATTCATATGTTGAACCCATATGCGAATATTAACCCAATTGACTTCAAATTGATTCACAGATGCAAACACTCGATTGTTTTACTTTCGCAAAATGAGCATCAACAACTCCACAATCGAGTTTTTAAATTCTTGCAAACAACAATTTCACAATTCTTGACTTCGCGTTTTTCTTCACGAATCATCCCTCAATCATCAATCCAATTGCGAATCAAAACTCATATGTTGTTGCTTTATCGATTCATCGACTACTCATGCAAATGCGAACAATACTCAATTTCAAAATCGATTGAAACTTATAGCGAAGCTAAATCCAACTTCGCATTCAAAGCATACAAGTGTTATTGATTGCATTCATCATTTTATGACCCCCATTTGCGAAGTTGAGTATTTATTTCCAAAAATGCGAAACTCCAGGGACAATATTTGAAAATTTCTGTTTTCTTCCCCAATTCGCATTCTACTGTGAAATACTTCGCATCTTCATTCTTACACCCTTCGCATCCCTTCGCATTAATCACCTTCGCATTTTAACCTAATTAATCAAATGCAAACCACAAAATTTTCATTCCAGATGCGAACACAGTTTAGTTCTTGAACTCTAAACTTGCGAAATCAAAAATTCATATGTTGAACCCATATGCGAATATTAACCCAATTGACTTCAAATTGATTCACAGATGCAAACACTCGATTGTTTTACTTTCGCAAAATGAGCATCAACAACTCCACAATCGAGTTTTTAAATTCTTGCAAACAACAATTTCACAGTTCTTGACTTCGCGTTTTTCTTCACGAATCATCCCTCAATCATCAATCCAATTGCGAATCAAAACTCATATGTTGTTGCTTTATCGATTCATCGACTACTCATGCAAATGCGAACAATACTCAATTTCAAAATCGATTGAAACTTATAGCGAAGCTAAATCCAACTTCGCATTCAAAGCATACAAGTGTTATTGATTGCATTCATCATTTTATGACCCCCATTTGCGAAGTTGAGTATTTATTTCCAAAAATGCGAAACTCCAGGGACAATATTTGAAAATTTCTGTTTTCTTCCCCAATTCGCATTCTACTGTGAAATACTTCGCATCTTCATTCTTACACCCTTCGCATCCCTTCGCATTTTAACCTAATTAATCAAATGCAAACCACAAAATTTTCATTCCAGATGCGAACACAGTTTAGTTCTTGAACTCTAAACTTGCGAAATCAAAAATTCATATGTTGAACCCATATGCGAATATTAACCCAATTGACTTCAAATTGATTCACAGATGCAAACACTCGATTGTTTTACTTTCGCAAAATGAGCATCAACAACTCCACAATCGAGTTTTTAAATTCTTGCAAACAACAATTTCACAGTCCTTGACTTCGCGTTTTTCTTCACGAATCATCCCTCAATCATCAATCCAATTGCGAATCAAAACTCATATGTTCTTGCTTTATCGATTCATCGACTACACTCATACAAATGCGAACAATACTCAATTTCAAAATCGATTGAAACTTATAGCAAAGCTAAATCCAACTTCGCATTCAAAGCACACAAGTGTTATTGATTGCATTCATGAAATACTAACAAGATAATATATTATAATACAAATATACATATTTTAGGTGGTGAAATCGTAACAGCCTAACAATTTGGTATGCAACTTTATTAAATCAATAAAAAAAAGTTATGCAAATTGGACAAATAAATAAAAATATATCTTTTGTTGTTTTAATTAAGGAAATAAATATTTTATATGAATACTCACTTGGAAAAACGCATATTATAATTGTCTAATTTAATCGTAACAGCCTACCAATGTACTTTCTTCTTGACTGTTTGATTGTTTTTTTCTGTGTGCTGATTATAATTGTCTAATTTAATGTAAATTTTTTTTTTTTTTTTTTAACTTGCAAGGTACAATGGAACATATTACTCCTATAAAGGAAATTGACTCAATCAAGGACAATGCTATAATCTGTAATTTATCATCTTTTAGTTTAATTTTCTAAATATATGTGTGGTTGTCTGTGTGTATCTCTTTAAAAATTCTGCAATTTCATCATTTTATGACCCCCATTTGCGAAGTTGAGTATTTATTTCCAAAAATGCGAAACTCCAGGGACAATATTTGAAAATTTCTGTTTTCTTCCCCAATTCGCATTCTACTGTGAAATACTTCGCATCTTCATTCTTACACCCTTCGCATCCCTTCGCATTAATCACCTTCGCATTTTAACCTAATTAATCAAATGCAAACCACAAAATTTTCATTCCAGATGCGAACACAGTTTAGTTCTTGAACTCTAAACTTGCGAAATCAAAAATTCATATGTTGAACCCATATGCGAATATTAACCCAATTGACTTCAAATTGATTCACAGATGCAAACACTCGATTGTTTTACTTTCGCAAAATGAGCATCAACAACTCCACAATCGAGTTTTTAAATTCTTGCAAACAACAATTTCACAATCCTTGACTTCGCGTTTTTCTTCACGAATCATCCCTCAATCATCAATCCAATTGCGAATCAAAACTCATATGTTCTTGCTTTATCGATTCATCGACTACACTCATACAAATGCGAACAATACTCAATTTCAAAATCGATTGAAACTTATAGCAAAGCTAAATCCAACTTCGCATTCAAAGCACACAAGTGTTATTGATTGCATTCATGAAATACTAACAAGATAATATATTATAATACAAATATACATATTTTAGGTGGTGAAATCGTAACAGCCTAACAATTTGGTATGCAACTTTATTAAATCAATAAAAAAAAGTTATGCAAATTGGACAAATAAATAAAAATATATCTTTTGTTGTTTTAATTAAGGAAATAAATATTTTATATGAATACTCACCTGGAAAAACGCATATTATAATTGTCTAATTTAATCGTAACAGCCTACCAATGTACTTTCTTCTTGACTGTTTGATTGTTTTTTTCTTTGTGCTGATTATAATTGTCTAATTTAATGTAATTTTTTTTTTTTTTAACTTGCAAGGTACAATGGAACATATTACTCCTATAAAGGAAATTGACTCAATCAAGGACAATGCTATAATCTGTAATTTATCATCTTTTAGTTTAATTTTCTAAATATATGTGTGGTTGTCTGTGTGTATCTCTTTAAAAATTCTGCAATTTCATCATTTTATGACCCCCATTTGCGAAGTTGAGTATTTATTTCCAAAAATGCGAAACTCCAGGGACAATATTTGAAAATTTCTGTTTTCTTCCCCAATTCGCATTCTACTGTGAAATACTTCGCATCTTCATTCTTACACCCTTCGCATCCCTTCGCATTTTAACCTAATTAATCAAATGCAAACCACAAAATTTTCATTCCAGATGCGAACACAGTTTAGTTCTTGAACTCTAAACTTGCGAAATCAAAAATTCATATGTTGAACCCATATGCGAATATTAACCTAATTGACTTCAAATTGATTCACAGATGCAAACACTCGATTGTTTTACTTTCGCAAAATGAGCATCAACAACTCCACAATCGAGTTTTTAAATTCTTGCAAACAACAATTTCACAGTCCTTGACTTCGCGTTTTTCTTCACGAATCATCCCTCAATCATCAATCCAATTGCGAATCAAAACTCATATGTTCTTGCTTTATCGATTCATCGACTACACTCATACAAATGCGAACAATACTCAATTTCCAAATCGATTGAAACTTATAGCAAAGCTAAATCCAACTTCGCATTCAAAGCACACAAGTGTTATTGATTGCATTCATGAAATACTAACAAGATAATATATTATAATACAAATATACATATTTTAGGTGGTGAAATCGTAACAGCCTAACAATTTGGTATGCAACTTTATTAAATCAATAAAAAAAAGTTATGCAAATTGGACAAATAAATAAAAATATATCTTTTGTTGTTTTAATTAAGGAAATAAATATTTTATATGAATACTCACCTGGAAAAACGCATATTATAATTGTCTAATTTAATCGTAACAGCCTACCAATGTACTTTCTTCTTGACTGTTTGATTGTTTTTTTCTGTGTGCTGATTATAATTGTCTAATTTAATGTAAATTTTTTTTTTTTTTTTTTAACTTGCAAGGTACAATGGAACATATTACTCCTATAAAGGAAATTGACTCAATCAAGGACAATGCTATAATCTGTAATTTATCATCTTTTAGTTTAATTTTCTAAATATATGTGTGGTTGTCTGTGTGTATCTCTTTAAAAATTCTGCAATTTCATCATTTTATGACCCCCATTTGCGAAGTTGAGTATTTATTTCCAAAAATGCGAAACTCCAGGGACAATATTTGAAAATTTCTGTTTTCTTCCCCAATTCGCATTCTACTGTGAAATACTTCGCATCTTCATTCTTACACCCTTCGCATCCCTTCGCATTAATCACCTTCGCATTTTAACCTAATTAATCAAATGCAAACCACAAAATTTTCATTCCAGATGCGAACACAGTTTAGTTCTTGAACTCTAAACTTGCGAAATCAAAAATTCATATGTTGAACCCATATGCGAATATTAACCCAATTGACTTCAAATTGATTCACAGATGCAAACACTCGATTGTTTTACTTTCGCAAAATGAGCATCAACAACTCCACAATCGAGTTTTTAAATTCTTGCAAACAACAATTTCACAATCCTTGACTTCGCGTTTTTCTTCACGAATCATCCCTCAATCATCAATCCAATTGCGAATCAAAACTCATATGTTCTTGCTTTATCGATTCATCGACTACACTCATACAAATGCGAACAATACTCAATTTCAAAATCGATTGAAACTTATAGCAAAGCTAAATCCAACTTCGCATTCAAAGCACACAAGTGTTATTGATTGCATTCATGAAATACTAACAAGATAATATATTATAATACAAATATACATATTTTAGGTGGTGAAATCGTAACAGCCTAACAATTTGGTATGCAACTTTATTAAATCAATAAAAAAAAGTTATGCAAATTGGACAAATAAATAAAAATATATCTTTTGTTGTTTTAATTAAGGAAATAAATATTTTATATGAATACTCACCTGGAAAAACGCATATTATAATTGTCTAATTTAATCGTAACAGCCTACCAATGTACTTTCTTCTTGACTGTTTGATTGTTTTTTTCTGTGTGCTGATTATAATTGTCTAATTTAATGTAATTTTTTTTTTTTTTTTTAACTTGCAAGGTACAATGGAACATATTACTCCTATAAAGGAAATTGACTCAATCAAGGACAATGCTATAATCTGTAATTTATCATCTTTTAGTTTAATTTTCTAAATATATGTGTGGTTGTCTGTGTGTATCTCTTTAAAAATTCTGCAATTTCATCATTTTATGACCCCCATTTGCGAAGTTGAGTATTTATTTCCAAAAATGCGAAACTCCAGGGACAATATTTGAAAATTTCTGTTTTCTTCCCCAATTCGCATTCTACTGTGAAATACTTCGCATCTTCATTCTTACACCCTTCGCATCCCTTCGCATTTTAACCTAATTAATCAAATGCAAACCACAAAATTTTCATTCCAGATGCGAACACAGTTTAGTTCTTGAACTCTAAACTTGCGAAATCAAAAATTCATATGTTGAACCCATATGCGAATATTAACCCAATTGACTTCAAATTGATTCACAGATGCAAACACTCGATTGTTTTACTTTCGCAAAATGAGCATCAACAACTCCACAATCGAGTTTTTAAATTCTTGCAAACAACAATTTCACAGTCCTTGACTTCGCGTTTTTCTTCACGAATCATCCCTCAATCATCAATCCAATTGCGAATCAAAACTCATATGTTCTTGCTTTATCGATTCATCGACTACACTCATACAAATGCGAACAATACTCAATTTCAAAATCGATTGAAACTTATAGCAAAGCTAAATCCAACTTCGCATTCAAAGCACACAAGTGTTATTGATTGCATTCATGAAATACTAACAAGATAATATATTATAATACAAATATACATATTTTAGGTGGTGAAATCGTAACAGCCTAACAATTTGGTATGCAACTTTATTAAATCAATAAAAAAAAGTTATGCAAATTGGACAAATAAATAAAAATATATCTTTTGTTGTTTTAATTAAGGAAATAAATATTTTATATGAATACTCACCTGGAAAAACGCATATTATAATTGTCTAATTTAATCGTAACAGCCTACCAATGTACTTTCTTCTTGACTGTTTGATTGTTTTTTTCTGTGTGCTGATTATAATTGTCTAATTTAATGTAATTTTTTTTTTTTTTTTTTAACTTGCAAGGTACAATGGAACATATTACTCCTATAAAGGAAATTGACTCAATCAAGGACAATGCTATAATCTGTAATTTATCATCTTTTAGTTTAATTTTCTAAATATATGTGTGGTTGTCTGTGTGTATCTCTTTAAAAATTCTGCAATTTCATCATTTTATGACCCCCATTTGCGAAGTTGAGTATTTATTTCCAAAAATGCGAAACTCCAGGGACAATATTTGAAAATTTCTGTTTTCTTCCCCAATTCGCATTCTACTGTGAAATACTTCGCATCTTCATTCTTACACCCTTCGCATCCCTTCGCATTAATCACCTTCGCATTTTAACCTAATTAATCAAATGCAAACCACAAAATTTTCATTCCAGATGCGAACACAGTTTAGTTCTTGAACTCTAAACTTGCGAAATCAAAAATTCATATGTTGAACCCATATGCGAATATTAACCCAATTGACTTCAAATTGATTCACAGATGCAAACACTCGATTGTTTTACTTTCGCAAAATGAGCATCAACAACTCCACAATCGAGTTTTTAAATTCTTGCAAACAACAATTTCACAGTTCTTGACTTCGCGTTTTTCTTCACGAATCATCCCTCAATCATCAATCCAATTGCGAATCAAAACTCATATGTTGTTGCTTTATCGATTCATCGACTACTCATGCAAATGCGAACAATACTCAATTTCAAAATCGATTGAAACTTATAGCGAAGCTAAATCCAACTTCGCATTCAAAGCATACAAGTGTTATTGATTGCATTCATCATTTTATGACCCCCATTTGCGAAGTTGAGTATTTATTTCCAAAAATGCGAAACTCCAGGGACAATATTTGAAAATTTCTGTTTTCTTCCCCAATTCGCATTCTACTGTGAAATACTTCGCATCTTCATTCTTACACCCTTCGCATCCCTTCGCATTTTAACCTAATTAATCAAATGCAAACCACAAAATTTTCATTCCAGATGCGAACACAGTTTAGTTCTTGAACTCTAAACTTGCGAAATCAAAAATTCATATGTTGAACCCATATGCGAATATTAACCCAATTGACTTCAAATTGATTCACAGATGCAAACACTCGATTGTTTTACTTTCGCAAAATGAGCATCAACAACTCCACAATCGAGTTTTTAAATTCTTGCAAACAACAATTTCACAGTCCTTGACTTCGCGTTTTTCTTCACGAATCATCCCTCAATCATCAATCCAATTGCGAATCAAAACTCATATGTTCTTGCTTTATCGATTCATCGACTACACTCATACAAATGCGAACAATACTCAATTTCAAAATCGATTGAAACTTATAGCAAAGCTAAATCCAACTTCGCATTCAAAGCACACAAGTGTTATTGATTGCATTCATGAAATACTAACAAGATAATATATTATAATACAAATATACATATTTTAGGTGGTGAAATCGTAACAGCCTAACAATTTGGTATGCAACTTTATTAAATCAATAAAAAAAAGTTATGCAAATTGGACAAATAAATAAAAATATATCTTTTGTTGTTTTAATTAAGGAAATAAATATTTTATATGAATACTCACCTGGAAAAACGCATATTATAATTGTCTAATTTAATCGTAACAGCCTACCAATGTACTTTCTTCTTGACTGTTTGATTGTTTTTTTCTGTGTGCTGATTATAATTGTCTAATTTAATGTAAATTTTTTTTTTTTTTTTTTTTAACTTGCAAGGTACAATGGAACATATTACTCCTATAAAGGAAATTGACTCAATCAAGGACAATGCTATAATCTGTAATTTATCATCTTTTAGTTTAATTTTCTAAATATATGTGTGGTTGTCTGTGTGTATCTCTTTAAAAATTCTGCAATTTCATCATTTTATGACCCCCATTTGCGAAGTTGAGTATTTATTTCCAAAAATGCGAAACTCCAGGGACAATATTTGAAAATTTCTGTTTTCTTCCCCAATTCGCATTAATCACCTTCGCATTTTAACCTAATTAATCAAATGCAAACCACAAAATTTTCATTCCAGATGCGAACACAGTTTAGTTCTTGAACTCTAAACTTGCGAAATCAAAAATTCATATGTTGAACCCATATGCGAATATTAACCCAATTGACTTCAAATTGATTCACAGATGCAAACACTCGATTGTTTTACTTTCGCAAAATGAGCATCAACAACTCCACAATCGAGTTTTTAAATTCTTGCAAACAACAATTTCACAGTCCTTGACTTCGCGTTTTTCTTCACGAATCATCCCTCAATCATCAATCCAATTGCGAATCAAAACTCATATGTTCTTGCTTTATCGATTCATCGACTACACTCATACAAATGCGAACAATACTCAATTTCAAAATCGATTGAAACTTATAGCAAAGCTAAATCCAACTTCGCATTCAAAGCACACAAGTGTTATTGATTGCATTCATGAAATACTAACAAGATAATATATTATAATACAAATATACATATTTTAGGTGGTGAAATCGTAACAGCCTAACAATTTGGTATGCAACTTTATTAAATCAATAAAAAAAAGTTATGCAAATTGGACAAATAAATAAAAATATATCTTTTGTTGTTTTAATTAAGGAAATAAATATTTTATATGAATACTCACCTGGAAAAACGCATATTATAATTGTCTAATTTAATCGTAACAGCCTACCAATGTACTTTCTTCTTGACTGTTTGATTGTTTTTTTCTGTGTGCTGATTATAATTGTCTAATTTAATGTAAATTTTTTTTTTTTTTTAACTTGCAAGGTACAATGGAACATATTACTCCTATAAAGGAAATTGACTCAATCAAGGACAATGCTATAATCTGTAATTTATCATCTTTTAGTTTAATTTTCTAAATATATGTGTGGTTGTCTGTGTGTACCTCTTTAAAAATTCTGCAATTTCATCATTTTATGACCCCCATTTGCGAAGTTGAGTATTTATTTCCAAAAATGCGAAACTCCAGGGACAATATTTGAAAATTTCTGTTTTCTTCCCCAATTCGCATTCTACTGTGAAATACTTCGCATCTTCATTCTTACACCCTTCGCATCCCTTCGCATTAATCACCTTCGCATTTTAACCTAATTAATCAAATGCAAACCACAAAATTTTCATTCCAGATGCGAACACAGTTTAGTTCTTGAACTCTAAACTTGCGAAATCAAAAATTCATATGTTGAACCCATATGCGAATATTAACCCAATTGACTTCAAATTGATTCACAGATGCAAACACTCGATTGTTTTACTTTCGCAAAATGAGCATCAACAACTCCACAATCGAGTTTTTAAATTCTTGCAAACAACAATTTCACAGTTCTTGACTTCGCGTTTTTCTTCACGAATCATCCCTCAATCATCAATCCAATTGCGAATCAAAACTCATATGTTGTTGCTTTATCGATTCATCGACTACTCATGCAAATGCGAACAATACTCAATTTCAAAATCGATTGAAACTTATAGCGAAGCTAAATCCAACTTCGCATTCAAAGCATACAAGTGTTATTGATTGCATTCATCATTTTATGACCCCCATTTGCGAAGTTGAGTATTTATTTCCAAAAATGCGAAACTCCAGGGACAATATTTGAAAATTTCTGTTTTCTTCCCCAATTCGCATTCTACTGTGAAATACTTCGCATCTTCATTCTTACACCCTTCGCATCCCTTCGCATTTTAACCTAATTAATCAAATGCAAACCACAAAATTTTCATTCCAGATGCGAACACAGTTTAGTTCTTGAACTCTAAACTTGCGAAATCAAAAATTCATATGTTGAACCCATATGCGAATATTAACCCAATTGACTTCAAATTGATTCACAGATGCAAACACTCGATTGTTTTACTTTCGCAAAATGAGCATCAACAACTCCACAATCGAGTTTTTAAATTCTTGCAAACAACAATTTCACAGTCCTTGACTTCGCGTTTTTCTTCACGAATCATCCCTCAATCATCAATCCAATTGCGAATCAAAACTCATATGTTCTTGCTTTATCGATTCATCGACTACACTCATACAAATGCGAACAATACTCAATTTCAAAATCGATTGAAACTTATAGCAAAGCTAAATCCAACTTCGCATTCAAAGCACACAAGTGTTATTGATTGCATTCATGAAATACTAACAAGATAATATATTATAATACAAATATACATATTTTAGGTGGTGAAATCGTAACAGCCTAACAATTTGGTATGCAACTTTATTAAATCAATAAAAAAAAGTTATGCAAATTGGACAAATAAATAAAAATATATCTTTTGTTGTTTTAATTAAGGAAATAAATATTTTATATGAATACTCACCTGGAAAAACGCATATTATAATTGTCTAATTTAATCGTAACAGCCTACCAATGTACTTTCTTCTTGACTGTTTGATTGTTTTTTTCTGTGTGCTGATTATAATTGTCTAATTTAATGTAAATTTTTTTTTTTTTTTAACTTGCAAGGTACAATGGAACATATTACTCCTATAAAGGAAATTGACTCAATCAAGGACAATGCTATAATCTGTAATTTATCATCTTTTAGTTTAATTTTCTAAATATATGTGTGGTTGTCTGTGTGTATCTCTTTAAAAATTCTGCAATTTCATCATTTTATGACCCCCATTTGCGAAGTTGAGTATTTATTTCCAAAAATGCGAAACTCCAGGGACAATATTTGAAAATTTCTGTTTTCTTCCCCAATTCGCATTCTACTGTGAAATACTTCGCATCTTCATTCTTACACCCTTCGCATCCCTTCGCATTAATCACCTTCGCATTTTAACCTAATTAATCAAATGCAAACCACAAAATTTTCATTCCAGATGCGAACACAGTTTAGTTCTTGAACTCTAAACTTGCGAAATCAAAAATTCATATGTTGAACCCATATGCGAATATTAACCCAATTGACTTCAAATTGATTCACAGATGCAAACACTCGATTGTTTTACTTTCGCAAAATGAGCATCAACAACTCCACAATCGAGTTTTTAAATTCTTGCAAACAACAATTTCACAATCCTTGACTTCGCGTTTTTCTTCACGAATCATCCCTCAATCATCAATCCAATTGCGAATCAAAACTCATATGTTCTTGCTTTATCGATTCATCGACTACACTCATACAAATGCGAACAATACTCAATTTCAAAATCGATTGAAACTTATAGCAAAGCTAAATCCAACTTCGCATTCAAAGCACACAAGTGTTATTGATTGCATTCATGAAATACTAACAAGATAATATATTATAATACAAATATACATATTTTAGGTGGTGAAATCGTAACAGCCTAACAATTTGGTATGCAACTTTATTAAATCAATAAAAAAAAGTTATGCAAATTGGACAAATAAATAAAAATATATCTTTTGTTGTTTTAATTAAGGAAATAAATATTTTATATGAATACTCACCTGGAAAAACGCATATTATAATTGTCTAATTTAATCGTAACAGCCTACCAATGTACTTTCTTCTTGACTGTTTGATTGTTTTTTTCTGTGTGCTGATTATAATTGTCTAATTTAATGTAATTTTTTTTTTTTTTAACTTGCAAGGTACAATGGAACATATTACTCCTATAAAGGAAATTGACTCAATCAAGGACAATGCTATAATCTGTAATTTATCATCTTTTAGTTTAATTTTCTAAATATATGTGTGGTTGTCTGTGTGTATCTCTTTAAAAATTCTGCAATTTCATCATTTTATGACCCCCATTTGCGAAGTTGAGTATTTATTTCCAAAAATGCGAAACTCCAGGGACAATATTTGAAAATTTCTGTTTTCTTCCCCAATTCGCATTCTACTGTGAAATACTTCGCATCTTCATTCTTACACCCTTCGCATCCCTTCGCATTTTAACCTAATTAATCAAATGCAAACCACAAAATTTTCATTCCAGATGCGAACACAGTTTAGTTCTTGAACTCTAAACTTGCGAAATCAAAAATTCATATGTTGAACCCATATGCGAATATTAACCCAATTGACTTCAAATTGATTCACAGATGCAAACACTCGATTGTTTTACTTTCGCAAAATGAGCATCAACAACTCCACAATCGAGTTTTTAAATTCTTGCAAACAACAATTTCACAGTCCTTGACTTCGCGTTTTTCTTCACGAATCATCCCTCAATCATCAATCCAATTGCGAATCAAAACTCATATGTTCTTGCTTTATCGATTCATCGACTACACTCATACAAATGCGAACAATACTCAATTTCAAAATCGATTGAAACTTATAGCAAAGCTAAATCCAACTTCGCATTCAAAGCACACAAGTGTTATTGATTGCATTCATGAAATACTAACAAGATAATATATTATAATACAAATATACATATTTTAGGTGGTGAAATCGTAACAGCCTAACAATTTGGTATGCAACTTTATTAAATCAATAAAAAAAAGTTATGCAAATTGGACAAATAAATAAAAATATATCTTTTGTTGTTTTAATTAAGGAAATAAATATTTTATATGAATACTCACCTGGAAAAACGCATATTATAATTGTCTAATTTAATCGTAACAGCCTACCAATGTACTTTCTTCTTGACTGTTTGATTGTTTTTTTCTGTGTGCTGATTATAATTGTCTAATTTAATGTAAATTTTTTTTTTTTTTTTTAACTTGCAAGGTACAATGGAACATATTACTCCTATAAAGGAAATTGACTCAATCAAGGACAATGCTATAATCTGTAATTTATCATCTTTTAGTTTAATTTTCTAAATATATGTGTGGTTGTCTGTGTGTATCTCTTTAAAAATTCTGCAATTTCATCATTTTATGACCCCCATTTGCGAAGTTGAGTATTTATTTCCAAAAATGCGAAACTCCAGGGACAATATTTGAAAATTTCTGTTTTCTTCCCCAATTCGCATTCTACTGTGAAATACTTCGCATCTTCATTCTTACACCCTTCGCATCCCTTCGCATTAATCACCTTCGCATTTTAACCTAATTAATCAAATGCAAACCACAAAATTTTCATTCCAGATGCGAACACAGTTTAGTTCTTGAACTCTAAACTTGCGAAATCAAAAATTCATATGTTGAACCCATATGCGAATATTAACCCAATTGACTTCAAATTGATTCACAGATGCAAACACTCGATTGTTTTACTTTCGCAAAATGAGCATCAACAACTCCACAATCGAGTTTTTAAATTCTTGCAAACAACAATTTCACAGTTCTTGACTTCGCGTTTTTCTTCACGAATCATCCCTCAATCATCAATCCAATTGCGAATCAAAACTCATATGTTGTTGCTTTATCGATTCATCGACTACTCATGCAAATGCGAACAATACTCAATTTCAAAATCGATTGAAACTTATAGCGAAGCTAAATCCAACTTCGCATTCAAAGCATACAAGTGTTATTGATTGCATTCATCATTTTATGACCCCCATTTGCGAAGTTGAGTATTTATTTCCAAAAATGCGAAACTCCAGGGACAATATTTGAAAATTTCTGTTTTCTTCCCCAATTCGCATTCTACTGTGAAATACTTCGCATGTTCATTCTTACACCCTTCGCATCCCTTCGCATTTTAACCTAATTAATCAAATGCAAACCACAAAATTTTCATTCCAGATGCGAACACAGTTTAGTTCTTGAACTCTAAACTTGCGAAATCAAAAATTCATATGTTGAACCCATATGCGAATATTAACCCAATTGACTTCAAATTGATTCACAGATGCAAACACTCGATTGTTTTACTTTCGCAAAATGAGCATCAACAACTCCACAATCGAGTTTTTAAATTCTTGCAAACAACAATTTCACAGTCCTTGACTTCGCGTTTTTCTTCACGAATCATCCCTCAATCATCAATCCAATTGCGAATCAAAACTCATATGTTCTTGCTTTATCGATTCATCGACTACACTCATACAAATGCGAACAATACTCAATTTCAAAATCGATTGAAACTTATAGCAAAGCTAAATCCAACTTCGCATTCAAAGCACACAAGTGTTATTGATTGCATTCATGAAATACTAACAAGATAATATATTATAATACAAATATACATATTTTAGGTGGTGAAATCGTAACAGCCTAACAATTTGGTATGCAACTTTATTAAATCAATAAAAAAAAGTTATGCAAATTTGACAAATAAATAAAAATATATCTTTTGTTGTTTTAATTAAGGAAATAAATATTTTATATGAATACTCACCTGGAAAAACGCATATTATAATTGTCTAATTTAATCGTAACAGCCTACCAATGTACTTTCTTCTTGACTGTTTGATTGTTTTTTTCTGTGTGCTGATTATAATTGTCTAATTTAATGTAAATTTTTTTTTTTTTTTTTAACTTGCAAGGTACAATGGAACATATTACTCCTATAAAGGAAATTGACTCAATCAAGGACAATGCTATAATCTGTAATTTATCATCTTTTAGTTTAATTTTCTAAATATATGTGTGGTTGTCTGTGTGTATCTCTTTAAAAATTCTGCAATTTCATCATTTTATGACCCCCATTTGCGAAGTTGAGTATTTATTTCCAAAAATGCGAAACTCCAGGGACAATATTTGAAAATTTCTGTTTTCTTCCCCAATTCGCATTCTACTGTGAAATACTTCGCATCTTCATTCTTACACCCTTCGCATCCCTTCGCATTAATCACCTTCGCATTTTAACCTAATTAATCAAATGCAAACCACAAAATTTTCATTCCAGATGCGAACACAGTTTAGTTCTTGAACTCTAAACTTGCGAAATCAAAAATTCATATGTTGAACCCATATGCGAATATTAACCCAATTGACTTCAAATTGATTCACAGATGCAAACACTCGATTGTTTTACTTTCGCAAAATGAGCATCAACAACTCCACAATCGAGTTTTTAAATTCTTGCAAACAACAATTTCACAATTCTTGACTTCGCGTTTTTCTTCACGAATCATCCCTCAATCATCAATCCAATTGCGAATCAAAACTCATATGTTGTTGCTTTATCGATTCATCGACTACTCATGCAAATGCGAACAATACTCAATTTCAAAATCGATTGAAACTTATAGCGAAGCTAAATCCAACTTCGCATTCAAAGCATACAAGTGTTATTGATTGCATTCATCATTTTATGACCCCCATTTGCGAAGTTGAGTATTTATTTCCAAAAATGCGAAACTCCAGGGACAATATTTGAAAATTTCTGTTTTCTTCCCCAATTCGCATTCTACTGTGAAATACTTCGCATCTTCATTCTTACACCCTTCGCATCCCTTCGCATTAATCACCTTCGCATTTTAACCTAATTAATCAAATGCAAACCACAAAATTTTCATTCCAGATGCGAACACAGTTTAGTTCTTGAACTCTAAACTTGCGAAATCAAAAATTCATATGTTGAACCCATATGCGAATATTAACCCAATTGACTTCAAATTGATTCACAGATGCAAACACTCGATTGTTTTACTTTCGCAAAATGAGCATCAACAACTCCACAATCGAGTTTTTAAATTCTTGCAAACAACAATTTCACAGTCCTTGACTTCGCGTTTTTCTTCACGAATCATCCCTCAATCATCAATCCAATTGCGAATCAAAACTCATATGTTCTTGCTTTATCGATTCATCGACTACACTCATACAAATGCGAACAATACTCAATTTCAAAATCGATTGAAACTTATAGCAAAGCTAAATCCAACTTCGCATTCAAAGCACACAAGTGTTATTGATTGCATTCATGAAATACTAACAAGATAATATATTATAATACAAATATACATATTTTAGGTGGTGAAATCGTAACAGCCTAACAATTTGGTATGCAACTTTATTAAATCAATAAAAAAAAGTTATGCAAATTGGACAAATAAATAAAAATATATCTTTTGTTGTTTTAATTAAGGAAATAAATATTTTATATGAATACTCACCTGGAAAAACGCATATTATAATTGTCTAATTTAATCGTAACAGCCTACCAATGTACTTTCTTCTTGACTGTTTGATTGTTTTTTTCTGTGTGCTGATTATAATTGTCTAATTTAATGTAAATTTTTTTTTTTTTTTTTAACTTGCAAGGTACAATGGAACATATTACTCCTATAAAGGAAATTGACTCAATCAAGGACAATGCTATAATCTGTAATTTATCATCTTTTAGTTTAATTTTCTAAATATATGTGTGGTTGTCTGTGTGTATCTCTTTAAAAATTCTGCAATTTCATCATTTTATGACCCCCATTTGCGAAGTTGAGTATTTATTTCCAAAAATGCGAAACTCCAGGGACAATATTTGAAAATTTCTGTTTTCTTCCCCAATTCGCATTCTACTGTGAAATACTTCGCATCTTCATTCTTACACCCTTCGCATCCCTTCGCATTAATCACCTTCGCATTTTAACCTAATTAATCAAATGCAAACCACAAAATTTTCATTCCAGATGCGAACACAGTTTAGTTCTTGAACTCTAAACTTGCGAAATCAAAAATTCATATGTTGAACCCATATGCGAATATTAACCCAATTGACTTCAAATTGATTCACAGATGCAAACACTCGATTGTTTTACTTTCGCAAAATGAGCATCAACAACTCCACAATCGAGTTTTTAAATTCTTGCAAACAACAATTTCACAGTCCTTGACTTCGCGTTTTTCTTCACGAATCATCCCTCAATCATCAATCCAATTGCGAATCAAAACTCATATGTTCTTGCTTTATCGATTCATCGACTACACTCATACAAATGCGAACAATACTCAATTTCAAAATCGATTGAAACTTATAGCAAAGCTAAATCCAACTTCGCATTCAAAGCACACAAGTGTTATTGATTGCATTCATGAAATACTAACAAGATAATATATTATAATACAAATATACATATTTTAGGTGGTGAAATCGTAACAGCCTAACAATTTGGTATGCAACTTTATTAAATCAATAAAAAAAAGTTATGCAAATTGGACAAATAAATAAAAATATATCTTTTGTTGTTTTAATTAAGGAAATAAATATTTTATATGAATACTCACCTGGAAAAACGCATATTATAATTGTCTAATTTAATCGTAACAGCCTACCAATGTACTTTCTTCTTGACTGTTTGATTGTTTTTTTCTGTGTGCTGATTATAATTGTCTAATTTAATGTAAATTTTTTTTTTTTTTTTTAACTTGCAAGGTACAATGGAACATATTACTCCTATAAAGGAAATTGACTCAATCAAGGACAATGCTATAATCTGTAATTTATCATCTTTTAGTTTAATTTTCTAAATATATGTGTGGTTGTCTGTGTGTATCTCTTTAAAAATTCTGCAATTTCATCATTTTATGACCCCCATTTGCGAAGTTGAGTATTTATTTCCAAAAATGCGAAACTCCAGGGACAATATTTGAAAATTTCTGTTTTCTTCCCCAATTCGCATTCTACTGTGAAATACTTCGCATCTTCATTCTTACACCCTTCGCATCCCTTCGCATTAATCACCTTCGCATTTTAACCTAATTAATCAAATGCAAACCACAAAATTTTCATTCCAGATGCGAACACAGTTTAGTTCTTGAACTCTAAACTTGCGAAATCAAAAATTCATATGTTGAACCCATATGCGAATATTAACCCAATTGACTTCAAATTGATTCACAGATGCAAACACTCGATTGTTTTACTTTCGCAAAATGAGCATCAACAACTCCACAATCGAGTTTTTAAATTCTTGCAAACAACAATTTCACAATTCTTGACTTCGCGTTTTTCTTCACGAATCATCCCTCAATCATCAATCCAATTGCGAATCAAAACTCATATGTTGTTGCTTTATCGATTCATCGACTACTCATGCAAATGCGAACAATACTCAATTTCAAAATCGATTGAAACTTATAGCGAAGCTAAATCCAACTTCGCATTCAAAGCATACAAGTGTTATTGATTGCATTCATCATTTTATGACCCCCATTTGCGAAGTTGAGTATTTATTTCCAAAAATGCGAAACTCCAGGGACAATATTTGAAAATTTCTGTTTTCTTCCCCAATTCGCATTCTACTGTGAAATACTTCGCATCTTCATTCTTACACCCTTCGCATCCCTTCGCATTAATCACCTTCGCATTTTAACCTAATTAATCAAATGCAAACCACAAAATTTTCATTCCAGATGCGAACACAGTTTAGTTCTTGAACTCTAAACTTGCGAAATCAAAAATTCATATGTTGAACCCATATGCGAATATTAACCCAATTGACTTCAAATTGATTCACAGATGCAAACACTCGATTGTTTTACTTTCGCAAAATGAGCATCAACAACTCCACAATCGAGTTTTTAAATTCTTGCAAACAACAATTTCACAGTCCTTGACTTCGCGTTTTTCTTCATGAATCATCCCTCAATCATCAATCCAATTGCGAATCAAAACTCATATGTTCTTGCTTTATCGATTCATCGACTACACTCATACAAATGCGAACAATACTCAATTTCAAAATCGATTGAAACTTATAGCAAAGCTAAATCCAACTTCGCATTCAAAGCACACAAGTGTTATTGATTGCATTCATGAAATACTAACAAGATAATATATTATAATACAAATATACATATTTTAGGTGGTGAAATCGTAACAGCCTAACAATTTGGTATGCAACTTTATTAAATCAATAAAAAAAAGTTATGCAAATTGGACAAATAAATAAAAATATATCTTTTGTTGTTTTAATTAAGGAAATAAATATTTTATATGAATACTCACCTGGAAAAACGCATATTATAATTGTCTAATTTAATCGTAACAGCCTACCAATGTACTTTCTTCTTGACTGTTTGATTGTTTTTTTCTGTGTGCTGATTATAATTGTCTAATTTAATGTAAATTTTTTTTTTTTTTTTTAACTTGCAAGGTACAATGGAACATATTACTCCTATAAAGGAAATTGACTCAATCAAGGACAATGCTATAATCTGTAATTTATCATCTTTTAGTTTAATTTTCTAAATATATGTGTGGTTGTCTGTGTGTATCTCTTTAAAAATTCTGCAATTTCATCATTTTATGACCCCCATTTGCGAAGTTGAGTATTTATTTCCAAAAATGCGAAACTCCAGGGACAATATTTGAAAATTTCTGTTTTCTTCCCCAATTCGCATTCTACTGTGAAATACTTCGCATCTTCATTCTTACACCCTTCGCATCCCTTCGCATTAATCACCTTCGCATTTTAACCTAATTAATCAAATGCAAACCACAAAATTTTCATTCCAGATGCGAACACAGTTTAGTTCTTGAACTCTAAACTTGCGAAATCAAAAATTCATATGTTGAACCCATATGCGAATATTAACCCAATTGACTTCAAATTGATTCACAGATGCAAACACTCGATTGTTTTACTTTCGCAAAATGAGCATCAACAACTCCACAATCGAGTTTTTAAATTCTTGCAAACAACAATTTCACAGTCCTTGACTTCGCGTTTTTCTTCACGAATCATCCCTCAATCATCAATCCAATTGCGAATCAAAACTCATATGTTCTTGCTTTATCGATTCATCGACTACACTCATACAAATGCGAACAATACTCAATTTCAAAATCGATTGAAACTTATAGCAAAGCTAAATCCAACTTCGCATTCAAAGCACACAAGTGTTATTGATTGCATTCATGAAATACTAACAAGATAATATATTATAATACAAATATACATATTTTAGGTGGTGAAATCGTAACAGCCTAACAATTTGGTATGCAACTTTATTAAATCAATAAAAAAAAAGTTATGCAAATTGGACAAATAAATAAAAATATATCTTTTGTTGTTTTAATTAAGGAAATAAATATTTTATATGAATACTCACCTGGAAAAACGCATATTATAATTGTCTAATTTAATCGTAACAGCCTACCAATGTACTTTCTTCTTGACTGTTTGATTGTTTTTTTCTGTGTGCTGATTATAATTGTCTAATTTAATGTAAATTTTTTTTTTTTTTTTTAACTTGCAAGGTACAATGGAACATATTACTCCTATAAAGGAAATTGACTCAATCAAGGACAATGCTATAATCTGTAATTTATCATCTTTTAGTTTAATTTTCTAAATATATGTGTGGTTGTCTGTGTGTATCTCTTTAAAAATTCTGCAATTTCATCATTTTATGACCCCCATTTGCGAAGTTGAGTATTTATTTCCAAAAATGCGAAACTCCAGGGACAATATTTGAAAATTTCTGTTTTCTTCCCCAATTCGCATTCTACTGTGAAATACTTCGCATCTTCATTCTTACACCCTTCGCATCCCTTCGCATTAATCACCTTCGCATTTTAACCTAATTAATCAAATGCAAACCACAAAATTTTCATTCCAGATGCGAACACAGTTTAGTTCTTGAACTCTAAACTTGCGAAATCAAAAATTCATATGTTGAACCCATATGCGAATATTAACCCAATTGACTTCAAATTGATTCACAGATGCAAACACTCGATTGTTTTACTTTCGCAAAATGAGCATCAACAACTCCACAATCGAGTTTTTAAATTCTTGCAAACAACAATTTCACAGTCCTTGACTTCGCGTTTTTCTTCACGAATCATCCCTCAATCATCAATCCAATTGCGAATCAAAACTCATATGTTCTTGCTTTATCGATTCATCGACTACACTCATACAAATGCGAACAATACTCAATTTCAAAATCGATTGAAACTTATAGCAAAGCTAAATCCAACTTCGCATTCAAAGCACACAAGTGTTATTGATTGCATTCATGAAATACTAACAAGATAATATATTATAATACAAATATACATATTTTAGGTGGTGAAATCGTAACAGCCTAACAATTTGGTATGCAACTTTATTAAATCAATAAAAAAAAGTTATGCAAATTGGACAAATAAATAAAAATATATCTTTTGTTGTTTTAATTAAGGAAATAAATATTTTATATGAATACTCACCTGGAAAAACGCATATTATAATTGTCTAATTTAATCGTAACAGCCTACCAATGTACTTTCTTCTTGACTGTTTGATTGTTTTTTTCTGTGTGCTGATTATAATTGTCTAATTTAATGTAAATTTTTTTTTTTTTTTAACTTGCAAGGTACAATGGAACATATTACTCCTATAAAGGAAATTGACTCAATCAAGGACAATGCTATAATCTGTAATTTATCATCTTTTAGTTTAATTTTCTAAATATATGTGTGGTTGTCTGTGTGTATCTCTTTAAAAATTCTGCAATTTCATCATTTTATGACCCCCATTTGCGAAGTTGAGTATTTATTTCCAAAAATGCGAAACTCCAGGGACAATATTTGAAAATTTCTGTTTTCTTCCCCAATTCGCATTCTACTGTGAAATACTTCGCATCTTCATTCTTACACCCTTCGCATCCCTTCGCATTAATCACCTTCGCATTTTAACCTAATTAATCAAATGCAAACCACAAAATTTTCATTCCAGATGCGAACACAGTTTAGTTCTTGAACTCTAAACTTGCGAAATCAAAAATTCATATGTTGAACCCATATGCGAATATTAACCCAATTGACTTCAAATTGATTCACAGATGCAAACACTCGATTGTTTTACTTTCGCAAAATGAGCATCAACAACTCCACAATCGAGTTTTTAAATTCTTGCAAACAACAATTTCACAATTCTTGACTTCGCGTTTTTCTTCACGAATCATCCCTCAATCATCAATCCAATTGCGAATCAAAACTCATATGTTGTTGCTTTATCGATTCATCGACTACTCATGCAAATGCGAACAATACTCAATTTCAAAATCGATTGAAACTTATAGCGAAGCTAAATCCAACTTCGCATTCAAAGCATACAAGTGTTATTGATTGCATTCATCATTTTATGACCCCCATTTGCGAAGTTGAGTATTTATTTCCAAAAATGCGAAACTCCAGGGACAATATTTGAAAATTTCTGTTTTCTTCCCCAATTCGCATTCTACTGTGAAATACTTCGCATCTTCATTCTTACACCCTTCGCATCCCTTCGCATTAATCACCTTCGCATTTTAACCTAATTAATCAAATGCAAACCACAAAATTTTCATTCCAGATGCGAACACAGTTTAGTTCTTGAACTCTAAACTTGCGAAATCAAAAATTCATATGTTGAACCCATATGCGAATATTAACCCAATTGACTTCAAATTGATTCACAGATGCAAACACTCGATTGTTTTACTTTCGCAAAATGAGCATCAACAACTCCACAATCGAGTTTTTAAATTCTTGCAAACAACAATTTCACAGTCCTTGACTTCACGTTTTTCTTCACGAATCATCCCTCAATCATCAATCCAATTGCGAATCAAAACTCATATGTTCTTGCTTTATCGATTCATCGACTACACTCATACAAATGCGAACAATACTCAATTTCAAAATCGATTGAAACTTATAGCAAAGCTAAATCCAACTTCGCATTCAAAGCACACAAGTGTTATTGATTGCATTCATGAAATACTAACAAGATAATATATTATAATACAAATATACATATTTTAGGTGGTGAAATCGTAACAGCCTAACAATTTGGTATGCAACTTTATTAAATCAATAAAAAAAAGTTATGCAAATTGGACAAATAAATAAAAATATATCTTTTGTTGTTTTAATTAAGGAAATAAATATTTTATATGAATACTCACCTGGAAAAACGCATATTATAATTGTCTAATTTAATCGTAACAGCCTACCAATGTACTTTCTTCTTGACTGTTTGATTGTTTTTTTCTGTGTGCTGATTATAATTGTCTAATTTAATGTAAATTTTTTTTTTTTTTTTAACTTGCAAGGTACAATGGAACATATTACTCCTATAAAGGAAATTGACTCAATCAAGGACAATGCTATAATCTGTAATTTATCATCTTTTAGTTTAATTTTCTAAATATATGTGTGGTTGTCTGTGTGTATCTCTTTAAAAATTCTGCAATTTCATCATTTTATGACCCCCATTTGCGAAGTTGAGTATTTATTTCCAAAAATGCGAAACTCCAGGGACAATATTTGAAAATTTCTGTTTTCTTCCCCAATTCGCATTCTACTGTGAAATACTTCGCATCTTCATTCTTACACCCTTCGCATCCCTTCGCATTAATCACCTTCGCATTTTAACCTAATTAATCAAATGCAAACCACAAAATTTTCATTCCAGATGCGAACACAGTTTAGTTCTTGAACTCTAAACTTGCGAAATCAAAAATTCATATGTTGAACCCATATGCGAATATTAACCCAATTGACTTCAAATTGATTCACAGATGCAAACACTCGATTGTTTTACTTTCGCAAAATGAGCATCAACAACTCCACAATCGAGTTTTTAAATTCTTGCAAACAACAATTTCACAGTTCTTGACTTCGCGTTTTTCTTCACGAATCATCCCTCAATCATCAATCCAATTGCGAATCAAAACTCATATGTTGTTGCTTTATCGATTCATCGACTACTCATGCAAATGCGAACAATACTCAATTTCAAAATCGATTGAAACTTATAGCGAAGCTAAATCCAACTTCGCATTCAAAGCATACAAGTGTTATTGATTGCATTCATCATTTTATGACCCCCATTTGCGAAGTTGAGTATTTATTTCCAAAAATGCGAAACTCCAGGGACAATATTTGAAAATTTCTGTTTTCTTCCCCAATTCGCATTCTACTGTGAAATACTTCGCATCTTCATTCTTACACCCTTCGCATCCCTTCACATTTTAACCTAATTAATCAAATGCAAACCACAAAATTTTCATTCCAGATGCGAACACAGTTTAGTTCTTGAACTCTAAACTTGCGAAATCAAAAATTCATATGTTGAACCCATATGCGAATATTAACCCAATTGACTTCAAATTGATTCACAGATGCAAACACTCGATTGTTTTACTTTCGCAAAATGAGCATCAACAACTCCACAATCGAGTTTTTAAATTCTTGCAAACAACAATTTCACAGTCCTTGACTTCGCGTTTTTCTTCACGAATCATCCCTCAATCATCAATCCAATTGCGAATCAAAACTCATATGTTCTTGCTTTATCGATTCATCGACTACACTCATACAAATGCGAACAATACTCAATTTCAAAATCGATTGAAACTTATAGCAAAGCTAAATCCAACTTCGCATTCAAAGCACACAAGTGTTATTGATTGCATTCATGAAATACTAACAAGATAATATATTATAATACAAATATACATATTTTAGGTGGTGAAATCGTAACAGCCTAACAATTTGGTATGCAACTTTATTAAATCAATAAAAAAAAGTTATGCAAATTGGACAAATAAATAAAAATATATCTTTTGTTGTTTTAATTAAGGAAATAAATATTTTATATGAATACTCACCTGGAAAAACGCATATTATAATTGTCTAATTTAATCGTAACAGCCTACCAATGTACTTTCTTCTTGACTGTTTGATTGTTTTTTTCTGTGTGCTGATTATAATTGTCTAATTTAATGTAAATTTTTTTTTTTTTTTTAACTTGCAAGGTACAATGGAACATATTACTCCTATAAAGGAAATTGACTCAATCAAGGACAATGCTATAATCTGTAATTTATCATCTTTTAGTTTAATTTTCTAAATATATGTGTGGTTGTCTGTGTGTATCTCTTTAAAAATTCTGCAATTTCATCATTTTATGACCCCCATTTGCGAAGTTGAGTATTTATTTCCAAAAATGCGAAACTCCAGGGACAATATTTGAAAATTTCTGTTTTCTTCCCCAATTCGCATTCTACTGTGAAATACTTCGCATCTTCATTCTTACACCCTTCGCATCCCTTCGCATTAATCACCTTCGCATTTTAACCTAATTAATCAAATGCAAACCACAAAATTTTCATTCCAGATGCGAACACAGTTTAGTTCTTGAACTCTAAACTTGCGAAATCAAAAATTCATATGTTGAACCCATATGCGAATATTAACCCAATTGACTTCAAATTGATTCACAGATGCAAACACTCGATTGTTTTACTTTCGCAAAATGAGCATCAACAACTCCACAATCGAGTTTTTAAATTCTTGCAAACAACAATTTCATAGTTCTTGACTTCGCGTTTTTCTTCACGAATCATCCCTCAATCATCAATCCAATTGCGAATCAAAACTCATATGTTGTTGCTTTATCGATTCATCGACTACTCATGCAAATGCGAACAATACTCAATTTCAAAATCGATTGAAACTTATAGCGAAGCTAAATCCAACTTCGCATTCAAAGCATACAAGTGTTATTGATTGCATTCATCATTTTATGACCCCCATTTGCGAAGTTGAGTATTTATTTCCAAAAATGCGAAACTCCAGGGACAATATTTGAAAATTTCTGTTTTCTTCCCCAATTCGCATTCTACTGTGAAATACTTCGCATCTTCATTCTTACACCCTTCGCATCCCTTCGCATTTTAACCTAATTAATCAAATGCAAACCACAAAATTTTCATTCCAGATGCGAACACAGTTTAGTTCTTGAACTCTAAACTTGCGAAATCAAAAATTCATATGTTGAACCCATATGCGAATATTAACCCAATTGACTTCAAATTGATTCACAGATGCAAACACTCGATTGTTTTACTTTCGCAAAATGAGCATCAACAACTCCACAATCGAGTTTTTAAATTCTTGCAAACAACAATTTCACAGTCCTTGACTTCGCGTTTTTCTTCACGAATCATCCCTCAATCATCAATCCAATTGCGAATCAAAACTCATATGTTCTTGCTTTATCGATTCATCGACTACACTCATACAAATGCGAACAATACTCAATTTCAAAATCGATTGAAACTTATAGCAAAGCTAAATCCAACTTCGCATTCAAAGCACACAAGTGTTATTGATTGCATTCATGAAATACTAACAAGATAATATATTATAATACAAATATACATATTTTAGGTGGTGAAATCGTAACAGCCTAACAATTTGGTATGCAACTTTATTAAATCAATAAAAAAAAGTTATGCAAATTGGACAAATAAATAAAAATATATCTTTTGTTGTTTTAATTAAGGAAATAAATATTTTATATGAATACTCACCTGGAAAAACGCATATTATAATTGTCTAATTTAATCGTAACAGCCTACCAATGTACTTTCTTCTTGACTGTTTGATTGTTTTTTTCTGTGTGCTGATTATAATTGTCTAATTTAATGTAAATTTTTTTTTTTTTTTTAACTTGCAAGGTACAATGGAACATATTACTCCTATAAAGGAAATTGACTCAATCAAGGACAATGCTATAATCTGTAATTTATCATCTTTTAGTTTAATTTTCTAAATATATGTGTGGTTGTCTGTGTGTATCTCTTTAAAAATTCTGCAATTTCATCATTTTATGACCCCCATTTGCGAAGTTGAGTATTTATTTCCAAAAATGCGAAACTCCAGGGACAATATTTGAAAATTTCTGTTTTCTTCCCCAATTCGCATTCTACTGTGAAATACTTCGCATCTTCATTCTTACACCCTTCGCATCCCTTCGCATTAATCACCTTCGCATTTTAACCTAATTAATCAAATGCAAACCACAAAATTTTCATTCCAGATGCGAACACAGTTTAGTTCTTGAACTCTAAACTTGCGAAATCAAAAATTCATATGTTGAACCCATATGCGAATATTAACCCAATTGACTTCAAATTGATTCACAGATGCAAACACTCGATTGTTTTACTTTCGCAAAATGAGCATCAACAACTCCACAATCGAGTTTTTAAATTCTTGCAAACAACAATTTCACAGTTCTTGACTTCGCGTTTTTCTTCACGAATCATCCCTCAATCATCAATCCAATTGCGAATCAAAACTCATATGTTGTTGCTTTATCGATTCATCGACTACTCATGCAAATGCGAACAATACTCAATTTCAAAATCGATTGAAACTTATAGCGAAGCTAAATCCAACTTCGCATTCAAAGCATACAAGTGTTATTGATTGCATTCATCATTTTATGACCCCCATTTGCGAAGTTGAGTATTTATTTCCAAAAATGCGAAACTCCAGGGACAATATTTGAAAATTTCTGTTTTCTTCCCCAATTCGCATTCTACTGTGAAATACTTCACATCTTCATTCTTACACCCTTCGCATCCCTTCGCATTTTAACCTAATTAATCAAATGCAAACCACAAAATTTTCATTCCAGATGCGAACACAGTTTAGTTCTTGAACTCTAAACTTGCGAAATCAAAAATTCATATGTTGAACCCATATGCGAATATTAACCCAATTGACTTCAAATTGATTCACAGATGCAAACACTCGATTGTTTTACTTTCGCAAAATGAGCATCAACAACTCCACAATCGAGTTTTTAAATTCTTGCAAACAACAATTTCACAGTTCTTGACTTCGCGTTTTTCTTCACGAATCATCCCTCAATCATCAATCCAATTGCGAATCAAAACTCATATGTTGTTGCTTTATCGATTCATCGACTACTCATGCAAATGCGAACAATACTCAATTTCAAAATCGATTGAAACTTATAGCGAAGCTAAATCCAACTTCGCATTCAAAGCATACAAGTGTTATTGATTGCATTCATCATTTTATGACCCCCATTTGCGAAGTTGAGTATTTATTTCCAAAAATGCGAAACTCCAGGGACAATATTTGAAAATTTCTGTTTTCTTCCCCAATTCGCATTCTACTGTGAAATACTTCGCATTTTCATTCTTACACCCTTCGCATCCCTTCGCATTAATCACCTTCGCATTTTAACCTAATTAATCAAATGCAAACCACAAAATTTTCATTCCAGATGCGAACACAGTTTAGTTCTTGAACTCTAAACTTGCGAAATCAAAAATTCATATGTTGAACCCATATGCGAATATTAACCCAATTGACTTCAAATTGATTCACAGATGCAAACACTCGATTGTTTTACTTTCGCAAAATGAGCATCAACAACTCCACAATCGAGTTTTTAAATTCTTGCAAACAACAATTTCACAGTCCTTGACTTCGCGTTTTTCTTCACGAATCATCCCTCAATCATCAATCCAATTGCGAATCAAAACTCATATGTTGTTGCTTTATCGATTCATCGACTACACTCATACAAATGCGAACAATACTCAATTTCAAAATCGATTGAAACTTATAGCAAAGCTAAATCCAACTTCGCATTCAAAGCACACAAGTGTTATTGATTGCATTCATCATTTTATGACCCCCATTTGCGAAGTTGAGTATTTATTTCCAAAAATGCGAAACTCCAGGGACAATATTTGAAAATTTCTGTTTTCTTCCCCAATTCGCATTCTACTGTGAAATACTTCGCATCTTCATTCTTACACCCTTCGCATCCCTTCGCATTAATCACCTTCGCATTTTAACCTAATTAATCAAATGCAAACCACAAAATTTTCATTCCAGATGCGAACACAGTTTAGTTCTTGAACTCTAAACTTGCGAAATCAAAAATTCATATGTTGAACCCATATGCGAATATTAACCCAATTGACTTCAAATTGATTCACAGATGCAAACACTCGATTGTTTTACTTTCGCAAAATGAGCATCAACAACTCCACAATCGAGTTTTTAAATTCTTGCAAACAACAATTTCACAGTCCTTGACTTCGCGTTTTTCTTCACGAATCATCCCTCAATCATCAATCCAATTGCGAATCAAAACTCATATGTTCTTGCTTTATCGATTCATCGACTACACTCATACAAATGCGAACAATACTCAATTTCAAAATCGATTGAAACTTATAGCAAAGCTAAATCCAACTTCGCATTCAAAGCACACAAGTGTTATTGATTGCATTCATGAAATACTAACAAGATAATATATTATAATACAAATATACATATTTTAGGTGGTGAAATCGTAACAGCCTAACAATTTGGTATGCAACTTTATTAAATCAATAAAAAAAAGTTATGCAAATTGGACAAATAAATAAAAATATATCTTTTGTTGTTTTAATTAAGGAAATAAATATTTTATATGAATACTCACCTGGAAAAACGCATATTATAATTGTCTAATTTAATCGTAACAGCCTACCAATGTACTTTCTTCTTGACTGTTTGATTGTTTTTTTCTGTGTGCTGATTATAATTGTCTAATTTAATGTAAATTTTTTTTTTTTTTTTTAACTTGCAAGGTACAATGGAACATATTACTCCTATAAAGGAAATTGACTCAATCAAGGACAATGCTATAATCTGTAATTTATCATCTTTTAGTTTAATTTTCTAAATATATGTGTGGTTGTCTGTGTGTATCTCTTTAAAAATTCTGCAATTTCATCATTTTATGACCCCCATTTGCGAAGTTGAGTATTTATTTCCAAAAATGCGAAACTCCAGGGACAATATTTGAAAATTTCTGTTTTCTTCCCCAATTCGCATTCTACTGTGAAATACTTCGCATCTTCATTCTTACACCCTTCGCATCCCTTCGCATTAATCACCTTCGCATTTTAACCTAATTAATCAAATGCAAACCACAAAATTTTCATTCCAGATGCGAACACAGTTTAGTTCTTGAACTCTAAACTTGCGAAATCAAAAATTCATATGTTGAACCCATATGCGAATATTAACCCAATTGACTTCAAATTGATTCACAGATGCAAACACTCGATTGTTTTACTTTCGCAAAATGAGCATCAACAACTCCACAATCGAGTTTTTAAATTCTTGCAAACAACAATTTCACAATTCTTGACTTCGCGTTTTTCTTCACGAATCATCCCTCAATCATCAATCCAATTGCGAATCAAAACTCATATGTTGTTGCTTTATCGATTCATCGACTACTCATGCAAATGCGAACAATACTCAATTTAAAAATCGATTGAAACTTATAGCGAAGCTAAATCCAACTTCGCATTCAAAGCATACAAGTGTTATTGATTGCATTCATCATTTTATGACCCCCATTTGCGAAGTTGAGTATTTATTTCCAAAAATGCGAAACTCCAGGGACAATATTTGAAAATTTCTGTTTTCTTCCCCAATTCGCATTCTACTGTGAAATACTTCGCATCTTCATTCTTACACCCTTCGCATCCCTTCGCATTAGTCACCTTCGCATTTTAACCTAATTAATCAAATGCAAACCACAAAATTTTCATTCCAGATGCGAACACAGTTTAGTTCTTGAACTCTAAACTTGCGAAATCAAAAATTCATATGTTGAACCCATATGCGAATATTAACCCAATTGACTTCAAATTGATTCACAGATGCAAACACTCGATTGTTTTACTTTCGCAAAATGAGCATCAACAACTCCACAATCGAGTTTTTAAATTCTTGCAAACAACAATTTCACAGTCCTTGACTTCGCGTTTTTCTTCACGAATCATCCCTCAATCATCAATCCAATTGCGAATCAAAACTCATATGTTCTTGCTTTATCGATTCATCGACTACACTCATACAAATGCGAACAATACTCAATTTCAAAATCGATTGAAACTTATAGCAAAGCTAAATCCAACTTCGCATTCAAAGCACACAAGTGTTATTGATTGCATTCATGAAATACTAACAAGATAATATATTATAATACAAATATACATATTTTAGGTGGTGAAATCGTAACAGCCTAACAATTTGGTATGCAACTTTATTAAATCAATAAAAAAAAGTTATGCAAATTGGACAAATAAATAAAAATATATCTTTTGTTGTTTTAATTAAGGAAATAAATATTTTATATGAATACTCACCTGGAAAAACGCATATTATAATTGTCTAATTTAATCGTAACAGCCTACCAATGTACTTTCTTCTTGACTGTTTGATTGTTTTTTTCTGTGTGCTGATTATAATTGTCTAATTTAATGTAAATTTTTTTTTTTTTTTTTAACTTGCAAGGTACAATGGAACATATTACTCCTATAAAGGAAATTGACTCAATCAAGGACAATGCTATAATCTGTAATTTATCATCTTTTAGTTTAATTTTCTAAATATATGTGTGGTTGTCTGTGTGTATCTCTTTAAAAATTCTGCAATTTCATCATTTTATGACCCCCATTTGCGAAGTTGAGTATTTATTTCCAAAAATGCGAAACTCCAGGGACAATATTTGAAAATTTCTGTTTTCTTCCCCAATTCGCATTCTACTGTGAAATACTTCGCATCTTCATTCTTACACCCTTCGCATCCCTTCGCATTAATCACCTTCGCATTTTAACCTAATTAATCAAATGCAAACCACAAAATTTTCATTCCAGATGCGAACACAGTTTAGTTCTTGAACTCTAAACTTGCGAAATCAAAAATTCATATGTTGAACCCATATGCGAATATTAACCCAATTGACTTCAAATTGAATCACAGATGCAAACACTCGATTGTTTTACTTTCGCAAAATGAGCATCAACAACTCCACAATCGAGTTTTTAAATTCTTGCAAACAACAATTTCACAGTTCTTGACTTCGCGTTTTTCTTCACGAATCATCCCTCAATCATCAATCCAATTGCGAATGAAAACTCATATGTTGTTGCTTTATCGATTCATCGACTACTCATGCAAATGCGAACAATACTCAATTTCAAAATCGATTGAAACTTATAGCGAAGCTAAATCCAACTTCGCATTCAAAGCATACAAGTGTTATTGATTGCATTCATCATTTTATGACCCCCATTTGCGAAGTTGAGTATTTATTTCCAAAAATGCGAAACTCCAGGGACAATATTTGAAAATTTCTGTTTTCTTCCCCAATTTGCATTCTACTGTGAAATACTTCGCATCTTCATTCTTACACCCTTCGCATCCCTTCGCATTTTAACCTAATTAATCAAATGCAAACCACAAAATTTTCATTCCAGATGCGAACACAGTTTAGTTCTTGAACTCTAAACTTGCGAAATCAAAAATTCATATGTTGAACCCATATGCGAATATTAACCCAATTGACTTCAAATTGATTCACAGATGCAAACACTCGATTGTTTTACTTTCGCAAAATGAGCATCAACAACTCCACAATCGAGTTTTTAAATTCTTGCAAACAACAATTTCACAGTCCTTGACTTCGCGTTTTTCTTCACGAATCATCCCTCAATCATCAATCCAATTGCGAATCAAAACTCATATGTTCTTGCTTTATCGATTCATCGACTACACTCATACAAATGCGAACAATACTCAATTTCAAAATCGATTGAAACTTATAGCAAAGCTAAATCCAACTTCGCATTCAAAGCACACAAGTGTTATTGATTGCATTCATGAAATACTAACAAGATAATATATTATAATACAAATATACATATTTTAGGTGGTGAAATCGTAACAGCCTAACAATTTGGTATGCAACTTTATTAAATCAATAAAAAAAAGTTATGCAAATTGGACAAATAAATAAAAATATATCTTTTGTTGTTTTAATTAAGGAAATAAATATTTTATATGAATACTCACCTGGAAAAACGCATATTATAATTGTCTAATTTAATCGTAACAGCCTACCAATGTACTTTCTTCTTGACTGTTTGATTGTTTTTTTCTGTGTGCTGATTATAATTGTCTAATTTAATGTAAATTTTTTTTTTTTTTTTTAACTTGCAAGGTACAATGGAACATATTACTCCTATAAAGGAAATTGACTCAATCAAGGACAATGCTATAATCTGTAATTTATCATCTTTTAGTTTAATTTTCTAAATATATGTGTGGTTGTCTGTGTGTATCTCTTTAAAAATTCTGCAATTTCATCATTTTATGACCCCCATTTGCGAAGTTGAGTATTTATTTCCAAAAATGCGAAACTCCAGGGACAATATTTGAAAATTTCTGTTTTCTTCCCCAATTCGCATTCTACTGTGAAATACTTCGCATCTTCATTCTTACACCCTTCGCATCCCTTCGCATTAATCACCTTCGCATTTTAACCTAATTAATCAAATGCAAACCACAAAATTTTCATTCGAGATGCGAACACAGTTTAGTTCTTGAACTCTAAACTTGCGAAATCAAAAATTCATATGTTGAACCCATATGCGAATATTAACCCAATTGACTTCAAATTGATTCACAGATGCAAACACTCGATTGTTTTACTTTCGCAAAATGAGCATCAACAACTCCACAATCGAGTTTTTAAATTCTTGCAAACAACAATTTCACAGTTCTTGACTTCGCGTTTTTCTTCACGAATCATCCCTCAATCATCAATCCAATTGCGAATCAAAACTCATATGTTGTTGCTTTATCAATTCATCGACTACTCATGCAAATGCGAACAATACTCAATTTCAAAATCGATTGAAACTTATAGCGAAGCTAAATCCAACTTCGCATTCAAAGCATACAAGTGTTATTGATTGCATTCATCATTTTATGACCCCCATTTGCGAAGTTGAGTATTTATTTCCAAAAATGCGAAACTCCAGGGACAATATTTGAAAATTTCTGTTTTCTTCCCCAATTCGCATTCTACTGTGAAATACTTCGCATCTTCATTCTTACACCCTTCGCATCCCTTCGCATTTTAACCTAATTAATCAAATGCAAACCACAAAATTTTCATTCCAGATGCGAACACAGTTTAGTTCTTGAACTCTAAACTTGCGAAATCAAAAATTCATATGTTGAACCCATATGCGAATATTAACCCAATTGACTTCAAATTGATTCACAGATGCAAACACTCGATTGTTTTACTTTCGCAAAATGAGCATCAACAACTCCACAATCGAGTTTTTAAATTCTTGCAAACAACAATTTCACAGTCCTTGACTTCGCGTTTTTCTTCACGAATCATCCCTCAATCATCAATCCAATTGCGAATCAAAACTCATATGTTCTTGCTTTATCGATTCATCGACTACACTCATACAAATGCGAACAATACTCAATTTCAAAATCGATTGAAACTTATAGCAAAGCTAAATCCAACTTCGCATTCAAAGCACACAAGTGTTATTGATTGCATTCATGAAATACTAACAAGATAATATATTATAATACAAATATACATATTTTAGGTGGTGAAATCGTAACAGCCTAACAATTTGGTATGCAACTTTATTAAATCAATAAAAAAAAGTTATGCAAATTGGACAAATAAATAAAAATATATCTTTTGTTGTTTTAATTAAGGAAATAAATATTTTATATGAATACTCACCTGGAAAAACGCATATTATAATTGTCTAATTTAATCGTAACAGCCTACCAATGTACTTTCTTCTTGACTGTTTGATTGTTTTTTTCTGTGTGCTGATTATAATTGTCTAATTTAATGTAAATTTTTTTTTTTTTTTTAACTTGCAAAGTACAATGGAACATATTACTCCTATAAAGGAAATTGACTCAATCAAGGACAATGCTATAATCTGTAATTTATCATCTTTTAGTTTAATTTTCTAAATATATGTGTGGTTGTCTGTGTGTATCTCTTTAAAAATTCTGCAATTTCATCATTTTATGACCCCCATTTGCGAAGTTGAGTATTTATTTCCAAAAATGCGAAACTCCAGGGACAATATTTGAAAATTTCTGTTTTCTTCCCCAATTCGCATTCTACTGTGAAATACTTCGCATCTTCATTCTTACACCCTTCGCATCCCTTCGCATTAATCACCTTCGCATTTTAACCTAATTAATCAAATGCAAACCACAAAATTTTCATTCCAGATGCGAACACAGTTTAGTTCTTGAACTCTAAACTTGCGAATTCAAAAATTCATATGTTGAACCCATATGCGAATATTAACCCAATTGACTTCAAATTGATTCACAGATGCAAACACTCGATTGTTTTACTTTCGCAAAATGAGCATCAACAACTCCACAATCGAGTTTTTAAATTCTTGCAAACAACAATTTCACAGTTCTTGACTTCGCGTTTTTCTTCACGAATCATCCCTCAATCATCAATCCAATTGCGAATCAAAACTCATATGTTGTTGCTTTATCAATTCATCGACTACTCATGCAAATGCGAACAATACTCAATTTCAAAATCGATTGAAACTTATAGCGAAGCTAAATCCAACTTCGCATTCAAAGCATACAAGTGTTATTGATTGCATTCATCATTTTATGACCCCCATTTGCGAAGTTGAGTATTTATTTCCAAAAATGCGAAACTCCAGGGACAATATTTGAAAATTTCTGTTTTCTTCCCCAATTCGCATTCTACTGTGAAATACTTCGCATCTTCATTCTTACACCCTTCGCATCCCTTCGCATTTTAACCTAATTAATCAAATGCAAACCACAAAATTTTCATTCCAGATGCGAACACAGTTTAGTTCTTGAACTCTAAAATTGCGAAATCAAAAATTCATATGTTGAACCCATATGCGAATATTAACCCAATTGACTTCAAATTGATTCACAGATGCAAACACTCGATTGTTTTACTTTCGCAAAATGAGCATCAACAACTCCACAATCGAGTTTTTAAATTCTTGCAAACAACAATTTCACAGTCCTTGACTTCGCGTTTTTCTTCACGAATCATCCCTCAATCATCAATCCAATTGCGAATCAAAACTCATATGTTCTTGCTTTATCGATTCATCGACTACACTCATACAAATGCGAACAATACTCAATTTCAAAATCGATTGAAACTTATAGCAAAGCTAAATCCAACTTCGCATTCAAAGCACACAAGTGTTATTGATTGCATTCATGAAATACTAACAAGATAATATATTATAATACAAATATACATATTTTAGGTGGTGAAATCGTAACAGCCTAACAATTTGGTATGCAACTTTATTAAATCAATAAAAAAAAGTTATGCAAATTGGACAAATAAATAAAAATATATCTTTTGTTGTTTTAATTAAGGAAATAAATATTTTATATGAATACTCACCTGGAAAAACGCATATTATAATTGTCTAATTTAATCGTAACAGCCTACCAATGTACTTTCTTCTTGACTGTTTGATTGTTTTTTTCTGTGTGCTGATTATAATTGTCTAATTTAATGTAAATTTTTTTTTTTTTTTTTAACTTGCAAGGTACAATGGAACATATTACTCCTATAAAGGAAATTGACTCAATCAAGGACAATGCTATAATCTGTAATTTATCATCTTTTAGTTTAATTTTCTAAATATATGTGTGGTTGTCTGTGTGTATCTCTTTAAAAATTCTGCAATTTCATCATTTTATGACCCCCATTTGCGAAGTTGAGTATTTATTTCCAAAAATGCGAAACTCCAGGGACAATATTTGAAAATTTCTGTTTTCTTCCCCAATTCGCATTCTACTGTGAAATACTTCGCATCTTCATTCTTACACCCTTCGCATCCCTTCGCATTAATCACCTTCGCATTTTAACCTAATTAATCAAATGCAAACCACAAAATTTTCATTCCAGATGCGAACACAGTTTAGTTCTTGAACTCTAAACTTGCGAATTCAAAAATTCATATGTTGAACCCATATGCGAATATTAACCCAATTGACTTCAAATTGATTCACAGATGCAAACACTCGATTGTTTTACTTTCGCAAAATGAGCATCAACAACTCCACAATCGAGTTTTTAAATTCTTGCAAACAACAATTTCACAGTTCTTGACTTCGCGTTTTTCTTCACGAATCATCCCTCAATCATCAATCCAATTGCGAATCAAAACTCATATGTTGTTGCTTTATCAATTCATCGACTACTGATGCAAATGCGAACAATACTCAATTTCAAAATCGATTGAAACTTATAGCGAAGCTAAATCCAACTTCGCATTCAAAGCATACAAGTGTTATTGATTGCATTCATCATTTTATGACCCCCATTTGCGAAGTTGAGTATTTATTTCCAAAAATGCGAAACTCCAGGGACAATATTTGAAAATTTCTGTTTTCTTCCCCAATTCGCATTCTACTGTGAAATACTTCGCATCTTCATTCTTACACCCTTCGCATCCCTTCGCATTTTAACCTAATTAATCAAATGCAAACCACAAAATTTTCATTCCAGATGCGAACACAGTTTAGTTCTTGAACTCTAAACTTGCGAAATCAAAAATTCATATGTTGAACCCATATGCGAATATTAACCCAATTGACTTCAAATTGATTCACAGATGCAAACACTCGATTGTTTTACTTTCGCAAAATGAGCATCAACAACTCCACAATCGAGTTTTTAAATTCTTGCAAACAACAATTTCACAGTCCTTGACTTCGCGTTTTTCTTCACGAATCATCCCTCAATCATCAATCCAATTGCGAATCAAAACTCATATGTTCTTGCTTTATCGATTCATCGACTACACTCATACAAATGCGAACAATACTCAATTTCAAAATCGATTGAAACTTATAGCAAAGCTAAATCCAACTTCGCATTCAAAGCACACAAGTGTTATTGATTGCATTCATGAAATACTAACAAGATAATATATTATAATACAAATATACATATTTTAGGTGGTGAAATCGTAACAGCCTAACAATTTGGTATGCAACTTTATTAAATCAATAAAAAAAAGTTATGCAAATTGGACAAATAAATAAAAATATATCTTTTGTTGTTTTAATTAAGGAAATAAATATTTTATATGAATACTCACCTGGAAAAACGCATATTATAATTGTCTAATTTAATCGTAACAGCCTACCAATGTACTTTCTTCTTGACTGTTTGATTGTTTTTTTCTGTGTGCTGATTATAATTGTCTAATTTAATGTAATTTTTTTTTTTTTTTTTAACTTGCAAGGTACAATGGAACATATTACTCCTATAAAGGAAATTGACTCAATCAAGGACAATGCTATAATCTGTAATTTATCATCTTTTAGTTTAATTTTCTAAATATATGTGTGGTTGTCTGTGTGTATCTCTTTAAAAATTCTGCAATTTCATCATTTTATGACCCCCATTTGCGAAGTTGAGTATTTATTTCCAAAAATGCGAAACTCCAGGGACAATATTTGAAAATTTCTGTTTTCTTCCCCAATTCGCATTCTACTGTGAAATACTTCGCATCTTCATTCTTACACCCTTCGCATCCCTTCGCATTAATCACCTTCGCATTTTAACCTAATTAATCAAATGCAAACCACAAAATTTTCATTCCAGATGCGAACACAGTTTAGTTCTTGAACTCTAAACTTGCGAAATCAAAAATTCATATGTTGAACCCATATGCGAATATTAACCCAATTGACTTCAAATTGATTCACAGATGCAAACACTCGATTGTTTTACTTTCGCAAAATGAGCATCAACAACTCCACAATCGAGTTTTTAAATTCTTGCAAACAACAATTTCACAGTCCTTGACTTCGCGTTTTTCTTCACGAATCATCCCTCAATCATCAATCCAATTGCGAATCAAAACTCATATGTTCTTGCTTTATCGATTCATCGACTACACTCATACAAATGCGAACAATACTCAATTTCAAAATCGATTGAAACTTATAGCAAAGCTAAATCCAACTTCGCATTCAAAGCACACAAGTGTTATTGATTGCATTCATGAAATACTAACAAGATAATATATTATAATACAAATATACATATTTTAGGTGGTGAAATCGTAACAGCCTAACAATTTGGTATGCAACTTTATTAAATCAATAAAAAAAAGTTATGCAAATTGGACAAATAAATAAAAATATATCTTTTGTTGTTTTAATTAAGGAAATAAATATTTTATATGAATACTCACCTGGAAAAACGCATATTATAATTGTCTAATTTAATCGTAACAGCCTACCAATGTACTTTCTTCTTGACTGTTTGATTGTTTTTTTCTGTGTGCTGATTATAATTGTCTAATTTAATGTAAATTTTTTTTTTTTTTTTTAACTTGCAAGGTACAATGGAACATATTACTCCTATAAAGGAAATTGACTCAATCAAGGACAATGCTATAATCTGTAATTTATCATCTTTTAGTTTAATTTTCTAAATATATGTGTGGTTGTCTGTGTGTATCTCTTTAAAAATTCTGCAATTTCATCATTTTATGACCCCCATTTGCGAAGTTGAGTATTTATTTCCAAAAATGCGAAACTCCAGGGACAATATTTGAAAATTTCTGTTTTCTTCCCCAATTCGCATTCTACTGTGAAATACTTCGCATCTTCATTCTTACACCCTTCGCATCCCTTCGCATTAATCACCTTCGCATTTTAACCTAATTAATCAAATGCAAACCACAAAATTTTCATTCCAGATGCGAACACAGTTTAGTTCTTGAACTCTAAACTTGCGAAATCAAAAATTCATATGTTGAACCCATATGCGAATATTAACCCAATTGACTTCAAATTGATTCACAGATGCAAACACTCGATTGTTTTACTTTCGCAAAATGAGCATCAACAACTCCACAATCGAGTTTTTAAATTCTTGCAAACAACAATTTCACAGTTCTTGACTTCGCGTTTTTCTTCACGAATCATCCCTTAATCATCAATCCAATTGCGAATCAAAACTCATATGTTGTTGCTTTATCGATTCATCGACTACTCATGCAAATGCGAACAATACTCAATTCCAAAATCGATTGAAACTTATAGCGAAGCTAAATCCAACTTCGCATTCAAAGCATACAAGTGTTATTGATTGCATTCATCATTTTATGACCCCCATTTGCGAAGTTGAGTATTTATTTCCAAAAATGCGAAACTCCAGGGACAATATTTGAAAATTTCTGTTTTCTTCCCCAATTCGCATTCTACTGTGAAATACTTCGCATCTTCATTCTTACACCCTTCGCATCCCTTCGCATTTTAACCTAATTAATCAAATGCAAACCACAAAATTTTCATTCCAGATGCGAACACAGTTTAGTTCTTGAACTCTAAACTTGCGAAATCAAAAATTCATATGTTGAACCCATATGCGAATATTAACCCAATTGACTTCAAATTGATTCACAGATGCAAACACTCGATTGTTTTACTTTCGCAAAATGAGCATCAACAACTCCACAATCGAGTTTTTAAATTCTTGCAAACAACAATTTCACAGTCCTTGACTTCGCGTTTTTCTTCACGAATCATCCCTCAATCATCAATCCAATTGCGAATCAAAACTCATATGTTCTTGCTTTATCGATTCATCGACTACACTCATACAAATGCGAACAATACTCAATTTCAAAATCGATTGAAACTTATAGCAAAGCTAAATCCAACTTCGCATTCAAAGCACACAAGTGTTATTGATTGCATTCATGAAATACTAACAAGATAATATATTATAATACAAATATACATATTTTAGGTGGTGAAATCGTAACAGCCTAACAATTTGGTATGCAACTTTATTAAATCAATAAAAAAAAGTTATGCAAATTGGACAAATAAATAAAAATATATCTTTTGTTGTTTTAATTAAGGAAATAAATATTTTATATGAATACTCACCTGGAAAAACGCATATTATAATTGTCTAATTTAATCGTAACAGCCTACCAATGTACTTTCTTCTTGACTGTTTGATTGTTTTTTTCTGTGTGCTGATTATAATTGTCTAATTTAATGTAAATTTTTTTTTTTTTTTAACTTGCAAGGTACAATGGAACATATTACTCCTATAAAGGAAATTGACTCAATCAAGGACAATGCTATAATCTGTAATTTATCATCTTTTAGTTTAATTTTCTAAATATATGTGTGGTTGTCTGTGTGTATCTCTTTAAAAATTCTGCAATTTCATCATTTTATGACCCCCATTTGCGAAGTTGAGTATTTATTTCCAAAAATGCGAAACTCCAGGGACAATATTTGAAAATTTCTGTTTTCTTCCCCAATTCGCATTCTACTGTGAAATACTTCGCATCTTCATTCTTACACCCTTCGCATCCCTTCGCATTAATCACCTTCGCATTTTAACCTAATTAATCAAATGCAAACCACAAAATTTTCATTCCAGATGCGAACACAGTTTAGTTCTTGAACTCTAAACTTGCGAAATCAAAAATTCATATGTTGAACCCATATGCGAATATTAACCCAATTGACTTCAAATTGATTCACAGATGCAAACACTCGATTGTTTTACTTTCGCAAAATGAGCATCAACAACTCCACAATCGAGTTTTTAAATTCTTGCAAACAACAATTTCACAGTTCTTGACTTCGCGTTTTTCTTCACGAATCATCCCTCAATCATCAATCCAATTGCGAATCAAAACTCATATGTTGTTGCTTTATCGATTCATCGACTACTCATGCAAATGCGAACAATACTCAATTTCAAAATCGATTGAAACTTATAGCGAAGCTAAATCCAACTTCGCATTCAAAGCATACAAGTGTTATTGATTGCATTCATCATTTTATGACCCCCATTTGCGAAGTTGAGTATTTATTTCCAAAAATGCGAAACTCCAGGGACAATATTTGAAAATTTCTGTTTTCTTCCCCAATTCGCATTCTACTGTGAAATACTTCGCATCTTCATTCTTACACCCTTCGCATCCCTTCGCATTAATCACCTTCGCATTTTAACCTAATTAATCAAATGCAAACCACAAAATTTTCATTCCAGATGCGAACACAGTTTAGTTCTTGAACTCTAAACTTGCGAAATCAAAAATTCATATGTTGAACCCATATGCGAATATTAACCCAATTGACTTCAAATTGATTCACAGATGCAAACACTCGATTGTTTTACTTTCGCAAAATGAGCATCAACAACTCCACAATCGAGTTTTTAAATTCTTGCAAACAACAATTTCACAGTCCTTGACTTCGCGTTTTTCTTCACGAATCATCCCTCAATCATCAATCCAATTGCGAATCAAAACTCATATGTTGTTGCTTTATCGATTCATCGACTACACTCATACAAATGCGAACAATACTCAATTTCAAAATCGATTGAAACTTATAGCAAAGCTAAATCCAACTTCGCATTCAAAGCACACAAGTGTTATTGATTGCATTCATCATTTTATGACCCCCATTTGCGAAGTTGAGTATTTATTTCCAAAAATGCGAAACTCCAGGGACAATATTTGAAAATTTCTGTTTTCTTCCCCAATTCGCATTCTACTGTGAAATACTTCGCATCTTCATTCTTACACCCTTCGCATCCCTTCGCATTAATCACCTTCGCATTTTAACCTAATTAATCAAATGCAAACCACAAAATTTTCATTCCAGATGCGAACACAGTTTAGTTCTTGAACTCTAAACTTGCGAAATCAAAAATTCATATGTTGAACCCATATGCGAATATTAACCCAATTGACTTCAAATTGATTCACAGATGCAAACACTCGATTGTTTTACTTTCGCAAAATGAGCATCAACAACTCCACAATCGAGTTTTTAAATTCTTGCAAACAACAATTTCACAGTCCTTGACTTCGCGTTTTTCTTCACGAATCATCCCTCAATCATCAATCCAATTGCGAATCAAAACTCATATGTTCTTGCTTTATCGATTCATCGACTACACTCATACAAATGCGAACAATACTCAATTTCAAAATCGATTGAAACTTATAGCAAAGCTAAATCCAACTTCGCATTCAAAGCACACAAGTGTTATTGATTGCATTCATGAAATACTAACAAGATAATATATTATAATACAAATATACATATTTTAGGTGGTGAAATCGTAACAGCCTAACAATTTGGTATGCAACTTTATTAAATCAATAAAAAAAAGTTATGCAAATTGGACAAATAAATAAAAATATATCTTTTGTTGTTTTAATTAAGGAAATAAATATTTTATATGAATACTCACCTGGAAAAACGCATATTATAATTGTCTAATTTAATCGTAACAGCCTACCAATGTACTTTCTTCTTGACTGTTTGATTGTTTTTTTCTGTGTGCTGATTATAATTGTCTAATTTAATGTAAATTTTTTTTTTTTTTTTTAACTTGCAAGGTACAATGGAACATATTACTCCTATAAAGGAAATTGACTCAATCAAGGACAATGCTATAATCTGTAATTTATCATCTTTTAGTTTAATTTTCTAAATATATGTGTGGTTGTCTGTGTGTATCTCTTTAAAAATTCTGCAATTTCATCATTTTATGACCCCCATTTGCGAAGTTGAGTATTTATTTCCAAAAATGCGAAACTCCAGGGACAATATTTGAAAATTTCTGTTTTCTTCCCCAATTCGCATTCTACTGTGAAATACTTCGCATCTTCATTCTTACACCCTTCGCATCCCTTCGCATTAATCACCTTCGCATTTTAACCTAATTAATCAAATGCAAACCACAAAATTTTCATTCCAGATGCGAACACAGTTTAGTTCTTGAACTCTAAACTTGCGAAATCAAAAATTCATATGTTGAACCCATATGCGAATATTAACCCAATTGACTTCAAATTGATTCACAGATGCAAACACTCGATTGTTTTACTTTCGCAAAATGAGCATCAACAACTCCACAATCGAGTTTTTAAATTCTTGCAAACAACAATTTCACAATTCTTGACTTCGCGTTTTTCTTCACGAATCATCCCTCAATCATCAATCCAATTGCGAATCAAAACTCATATGTTGTTGCTTTATCGATTCATCGACTACTCATGCAAATGCGAACAATACTCAATTTCAAAATCGATTGAAACTTATAGCGAAGCTAAATCCAACTTCGCATTCAAAGCATACAAGTGTTATTGATTGCATTCATCATTTTATGACCCCCATTTGCGAAGTTGAGTATTTATTTCCAAAAATGCGAAACTCCAGGGACAATATTTGAAAATTTCTGTTTTCTTCCCCAATTCGCATTCTACTGTGAAATACTTCGCATCTTCATTCTTACACCCTTCGCATCCCTTCGCATTAGTCACCTTCGCATTTTAACCTAATTAATCAAATGCAAACCACAAAATTTTCATTCCAGATGCGAACACAGTTTAGTTCTTGAACTCTAAACTTGCGAAATCAAAAATTCATATGTTGAACCCATATGCGAATATTAACCCAATTGACTTCAAATTGATTCACAGATGCAAACACTCGATTGTTTTACTTTCGCAAAATGAGCATCAACAACTCCACAATCGAGTTTTTAAATTCTTGCAAACAACAATTTCACAGTCCTTGACTTCGCGTTTTTCTTCACGAATCATCCCTCAATCATCAATCCAATTGCGAATCAAAACTCATATGTTCTTGCTTTATCGATTCATCGACTACACTCATACAAATGCGAACAATACTCAATTTCAAAATCGATTGAAACTTATAGCAAAGCTAAATCCAACTTCGCATTCAAAGCACACAAGTGTTATTGATTGCATTCATGAAATACTAACAAGATAATATATTATAATACAAATATACATATTTTAGGTGGTGAAATCGTAACAGCCTAACAATTTGGTATGCAACTTTATTAAATCAATAAAAAAAAGTTATGCAAATTGGACAAATAAATAAAAATATATCTTTTGTTGTTTTAATTAAGGAAATAAATATTTTATATGAATACTCACCTGGAAAAACGCATATTATAATTGTCTAATTTAATCGTAACAGCCTACCAATGTACTTTCTTCTTGACTGTTTGATTGTTTTTTTCTGTGTGCTGATTATAATTGTCTAATTTAATGTAAATTTTTTTTTTTTTTTAACTTGCAAGGTACAATGGAACATATTACTCCTATAAAGGAAATTGACTCAATCAAGGACAATGCTATAATCTGTAATTTATCATCTTTTAGTTTAATTTTCTAAATATATGTGTGGTTGTCTGTGTGTATCTCTTTAAAAATTCTGCAATTTCATCATTTTATGACCCCCATTTGCGAAGTTGAGTATTTATTTCCAAAAATGCGAAACTCCAGGGACAATATTTGAAAATTTCTGTTTTCTTCCCCAATTCGCATTCTACTGTGAAATACTTCGCATCTTCATTCTTACACCCTTCGCATCCCTTCGCATTAATCACCTTCGCATTTTAACCTAATTAATCAAATGCAAACCACAAAATTTTCATTCCAGATGCGAACACAGTTTAGTTCTTGAACTCTAAACTTGCGAAATCAAAAATTCATATGTTGAACCCATATGCGAATATTAACCCAATTGACTTCAAATTGATTCACAGATGCAAACACTCGATTGTTTTACTTTCGCAAAATGAGCATCAACAACTCCACAATCGAGTTTTTAAATTCTTGCAAACAACAATTTCACAGTTCTTGACTTCGCGTTTTTCTTCACGAATCATCCCTCAATCATCAATCCAATTGCGAATCAAAACTCATATGTTGTTGCTTTATCGATTCATCGACTACTCATGCAAATGCGAACAATACTCAATTTCAAAATCGATTGAAACTTATAGCGAAGCTAAATCCAACTTCGCATTCAAAGCATACAAGTGTTATTGATTGCATTCATCATTTTATGACCCCCATTTGCGAAGTTGAGTATTTATTTCCAAAAATGCGAAACTCCAGGGACAATATTTGAAAATTTCTGTTTTCTTCCCCAATTCGCATTCTACTGTGAAATACTTCGCATCTTCATTCTTACACCCTTCGCATCCCTTCGCATTAGTCACCTTCGCATTTTAACCTAATTAATCAAATGCAAACCACAAAATTTTCATTCCAGATGCGAACACAGTTTAGTTCTTGAACTCTAAACTTGCGAAATCAAAAATTCATATGTTGAACCCATATGCGAATATTAACCCAATTGACTTCAAATTGATTCACAGATGCAAACACTCGATTGTTTTACTTTCGCAAAATGAGCATCAACAACTCCACAATCGAGTTTTTAAATTCTTGCAAACAACAATTTCACAGTCCTTGACTTCGCGTTTTTCTTCACGAATCATCCCTCAATCATCAATCCAATTGCGAATCAAAACTCATATGTTCTTGCTTTATCGATTCATCGACTACACTCATACAAATGCGAACAATACTCAATTTCAAAATCGATTGAAACTTATAGCAAAGCTAAATCCAACTTCGCATTCAAAGCACACAAGTGTTATTGATTGCATTCATGAAATACTAACAAGATAATATATTATAATACAAATATACATATTTTAGGTGGTGAAATCGTAACAGCCTAACAATTTGGTATGCAACTTTATTAAATCAATAAAAAAAAGTTATGCAAATTGGACAAATAAATAAAAATATATCTTTTGTTGTTTTAATTAAGGAAATAAATATTTTATATGAATACTCACCTGGAAAAACGCATATTATAATTGTCTAATTTAATCGTAACAGCCTACCAATGTACTTTCTTCTTGACTGTTTGATTGTTTTTTTCTGTGTGCTGATTATAATTGTCTAATTTAATGTAAATTTTTTTTTTTTTTTTTTAACTTGCAAGGTACAATGGAACATATTACTCCTATAAAGGAAATTGACTCAATCAAGGACAATGCTATAATCTGTAATTTATCATCTTTTAGTTTAATTTTCTAAATATATGTGTGGTTGTCTGTGTGTATCTCTTTAAAAATTCTGCAATTTCATCATTTTATGACCCCCATTTGCGAAGTTGAGTATTTATTTCCAAAAATGCGAAACTCCAGGGACAATATTTGAAAATTTCTGTTTTCTTCCCCAATTCGCATTCTACTGTGAAATACTTCGCATCTTCATTCTTACACCCTTCGCATCCCTTCGCATTAATCACCTTCGCATTTTAACCTAATTAATCAAATGCAAACCACAAAATTTTCATTCCAGATGCGAACACAGTTTAGTTCTTGAACTCTAAACTTGCGAAATCAAAAATTCATATGTTGAACCCATATGCGAATATTAACCCAATTGACTTCAAATTGATTCACAGATGCAAACACTCGATTGTTTTACTTTCGCAAAATGAGCATCAACAACTCCACAATCGAGTTTTTAAATTCTTGCAAACAACAATTTCACAGTTCTTGACTTCGCGTTTTTCTTCACGAATCATCCCTCAATCATCAATCCAATTGCGAATAGAAACTCATATGTTGTTGCTTTATCGATTCATCGACTACTCATGCAAATGCGAACAATACTCAATTTCAAAATCGATTGAAACTTATAGCGAAGCTAAATCCAACTTCGCATTCAAAGCATACAAGTGTTATTGATTGCATTCATCATTTTATGACCCCCATTTGCGAAGTTGAGTATTTATTTCCAAAAATGCGAAACTCCAGGGACAATATTTGAAAATTTCTGTTTTCTTCCCCAATTCGCATTCTACTGTGAAATACTTCGCATCTTCATTCTTACACCCTTCGCATCCCTTCGCATTTTAACCTAATTAATCAAATGCAAACCACAAAATTTTCATTACAGATGCGAACACAGTTTAGTTCTTGAACTCTAAACTTGCGAAATCAAAAATTCATATGTTGAACCCATATGCGAATATTAACCCAATTGACTTCAAATTGATTCACAGATGCAAACACTCGATTGTTTTACTTTCGCAAAATGAGCATCAACAACTCCACAATCGAGTTTTTAAATTCTTGCAAACAACAATTTCACAGTCCTTGACTTCGCGTTTTTCTTCACGAATCATCCCTCAATCATCAATCCAATTGCGAATCAAAACTCATATGTTCTTGCTTTATCGATTCATCGACTACACTCATACAAATGCGAACAATACTCAATTTCAAAATCGATTGAAACTTATAGCAAAGCTAAATCCAACTTCGCATTCAAAGCACACAAGTGTTATTGATTGCATTCATGAAATACTAACAAGATAATATATTATAATACAAATATACATATTTTAGGTGGTGAAATCGTAACAGCCTAACAATTTGGTATGCAACTTTATTAAATCAATAAAAAAAAGTTATGCAAATTGGACAAATAAATAAAAATATATCTTTTGTTGTTTTAATTAAGGAAATAAATATTTTATATGAATACTCACCTGGAAAAACGCATATTATAATTGTCTAATTTAATCGTAACAGCCTACCAATGTACTTTCTTCTTGACTGTTTGATTGTTTTTTTCTGTGTGCTGATTATAATTGTCTAATTTAATGTAAATTTTTTTTTTTTTTTAACTTGCAAGGTACAATGGAACATATTACTCCTATAAAGGAAATTGACTCAATCAAGGACAATGCTATAATCTGTAATTTATCATCTTTTAGTTTAATTTTCTAAATATATGTGTGGTTGTCTGTGTGTATCTCTTTAAAAATTCTGCAATTTCATCATTTTATGACCCCCATTTGCGAAGTTGAGTATTTATTTCCAAAAATGCGAAACTCCAGGGACAATATTTGAAAATTTCTGTTTTCTTCCCCAATTCGCATTCTACTGTGAAATACTTCGCATCTTCATTCTTACACCCTTCGCATCCCTTCGCATTAATCACCTTCGCATTTTAACCTAATTAATCAAATGCAAACCACAAAATTTTCATTCCAGATGCGAACACAGTTTAGTTCTTGAACTCTAAACTTGCGAAATCAAAAATTCATATGTTGAACCCATATGCGAATATTAACCCAATTGACTTCAAATTGATTCACAGATGCAAACACTCGATTGTTTTACTTTCGCAAAATGAGCATCAACAACTCCACAATCGAGTTTTTAAATTCTTGCAAACAACAATTTCACAGTTCTTGACTTCGCGTTTTTCTTCACGAATCATCCCTCAATCATCAATCCAATTGCGAATCAAAACTCATATGTTGTTGCTTTATCGATTCATCGACTACTCATGCAAATGCGAACAATACTCAATTTCAAAATCGATTGAAACTTATAGCGAAGCTAAATCCAACTTCGCATTCAAAGCATACAAGTGTTATTGATTGCATTCATCATTTTATGACCCCCATTTGCGAAGTTGAGTATTTATTTCCAAAAATGCGAAACTCCAGGGACAATATTTGAAAATTTCTGTTTTCTTCCCCAATTCGCATTCTACTGTGAAATACTTCGCATCTTCATTCTTACACCCTTCGCATCCCTTCGCATTAATCACCTTCGCATTTTAACCTAATTAATCAAATGCAAACCACAAAATTTTCATTCCAGATGCGAACACAGTTTAGTTCTTGAACTCTAAACTTGCGAAATCAAAAATTCATATGTTGAACCCATATGCGAATATTAACCCAATTGACTTCAAATTGATTCACAGATGCAAACACTCGATTGTTTTACTTTCGCAAAATGAGCATCAACAACTCCACAATCGAGTTTTTAAATTCTTGCAAACAACAATTTCACAGTCCTTGACTTCGCGTTTTTCTTCACGAATCATCCCTCAATCATCAATCCAATTGCGAATCAAAACTCATATGTTGTTGCTTTATCGATTCATCGACTACACTCATACAAATGCGAACAATACTCAATTTCAAAATCGATTGAAACTTATAGCAAAGCTAAATCCAACTTCGCATTCAAAGCACACAAGTGTTATTGATTGCATTCATCATTTTATGACCCCCATTTGCGAAGTTGAGTATTTATTTCCAAAAATGCGAAACTCCAGGGACAATATTTGAAAATTTCTGTTTTCTTCCCCAATTCGCATTCTACTGTGAAATACTTCGCATCTTCATTCTTACACCCTTCGCATCCCTTCGCATTAATCACCTTCGCATTTTAACCTAATTAATCAAATGCAAACCACAAAATTTTCATTCCAGATGCGAACACAGTTTAGTTCTTGAACTCTAAACTTGCGAAATCAAAAATTCATATGTTGAACCCATATGCGAATATTAACCCAATTGACTTCAAATTGATTCACAGATGCAAACACTCGATTGTTTTACTTTCGCAAAATGAGCATCAACAACTCCACAATCGAGTTTTTAAATTCTTGCAAACAACAATTTCACAGTCCTTGACTTCGCGTTTTTCTTCACGAATCATCCCTCAATCATCAATCCAATTGCGAATCAAAACTCATATGTTCTTGCTTTATCGATTCATCGACTACACTCATACAAATGCGAACAATACTCAATTTCAAAATCGATTGAAACTTATAGCAAAGCTAAATCCAACTTCGCATTCAAAGCACACAAGTGTTATTGATTGCATTCATGAAATACTAACAAGATAATATATTATAATACAAATATACATATTTTAGGTGGTGAAATCGTAACAGCCTAACAATTTGGTATGCAACTTTATTAAATCAATAAAAAAAAGTTATGCAAATTGGACAAATAAATAAAAATATATCTTTTGTTGTTTTAATTAAGGAAATAAATATTTTATATGAATACTCACCTGGAAAAACGCATATTATAATTGTCTAATTTAATCGTAACAGCCTACCAATGTACTTTCTTCTTGACTGTTTGATTGTTTTTTTCTGTGTGCTGATTATAATTGTCTAATTTAATGTAAATTTTTTTTTTTTTTTTAACTTGCAAGGTACAATGGAACATATTACTCCTATAAAGGAAATTGACTCAATCAAGGACAATGCTATAATCTGTAATTTATCATCTTTTAGTTTAATTTTCTAAATATATGTGTGGTTGTCTGTGTGTATCTCTTTAAAAATTCTGCAATTTCATCATTTTATGACCCCCATTTGCGAAGTTGAGTATTTATTTCCAAAAATGCGAAACTCCAGGGACAATATTTGAAAATTTCTGTTTTCTTCCCCAATTCGCATTCTACTGTGAAATACTTCGCATCTTCATTCTTACACCCTTCGCATCCCTTCGCATTAATCACCTTCGCATTTTAACCTAATTAATCAAATGCAAACCACAAAATTTTCATTCCAGATGCGAACACAGTTTAGTTCTTGAACTCTAAACTTGCGAAATCAAAAATTCATATGTTGAACCCATATGCAAATATTAACCCAATTGACTTCAAATTGATTCACAGATGCAAACACTCGATTGTTTTACTTTCGCAAAATGAGCATCAACAACTCCACAATCGAGTTTTTAAATTCTTGCAAACAACAATTTCACAGTTCTTGACTTCGCGTTTTTCTTCACGAATCATCCCTCAATCATCAATCCAATTGCGAATCAAAACTCATATGTTGTTGCTTTATCAATTCATCGACTACTCATGCAAATGCGAACAATACTCAATTTCAAAATCGATTGAAACTTATAGCGAAGCTAAATCCAACTTCGCATTCAAAGCATACAAGTGTTATTGATTGCATTCATCATTTTATGACCCCCATTTGCGAAGTTGAGTATTTATTTCCAAAAATGCGAAACTCCAGGGACAATATTTGAAAATTTCTGTTTTCTTCCCCAATTCGCATTCTACTGTGAAATACTTCGCATCTTCATTCTTACACCCTTCGCATCCCTTCGCATTTTAACCTAATTAATCAAATGCAAACCACAAAATTTTCATTCCAGATGCGAACACAGTTTAGTTCTTGAACTCTAAACTTGCGAAATCAAAAATTCATATGTTGAACCCATATGCGAATATTAACCCAATTGACTTCAAATTGATTCACAGATGCAAACACTCGATTGTTTTACTTTCGCAAAATGAGCATCAACAACTCCACAATCGAGTTTTTAAATTCTTGCAAACAACAATTTCACAGTCCTTGACTTCGCGTTTTTCTTCACGAATCATCCCTCAATCATCAATCCAATTGCGAATCAAAACTCATATGTTCTTGCTTTATCGATTCATCGACTACACTCATACAAATGCGAACAATACTCAATTTCAAAATTGATTGAAACTTATAGCAAAGCTAAATCCAACTTCGCATTCAAAGCACACAAGTGTTATTGATTGCATTCATGAAATACTAACAAGATAATATATTATAATACAAATATACATATTTTAGGTGGTGAAATCGTAACAGCCTAACAATTTGGTATGCAACTTTATTAAATCAATAAAAAAAAGTTATGCAAATTGGACAAATAAATAAAAATATATCTTTTGTTGTTTTAATTAAGGAAATAAATATTTTATATGAATACTCACCTGGAAAAACGCATATTATAATTGTCTAATTTAATCGTAACAGCCTACCAATGTACTTTCTTCTTGACTGTTTGATTGTTTTTTTCTGTGTGCTGATTATAATTGTCTAATTTAATGTAATTTTTTTTTTTTTTTTTAACTTGCAAGGTACAATGGAACATATTACTCCTATAAAGGAAATTGACTCAATCAAGGACAATGCTATAATCTGTAATTTATCATCTTTTAGTTTAATTTTCTAAATATATGTGTGGTTGTCTGTGTGTATCTCTTTAAAAATTCTGCAATTTCATCATTTTATGACCCCCATTTGCGAAGTTGAGTATTTATTTCCAAAAATGCGAAACTCCAGGGACAATATTTGAAAATTTCTGTTTTCTTCCCCAATTCGCATTCTACTGTGAAATACTTCGCATCTTCATTCTTACACCCTTCGCATCCCTTCGCATTAATCACCTTCGCATTTTAACCTAATTAATCAAATGCAAACCACAAAATTTTCATTCCAGATGCGAACACAGTTTAGTTCTTGAACTCTAAACTTGCGAAATCAAAAATTCATATGTTGAACCCATATGCGAATATTAACCCAATTGACTTCAAATTGATTCACAGATGCAAACACTCGATTGTTTTACTTTCGCAAAATGAGCATCAACAACTCCACAATCGAGTTTTTAAATTCTTGCAAACAACAATTTCACAGTCCTTGACTTCGCGTTTTTCTTCACGAATCATCCCTCAATCATCAATCCAATTGCGAATCAAAACTCATATGTTCTTGCTTTATCGATTCATCGACTACACTCATACAAATGCGAACAATACTCAATTTCAAAATCGATTGAAACTTATAGCAAAGCTAAATCCAACTTCGCATTCAAAGCACACAAGTGTTATTGATTGCATTCATGAAATACTAACAAGATAATATATTATAATACAAATATACATATTTTAGGTGGTGAAATCGTAACAGCCTAACAATTTGGTATGCAACTTTATTAAATCAATAAAAAAAAGTTATGCAAATTGGACAAATAAATAAAAATATATCTTTTGTTGTTTTAATTAAGGAAATAAATATTTTATATGAATACTCACCTGGAAAAACGCATATTATAATTGTCTAATTTAATCGTAACAGCCTACCAATGTACTTTCTTCTTGACTGTTTGATTGTTTTTTTCTGTGTGCTGATTATAATTGTCTAATTTAATGTAAATTTTTTTTTTTTTTTTTAACTTGCAAGGTACAATGGAACATATTACTCCTATAAAGGAAATTGACTCAATCAAGGACAATGCTATAATCTGTAATTTATCATCTTTTAGTTTAATTTTCTAAATATATGTGTGGTTGTCTGTGTGTATCTCTTTAAAAATTCTGCAATTTCATCATTTTATGACCCCCATTTGCGAAGTTGAGTATTTATTTCCAAAAATGCGAAACTCCAGGGACAATATTTGAAAATTTCTGTTTTCTTCCCCAATTCGCATTCTACTGTGAAATACTTCGCATCTTCATTCTTACACCCTTCGCATCCCTTCGCATTAATCACCTTCGCATTTTAACCTAATTAATCAAATGCAAACCACAAAATTTTCATTCCAGATGCGAACACAGTTTAGTTCTTGAACTCTAAACTTGCGAAATCAAAAATTCATATGTTGAACCCATATGCGAATATTAACCCAATTGACTTCAAATTGATTCACAGATGCAAACACTCGATTGTTTTACTTTCGCAAAATGAGCATCAACAACTCCACAATCGAGTTTTTAAATTCTTGCAAACAACAATTTCACAGTTCTTGACTTCGCGTTTTTCTTCACGAATCATCCCTCAATCATCAATCCAATTGCGAATCAAAACTCATATGTTGTTGCTTTATCGATTCATCGACTACTCATGCAAATGCGAACAATACTCAATTTCAAAATCGATTGAAACTTATAGCGAAGCTAAATCCAACTTCGCATTCAAAGCATACAAGTGTTATTGATTGCATTCATCATTTTATGACCCCCATTTGCGAAGTTGAGTATTTATTTCCAAAAATGCGAAACTCCAGGGACAATATTTGAAAATTTCTGTTTTCTTCCCCAATTCGCATTCTACTGTGAAATACTTCGCATCTTCATTCTTACACCCTTCGCATCCCTTCGCATTTTAACCTAATTAATCAAATGCAAACCACAAAATTTTCATTCCAGATGCGAACACAGTTTAGTTCTTGAACTCTAAACTTGCGAAATCAAAAATTCATATGTTGAACCCATATGCGAATATTAACCCAATTGACTTCAAATTGATTCACAGATGCAAACACTCGATTGTTTTACTTTCGCAAAATGAGCATCAACAACTCCACAATCGAGTTTTTAAATTCTTGCAAACAACAATTTCACAGTCCTTGACTTCGCGTTTTTCTTCACGAATCATCCCTCAATCATCAATCCAATTGCGAATCAAAACTCATATGTTCTTGCTTTATCGATTCATCGACTACACTCATACAAATGCGAACAATACTCAATTTCAAAATCGATTGAAACTTATAGCAAAGCTAAATCCAACTTCGCATTCAAAGCACACAAGTGTTATTGATTGCATTCATGAAATACTAACAAGATAATATATTATAATACAAATATACATATTTTAGGTGGTGAAATCGTAACAGCCTAACAATTTGGTATGCAACTTTATTAAATCAATAAAAAAAAGTTATGCAAATTGGACAAATAAATAAAAATATATCTTTTGTTGTTTTAATTAAGGAAATAAATATTTTATATGAATACTCACCTGGAAAAACGCATATTATAATTGTCTAATTTAATCGTAACAGCCTACCAATGTACTTTCTTCTTGACTGTTTGATTGTTTTTTTCTGTGTGCTGATTATAATTGTCTAATTTAATGTAAATTTTTTTTTTTTTTTTTAACTTGCAAGGTACAATGGAACATATTACTCCTATAAAGGAAATTGACTCAATCAAGGACAATGCTATAATCTGTAATTTATCATCTTTTAGTTTAATTTTCTAAATATATGTGTGGTTGTCTGTGTGTATCTCTTTAAAAATTCTGCAATTTCATCATTTTATGACCCCCATTTGCGAAGTTGAGTATTTATTTCCAAAAATGCGAAACTCCAGGGACAATATTTGAAAATTTCTGTTTTCTTCCCCAATTCGCATTCTACTGTGAAATACTTCGCATCTTCATTCTTACACCCTTCGCATCCCTTCGCATTAATCACCTTCGCATTTTAACCTAATTAATCAAATGCAAACCACAAAATTTTCATTCCAGATGCGAACACAGTTTAGTTCTTGAACTCTAAACTTGCGAAATCAAAAATTCATATGTTGAACCCATATGCGAATATTAACCCAATTGACTTCAAATTGATTCACAGATGCAAACACTCGATTGTTTTACTTTCGCAAAATGAGCATCAACAACTCCACAATCGAGTTTTTAAATTCTTGCAAACAACAATTTCACAGTTCTTGACTTCGCGTTTTTCTTCACGAATCATCCCTCAATCATCAATCCAATTGCGAATCAAAACTCATATGTTGTTGCTTTATCGATTCATCGACTACTCATGCAAATGCGAACAATACTCAATTTCAAAATCGATTGAAACTTATAGCGAAGCTAAATCCAACTTCGCATTCAAAGCATACAAGTGTTATTGATTGCATTCATCATTTTATGACCCCCATTTGCGAAGTTGAGTATTTATTTCCAAAAATGCGAAACTCCAGGGACAATATTTGAAAATTTCTGTTTTCTTCCCCAATTCGCATTCTACTGTGAAATACTTCGCATCTTCATTCTTACACCCTTCGCATCCCTTCGCATTAATCACCTTCGCATTTTAACCTAATTAATCAAATGCAAACCACAAAATTTTCATTCCAGATGCGAACACAGTTTAGTTCTTGAACTCTAAACTTGCGAAATCAAAAATTCATATGTTGAACCCATATGCGAATATTAACCCAATTGACTTCAAATTGATTCACAGATGCAAACACTCGATTGTTTTACTTTCGCAAAATGAGCATCAACAACTCCACAATCGAGTTTTTAAATTCTTGCAAACAACAATTTCACAGTCCTTGACTTCGCGTTTTTCTTCACGAATCATCCCTCAATCATCAATCCAATTGCGAATCAAAACTCATATGTTGTTGCTTTATCGATTCATCGACTACACTCATACAAATGCGAACAATACTCAATTTCAAAATCGATTGAAACTTATAGCAAAGCTAAATCCAACTTCGCATTCAAAGCACACAAGTGTTATTGATTGCATTCATCATTTTATGACCCCCATTTGCGAAGTTGAGTATTTATTTCCAAAAATGCGAAACTCCAGGGACAATATTTGAAAATTTCTGTTTTCTTCCCCAATTCGCATTCTACTGTGAAATACTTCGCATCTTCATTCTTACACCCTTCGCATCCCTTCGCATTAATCACCTTCGCATTTTAACCTAATTAATCAAATGCAAACCACAAAATTTTCATTCCAGATGCGAACACAGTTTAGTTCTTGAACTCTAAACTTGCGAAATCAAAAATTCATATGTTGAACCCATATGCGAATATTAACCCAATTGACTTCAAATTGATTCACAGATGCAAACACTCGATTGTTTTACTTTCGCAAAATGAGCATCAACAACTCCACAATCGAGTTTTTAAATTCTTGCAAACAACAATTTCACAGTCCTTGACTTCGCGTTTTTCTTCACGAATCATCCCTCAATCATCAATCCAATTGCGAATCAAAACTCATATGTTCTTGCTTTATCGATTCATCGACTACACTCATACAAATGCGAACAATACTCAATTTCAAAATCGATTGAAACTTATAGCAAAGCTAAATCCAACTTCGCATTCAAAGCACACAAGTGTTATTGATTGCATTCATGAAATACTAACAAGATAATATATTATAATACAAATATACATATTTTAGGTGGTGAAATCGTAACAGCCTAACAATTTGGTATGCAACTTTATTAAATCAATAAAAAAAAGTTATGCAAATTGGACAAATAAATAAAAATATATCTTTTGTTGTTTTAATTAAGGAAATAAATATTTTATATGAATACTCACCTGGAAAAACGCATATTATAATTGTCTAATTTAATCGTAACAGCCTACCAATGTACTTTCTTCTTGACTGTTTGATTGTTTTTTTCTGTGTGCTGATTATAATTGTCTAATTTAATGTAAATTTTTTTTTTTTTTTTAACTTGCAAGGTACAATGGAACATATTACTCCTATAAAGGAAATTGACTCAATCAAGGACAATGCTATAATCTGTAATTTATCATCTTTTAGTTTAATTTTCTAAATATATGTGTGGTTGTCTGTGTGTATCTCTTTAAAAATTCTGCAATTTCATCATTTTATGACCCCCATTTGCGAAGTTGAGTATTTATTTCCAAAAATGCGAAACTCCAGGGACAATATTTGAAAATTTCTGTTTTCTTCCCCAATTCGCATTCTACTGTGAAATACTTCGCATCTTCATTCTTACACCCTTCGCATCCCTTCGCATTAATCACCTTCGCATTTTAACCTAATTAATCAAATGCAAACCACCAAATTTTCATTCCAGATGCGAACACAGTTTAGTTCTTGAACTCTAAACTTGCGAAATCAAAAATTCATATGTTGAACCCATATGCGAATATTAACCCAATTGACTTCAAATTGATTCACAGATGCAAACACTCGATTGTTTTACTTTCGCAAAATGAGCATCAACAACTCCACAATCGAGTTTTTAAATTCTTGCAAACAACAATTTCACAGTTCTTGACTTCGCGTTTTTCTTCACGAATCATCCCTCAATCATCAATCCAATTGCGAATCAAAACTCATATGTTGTTGCTTTATCGATTCATCGACTACTCATGCAAATGCGAACAATACTCAATTTCAAAATCGATTGAAACTTATAGCGAAGCTAAATCCAACTTCGCATTCAAAGCATACAAGTGTTATTGATTGCATTCATCATTTTATGACCCCCATTTGCGAAGTTGAGTATTTATTTCCAAAAATGCGAAACTCCAGGGACAATATTTGAAAATTTCAGTTTTCTTCCCCAATTCGCATTCTACTGTGAAATACTTCGCATCTTCATTCTTACACCCTTCGCATCCCTTCGCATTTTAACCTAATTAATCAAATGCAAACCACAAAATTTTCATTCCAGATGCGAACACAGTTTAGTTCTTGAACTCTAAACTTGCGAAATCAAAAATTCATATGTTGAACCCATATGCGAATATTAACCCAATTGACTTCAAATTGATTCACAGATGCAAACACTCGATTGTTTTACTTTCGCAAAATGAGCATCAACAACTCCACAATCGAGTTTTTAAATTCTTGCAAACAACAATTTCACAGTCCTTGACTTCGCGTTTTTCTTCACGAATCATCCCTCAATCATCAATCCAATTGCGAATCAAAACTCATATGTTCTTGCTTTATCGATTCATCGACTACACTCATACAAATGCGAACAATACTCAATTTCAAAATCGATTGAAACTTATAGCAAAGCTAAATCCAACTTCGCATTCAAAGCACACAAGTGTTATTGATTGCATTCATGAAATACTAACAAGATAATATATTATAATACAAATATACATATTTTAGGTGGTGAAATCGTAACAGCCTAACAATTTGGTATGCAACTTTATTAAATCAATAAAAAAAAGTTATGCAAATTGGAAAAATAAATAAAAATATATCTTTTGTTGTTTTAATTAAGGAAATAAATATTTTATATGAATACTCACCTGGAAAAACGCATATTATAATTGTCTAATTTAATCGTAACAGCCTACCAATGTACTTTCTTCTTGACTGTTTGATTGTTTTTTTCTGTGTGCTGATTATAATTGTCTAATTTAATGTAATTTTTTTTTTTTTTTTAACTTGCAAGGTACAATGGAACATATTACTCCTATAAAGGAAATTGACTCAATCAAGGACAATGCTATAATCTGTAATTTATCATCTTTTAGTTTAATTTTCTAAATATATGTGTGGTTGTCTGTGTGTATCTCTTTAAAAATTCTGCAATTTCATCATTTTATGACCCCCATTTGCGAAGTTGAGTATTTATTTCCAAAAATGCGAAACTCCAGGGACAATATTTGAAAATTTCTGTTTTCTTCCCCAATTCGCATTCTACTGTGAAATACTTCGCATCTTCATTCTTACACCCTTCGCATCCCTTCGCATTAATCACCTTCGCATTTTAACCTAATTAATCAAATGCAAACCACAAAATTTTCATTCCAGATGCGAACACAGTTTAGTTCTTGAACTCTAAACTTGCAAAATCAAAAATTCATATGTTGAACCCATATGCGAATATTAACCCAATTGACTTCAAATTGATTCACAGATGCAAACACTCGATTGTTTTACTTTCGCAAAATGAGCATCAACAACTCCACAATCGAGTTTTTAAATTCTTGCAAACAACAATTTCACAGTCCTTGACTTCGCGTTTTTCTTCACGAATCATCCCTCAATCATCAATCCAATTGCGAATCAAAACTCATATGTTCTTGCTTTATCGATTCATCGACTACACTCATACAAATGCGAACAATACTCAATTTCAAAATCGATTGAAACTTATAGCAAAGCTAAATCCAACTTCGCATTCAAAGCACACAAGTGTTATTGATTGCATTCATGAAATACTAACAAGATAATATATTATAATACAAATATACATATTTTAGGTGGTGAAATCGTAACAGCCTAACAATTTGGTATGCAACTTTATTAAATCAATAAAAAAAAGTTATGCAAATTGGACAAATAAATAAAAATATATCTTTTGTTGTTTTAATTAAGGAAATAAATATTTTATATGAATACTCACCTGGAAAAACGCATATTATAATTGTCTAATTTAATCGTAACAGCCTACCAATGTACTTTCTTCTTGACTGTTTGATTGTTTTTTTCTGTGTGCTGATTATAATTGTCTAATTTAATGTAAATTTTTTTTTTTTTTTTTTTAACTTGCAAGGTACAATGGAACATATTACTCCTATAAAGGAAATTGACTCAATCAAGGACAATGCTATAATCTGTAATTTATCATCTTTTAGTTTAATTTTCTAAATATATGTGTGGTTGTCTGTGTGTATCTCTTTAAAAATTCTGCAATTTCATCATTTTATGACCCCCATTTGCGAAGTTGAGTATTTATTTCCAAAAATGCGAAACTCCAGGGACAATATTTGAAAATTTCTGTTTTCTTCCCCAATTCGCATTCTACTGTGAAATACTTCGCATCTTCATTCTTACACCCTTCGCATCCCTTCGCATTAATCACCTTCGCATTTTAACCTAATTAATCAAATGCAAACCACAAAATTTTCATTCCAGATGCGAACACAGTTTAGTTCTTGAACTCTAAACTTGCGAAATCAAAAATTCATATGTTGAACCCATATGCGAATATTAACCCAATTGACTTCAAATTGATTCACAGATGCAAACACTCGATTGTTTTACTTTCGCAAAATGAGCATCAACAACTCCACAATCGAGTTTTTAAATTCTTGCAAACAACAATTTCACAGTTCTTGACTTCGCGTTTTTCTTCACGAATCATCCCTCAATCATCAATCCAATTGCGAATCAAAACTCATATGTTGTTGCTTTATCGATTCATCGACTACTCATGCAAATGCGAACAATACTCAATTTCAAAATCGATTGAAACTTATAGCGAAGCTAAATCCAACTTCGCATTCAAAGCATACAAGTGTTATTGATTGCATTCATCATTTTATGACCCCCATTTGCGAAGTTGAGTATTTATTTCCAAAAATGCGAAACTCCAGGGACAATATTTGAAAATTTCTGTTTTCTTCCCCAATTCGCATTCTACTGTGAAATACTTCGCATCTTCATTCTTACACCCTTCGCATCCCTTCGCATTAATCACCTTCGCATTTTAACCTAATTAATCAAATGCAAACCACAAAATTTTCATTCCAGATGCGAACACAGTTTAGTTCTTGAACTCTAAACTTGCGAAATCAAAAATTCATATGTTGAACCCATATGCGAATATTAACCCAATTGACTTCAAATTGATTCACAGATGCAAACACTCGATTGTTTTACTTTCGCAAAATGAGCATCAACAACTCCACAATCGAGTTTTTAAATTCTTGCAAACAACAATTTCACAGTCCTTGACTTCGCGTTTTTCTTCACGAATCATCCCTCAATCATCAATCCAATTGCGAATCAAAACTCATATGTTCTTGCTTTATCGATTCATCGACTACACTCATACAAATGCGAACAATACTCAATTTCAAAATCGATTGAAACTTATAGCAAAGCTAAATCCAACTTCGCATTCAAAGCACACAAGTGTTATTGATTGCATTCATGAAATACTAACAAGATAATATATTATAATACAAATATACATATTTTAGGTGGTGAAATCGTAACAGCCTAACAATTTGGTATGCAACTTTATTAAATCAATAAAAAAAAGTTATGCAAATTGGACAAATAAATAAAAATATATCTTTTGTTGTTTTAATTAAGGAAATAAATATTTTATATGAATACTCACCTGGAAAAACGCATATTATAATTCTCTAATTTAATCGTAACAGCCTACCAATGTACTTTCTTCTTGACTGTTTGATTGTTTTTTTCTGTGTGCTGATTATAATTGTCTAATTTAATGTAAATTTTTTTTTTTTTTTTTAACTTGCAAGGTACAATGGAACATATTACTCCTATAAAGGAAATTGACTCAATCAAGGACAATGCTATAATCTGTAATTTATCATCTTTTAGTTTAATTTTCTAAATATATGTGTGGTTGTCTGTGTGTATCTCTTTAAAAATTCTGCAATTTCATCATTTTATGACCCCCATTTGCGAAGTTGAGTATTTATTTCCAAAAATGCGAAACTCCAGGGACAATATTTGAAAATTTCTGTTTTCTTCCCCAATTCGCATTCTACTGTGAAATACTTCGCATCTTCATTCTTACACCCTTCGCATCCCTTCGCATTAATCACATTCGCATTTTAACCTAATTAATCAAATGCAAACCACAAAATTTTCATTCCAGATGCGAACACAGTTTAGTTCTTGAACTCTAAACTTGCGAAATCAAAAATTCATATGTTGAACCCATATGCGAATATTAACCCAATTGACTTCAAATTGATTCACAGATGCAAACACTCGATTGTTTTACTTTCGCAAAATGAGCATCAACAACTCCACAATCGAGTTTTTAAATTCTTGCAAACAACAATTTCACAGTTCTTGACTTCGCGTTTTTCTTCACGAATCATCCCTCAATCATCAATCCAATTGCGAATCAAAACTCATATGTTGTTGCTTTATCGATTCATCGACTACTCATGCAAATGCGAACAATACTCAATTTCAAAATCGATTGAAACTTATAGCGAAGCTAAATCCAACTTCGCATTCAAAGCATACAAGTGTTATTGATTGCATTCATCATTTTATGACCCCCATTTGCGAAGTTGAGTATTTATTTCCAAAAATGCGAAACTCCAGGGACAATATTTGAAATTTTCTGTTTTCTTCCCCAATTCGCATTCTACTGTGAAATACTTCGCATCTTCATTCTTACACCCTTCACATCCCTTCGCATTAATCACCTTCGCATTTTAACCTAATTAATCAAATGCAAACCACAAAATTTTCATTCCAGATGCGAACACAGTTTAGTTCTTGAACTCTAAACTTGCGAAATCAAAAATTCATATGTTGAACCCATATGCGAATATTAACCCAATTGACTTCAAATTGATTCACAGATGCAAACACTCGATTGTTTTACTTTCGCAAAATGAGCATCAACAACTCCACAATCGAGTTTTTAAATTCTTGCAAACAACAATTTCACAGTCCTTGACTTCGCGTTTTTCTTCACGAATCATCCCTCAATCATCAATCCAATTGCGAATCAAAACTCATATGTTCTTGCTTTATCGATTCATCGACTACACTCATACAAATGCGAACAATACTCAATTTCAAAATCGATTGAAACTTATAGCAAAGCTAAATCCAACTTCGCATTCAAAGCACACAAGTGTTATTGATTGCATTCATGAAATACTAACAAGATAATATATTATAATACAAATATACATATTTTAGGTGGTGAAATCGTAACAGCCTAACAATTTGGTATGCAACTTTATTAAATCAATAAAAAAAAGTTATGCAAATTGGACAAATAAATAAAAATATATCTTTTGTTGTTTTAATTAAGGAAATAAATATTTTATATGAATACTCACCTGGAAAAACGCATATTATAATTGTCTAATTTAATCGTAACAGCCTACCAATGTACTTTCTTCTTGACTGTTTGATTGTTTTTTTCTGTGTGCTGATTATAATTGTCTAATTTAATGTAAATTTTTTTTTTTTTTTTTTAACTTGCAAGGTACAATGGAACATATTACTCCTATAAAGGAAATTGACTCAATCAAGGACAATGCTATAATCTGTAATTTATCATCTTTTAGTTTAATTTTCTAAATATATGTGTGGTTGTCTGTGTGTATCTCTTTAAAAATTCTGCAATTTCATCATTTTATGACCCCCATTTGCGAAGTTGAGTATTTATTTCCAAAAATGCGAAACTCCAGGGACAATATTTGAAAATTTCTGTTTTCTTCCCCAATTCGCATTCTACTGTGAAATACTTCGCATCTTCATTCTTACACCCTTCGCATCCCTTCGCATTAATCACCTTCGCATTTTAACCTAATTAATCAAATGCAAACCACAAAATTTTCATTCCAGATGCGAACACAGTTTAGTTCTTGAACTCTAAACTTGCGAAATCAAAAATTCATATGTTGAACCCATATGCGAATATTAACCCAATTGACTTCAAATTGATTCACAGATGCAAACACTCGATTGTTTTACTTTCGCAAAATGAGCATCAACAACTCCACAATCGAGTTTTTAAATTCTTGCAAACAACAATTTCACAATTCTTAACTTCGCGTTTTTCTTCACGAATCATCCCTCAATCATCAATCCAATTGCGAATCAAAACTCATATGTTGTTGCTTTATCGATTCATCGACTACTCATGCAAATGCGAACAATACTCAATTTCAAAATCGATTGAAACTTATAGCGAAGCTAAATCCAACTTCGCATTCAAAGCATACAAGTGTTATTGATTGCATTCATCATTTTATGACCCCCATTTGCGAAGTTGAGTATTTATTTCCAAAAATGCGAAACTCCAGGGACAATATTTGAAAATTTCTGTTTTCTTCCCCAATTCGCATTCTACTGTGAAATACTTCGCATCTTCATTCTTACACCCTTCGCATCCCTTCGCATTAATCACCTTCGCATTTTAACCTAATTAATCAAATGCAAACCACAAAATTTTCATTCCAGATGCGAACACAGTTTAGTTCTTGAACTCTAAACTTGCGAAATCAAAAATTCATATGTTGAACCCATATGCGAATATTAACCCAATTGACTTCAAATTGATTCACAGATGCAAACACTCGATTGTTTTACTTTCGCAAAATGAGCATCAACAACTCCACAATCGAGTTTTTAAATTCTTGCAAACAACAATTTCACAGTCCTTGACTTCGCGTTTTTCTTCACGAATCATCCCTCAATCATCAATCCAATTGCGAATCAAAACTCATATGTTCTTGCTTTATCGATTCATCGACTACACTCATACAAATGCGAACAATACTCAATTTCAAAATCAATTGAAACTTATAGCAAAGCTAAATCCAACTTCGCATTCAAAGCACACAAGTGTTATTGATTGCATTCATGAAATACTAACAAGATAATATATTATAATACAAATATACATATTTTAGGTGGTGAAATCGTAACAGCCTAACAATTTGGTATGCAACTTTATTAAATCAATAAAAAAAAGTTATGCAAATTGGACAAATAAATAAAAATATATCTTTTGTTGTTTTAATTAAGGAAATAAATATTTTATATGAATACTCACCTGGAAAAACGCATATTATAATTGTCTAATTTAATCGTAACAGCCTACCAATGTACTTTCTTCTTGACTGTTTGATTGTTTTTTTCTGTGTGCTGATTATAATCGTCTAATTTAATGTAAATTTTTTTTTTTTTTTTTTTAACTTGCAAGGTACAATGGAACATATTACTCCTATAAAGGAAATTGACTCAATCAAGGACAATGCTATAATCTGTAATTTATCATCTTTTAGTTTAATTTTCTAAATATATGTGTGGTTGTCTGTGTGTATCTCTTTAAAAATTCTGCAATTTCATCATTTTATGACCCCCATTTGCGAAGTTGAGTATTTATTTCCAAAAATGCGAAACTCCAGGGACAATATTTGAAAATTTCTGTTTTCTTCCCCAATTCGCATTCTACTGTGAAATACTTCGCATCTTCATTCTTACACCCTTCGCATCCCTTCGCATTAATCACCTTCGCATTTTAACCTAATTAATCAAATGCAAACCACAAAATTTTCATTCCAGATGCGAACACAGTTTAGTTCTTGAACTCTAAACTTGCGAAATCAAAAATTCATATGTTGAACCCATATGCGAATATTAACCCAATTGACTTCAAATTGATTCACAGATGCAAACACTCGATTGTTTTACTTTCGCAAAATGAGCATCAACAACTCCACAATCGAGTTTTTAAATTCTTGCAAACAACAATTTCACAGTTCTTGACTTCGCGTTTTTCTTCACGAATCATCCCTCAATCATCAATCCAATTGCGAATCAAAACTCATATGTTGTTGCTTTATCGATTCATCGACTACTCATGCAAATGCGAACAATACTCAATTTCAAAATCGATTGAAACTTATAGCGAAGCTAAATCCAACTTCGCATTCAAAGCATACAAGTGTTATTGATTGCATTCATCATTTTATGACCCCCATTTGCGAAGTTGAGTATTTATTTCCAAAAATGCGAAACTCCAGGGACAATATTTGAAAATTTCTGTTTTCTTCCCCAATTCGCATTCTACTGTGAAATACTTCGCATCTTCATTCTTACACCCTTCGCATCCCTTCGCATTTTAACCTAATTAATCAAATGCAAACCACAAAATTTTCATTCCAGATGCGAACACAGTTTAGTTCTTGAACTCTAAACTTGCGAAATCAAAAATTCATATGTTGAACCCATATGCGAATATTAACCCAATTGACTTCAAATTGATTCACAGATGCAAACACTCGATTGTTTTACTTTCGCAAAATGAGCATCAACAACTCCACAATCGAGTTTTTAAATTCTTGCAAACAACAATTTCACAGTCCTTGACTTCGCGTTTTTCTTCACGAATCATCCCTCAATCATCAATCCAATTGCGAATCAAAACTCATATGTTCTTGCTTTATCGATTCATCGACTACACTCATACAAATGCGAACAATACTCAATTTCAAAATCGATTGAAACTTATAGAAAAGCTAAATCCAACTTCGCATTCAAAGCACACAAGTGTTATTGATTGCATTCATGAAATACTAACAAGATAATATATTATAATACAAATATACATATTTTAGGTGGTGAAATCGTAACAGCCTAACAATTTGGTATGCAACTTTATTAAATCAATAAAAAAAAGTTATGCAAATTGGACAAATAAATAAAAATATATCTTTTGTTGTTTTAATTAAGGAAATAAATATTTTATATGAATACTCACCTGGAAAAACGCATATTATAATTGTCTAATTTAATCGTAACAGCCTACCAATGTACTTTCTTCTTGACTGTTTGATTGTTTTTTTCTGTGTGCTGATTATAATTGTCTAATTTAATGTAAATTTTTTTTTTTTTTTTAACTTGCAAGGTACAATGGAACATATTACTCCTATAAAGGAAATTGACTCAATCAAGGACAATGCTATAATCTGTAATTTATCATCTTTTAGTTTAATTTTCTAAATATATGTGTGGTTGTCTGTGTGTATCTCTTTAAAAATTCTGCAATTTCATCATTTTATGACCCCCATTTGCGAAGTTGAGTATTTATTTCCAAAAATGCGAAACTCCAGGGACAATATTTGAAAATTTCTGTTTTCTTCCCCAATTCGCATTCTACTGTGAAATACTTCGCATCTTCATTCTTACACCCTTCGCATCCCTTCGCATTAATCACCTTCGCATTTTAACCTAATTAATCAAATGCAAACCACAAAATTTTCATTCCAGATGCGAACACAGTTTAGTTCTTGAACTCTAAACTTGCGAAATCAAAAATTCATATGTTGAACCCATATGCGAATATTAACCCAATTGACTTCAAATTGATTCACAGATGCAAACACTCGATTGTTTTACTTTCGCAAAATGAGCATCAACAACTCCACAATCGAGTTTTTAAATTCTTGCAAACAACAATTTCACAGTTCTTGACTTCGCGTTTTTCTTCACGAATCATCCCTCAATCATCAATCCAATTGCGAATCAAAACTCATATGTTGTTGCTTTATCGATTCATCGACTACTCATGCAAATGCGAACAATACTCAATTTCAAAATCGATTGAAACTTATAGCGAAGCTAAATCCAACTTCGCATTCAAAGCATACAAGTGTTATTGATTGCATTCATCATTTTATGACCCCCATTTGCGAAGTTGAGTATTTATTTCCAAAAATGCGAAACTCCAGGGACAATATTTGAAAATTTCTGTTTTCTTCCCCAATTCGCATTCTACTGTGAAATACTTCGCATCTTCATTCTTACACCCTTCGCATCCCTTCGCATTAATCACCTTCGCATTTTAACCTAATTAATCAAATGCAAACCACAAAATTTTCATTCCAGATGCGAACACAGTTTAGTTCTTGAACTCTAAACTTGCGAAATCAAAAATTCATATGTTGAACCCATATGCGAATATTAACCCAATTGACTTCAAATTGATTCACAGATGCAAACACTCGATTGTTTTACTTTCGCAAAATGAGCATCAACAACTCCACAATCGAGTTTTTAAATTCTTGCAAACAACAATTTCACAGTCCTTGACTTCGCGTTTTTCTTCACGAATCATCCCTCAATCATCAATCCAATTGCGAATCAAAACTCATATGTTCTTGCTTTATCGATTCATCGACTACACTCATACAAATGCGAACAATACTCAATTTCAAAATCGATTGAAACTTATAGCAAAGCTAAATCCAACTTCGCATTCAAAGCACACAAGTGTTATTGATTGCATTCATGAAATACTAACAAGATAATATATTATAATACAAATATACATATTTTAGGTGGTGAAATCGTAACAGCCTAACAATTTGGTATGCAACTTTATTAAATCAATAAAAAAAAGTTATGCAAATTGGACAAATAAATAAAAATATATCTTTTGTTGTTTTAATTAAGGAAATAAATATTTTATATGAATACTCACCTGGAAAAACGCATATTATAATTGTCTAATTTAATCGTAACAGCCTACCAATGTACTTTCTTCTTGACTGTTTGATTGTTTTTTTCTGTGTGCTGATTATAATTGTCTAATTTAATGTAATTTTTTTTTTTTTTAACTTGCAAGGTACAATGGAACATATTACTCCTATAAAGGAAATTGACTCAATCAAGGACAATGCTATAATCTGTAATTTATCATCTTTTAGTTTAATTTTCTAAATATATGTGTGGTTGTCTGTGTGTATCTCTTTAAAAATTCTGCAATTTCATCATTTTATGACCCCCATTTGCGAAGTTGAGTATTTATTTCCAAAAATGCGAAACTCCAGGGACAATATTTGAAAATTTCTGTTTTCTTCCCCAATTCGCATTCTACTGTGAAATACTTCGCATCTTCATTCTTACACCCTTCGCATCCCTTCGCATTAATCACCTTCGCATTTTAACCTAATTAATCAAATGCAAACCACAAAATTTTCATTCCAGATGCGAACACAGTTTAGTTCTTGAACTCTAAACTTGCGAAATCAAAAATTCATATGTTGAACCCATATGCGAATATTAACCCAATTGACTTCAAATTGATTCACAGATGCAAACACTCGATTGTTTTACTTTCGCAAAATGAGCATCAACAACTCCACAATCGAGTTTTTAAATTCTTGCAAACAACAATTTCACAGTCCTTGACTTCGCGTTTTTCTTCACGAATCATCCCTCAATCATCAATCCAATTGCGAATCAAAACTCATATGTTCTTGCTTTATCGATTCATCGACTACACTCATACAAATGCGAACAATACTCAATTTCAAAATCGATTGAAACTTATAGCAAAGCTAAATCCAACTTCGCATTCAAAGCACACAAGTGTTATTGATTGCATTCATGAAATACTAACAAGATAATATATTATAATACAAATATACATATTTTAGGTGGTGAAATCGTAACAGCCTAACAATTTGGTATGCAACTTTATTAAATCAATAAAAAAAAGTTATGCAAATTGGACAAATAAATAAAAATATATCTTTTGTTGTTTTAATTAAGGAAATAAATATTTTATATGAATACTCACCTGGAAAAACGCATATTATAATTGTCTAATTTAATCGTAACAGCCTACCAATGTACTTTCTTCTTGACTGTTTGATTGTTTTTTTCTGTGTGCTGATTATAATTGTCTAATTTAATGTAAATTTTTTTTTTTTTTTTTAACTTGCAAGGTACAATGGAACATATTACTCCTATAAAGGAAATTGACTCAATCAAGGACAATGCTATAATCTGTAATTTATCATCTTTTAGTTTAATTTTCTAAATATATGTGTGGTTGTCTGTGTGTATCTCTTTAAAAATTCTGCAATTTCATCATTTTATGACCCCCATTTGCGAAGTTGAGTATTTATTTCCAAAAATGCGAAACTCCAGGGACAATATTTGAAAATTTCTGTTTTCTTCCCCAATTCGCATTCTACTGTGAAATACTTCGCATCTTCATTCTTACACCCTTCGCATCCCTTCGCATTAATCACCTTCGCATTTTAACCTAATTAATCAAATGCAAACCACAAAATTTTCATTCCAGATGCGAACACAGTTTAGTTCTTGAACTCTAAACTTGCGAAATCAAAAATTCATATGTTGAACCCATATGCGAATATTAACCCAATTGACTTCAAATTGATTCACAGATGCAAACACTCGATTGTTTTACTTTCGCAAAATGAGCATCAACAACTCCACAATCGAGTTTTTAAATTCTTGCAAACAACAATTTCACAGTCCTTGACTTCGCGTTTTTCTTCACGAATCATCCCTCAATCATCAATCCAATTGCGAATCAAAACTCATATGTTCTTGCTTTATCGATTCATCGACTACACTCATACAAATGCGAACAATACTCAATTTCAAAATCGATTGAAACTTATAGCAAAGCTAAATCCAACTTCGCATTCAAAGCACACAAGTGTTATTGATTGCATTCATGAAATACTAACAAGATAATATATTATAATACAAATATACATATTTTAGGTGGTGAAATCGTAACAGCCTAACAATTTGGTATGCAACTTTATTAAATCAATAAAAAAAAGTTATGCAAATTGGACAAATAAATAAAAATATATCTTTTGTTGTTTTAATTAAGGAAATAAATATTTTATATGAATACTCACCTGGAAAAACGCATATTATAATTGTCTAATTTAATCGTAACAGCCTACCAATGTACTTTCTTCTTGACTGTTTGATTGTTTTTTTCTGTGTGCTGATTATAATTGTCTAATTTAATGTAAATTTTTTTTTTTTTTTTTTTTAACTTGCAAGGTACAATGGAACATATTACTCCTATAAAGGAAATTGACTCAATCAAGGACAATGCTATAATCTGTAATTTATCATCTTTTAGTTTAATTTTCTAAATATATGTGTGGTTGTCTGTGTGTATCTCTTTAAAAATTCTGCAATTTCATCATTTTATGACCCCCATTTGCGAAGTTGAGTATTTATTTCCAAAAATGCGAAACTCCAGGGACAATATTTGAAAATTTCTGTTTTCTTCCCCAATTCGCATTCTACTGTGAAATACTTCGCATCTTCATTCTTACACCCTTCGCATCCCTTCGCATTAATCACCTTCGCATTTTAACCTAATTAATCAAATGCAAACCACAAAATTTTCATTCCAGATGCGAACACAGTTTAGTTCTTGAACTCTAAACTTGCGAAATCAAAAATTCATATGTTGAACCCATATGCGAATATTAACCCAATTGACTTCAAATTGATTCACAGATGCAAACACTCGATTGTTTTACTTTCGCAAAATGAGCATCAACAACTCCACAATCGAGTTTTTAAATTCTTGCAAACAACAATTTCACAGTTCTTGACTTCGCGTTTTTCTTCACGAATCATCCCTCAATCATCAATCCAATTGCGAATCAAAACTCATATGTTGTTGCTTTATCGATTCATCGACTACTCATGCAAATGCGAACAATACTCAATTTCAAAATCGATTGAAACTTATAGCGAAGCTAAATCCAACTTCGCATTCAAAGCATACAAGTGTTATTGATTGCATTCATCATTTTATGACCCCCATTTGCGAAGTTGAGTATTTATTTCCAAAAATGCGAAACTCCAGGGACAATATTTGAAAATTTCTGTTTTCTTCCCCAATTCGCATTCTACTGTGAAATACTTCGCATCTTCATTCTTACACCCTTCGCATCCCTTCGCATTTTAACCTAATTAATCAAATGCAAACCACAAAATTTTCATTCCAGATGCGAACACAGTTTAGTTCTTGAACTCTAAACTTGCGAAATCAAAAATTCATATGTTGAACCCATATGCGAATATTAACCCAATTGACTTCAAATTGATTCACAGATGCAAACACTCGATTGTTTTACTTTCGCAAAATGAGCATCAACAACTCCACAATCGAGTTTTTAAATTCTTGCAAACAACAATTTCACAGTCCTTGACTTCGCGTTTTTCTTCACGAATCATCCCTCAATCATCAATCCAATTGCGAATCAAAACTCATATGTTCTTGCTTTATCGATTCATCGACTACACTCATACAAATGCGAACAATACTCAATTTCAAAATCGATTGAAACTTATAGCAAAGCTAAATCCAACTTCGCATTCAAAGCACACAAGTGTTATTGATTGCATTCATGAAATACTAACAAGATAATATATTATAATACAAATATACATATTTTAGGTGGTGAAATCGTAACAGCCTAACAATTTGGTATGCAACTTTATTAAATCAATAAAAAAAAGTTATGCAAATTGGACAAATAAATAAAAATATATCTTTTGTTGTTTTAATTAAGGAAATAAATATTTTATATGAATACTCACCTGGAAAAACGCATATTATAATTGTCTAATTTAATCGTAACAGCCTACCAATGTACTTTCTTCTTGACTGTTTGATTGTTTTTTTCTGTGTGCTGATTATAATTGTCTAATTTAATGTAATTTTTTTTTTTTTTTTTAACTTGCAAGGTACAATGGAACATATTACTCCTATAAAGGAAATTGACTCAATCAAGGACAATGCTATAATCTGTAATTTATCATCTTTTAGTTTAATTTTCTAAATATATGTGTGGTTGTCTGTGTGTATCTCTTTAAAAATTCTGCAATTTCATCATTTTATGACCCCCATTTGCGAAGTTGAGTATTTATTTCCAAAAATGCGAAACTCCAGGGACAATATTTGAAAATTTCTGTTTTCTTCCCCAATTCGCATTCTACTGTGAAATACTTCGCATCTTCATTCTTACACCCTTCGCATCCCTTCGCATTAATCACCTTCGCATTTTAACCTAATTAATCAAATGCAAACCACAAAATTTTCATTCCAGATGCGAACACAGTTTAGTTCTTGAACTCTAAACTTGCGAAATCAAAAATTCATATGTTGAACCCATATGCGAATATTAACCCAATTGACTTCAAATTGATTCACAGATGCAAACACTCGATTGTTTTACTTTCGCAAAATGAGCATCAACAACTCCACAATCGAGTTTTTAAATTCTTGCAAACAACAATTTCACAGTCCTTGACTTCGCGTTTTTCTTCACGAATCATCCCTCAATCATCAATCCAATTGCGAATCAAAACTCATATGTTCTTGCTTTATCGATTCATCGACTACACTCATACAAATGCGAACAATACTCAATTTCAAAATCGATTGAAACTTATAGCAAAGCTAAATCCAACTTCGCATTCAAAGCACACAAGTGTTATTGATTGCATTCATGAAATACTAACAAGATAATATATTATAATACAAATATACATATTTTAGGTGGTGAAATCGTAACAGCCTAACAATTTGGTATGCAACTTTATTAAATCAATAAAAAAAAGTTATGCAAATTGGACAAATAAATAAAAATATATCTTTTGTTGTTTTAATTAAGGAAATAAATATTTTATATGAATACTCACCTGGAAAAACGCATATTATAATTGTCTAATTTAATCGTAACAGCCTACCAATGTACTTTCTTCTTGACTGTTTGATTGTTTTTTTCTGTGTGCTGATTATAATTGTCTAATTTAATGTAAATTTTTTTTTTTTTTAACTTGCAAGGTACAATGGAACATATTACTCCTATAAAGGAAATTGACTCAATCAAGGACAATGCTATAATCTGTAATTTATCATCTTTTAGTTTAATTTTCTAAATATATGTGTGGTTGTCTGTGTGTATCTCTTTAAAAATTCTGCAATTTCATCATTTTATGACCCCCATTTGCGAAGTTGAGTATTTATTTCCAAAAATGCGAAACTCCAGGGACAATATTTGAAAATTTCTGTTTTCTTCCCCAATTCGCATTCTACTGTGAAATACTTCGCATCTTCATTCTTACACCCTTCGCATCCCTTCGCATTAATCACCTTCGCATTTTAACCTAATTAATCAAATGCAAACCACAAAATTTTCATTCCAGATGCGAACACAGTTTAGTTCTTGAACTCTAAACTTGCGAAATCAAAAATTCATATGTTGAACCCATATGCGAATATTAACCCAATTGACTTCAAATTGATTCACAGATGCAAACACTCGATTGTTTTACTTTCGCAAAATGAGCATCAACAACTCCACAATCGAGTTTTTAAATTCTTGCAAACAACAATTTCACAGTTCTTGACTTCGCGTTTTTCTTCACGAATCATCCCTCAATCATCAATCCAATTGCGAATCAAAACTCATATGTTGTTGCTTTATCGATTCATCGACTACTCATGCAAATGCGAACAATACTCAATTTCAAAATCGATTGAAACTTATAGCGAAGCTAAATCCAACTTCGCATTCAAAGCATACAAGTGTTATTGATTGCATTCATCATTTTATGACCCCCATTTGCGAAGTTGAGTATTTATTTCCAAAAATGCGAAACTCCAGGGACAATATTTGAAAATTTCTGTTTTCTTCCCCAATTCGCATTCTACTGTGAAATACTTCGCATCTTCATTCTTACACCCTTCGCATCCCTTCGCATTTTAACCTAATTAATCAAATGCAAACCACAAAATTTTCATTCCAGATGCGAACACAGTTTAGTTCTTGAACTCTAAACTTGCGAAATCAAAAATTCATATGTTGAACCCATATGCGAATATTAACCCAATTGACTTCAAATTGATTCACAGATGCAAACACTCGATTGTTTTACTTTCGCAAAATGAGCATCAACAACTCCACAATCGAGTTTTTAAATTCTTGCAAACAACAATTTCACAGTCCTTGACTTCGCGTTTTTCTTCACGAATCATCCCTCAATCATCAATCCAATTGCGAATCAAAACTCATATGTTCTTGCTTTATCGATTCATCGACTACACTCATACAAATGCGAACAATACTCAATTTCAAAATCGATTGAAACTTATAGCAAAGCTAAATCCAACTTCGCATTCAAAGCACACAAGTGTTATTGATTGCATTCATGAAATACTAACAAGATAATATATTATAATACAAATATACATATTTTAGGTGGTGAAATCGTAACAGCCTAACAATTTGGTATGCAACTTTATTAAATCAATAAAAAAAAGTTATGCAAATTGGACAAATAAATAAAAATATATCTTTTGTTGTTTTAATTAAGGAAATAAATATTTTATATGAATACTCACCTGGAAAAACGCATATTATAATTGTCTAATTTAATCGTAACAGCCTACCAATGTACTTTCTTCTTGACTGTTTGATTGTTTTTTTCTGTGTGCTGATTATAATTGTCTAATTTAATGTAAATTTTTTTTTTTTTTTTTTAACTTGCAAGGTACAATGGAACATATTACTCCTATAAAGGAAATTGACTCAATCAAGGACAATGCTATAATCTGTAATTTATCATCTTTTAGTTTAATTTTCTAAATATATGTGTGGTTGTCTGTGTGTATCTCTTTAAAAATTCTGCAATTTCATCATTTTATGACCCCCATTTGCGAAGTTGAGTATTTATTTCCAAAAATGCGAAACTCCAGGGACAATATTTGAAAATTTCTGTTTTCTTCCCCAATTCGCATTCTACTGTGAAATACTTCGCATCTTCATTCTTACACCCTTCGCATCCCTTCGCATTAATCACCTTCGCATTTTAACCTAATTAATCAAATGCAAACCACAAAATTTTCATTCCAGATGCGAACACAGTTTAGTTCTTGAACTCTAAACTTGCGAAATCAAAAATTCATATGTTGAACCCATATGCGAATATTAACCCAATTGACTTCAAATTGATTCACAGATGCAAACACTCGATTGTTTTACTTTCGCAAAATGAGCATCAACAACTCCACAATCGAGTTTTTAAATTCTTGCAAACAACAATTTCACAGTTCTTGACTTCGCGTTTTTCTTCACGAATCATCCCTCAATCATCAATCCAATTGCGAATCAAAACTCATATGTTGTTGCTTTATCGATTCATCGACTACTCATGCAAATGCGAACAATACTCAATTTCAAAATCGATTGAAACTTATAGCGAAGCTAAATCCAACTTCGCATTCAAAGCATACAAGTGTTATTGATTGCATTCATCATTTTATGACCCCCATTTGCGAAGTTGAGTATTTATTTCCAAAAATGCGAAACTCCAGGGACAATATTTGAAAATTTCTGTTTTCTTCCCCAATTCGCATTCTACTGTGAAATACTTCGCATCTTCATTCTTACACCCTTCGCATCCCTTCGCATTTTAACCTAATTAATCAAATGCAAACCACAAAATTTTCATTCCAGATGCGAACACAGTTTAGTTCTTGAACTCTAAACTTGCGAAATCAAAAATTCATATGTTGAACCCATATGCGAATATTAACCCAATTGACTTCAAATTGATTCACAGATGCAAACACTCGATTGTTTTACTTTCGCAAAATGAGCATCAACAACTCCACAATCGAGTTTTTAAATTCTTGCAAACAACAATTTCACAGTCCTTGACTTCGCGTTTTTCTTCACGAATCATCCCTCAATCATCAATCCAATTGCGAATCAAAACTCATATGTTCTTGCTTTATCGATTCATCGACTACACTCATACAAATGCGAACAATACTCAATTTCAAAATCGATTGAAACTTATAGCAAAGCTAAATCCAACTTCGCATTCAAAGCACACAAGTGTTATTGATTGCATTCATGAAATACTAACAAGATAATATATTATAATACAAATATACATATTTTAGGTGGTGAAATCGTAACAGCCTAACAATTTGGTATGCAACTTTATTAAATCAATAAAAAAAAGTTATGCAAATTGGACAAATAAATAAAAATATATCTTTTGTTGTTTTAATTAAGGAAATAAATATTTTATATGAATACTCACCTGGAAAAACGCATATTATAATTGTCTAATTTAATCGTAACAGCCTACCAATGTACTTTCTTCTTGACTGTTTGATTGTTTTTTTCTGTGTGCTGATTATAATTGTCTAATTTAATGTAAATTTTTTTTTTTTTTTTTTAACTTGCAAGGTACAATGGAACATATTACTCCTATAAAGGAAATTGACTCAATCAAGGACAATGCTATAATCTGTAATTTATCATCTTTTAGTTTAATTTTCTAAATATATGTGTGGTTGTCTGTGTGTATCTCTTTAAAAATTCTGCAATTTCATCATTTTATGACCCCCATTTGCGAAGTTGAGTATTTATTTCCAAAAATGCGAAACTCCAGGGACAATATTTGAAAATTTCTGTTTTCTTCCCCAATTCGCATTCTACTGTGAAATACTTCGCATCTTCATTCTTACACCCTTCGCATCCCTTCGCATTAATCACCTTCGCATTTTAACCTAATTAATCAAATGCAAACCACAAAATTTTCATTCCAGATGCGAACACAGTTTAGTTCTTGAACTCTAAACTTGCGAAATCAAAAATTCATATGTTGAACCCATATGCGAATATTAACCCAATTGACTTCAAATTGATTCACAGATGCAAACACTCGATTGTTTTACTTTCGCAAAATGAGCATCAACAACTCCACAATCGAGTTTTTAAATTCTTGCAAACAACAATTTCACAGTTCTTGACTTCGCGTTTTTCTTCACGAATCATCCCTCAATCATCAATCCAATTGCGAATCAAAACTCATATGTTGTTGCTTTATCGATTCATCGACTACTCATGCAAATGCGAACAATACTCAATTTCAAAATCGATTGAAACTTATAGCGAAGCTAAATCCAACTTCGCATTCAAAGCATACAAGTGTTATTGATTGCATTCATCATTTTATGACCCCCATTTGCGAAGTTGAGTATTTATTTCCAAAAATGCGAAACTCCAGGGACAATATTTGAAAATTTCTGTTTTCTTCCCCAATTCGCATTCTACTGTGAAATACTTCGCATCTTCATTCTTACACCCTTCGCATCCCTTCGCATTTTAACCTAATTAATCAAATGCAAACCACAAAATTTTCATTCCAGATGCGAACACAGTTTAGTTCTTGAACTCTAAACTTGCGAAATCAAAAATTCATATGTTGAACCCATATGCGAATATTAACCCAATTGACTTCAAATTGATTCACAGATGCAAACACTCGATTGTTTTACTTTCGCAAAATGAGCATCAACAACTCCACAATCGAGTTTTTAAATTCTTGCAAACAACAATTTCACAGTCCTTGACTTCGCGTTTTTCTTCACGAATCATCCCTCAATCATCAATCCAATTGCGAATCAAAACTCATATGTTCTTGCTTTATCGATTCATCGACTACACTCATACAAATGCGAACAATACTCAATTTCAAAATCGATTGAAACTTATAGCAAAGCTAAATCCAACTTCGCATTCAAAGCACACAAGTGTTATTGATTGCATTCATCATTTTATGACCCCCATTTGCGAAGTTGAGTATTTATTTCCAAAAATGCGAAACTCCAGGGACAATATTTGAAAATTTCTGTTTTCTTCCCCAATTCGCATTCTACTGTGAAATACTTCGCATCTTCATTCTTACACCCTTCGCATCCCTTCGCATTAATCACCTTCGCATTTTAACCTAATTAATCAAATGCAAACCACAAAATTTTCATTCCAGATGCGAACACAGTTTAGTTCTTGAACTCTAAACTTGCGAAATCAAAAATTCATATGTTGAACCCATATGCGAATATTAACCCAATTGACTTCAAATTGATTCACAGATGCAAACACTCGATTGTTTTACTTTCGCAAAATGAGCATCAACAACTCCACAATCGAGTTTTTAAATTCTTGCAAACAACAATTTCACAGTCCTTGACTTCGCGTTTTTCTTCACGAATCATCCCTCAATCATCAATCCAATTGCGAATCAAAACTCATATGTTCTTGCTTTATCGATTCATCGACTACACTCATACAAATGCGAACAATACTCAATTTCAAAATCGATTGAAACTTATAGCAAAGCTAAATCCAACTTCGCATTCAAAGCACACAAGTGTTATTGATTGCATTCATGAAATACTAACAAGATAATATATTATAATACAAATATACATATTTTAGGTGGTGAAATCGTAACAGCCTAACAATTTGGTATGCAACTTTATTAAATCAATAAAAAAAAGTTATGCAAATTGGACAAATAAATAAAAATATATCTTTTGTTGTTTTAATTAAGGAAATAAATATTTTATATGAATACTCACCTAGAAAAACGCATATTATAATTGTCTAATTTAATCGTAACAGCCTACCAATGTACTTTCTTCTTGACTGTTTGATTGTTTTTTTCTGTGTGCTGATTATAATTGTCTAATTTAATGTAAATTTTTTTTTTTTTTTTTAACTTGCAAGGTACAATGGAACATATTACTCCTATAAAGGAAATTGACTCAATCAAGGACAATGCTATAATCTGTAATTTATCATCTTTTAGTTTAATTTTCTAAATATATGTGTGGTTGTCTGTGTGTATCTCTTTAAAAATTCTGCAATTTCATCATTTTATGACCCCCATTTGCGAAGTTGAGTATTTATTTCCAAAAATGCGAAACTCCAGGGACAATATTTGAAAATTTCTGTTTTCTTCCCCAATTCGCATTCTACTGTGAAATACTTCGCATCTTCATTCTTACACCCTTCGCATCCCTTCGCATTAATCACCTTCGCATTTTAACCTAATTAATCAAATGCAAACCACAAAATTTTCATTCCAGATGCGAACACAGTTTAGTTCTTGAACTCTAAACTTGCGAAATCAAAAATTCATATGTTGAACCCATATGCGAATATTAACCCAATTGACTTCAAATTGATTCACAGATGCAAACACTCGATTGTTTTACTTTCGCAAAATGAGCATCAACAACTCCACAATCGAGTTTTTAAATTCTTGCAAACAACAATTTCACAGTTCTTGACTTCGCGTTTTTCTTCACGAATCATCCCTCAATCATCAATCCAATTGCGAATCAAAACTCATATGTTGTTGCTTTATCGATTCATCGACTACTCATGCAAATGCGAACAATACTCAATTTCAAAATCGATTGAAACTTATAGCGAAGCTAAATCCAACTTCGCATTCAAAGCATACAAGTGTTATTGATTGCATTCATCATTTTATGACCCCCATTTGCGAAGTTGAGTATTTATTTCCAAAAATGCGAAACTCCAGGGACAATATTTGAAAATTTCTGTTTTCTTCCCCAATTCGCATTCTACTGTGAAATACTTCGCATCTTCATTCTTACACCCTTCGCATCCCTTCGCATTAATCACCTTCGCATTTTAACCTAATTAATCAAATGCAAACCACAAAATTTTCATTCCAGATGCGAACACAGTTTAGTTCTTGAACTCTAAACTTGCGAAATCAAAAATTCATATGTTGAACCCATATGCGAATATTAACCCAATTGACTTCAAATTGATTCACAGATGCAAACACTCGATTGTTTTACTTTCGCAAAATGAGCATCAACAACTCCACAATCGAGTTTTTAAATTCTTGCAAACAACAATTTCACAGTCCTTGACTTCGCGTTTTTCTTCACGAATCATCCCTCAATCATCAATCCAATTGCGAATCAAAACTCATATGTTCTTGCTTTATCGATTCATCGACTACACTCATACAAATGCGAACAATACTCAATTTCAAAATCGATTGAAACTTATAGCAAAGCTAAATCCAACTTCGCATTCAAAGCACACAAGTGTTATTGATTGCATTCATGAAATACTAACAAGATAATATATTATAATACAAATATACATATTTTAGGTGGTGAAATCGTAACAGCCTAACAATTTGGTATGCAACTTTATTAAATCAATAAAAAAAAGTTATGCAAATTGGACAAATAAATAAAAATATATCTTTTGTTGTTTTAATTAAGGAAATAAATATTTTATATGAATACTCACCTGGAAAAACGCATATTATAATTCTCTAATTTAATCGTAACAGCCTACCAATGTACTTTCTTCTTGACTGTTTGATTGTTTTTTTCTGTGTGCTGATTATAATTGTCTAATTTAATGTAAATTTTTTTTTTTTTTTTTAACTTGCAAGGTACAATGGAACATATTACTCCTATAAAGGAAATTGACTCAATCAAGGACAATGCTATAATCTGTAATTTATCATCTTTTAGTTTAATTTTCTAAATATATGTGTGGTTGTCTGTGTGTATCTCTTTAAAAATTCTGCAATTTCATCATTTTATGACCCCCATTTGCGAAGTTGAGTATTTATTTCCAAAAATGCGAAACTCCAGGGACAATATTTGAAAATTTCTGTTTTCTTCCCCAATTCGCATTCTACTGTGAAATACTTCGCATCTTCATTCTTACACCCTTCGCATCCCTTCGCATTAATCACCTTCGCATTTTAACCTAATTAATCAAATGCAAACCACAAAATTTTCATTCCAGATGCGAACACAGTTTAGTTCTTGAACTCTAAACTTGCGAAATCAAAAATTCATATGTTGAACCCATATGCGAATATTAACCCAATTGACTTCAAATTGATTCACAGATGCAAACACTCGATTGTTTTACTTTCGCAAAATGAGCATCAACAACTCCACAATCGAGTTTTTAAATTCTTGCAAACAACAATTTCACAGTTCTTGACTTCGCGTTTTTCTTCACGAATCATCCCTCAATCATCAATCCAATTGCGAATCAAAACTCATATGTTGTTGCTTTATCGATTCATCGACTACTCATGCAAATGCGAACAATACTCAATTTCAAAATCGATTGAAACTTATAGCGAAGCTAAATCCAACTTCGCATTCAAAGCATACAAGTGTTATTGATTGCATTCATCATTTTATGACCCCCATTTGCGAAGTTGAGTATTTATTTCCAAAAATGCGAAACTCCAGGGACAATATTTGAAAATTTCTGTTTTCTTCCCCAATTCGCATTCTACTGTGAAATACTTCGCATCTTCATTCTTACACCCTTCGCATCCCTTCGCATTAATCACCTTCGCATTTTAACCTAATTAATCAAATGCAAACCACAAAATTTTCATTCCAGATGCGAACACAGTTTAGTTCTTGAACTCTAAACTTGCGAAATCAAAAATTCATATGTTGAACCCATATGCGAATATTAACCCAATTGACTTCAAATTGATTCACAGATGCAAACACTCGATTGTTTTACTTTCGCAAAATGAGCATCAACAACTCCACAATCGAGTTTTTAAATTCTTGCAAACAACAATTTCACAGTCCTTGACTTCGCGTTTTTCTTCACGAATCATCCCTCAATCATCAATCCAATTGCGAATCAAAACTCATATGTTGTTGCTTTATCGATTCATCGACTACACTCATACAAATGCGAACAATACTCAATTTCAAAATCGATTGAAACTTATAGCAAAGCTAAATCCAACTTCGCATTCAAAGCACACAAGTGTTATTGATTGCATTCATGAAATACTAACAAGATAATATATTATAATACAAATATACATATTTTAGGTGGTGAAATCGTAACAGCCTAACAATTTGGTATGCAACTTTATTAAATCAATAAAAAAAAGTTATGCAAATTGGACAAATAAATAAAAATATATCTTTTGTTGTTTTAATTAAGGAAATAAATATTTTATATGAATACTCACCTGGAAAAACGCATATTATAATTGTCTAATTTAATCGTAACAGCCTACCAATGTACTTTCTTCTTGACTGTTTGATTGTTTTTTTCTGTGTGCTGATTATAATTGTCTAATTTAATGTAAATTTTTTTTTTTTTTTTTTAACTTGCAAGGTACAATGGAACATATTACTCCTATAAAGGAAATTGACTCAATCAAGGACAATGCTATAATCTGTAATTTATCATCTTTTAGTTTAATTTTCTAAATATATGTGTGGTTGTCTGTGTGTATCTCTTTAAAAATTCTGCAATTTCATCATTTTATGACCCCCATTTGCGAAGTTGAGTATTTATTTCCAAAAATGCGAAACTCCAGGGACAATATTTGAAAATTTCTGTTTTCTTCCCCAATTCGCATTCTACTGTGAAATACTTCGCATCTTCATTCTTACACCCTTCGCATCCCTTCGCATTAATCACCTTCGCATTTTAACCTAATTAATCAAATGCAAACCACAAAATTTTCATTCCAGATGCGAACACAGTTTAGTTCTTGAACTCTAAACTTGCGAAATCAAAAATTCATATGTTGAACCCATATGCGAATATTAACCCAATTGACTTCAAATTGATTCACAGATGCAAACACTCGATTGTTTTACTTTCGCAAAATGAGCATCAACAACTCCACAATCGAGTTTTTAAATTCTTGCAAACAACAATTTCACAGTTCTTGACTTCGCGTTTTTCTTCACGAATCATCCCTCAATCATCAATCCAATTGCGAATCAAAACTCATATGTTGTTGCTTTATCGATTCATCGACTACTCATGCAAATGCGAACAATACTCAATTTCAAAATCGATTGAAACTTATAGCGAAGCTAAATCCAACTTCGCATTCAAAGCATACAAGTGTTATTGATTGCATTCATCATTTTATGACCCCCATTTGCGAAGTTGAGTATTTATTTCCAAAAATGCGAAACTCCAGGGACAATATTTGAAAATTTCTGTTTTCTTCCCCAATTCGCATTCTACTGTGAAATACTTCGCATCTTCATTCTTACACCCTTCGCATCCCTTCGCATTAATCACCTTCGCATTTTAACCTAATTAATCAAATGCAAACCACAAAATTTTCATTCCAGATGCGAACACAGTTTAGTTCTTGAACTCTAAACTTGCGAAATCAAAAATTCATATGTTGAACCCATATGCGAATATTAACCCAATTGACTTCAAATTGATTCACAGATGCAAACACTCGATTGTTTTACTTTCGCAAAATGAGCATCAACAACTCCACAATCGAGTTTTTAAATTCTTGCAAACAACAATTTCACAGTCCTTGACTTCGCGTTTTTCTTCACGAATCATCCCTCAATCATCAATCCAATTGCGAATCAAAACTCATATGTTCTTGCTTTATCGATTCATCGACTACACTCATACAAATGCGAACAATACTCAATTTCAAAATCGATTGAAACTTATAGCAAAGCTAAATCCAACTTCGCATTCAAAGCACACAAGTGTTATTGATTGCATTCATGAAATACTAACAAGATAATATATTATAATACAAATATACATATTTTAGGTGGTGAAATCGTAACAGCCTAACAATTTGGTATGCAACTTTATTAAATCAATAAAAAAAAGTTATGCAAATTGGACAAATAAATAAAAATATATCTTTTGTTGTTTTAATTAAGGAAATAAATATTTTATATGAATACTCACCTGGAAAAACGCATATTATAATTGTCTAATTTAATCGTAACAGCCTACCAATGTACTTTCTTCTTGACTGTTTGATTGTTTTTTTCTGTGTGCTGATTATAATCGTCTAATTTAATGTAAATTTTTTTTTTTTTTTTAACTTGCAAGGTACAATGGAACATATTACTCCTATAAAGGAAATTGACTCAATCAAGGACAATGCTATAATCTGTAATTTATCATCTTTTAGTTTAATTTTCTAAATATATGTGTGGTTGTCTGTGTGTATCTCTTTAAAAATTCTGCAATTTCATCATTTTATGACCCCCATTTGCGAAGTTGAGTATTTATTTCCAAAAATGCGAAACTCCAGGGACAATATTTGAAAATTTCTGTTTTCTTCCCCAATTCGCATTCTACTGTGAAATACTTCGCATCTTCATTCTTACACCCTTCGCATCCCTTCGCATTAATCACCTTCGCATTTTAACCTAATTAATCAAATGCAAACCACAAAATTTTCATTCCAGATGCGAACACAGTTTAGTTCTTGAACTCTAAACTTGCGAAATCAAAAATTCATATGTTGAACCCATATGCGAATATTAACCCAATTGACTTCAAATTGATTCACAGATGCAAACACTCGATTGTTTTACTTTCGCAAAATGAGCATCAACAACTCCACAATCGAGTTTTTAAATTCTTGCAAACAACAATTTCACAGTTCTTGACTTCGTGTTTTTCTTCACGAATCATCCCTCAATCATCAATCCAATTCCGAATCAAAACTCATATGTTGTTGCTTTATCGATTCATCGACTACTCATGCAAATGCGAACAATACTCAATTTCAAAATCGATTGAAACTTATAGCGAAGCTAAATCCAACTTCGCATTCAAAGCATACAAGTGTTATTGATTGCATTCATCATTTTATGACCCCCATTTGCGAAGTTGAGTATTTATTTCCAAAAATGCGAAACTCCAGGGACAATATTTGAAAATTTCTGTTTTCTTCCCCAATTCGCATTCTACTGTGAAATACTTCGCATCTTCATTCTTACACCCTTCGCATCCCTTCGCATTTTAACCTAATTAATCAAATGCAAACCACAAAATTTTCATTCCAGATGCGAACACAGTTTAGTTCTTGAACTCTAAACTTGCGAAATCAAAAATTCATATGTTGAACCCATATGCGAATATTAACCCAATTGACTTCAAATTGATTCACAGATGCAAACACTCGATTGTTTTACTTTCGCAAAATGAGCATCAACAACTCCACAATCGAGTTTTTAAATTCTTGCAAACAACAATTTCACAGTCCTTGACTTCGCGTTTTTCTTCACGAATCATCCCTCAATCATCAATCCAATTGCGAATCAAAACTCATATGTTCTTGCTTTATCGATTCATCGACTACACTCATACAAATGCGAACAATACTCAATTTCAAAATCGATTGAAACTTATAGCAAAGCTAAATCCAACTTCGCATTCAAAGCACACAAGTGTTATTGATTGCATTCATGAAATACTAACAAGATAATATATTATAATACAAATATACATATTTTAGGTGGTGAAATCGTAACAGCCTAACAATTTGGTATGCAACTTTATTAAATCAATAAAAAAAAGTTATGCAAATTGGACAAATAAATAAAAATATATCTTTTGTTGTTTTAATTAAGGAAATAAATATTTTATATGAATACTCACCTGGAAAAACGCATATTATAATTGTCTAATTTAATCGTAACAGCCTACCAATGTACTTTCTTCTTGACTGTTTGATTGTTTTTTTCTGTGTGCTGATTATAATTGTCTAATTTAATGTAATTTTTTTTTTTTTTTTTAACTTGCAAGGTACAATGGAACATATTACTCCTATAAAGGAAATTGACTCAATCAAGGACAATGCTATAATCTGTAATTTATCATCTTTTAGTTTAATTTTCTAAATATATGTGTGGTTGTCTGTGTGTATCTCTTTAAAAATTCTGCAATTTCATCATTTTATGACCCCCATTTGCGAAGTTGAGTATTTATTTCCAAAAATGCGAAACTCCAGGGACAATATTTGAAAATTTCTGTTTTCTTCCCCAATTCGCATTCTACTGTGAAATACTTCGCATCTTCATTCTTACACCCTTCGCATCCCTTCGCATTAATCACCTTCGCATTTTAACCTAATTAATCAAATGCAAACCACAAAATTTTCATTCCAGATGCGAACACAGTTTAGTTCTTGAACTCTAAACTTGCGAAATCAAAAATTCATATGTTGAACCCATATGCGAATATTAACCCAATTGACTTCAAATTGATTCACAGATGCAAACACTCGATTGTTTTACTTTCGCAAAATGAGCATCAACAACTCCACAATCGAGTTTTTAAATTCTTGCAAACAACAATTTCACAGTTCTTGACTTCGCGTTTTTCTTCACGAATCATCCCTCAATCATCAATCCTTGCGAATCAAAACTCATATGTTGTTGCTTTATCGATTCATCGACTACTCATGCAAATGCGAACAATACTCAATTTCAAAATCGATTGAAACTTATAGCGAAGCTAAATCCAACTTCGCATTCAAAGCATACAAGTGTTATTGATTGCATTCATCATTTTATGACCCCCATTTGCGAAGTTGAGTATTTATTTCCAAAAATGCGAAACTCCAGGGACAATATTTGAAAATTTCTGTTTTCTTCCCCAATTCGCATTCTACTGTGAAATACTTCGCATCTTCATTCTTACACCCTTCGCATCCCTTCGCATTAATCACCTTCGCATTTTAACCTAATTAATCAAATGCAAACCACAAAATTTTCATTCCAGATGCGAACACAGTTTAGTTCTTGAACTCTAAACTTGCGAAATCAAAAATTCATATGTTGAACCCATATGCGAATATTAACCCAATTGACTTCAAATTGATTCACAGATGCAAACACTCGATTGTTTTACTTTCGCAAAATGAGCATCAACAACTCCACAATCGAGTTTTTAAATTCTTGCAAACAACAATTTCACAGTCCTTGACTTCGCGTTTTTCTTCACGAATCATCCCTCAATCATCAATCCAATTGCGAATCAAAACTCATATGTTCTTGCTTTATCGATTCATCGACTACACTCATACAAATGCGAACAATACTCAATTTCAAAATCGATTGAAACTTATAGCAAAGCTAAATCCAACTTCGCATTCAAAGCACACAAGTGTTATTGATTGCATTCATGAAATACTAACAAGATAATATATTATAATACAAATATACATATTTTAGGTGGTGAAATCGTAACAGCCTAACAATTTGGTATGCAACTTTATTAAATCAATAAAAAAAAGTTATGCAAATTGGACAAATAAATAAAAATATATCTTTTGTTGTTTTAATTAAGGAAATAAATATTTTATATGAATACTCACCTGGAAAAACGCATATTATAATTGTCTAATTTAATCGTAACAGCCTACCAATGTACTTTCTTCTTGACTGTTTGATTGTTTTTTTCTGTGTGCTGATTATAATTGTCTAATTTAATGTAATTTTTTTTTTTTTTTTAACTTGCAAGGTACAATGGAACATATTACTCCTATAAAGGAAATTGACTCAATCAAGGACAATGCTATAATCTGTAATTTATCATCTTTTAGTTTAATTTTCTAAATATATGTGTGGTTGTCTGTGTGTATCTCTTTAAAAATTCTGCAATTTCATCATTTTATGACCCCCATTTGCGAAGTTGAGTATTTATTTCCAAAAATGCGAAACTCCAGGGACAATATTTGAAAATTTCTGTTTTCTTCCCCAATTCGCATTCTACTGTGAAATACTTCGCATCTTCATTCTTACACCCTTCGCATCCCTTCGCATTAATCACCTTCGCATTTTAACCTAATTAATCAAATGCAAACCACAAAATTTTCATTCCAGATGCGAACACAGTTTAGTTCTTGAACTCTAAACTTGCGAAATCAAAAATTCATATGTTGAACCCATATGCGAATATTAACCCAATTGACTTCAAATTGATTCACAGATGCAAACACTCGATTGTTTTACTTTCGCAAAATGAGCATCAACAACTCCACAATCGAGTTTTTAAATTCTTGCAAACAACAATTTCACAGTCCTTGACTTCGCGTTTTTCTTCACGAATCATCCCTCAATCATCAATCCAATTGCGAATCAAAACTCATATGTTCTTGCTTTATCGATTCATCGACTACACTCATACAAATGCGAACAATACTCAATTTCAAAATCGATTGAAACTTATAGCAAAGCTAAATCCAACTTCGCATTCAAAGCACACAAGTGTTATTGATTGCATTCATGAAATACTAACAAGATAATATATTATAATACAAATATACATATTTTAGGTGGTGAAATCGTAACAGCCTAACAATTTGGTATGCAACTTTATTAAATCAATAAAAAAAAGTTATGCAAATTGGACAAATAAATAAAAATATATCTTTTGTTGTTTTAATTAAGGAAATAAATATTTTATATGAATACTCACCTGGAAAAACGCATATTATAATTGTCTAATTTAATCGTAACAGCCTACCAATGTACTTTCTTCTTGACTGTTTGATTGTTTTTTTCTGTGTGCTGATTATAATTGTCTAATTTAATGTAAATTTTTTTTTTTTTTTTTAACTTGCAAGGTACAATGGAACATATTACTCCTATAAAGGAAATTGACTCAATCAAGGACAATGCTATAATCTGTAATTTATCATCTTTTAGTTTAATTTTCTAAATATATGTGTGGTTGTCTGTGTGTATCTCTTTAAAAATTCTGCAATTTCATCATTTTATGACCCCCATTTGCGAAGTTGAGTATTTATTTCCAAAAATGCGAAACTCCAGGGACAATATTTGAAAATTTCTGTTTTCTTCCCCAATTCGCATTCTACTGTGAAATACTTCGCATCTTCATTCTTACACCCTTCGCATCCCTTCGCATTAATCACCTTCGCATTTTAACCTAATTAATCAAATGCAAACCACAAAATTTTCATTCCAGATGCGAACACAGTTTAGTTCTTGAACTCTAAACTTGCGAAATCAAAAATTCATATGTTGAACCCATATGCGAATATTAACCCAATTGACTTCAAATTGATTCACAGATGCAAACACTCGATTGTTTTACTTTCGCAAAATGAGCATCAACAACTCCACAATCGAGTTTTTAAATTCTTGCAAACAACAATTTCACAGTCCTTGACTTCGCGTTTTTCTTCACGAATCATCCCTCAATCATCAATCCAATTGCGAATCAAAACTCATATGTTCTTGCTTTATCGATTCATCGACTACACTCATACAAATGCGAACAATACTCAATTTCAAAATCGATTGAAACTTATAGCAAAGCTAAATCCAACTTCGCATTCAAAGCACACAAGTGTTATTGATTGCATTCATGAAATACTAACAAGATAATATATTATAATACAAATATACATATTTTAGGTGGTGAAATCGTAACAGCCTAACAATTTGGTATGCAACTTTATTAAATCAATAAAAAAAAGTTATGCAAATTGGACAAATAAATAAAAATATATCTTTTGTTGTTTTAATTAAGGAAATAAATATTTTATATGAATACTCACCTGGAAAAACGCATATTATAATTGTCTAATTTAATCGTAACAGCCTACCAATGTACTTTCTTCTTGACTGTTTGATTGTTTTTTTCTGTGTGCTGATTATAATTGTCTAATTTAATGTAAATTTTTTTTTTTTTTTTAACTTGCAAGGTACAATGGAACATATTACTCCTATAAAGGAAATTGACTCAATCAAGGACAATGCTATAATCTGTAATTTATCATCTTTTAGTTTAATTTTCTAAATATATGTGTGGTTGTCTGTGTGTATCTCTTTAAAAATTCTGCAATTTCATCATTTTATGACCCCCATTTGCGAAGTTGAGTATTTATTTCCAAAAATGCGAAACTCCAGGGACAATATTTGAAAATTTCTGTTTTCTTCCCCAATTCGCATTCTACTGTGAAATACTTCGCATCTTCATTCTTACACCCTTCGCATCCCTTCGCATTAATCACCTTCGCATTTTAACCTAATTAATCAAATGCAAACCACAAAATTTTCATTCCAGATGCGAACACAGTTTAGTTCTTGAACTCTAAACTTGCGAAATCAAAAATTCATATGTTGAACCCATATGCGAATATTAACCCAATTGACTTCAAATTGATTCACAGATGCAAACACTCGATTGTTTTACTTTCGCAAAATGAGCATCAACAACTCCACAATCGAGTTTTTAAATTCTTGCAAACAACAATTTCACAGTTCTTGACTTCGCGTTTTTCTTCACGAATCATCCCTCAATCATCAATCCAATTGCGAATCAAAACTCATATGTTGTTGCTTTATCGATTCATCGACTACTCATGCAAATGCGAACAATACTCAATTTCAAAATCGATTGAAACTTATAGCGAAGCTAAATCCAACTTCGCATTCAAAGCATACAAGTGTTATTGATTGCATTCATCATTTTATGACCCCCATTTGCGAAGTTGAGTATTTATTTCCAAAAATGCGAAACTCCAGGGACAATATTTGAAAATTTCTGTTTTCTTCCCCAATTCGCATTCTACTGTGAAATACTTCGCATCTTCATTCTTACACCCTTCGCATCCCTTCGCATTTTAACCTAATTAATCAAATGCAAACCACAAAATTTTCATTCCAGATGCGAACACAGTTTAGTTCTTGAACTCTAAACTTGCGAAATCAAAAATTCATATGTTGAACCCATATGCGAATATTAACCCAATTGACTTCAAATTGATTCACAGATGCAAACACTCGATTGTTTTACTTTCGCAAAATGAGCATCAACAACTCCACAATCGAGTTTTTAAATTCTTGCAAACAACAATTTCACAGTCCTTGACTTCGCGTTTTTCTTCACGAATCATCCCTCAATCATCAATCCAATTGCGAATCAAAACTCATATGTTCTTGCTTTATCGATTCATCGACTACACTCATACAAATGCGAACAATACTCAATTTCAAAATCGATTGAAACTTATAGCAAAGCTAAATCCAACTTCGCATTCAAAGCACACAAGTGTTATTGATTGCATTCATGAAATACTAACAAGATAATATATTATAATACAAATATACATATTTTAGGTGGTGAAATCGTAACAGCCTAACAATTTGGTATGCAACTTTATTAAATCAATAAAAAAAAGTTATGCAAATTGGACAAATAAATAAAAATATATCTTTTGTTGTTTTAATTAAGGAAATAAATATTTTATATGAATACTCACCTGGAAAAACGCATATTATAATTGTCTAATTTAATCGTAACAGCCTACCAATGTACTTTCTTCTTGACTGTTTGATTGTTTTTTTCTGTGTGCTGATTATAATTGTCTAATTTAATGTAATTTTTTTTTTTTTTTTTTAACTTGCAAGGTACAATGGAACATATTACTCCTATAAAGGAAATTGACTCAATCAAGGACAATGCTATAATCTGTAATTTATCATCTTTTAGTTTAATTTTCTAAATATATGTGTGGTTGTCTGTGTGTATCTCTTTAAAAATTCTGCAATTTCATCATTTTATGACCCCCATTTGCGAAGTTGAGTATTTATTTCCAAAAATGCGAAACTCCAGGGACAATATTTGAAAATTTCTGTTTTCTTCCCCAATTCGCATTCTACTGTGAAATACTTCGCATCTTCATTCTTACACCCTTCGCATCCCTTCGCATTAATCACCTTCGCATTTTAACCTAATTAATCAAATGCAAACCACAAAATTTTCATTCCAGATGCGAACACAGTTTAGTTCTTGAACTCTAAACTTGCGAAATCAAAAATTCATATGTTGAACCCATATGCGAATATTAACCCAATTGACTTCAAATTGATTCACAGATGCAAACACTCGATTGTTTTACTTTCGCAAAATGAGCATCAACAACTCCACAATCGAGTTTTTAAATTCTTGCAAACAACAATTTCACAGTCCTTGACTTCGCGTTTTTCTTCACGAATCATCCCTCAATCATCAATCCAATTGCGAATCAAAACTCATATGTTCTTGCTTTATCGATTCATCGACTACACTCATACAAATGCGAACAATACTCAATTTCAAAATCGATTGAAACTTATAGCAAAGCTAAATCCAACTTCGCATTCAAAGCACACAAGTGTTATTGATTGCATTCATGAAATACTAACAAGATAATATATTATAATACAAATATACATATTTTAGGTGGTGAAATCGTAACAGCCTAACAATTTGGTATGCAACTTTATTAAATCAATAAAAAAAAAGTTATGCAAATTGGACAAATAAATAAAAATATATCTTTTGTTGTTTTAATTAAGGAAATAAATATTTTATATGAATACTCACCTGGAAAAACGCATATTATAATTGTCTAATTTAATCGTAACAGCCTACCAATGTACTTTCTTCTTGACTGTTTGATTGTTTTTTTCTGTGTGCTGATTATAATTGTCTAATTTAATGTAAATTTTTTTTTTTTTTAACTTGCAAGGTACAATGGAACATATTACTCCTATAAAGGAAATTGACTCAATCAAGGACAATGCTATAATCTGTAATTTATCATCTTTTAGTTTAATTTTCTAAATATATGTGTGGTTGTCTGTGTGTATCTCTTTAAAAATTCTGCAATTTCATCATTTTATGACCCCCATTTGCGAAGTTGAGTATTTATTTCCAAAAATGCGAAACTCCAGGGACAATATTTGAAAATTTCTGTTTTCTTCCCCAATTCGCATTCTACTGTGAAATACTTCGCATCTTCATTCTTACACCCTTCGCATCCCTTCGCATTAATCACCTTCGCATTTTAACCTAATTAATCAAATGCAAACCACAAAATTTTCATTCCAGATGCGAACACAGTTTAGTTCTTGAACTCTAAATTTGCGAAATCAAAAATTCATATGTTGAACCCATATGCGAATATTAACCCAATTAACTTCAAATTGATTCACAGATGCAAACACTCGATTGTTTTACTTTCGCAAAATGAGCATCAACAACTCCACAATCGAGTTTTTAAATTCTTGCAAACAACAATTTCACAGTTCTTGACTTCGCGTTTTTCTTCACGAATCATCCCTCAATCATCAATCCAATTGCGAATCAAAACTCATATGTTGTTGCTTTATCGATTCATCGACTACTCATGCAAATGCGAACAATACTCAATTTCAAAATCGATTGAAACTTATAGCGAAGCTAAATCCAACTTCGCATTCAAAGCATACAAGTGTTATTGATTGCATTCATCATTTTATGACCCCCATTTGCGAAGTTGAGTATTTATTTCCAAAAATGCGAAACTCCAGGGACAATATTTGAAAATTTCTGTTTTCTTCCCCAATTCGCATTCTACTGTGAAATACTTCGCATCTTCATTCTTACACCCTTCGCATCCCTTCGCATTTTAACCTAATTAATCAAATGCAAACCACAAAATTTTCATTCCAGATGCGAACACAGTTTAGTTCTTGAACTCTAAACTTGCGAAATCAAAAATTCATATGTTGAACCCATATGCGAATATTAACCCAATTGACTTCAAATTGATTCACAGATGCAAACACTCGATTGTTTTACTTTCGCAAAATGAGCATCAACAACTCCACAATCGAGTTTTTAAATTCTTGCAAACAACAATTTCACAGTCCTTGACTTCGCGTTTTTCTTCACGAATCATCCCTCAATCATCAATCCAATTGCGAATCAAAACTCATATGTTCTTGCTTTATCGATTCATCGACTACACTCATACAAATGCGAACAATACTCAATTTCAAAATCGATTGAAACTTATAGCAAAGCTAAATCCAACTTCGCATTCAAAGCACACAAGTGTTATTGATTGCATTCATGAAATACTAACAAGATAATATATTATAATACAAATATACATATTTTAGGTGGTGAAATCGTAACAGCCTAACAATTTGGTATGCAACTTTATTAAATCAATAAAAAAAAGTTATGCAAATTGGACAAATAAATAAAAATATATCTTTTGTTGTTTTAATTAAGGAAATAAATATTTTATATGAATACTCACCTGGAAAAACGCATATTATAATTGTCTAATTTAATCGTAACAGCCTACCAATGTACTTTCTTCTTGACTGTTTGATTGTTTTTTTCTGTGTGCTGATTATAATTGTCTAATTTAATGTAAATTTTTTTTTTTTTTTTTTAACTTGCAAGGTACAATGGAACATATTACTCCTATAAAGGAAATTGACTCAATCAAGGACAATGCTATAATCTGTAATTTATCATCTTTTAGTTTAATTTTCTAAATATATGTGTGGTTGTCTGTGTGTATCTCTTTAAAAATTCTGCAATTTCATCATTTTATGACCCCCATTTGCGAAGTTGAGTATTTATTTCCAAAAATGCGAAACTCCAGGGACAATATTTGAAAATTTCTGTTTTCTTCCCCAATTCGCATTCTACTGTGAAATACTTCGCATCTTCATTCTTACACCCTTCGCATCCCTTCGCATTAATCACCTTCGCATTTTAACCTAATTAATCAAATGCAAACCACAAAATTTTCATTCCAGATGCGAACACAGTTTAGTTCTTGAACTCTAAACTTGCGAAATCAAAAATTCATATGTTGAACCCATATGCGAATATTAACCCAATTGACTTCAAATTGATTCACAGATGCAAACACTCGATTGTTTTACTTTCGCAAAATGAGCATCAACAACTCCACAATCGAGTTTTTAAATTCTTGCAAACAACAATTTCACAGTTCTTGACTTCGCGTTTTTCTTCACGAATCATCCCTCAATCATCAATCCAATTGCGAATCAAAACTCATATGTTGTTGCTTTATCGATTCATCGACTACTCATGCAAATGCGAACAATACTCAATTTCAAAATCGATTGAAACTTATAGCGAAGCTAAATCCAACTTCGCATTCAAAGCATACAAGTGTTATTGATTGCATTCATCATTTTATGACCCCCATTTGCGAAGTTGAGTATTTATTTCCAAAAATGCGAAACTCCAGGGACAATATTTGAAAATTTCTGTTTTCTTCCCCAATTCGCATTCTACTGTGAAATACTTCGCATCTTCATTCTTACACCCTTCGCATCCCTTCGCATTAATCACCTTCGCATTTTAACCTAATTAATCAAATGCAAACCACAAAATTTTCATTCCAGATGCGAACACAGTTTAGTTCTTGAACTCTAAACTTGCGAAATCAAAAATTCATATGTTGAACCCATATGCGAATATTAACCCAATTGACTTCAAATTGATTCACAGATGCAAACACTCGATTGTTTTACTTTCGCAAAATGAGCATCAACAACTCCACAATCGAGTTTTTAAATTCTTGCAAACAACAATTTCACAGTCCTTGACTTCGCGTTTTTCTTCACGAATCATCCCTCAATCATCAATCCAATTGCGAATCAAAACTCATATGTTGTTGCTTTATCGATTCATCGACTACACTCATACAAATGCGAACAATACTCAATTTCAAAATCGATTGAAACTTATAGCAAAGCTAAATCCAACTTCGCATTCAAAGCACACAAGTGTTATTGATTGCATTCATCATTTTATGACCCCCATTTGCGAAGTTGAGTATTTATTTCCAAAAATGCGAAACTCCAGGGACAATATTTGAAAATTTCTGTTTTCTTCCCCAATTCGCATTCTACTGTGAAATACTTCGCATCTTCATTCTTACACCCTTCGCATCCCTTCGCATTAATCACCTTCGCATTTTAACCTAATTAATCAAATGCAAACCACAAAATTTTCATTCCAGATGCGAACACAGTTTAGTTCTTGAACTCTAAACTTGCGAAATCAAAAATTCATATGTTGAACCCATATGCGAATATTAACCCAATTGACTTCAAATTGATTCACAGATGCAAACACTCGATTGTTTTACTTTCGCAAAATGAGCATCAACAACTCCACAATCGAGTTTTTAAATTCTTGCAAACAACAATTTCACAGTCCTTGACTTCGCGTTTTTCTTCACGAATCATCCCTCAATCATCAATCCAATTGCGAATCAAAACTCATATGTTCTTGCTTTATCGATTCATCGACTACACTCATACAAATGCGAACAATACTCAATTTCAAAATCGATTGAAACTTATAGCAAAGCTAAATCCAACTTCGCATTCAAAGCACACAAGTGTTATTGATTGCATTCATGAAATACTAACAAGATAATATATTATAATACAAATATACATATTTTAGGTGGTGAAATCGTAACAGCCTAACAATTTGGTATGCAACTTTATTAAATCAATAAAAAAAAGTTATGCAAATTGGACAAATAAATAAAAATATATCTTTTGTTGTTTTAATTAAGGAAATAAATATTTTATATGAATACTCACCTGGAAAAACGCATATTATAATTGTCTAATTTAATCGTAACAGCCTACCAATGTACTTTCTTCTTGACTGTTTGATTGTTTTTTTCTGTGTGCTGATTATAATTGTCTAATTTAATGTAAATTTTTTTTTTTTTTTTTTAACTTGCAAGGTACAATGGAACATATTACTCCTATAAAGGAAATTGACTCAATCAAGGACAATGCTATAATCTGTAATTTATCATCTTTTAGTTTAATTTTCTAAATATATGTGTGGTTGTCTGTGTGTATCTCTTTAAAAATTCTGCAATTTCATCATTTTATGACCCCCATTTGCGAAGTTGAGTATTTATTTCCAAAAATGCGAAACTCCAGGGACAATATTTGAAAATTTCTGTTTTCTTCCCCAATTCGCATTCTACTGTGAAATACTTCGCATCTTCATTCTTACACCCTTCGCATCCCTTCGCATTAATCACCTTCGCATTTTAACCTAATTAATCAAATGCAAACCACAAAATTTTCATTCCAGATGCGAACACAGTTTAGTTCTTGAACTCTAAACTTGCGAAATCAAAAATTCATATGTTGAACCCATATGCGAATATTAACCCAATTGACTTCAAATTGATTCACAGATGCAAACACTCGATTGTTTTACTTTCGCAAAATGAGCATCAACAACTCCACAATCGAGTTTTTAAATTCTTGCAAACAACAATTTCACAGTTCTTGACTTCGCGTTTTTCTTCACGAATCATCCCTCAATCATCAATCCAATTGCGAATCAAAACTCATATGTTGTTGCTTTATCGATTCATCGACTACTCATGCAAATGCGAACAATACTCAATTTCAAAATCGATTGAAACTTATAGCGAAGCTAAATCCAACTTCGCATTCAAAGCATACAAGTGTTATTGATTGCATTCATCATTTTATGACCCCCATTTGCGAAGTTGAGTATTTATTTCCAAAAATGCGAAACTCCAGGGACAATATTTGAAAATTTCTGTTTTCTTCCCCAATTCGCATTCTACTGTGAAATACTTCGCATCTTCATTCTTACACCCTTCGCATCCCTTCGCATTTTAACCTAATTAATCAAATGCAAACCACAAAATTTTCATTCCAGATGCGAACACAGTTTAGTTCTTGAACTCTAAACTTGCGAAATCAAAAATTCATATGTTGAACCCATATGCGAATATTAACCCAATTGACTTCAAATTGATTCACAGATGCAAACACTCGATTGTTTTACTTTCGCAAAATGAGCATCAACAACTCCACAATCGAGTTTTTAAATTCTTGCAAACAACAATTTCACAGTCCTTGACTTCGCGTTTTTCTTCACGAATCATCCCTCAATCATCAATCCAATTGCGAATCAAAACTCATATGTTCTTGCTTTATCGATTCATCGACTACACTCACACAAATGCGAACAATACTCAATTTCAAAATCGATTGAAACTTATAGCAAAGCTAAATCCAACTTCGCATTCAAAGCACACAAGTGTTATTGATTGCATTCATGAAATACTAACAAGATAATATATTATAATACAAATATACATATTTTAGGTGGTGAAATCGTAACAGCCTAACAATTTGGTATGCAACTTTATTAAATCAATAAAAAAAAGTTATGCAAATTGGACAAATAAATAAAAATATATCTTTTGTTGTTTTAATTAAGGAAATAAATATTTTATATGAATACTCACCTGGAAAAACGCATATTATAATTGTCTAATTTAATCGTAACAGCCTACCAATGTACTTTCTTCTTGACTGTTTGATTGTTTTTTTCTGTGTGCTGATTATAATTGTCTAATTTAATGTAAATTTTTTTTTTTTTTTTTAACTTGCAAGGTACAATGGAACATATTACTCCTATAAAGGAAATTGACTCAATCAAGGACAATGCTATAATCTGTAATTTATCATCTTTTAGTTTAATTTTCTAAATATATGTGTGGTTGTCTGTGTGTATCTCTTTAAAAATTCTGCAATTTCATCATTTTATGACCCCCATTTGCGAAGTTGAGTATTTATTTCCAAAAATGCGAAACTCCAGGGACAATATTTGAAAATTTCTGTTTTCTTCCCCAATTCGCATTCTACTGTGAAATACTTCGCATCTTCATTCTTACACCCTTCGCATCCCTTCGCATTAATCACCTTCGCATTTTAACCTAATTAATCAAATGCAAACCACAAAATTTTCATTCCAGATGCGAACACAGTTTAGTTCTTGAACTCTAAACTTGCGAAATCAAAAATTCATATGTTGAACCCATATGCGAATATTAACCCAATTGACTTCAAATTGATTCACAGATGCAAACACTCGATTGTTTTACTTTCGCAAAATGAGCATCAACAACTCCACAATCGAGTTTTTAAATTCTTGCAAACAACAATTTCACAGTCCTTGACTTCGCGTTTTTCTTCACGAATCATCCCTCAATCATCAATCCAATTGCGAATCAAAACTCATATGTTCTTGCTTTATCGATTCATCGACTACACTCATACAATTGCGAATCAAAACTCATATGTTGTTGCTTTATCGATTCATCGACTACTCATGCAAATGTGAACAATACTCAATTTCAAAATCGATTGAAACTTATAGCGAAGCTAAATCCAACTTCGCATTCAAAGCATACAAGTGTTATTGATTGCATTCATCATTTTATGACCCCCATTTGCGAAGTTGAGTATTTATTTCCAAAAATGCGAAACTCCAGGGACAATATTTGAAAATTTCTGTTTTCTTCCCCAATTCGCATTCTACTGTGAAATACTTCGCATCTTCATTCTTACACCCTTCGCATCCCTTCGCATTTTAACCTAATTAATCAAATGCAAACCACAAAATTTTCATTCCAGATGCGAACACAGTTTAGTTCTTGAACTCTAAACTTGCGAAATCAAAAATTCATATGTTGAACCCATATGCGAATATTAACCCAATTGACTTCAAATTGATTCACAGATGCAAACACTCGATTGTTTTACTTTCGCAAAATGAGCATCAACAACTCCACAATCGAGTTTTTAAATTCTTGCAAACAACAATTTCACAGTCCTTGACTTCGCGTTTTTCTTCACGAATCATCCCTCAATCATCAATCCAATTGCGAATCAAAACTCATATGTTCTTGCTTTATCGATTCATCGACTACACTCATACAAATGCGAACAATACTCAATTTCAAAATCGATTGAAACTTATAGCAAAGCTAAATCCAACTTCGCATTCAAAGCACACAAGTGTTATTGATTGCATTCATGAAATACTAACAAGATAATATATTATAATACAAATATACATATTTTAGGTGGTGAAATCGTAACAGCCTAACAATTTGGTATGCAACTTTATTAAATCAATAAAAAAAAGTTATGCAAATTGGACAAATAAATAAAAATATATCTTTTGTTGTTTTAATTAAGGAAATAAATATTTTATATGAATACTCACCTGGAAAAACGCATATTATAATTGTCTAATTTAATCGTAACAGCCTACCAATGTACTTTCTTCTTGACTGTTTGATTGTTTTTTTCTGTGTGCTGATTATAATTGTCTAATTTAATGTAAATTTTTTTTTTTTTTTTTAACTTGCAAGGTACAATGGAACATATTACTCCTATAAAGGAAATTGACTCAATCAAGGACAATGCTATAATCTGTAATTTATCATCTTTTAGTTTAATTTTCTAAATATATGTGTGGTTGTCTGTGTGTATCTCTTTAAAAATTCTGCAATTTCATCATTTTATGACCCCCATTTGCGAAGTTGAGTATTTATTTCCAAAAATGCGAAACTCCAGGGACAATATTTGAAAATTTCTGTTTTCTTCCCCAATTCGCATTCTACTGTGAAATACTTCGCATCTTCATTCTTACACCCTTCGCATCCCTTCGCATTAATCACCTTCGCATTTTAACCTAATTAATCAAATGCAAACCACCAAATTTTCATTCCAGATGCGAACACAGTTTAGTTCTTGAACTCTAAACTTGCGAAATCAAAAATTCATATGTTGAACCCATATGCGAATATTAACCCAATTGACTTCAAATTGATTCACAGATGCAAACACTCGATTGTTTTACTTTCGCAAAATGAGCATCAACAACTCCACAATCGAGTTTTTAAATTCTTGCAAACAACAATTTCACAGTTCTTGACTTCGCGTTTTTCTTCACGAATCATCCCTCAATCATCAATCCAATTGCGAATCAAAACTCATATGTTGTTGCTTTATCGATTCATCGACTACTCATGCAAATGCGAACAATACTCAATTTCAAAATCGATTGAAACTTATAGCGAAGCTAAATCCAACTTCGCATTCAAAGCATACAAGTGTTATTGATTGCATTCATCATTTTATGACCCCCATTTGCGAAGTTGAGTATTTATTTCCAAAAATGCGAAACTCCAGGGACAATATTTGAAAATTTCTGTTTTCTTCCCCAATTCGCATTCTACTGTGAAATACTTCGCATCTTCATTCTTACACCCTTCGCATCCCTTCGCATTTTAACCTAATTAATCAAATGCAAACCACAAAATTTTCATTCCAGATGCGAACACAGTTTAGTTCTTGAACTCTAAACTTGCGAAATCAAAAATTCATATGTTGAACCCATATGCGAATATTAACCCAATTGACTTCAAATTGATTCACAGATGCAAACACTCGATTGTTTTACTTTCGCAAAATGAGCATCAACAACTCCACAATCGAGTTTTTAAATTCTTGCAAACAACAATTTCACAGTCCTTGACTTCGCGTTTTTCTTCACGAATCATCCCTCAATCATCAATCCAATTGCGAATCAAAACTCATATGTTCTTGCTTTATCGATTCATCGACTACACTCATACAAATGCGAACAATACTCAATTTCAAAATCGATTGAAACTTATAGCAAAGCTAAATCCAACTTCGCATTCAAAGCACACAAGTGTTATTGATTGCATTCATGAAATACTAACAAGATAATATATTATAATACAAATATACATATTTTAGGTGGTGAAATCGTAACAGCCTAACAATTTGGTATGCAACTTTATTAAATCAATAAAAAAAAGTTATGCAAATTGGACAAATAAATAAAAATATATCTTTTGTTGTTTTAATTAAGGAAATAAATATTTTATATGAATACTCACCTGGAAAAACGCATATTATAATTGTCTAATTTAATCGTAACAGCCTACCAATGTACTTTCTTCTTGACTGTTTGATTGTTTTTTTCTGTGTGCTGATTATAATTGTCTAATTTAATGTAATTTTTTTTTTTTTTTTTAACTTGCAAGGTACAATGGAACATATTACTCCTATAAAGGAAATTGACTCAATCAAGGACAATGCTATAATCTGTAATTTATCATCTTTTAGTTTAATTTTCTAAATATATGTGTGGTTGTCTGTGTGTATCTCTTTAAAAATTCTGCAATTTCATCATTTTATGACCCCCATTTGCGAAGTTGAGTATTTATTTCCAAAAATGCGAAACTCCAGGGACAATATTTGAAAATTTCTGTTTTCTTCCCCAATTCGCATTCTACTGTGAAATACTTCGCATCTTCATTCTTACACCCTTCGCATCCCTTCGCATTAATCACCTTCGCATTTTAACCTAATTAATCAAATGCAAACCACAAAATTTTCATTCCAGATGCGAACACAGTTTAGTTCTTGAACTCTAAACTTGCGAAATCAAAAATTCATATGTTGAACCCATATGCGAATATTAACCCAATTGACTTCAAATTGATTCACAGATGCAAACACTCGATTGTTTTACTTTCGCAAAATGAGCATCAACAACTCCACAATCGAGTTTTTAAATTCTTGCAAACAACAATTTCACAGTTCTTGACTTCGCGTTTTTCTTCACGAATCATCCCTCAATCATCAATCCAATTGCGAATCAAAACTCATATGTTGTTGCTTTATCGATTCATCGACTACTCATGCAAATGCGAACAATACTCAATTTCAAAATCGATTGAAACTTATAGCGAAGCTAAATCCAACTTCGCATTCAAAGCATACAAGTGTTATTGATTGCATTCATCATTTTATGACCCCCATTTGCGAAGTTGAGTATTTATTTCCAAAAATGCGAAACTCCAGGGATAATATTTGAAAATTTCTGTTTTCTTCCCCAATTCGCATTCTACTGTGAAATACTTCGCATCTTCATTCTTATACCCTTCGCATCCCTTCGCATTAATCACCTTCGCATTTTAACCTAATTAATCAAATGCAAACCACAAAATTTTCATTCCAGATGCGAACACAGTTTAGTTCTTGAACTCTAAACTTGCGAAATCAAAAATTCATATGTTGAACCCATATGCGAATATTAACCCAATTGACTTCAAATTGATTCACAGATGCAAACACTCGATTGTTTTACTTTCGCAAAATGAGCATCAACAACTCCACAATCGAGTTTTTAAATTCTTGCAAACAACAATTTCACAGTCCTTGACTTCGCGTTTTTCTTCACGAATCATCCCTCAATCATCAATCCAATTGCGAATCAAAACTCATATGTTCTTGCTTTATCGATTCATCGACTACACTCATACAAATGCGAACAATACTCAATTTCAAAATCGATTGAAACTTATAGCAAAGCTAAATCCAACTTCGCATTCAAAGCACACAAGTGTTATTGATTGCATTCATGAAATACTAACAAGATAATATATTATAATACAAATATACATATTTTAGGTGGTGAAATCGTAACAGCCTAACAATTTGGTATGCAACTTTATTAAATCAATAAAAAAAAGTTATGCAAATTGGACAAATAAATAAAAATATATCTTTTGTTGTTTTAATTAAGGAAATAAATATTTTATATGAATACTCACCTGGAAAAACGCATATTATAATTGTCTAATTTAATCGTAACAGCCTACCAATGTACTTTCTTCTTGACTGTTTGATTGTTTTTTTCTGTGTGCTGATTATAATTGTCTAATTTAATGTAAATTTTTTTTTTTTTTTTAACTTGCAAGGTACAATGGAACATATTACTCCTATAAAGGAAATTGACTCAATCAAGGACAATGCTATAATCTGTAATTTATCATCTTTTAGTTTAATTTTCTAAATATATGTGTGGTTGTCTGTGTGTATCTCTTTAAAAATTCTGCAATTTCATCATTTTATGACCCCCATTTGCGAAGTTGAGTATTTATTTCCAAAAATGCGAAACTCCAGGGACAATATTTGAAAATTTCTGTTTTCTTCCCCAATTCGCATTCTACTGTGAAATACTTCGCATCTTCATTCTTACACCCTTCGCATCCCTTCGCATTAATCACCTTCGCATTTTAACCTAATTAATCAAATGCAAACCACAAAATTTTCATTCCAGATGCGAACACAGTTTAGTTCTTGAACTCTAAACTTGCGAAATCAAAAATTCATATGTTGAACCCATATGCGAATATTAACCCAATTGACTTCAAATTGATTCACAGATGCAAACACTCGATTGTTTTACTTACGCAAAATGAGCATCAACAACTCCACAATCGAGTTTTTAAATTCTTGCAAACAACAATTTCACAGTTCTTGACTTCGCGTTTTTCTTCACGAATCATCCCTCAATCATCAATCCAATTGCGAATCAAAACTCATATGTTGTTGCTTTATCGATTCATCGACTACTCATGCAAATGCGAACAATACTCAATTTCAAAATCGATTGAAACTTATAGCGAAGCTAAATCCAACTTCGCATTCAAAGCATACAAGTGTTATTGATTGCATTCATCATTTTATGACCCCCATTTGCGAAGTTGAGTATTTATTTCCAAAAATGCGAAACTCCAGGGACAATATTTGAAAATTTCTGTTTTCTTCCCCAATTCGCATTCTACTGTGAAATACTTCGCATCTTCATTCTTACACCCTTCGCATCCCTTCGCATTTTAACCTAATTAATCAAATGCAAACCACAAAATTTTCATTCCAGATGCGAACACAGTTTAGTTCTTGAACTCTAAACTTGCGAAATCAAAAATTCATATGTTGAACCCATATGCGAATATTAACCCAATTGACTTCAAATTGATTCACAGATGCAAACACTCGATTGTTTTACTTTCGCAAAATGAGCATCAACAACTCCACAATCGAGTTTTTAAATTCTTGCAAACAACAATTTCACAGTCCTTGACTTCGCGTTTTTCTTCACGAATCATCCCTCAATCATCAATCCAATTGCGAATCAAAACTCATATGTTCTTGCTTTATCGATTCATCGACTACACTCATACAAATGCGAACAATACTCAATTTCAAAATCGATTGAAACTTATAGCAAAGCTAAATCCAACTTCGCATTCAAAGCACACAAGTGTTATTGATTGCATTCATGAAATACTAACAAGATAATATATTATAATACAAATATACATATTTTAGGTGGTGAAATCGTAACAGCCTAACAATTTGGTATGCAACTTTATTAAATCAATAAAAAAAAGTTATGCAAATTGGACAAATAAATAAAAATATATCTTTTGTTGTTTTAATTAAGGAAATAAATATTTTATATGAATACTCACCTGGAAAAACGCATATTATAATTGTCTAATTTAATCGTAACAGCCTACCAATGTACTTTCTTCTTGACTGTTTGATTGTTTTTTTCTGTGTGCTGATTATAATTGTCTAATTTAATGTAAATTTTTTTTTTTTTTTTTTAACTTGCAAGGTACAATGGAACATATTACTCCTATAAAGGAAATTGACTCAATCAAGGACAATGCTATAATCTGTAATTTATCATCTTTTAGTTTAATTTTCTAAATATATGTGTGGTTGTCTGTGTGTATCTCTTTAAAAATTCTGCAATTTCATCATTTTATGACCCCCATTTGCGAAGTTGAGTATTTATTTCCAAAAATGCGAAACTCCAGGGACAATATTTGAAAATTTCTGTTTTCTTCCCCAATTCGCATTCTACTGTGAAATACTTCGCATCTTCATTCTTACACCCTTCGCATCCCTTCGCATTAATCACCTTCGCATTTTAACCTAATTAATCAAATGCAAACCACAAAATTTTCATTCCAGATGCGAACACAGTTTAGTTCTTGAACTCTAAACTTGCGAAATCAAAAATTCATATGTTGAACCCATATGCGAATATTAACCCAATTGACTTCAAATTGATTCACAGATGCAAACACTCGATTGTTTTACTTTCGCAAAATGAGCATCAACAACTCCACAATCGAGTTTTTAAATTCTTGCAAACAACAATTTCACAATTCTTGACTTCGCGTTTTTCTTCACGAATCATCCCTCAATCATCAATCCAATTGCGAATCAAAACTCATATGTTGTTGCTTTATCGATTCATCGACTACTCATGCAAATGCGAACAATACTCAATTTCAAAATCGATTGAAACTTATAGCGAAGCTAAATCCAACTTCGCATTCAAAGCATACAAGTGTTATTGATTGCATTCATCATTTTATGACCCCCATTTGCGAAGTTGAGTATTTATTTCCAAAAATGCGAAACTCCAGGGACAATATTTGAAAATTTCTGTTTTCTTCCCCAATTCGCATTCTACTGTGAAATACTTCGCATCTTCATTCTTACACCCTTCGCATCCCTTCGCATTAATCACCTTCGCATTTTAACCTAATTAATCAAATGCAAACCACAAAATTTTCATTCTAGATGCGAACACAGTTTAGTTCTTGAACTCTAAACTTGCGAAATCAAAAATTCATATGTTGAACCCATATGCGAATATTAACCCAATTGACTTCAAATTGATTCACAGATGCAAACACTCGATTGTTTTACTTTCGCAAAATGAGCATCAACAACTCCACAATCGAGTTTTTAAATTCTTGCAAACAACAATTTCACAGTCCTTGACTTCGCGTTTTTCTTCACGAATCATCCCTCAATCATCAATCCAATTGCGAATCAAAACTCATATGTTCTTGCTTTATCGATTCATCGACTACACTCATACAAATGCGAACAATACTCAATTTCAAAATCGATTGAAACTTATAGCAAAGCTAAATCCAACTTCGCATTCAAAGCACACAAGTGTTATTGATTGCATTCATGAAATACTAACAAGATAATATATTATAATACAAATATACATATTTTAGGTGGTGAAATCGTAACAGCCTAACAATTTGGTATGCAACTTTATTAAATCAATAAAAAAAAGTTATGCAAATTGGACAAATAAATAAAAATATATCTTTTGTTGTTTTAATTAAGGAAATAAATATTTTATATGAATACTCACCCGGAAAAACGCATATTATAATTGTCTAATTTAATCGTAACAGCCTACCAATGTACTTTCTTCTTGACTGTTTGATTGTTTTTTTCTGTGTGCTGATTATAATTGTCTAATTTAATGTAAATTTTTTTTTTTTTTTTTTTAACTTGCAAGGTACAATGGAACATATTACTCCTATAAAGGAAATTGACTCAATCAAGGACAATGCTATAATCTGTAATTTATCATCTTTTAGTTTAATTTTCTAAATATATGTGTGGTTGTCTGTGTGTATCTCTTTAAAAATTCTGCAATTTCATCATTTTATGACCCCCATTTGCGAAGTTGAGTATTTATTTCCAAAAATGCGAAACTCCAGGGACAATATTTGAAAATTTCTGTTTTCTTCCCCAATTCGCATTCTACTGTGAAATACTTCGCATCTTCATTCTTACACCCTTCGCATCCCTTCGCATTAATCACCTTCGCATTTTAACCTAATTAATCAAATGCAAACCACAAAATTTTCATTCCAGATGCGAACACAGTTTAGTTCTTGAACTCTAAACTTGCGAAATCAAAAATTCATATGTTGAACCCATATGCGAATATTAACCCAATTGACTTCAAATTGATTCACAGATGCAAACACTCGATTGTTTTACTTTCGCAAAATGAGCATCAACAACTCCACAATCGAGTTTTTAAATTCTTGCAAACAACAATTTCACAGTCCTTGACTTCGCGTTTTTCTTCACGAATCATCCCTCAATCATCAATCCAATTGCGAATCAAAACTCATATGTTGTTGCTTTATCGATTCATCGACTACACTCATACAAATGCGAACAATACTCAATTTCAAAATCGATTGAAACTTATAGCAAAGCTAAATCCAACTTCGCATTCAAAGCACACAAGTGTTATTGATTGCATTCATCATTTTATGACCCCCATTTGCGAAGTTGAGTATTTATTTCCAAAAATGCGAAACTCCAGGGACAATATTTGAAAATTTCTGTTTTCTTCCCCATTTCGCATTCTACTGTGAAATACTTCGCATCTTCATTCTTACACCCTTCGCATCCCTTCGCATTAATCACCTTCGCATTTTAACCTAATTAATCAAATGCAAACCACAAAATTTTCATTCCAGATGCGAACACAGTTTAGTTCTTGAACTCTAAACTTGCGAAATCAAAAATTCATATGTTGAACCCATATGCGAATATTAACCCAATTGACTTCAAATTGATTCACAGATGCAAACACTCGATTGTTTTACTTTCGCAAAATGAGCATCAACAACTCCACAATCGAGTTTTTAAATTCTTGCAAACAACAATTTCACAGTCCTTGACTTCGCGTTTTTCTTCACGAATCATCCCTCAATCATCAATCCAATTGCGAATCAAAACTCATATGTTCTTGCTTTATCGATTCATCGACTACACTCATACAAATGCGAACAATACTCAATTTCAAAATCGATTGAAACTTATAGCAAAGCTAAATCCAACTTCGCATTCAAAGCACACAAGTGTTATTGATTGCATTCATGAAATACTAACAAGATAATATATTATAATACAAATATACATATTTTAGGTGGTGAAATCGTAACAGCCTAACAATTTGGTATGCAACTTTATTAAATCAATAAAAAAAAGTTATGCAAATTGGACAAATAAATAAAAATATATCTTTTGTTGTTTTAATTAAGGAAATAAATATTTTATATGAATACTCACCTGGAAAAACGCATATTATAATTGTCTAATTTAATCGTAACAGCCTACCAATGTACTTTCTTCTTGACTGTTTGATTGTTTTTTTCTGTGTGCTGATTATAATCGTCTAATTTAATGTAAATTTTTTTTTTTTTTTTAACTTGCAAGGTACAATGGAACATATTACTCCTATAAAGGAAATTGACTCAATCAAGGACAATGCTATAATCTGTAGTTTATCATCTTTTAGTTTAATTTTCTAAATATATGTGTGGTTGTCTGTGTGTATCTCTTTAAAAATTCTGCAATTTCATCATTTTATGACCCCCATTTGCGAAGTTGAGTATTTATTTCCAAAAATGCGAAACTCCAGGGACAATATTTGAAAATTTCTGTTTTCTTCCCCAATTCGCATTCTACTGTGAAATACTTCGCATCTTCATTCTTACACCCTTCGCATCCCTTCGCATTAATCACCTTCGCATTTTAACCTAATTAATCAAATGCAAACCACAAAATTTTCATTCCAGATGCGAACACAGTTTAGTTCTTGAACTCTAAACTTGCGAAATCAAAAATTCATATGTTGAACCCATATGCGAATATTAACCCAATTGACTTCAAATTGATTCACAGATGCAAACACTCGATTGTTTTACTTTCGCAAAATGAGCATCAACAACTCCACAATCGAGTTTTTAAATTCTTGCAAACAACAATTTCACAGTTCTTGACTTCGCGTTTTTCTTCACGAATCATCCCTCAATCATCAATCCAATTGCGAATCAAAACTCATATGTTGTTGCTTTATCGATTCATCGACTACTCATGCAAATGCGAACAATACTCAATTTCAAAATCGATTGAAACTTATAGCGAAGCTAAATCCAACTTCGCATTCAAAGCATACAAGTGTTATTGATTGCATTCATCATTTTATGACCCCCATTTGCGAAGTTGAGTATTTATTTCCAAAAATGCGAAACTCCAGGGACAATATTTGAAAATTTCTGTTTTCTTCCCCAATTCGCATTCTACTGTGAAATACTTCGCATCTTCATTCTTACACCCTTCGCATCCCTTCGCATTAATCACCTTCGCATTTTAACCTAATTAATCAAATGCAAACCACAAAATTTTCATTCCAGATGCGAACACAGTTTAGTTCTTGAACTCTAAACTTGCGAAATCAAAAATTCATATGTTGAACCCATATGCGAATATTAACCCAATTGACTTCAAATTGATTCACAGATGCAAACACTCGATTGTTTTACTTTCGCAAAATGAGCATCAACAACTCCACAATCGAGTTTTTAAATTCTTGCAAACAACAATTTCACAGTCCTTGACTTCGCGTTTTTCTTCACGAATCATCCCTCAATCATCAATCCAATTGCGAATCAAAACTCATATGTTCTTGCTTTATCGATTCATCGACTACACTCATACAAATGCTGTCACACCCCCAAACCAAGGATGGCGGAAACGTCTGGGGGTGGAGGACTTCATGTACAGTATCACAACAACGTGTATAATAGTGTTCAAAGTAGAAACAACCACCATAAATATAATTGCAAAAGTTACACCAAGGTATATGTTTACATGTTTCAAAAACAATTACATTATGATGACAAAATAAATTTGTTGACGGTTTAGCGTCCCATCCTCAAAGCGATGAAGTTTTCCTGTTTCACTGATTTCCTGAGAATACAAGTAGTTTTAAAAAGTGTCAACACAAAGGTTGGTGAGTTCACAAGAGTTTTGTTTGAAGTAGAAACCGTTTTTCCTTGTAAAATCGATTTAGTTTGATTTCCAGAAAATCCAATATTTTCTTAGTTAAGTATGAATAGAAATAATCCTGCATGATGCATTAATGAACCCTAGAGTAATCCGTAGAGTCCCTCTATAATCGTCCAACATATATAAGTTATATAAGGTTTAACTTAGATAAAACGTTGAATATAGTGGGTCTGCCCCAGGTCCACAACCCAACGAGGAACAGGAGATGAGGCGGGCACCACCAATTCTAGGCCAATCAAGACTAAATTCTTATATGACTCAAACATATACGCTCAGCGACTATAGTTGAAGTCTAACAATTCTAGAGGAAATATAGTTTAATATCATAATAACTTTGTATAGAGACCCGGTACTTTGCATTTGTACCCATAGAGATAAAAGGTGATTTTAAATCAACATAAAACTCATTTAGGTTTTAAAAATAAAATCCCGTAAACTTATGGATTGTTTCCTATGTGAGCCGTTATAATCATACTATGACTATGTGAACCTGCCACGACGTTCTCAGTGTCGCGAAAAATGAAATGACATTTGTCACCCGTAGACCTGCAGATCCCACTGTAGCTAGCAGCGAGGTGTGGGGTGTCAATCCCAATATAGATCTATATACAAGTATCACGTTCTCCCTCCAGGAGATTCTGATTATAACTACCAGGAATTATATCCCGCACTCGGACGTACGGGGAGAGATAGAGAAACTCACAATATAGGATAACAAGTTTACGTTAAATGTGTGTGAATATAAATATTTCTTGTATGAATGTACCCTTTTTGTACGAGTGCATAGAGTGATGTATCATAAACTATACCTATTATAGTTTATCTAGAATGTATGTAATATGTATGAATCCTTCTATGGAAATGTATTAGTGTTGTGAATTTATCCAAACTATACTTTTTATAGTTAAATAATACGTGTTCCAAAATGAATGGGTAATATTTAATATGATTGTCTTAGTTTCAGTTCATAATGATAAACTACTAGGAAACACATTCAAACATTAAAACTTATGATTATACACTTTGCTCAACATAATACAAAGTGTTATGATATTTACATGTTGTTGGTAAAATTTAGCAATTCTGCCCTGTTTTGGAAAAATCATAGAAAAATCATACGAAGTCGAAAACTAGATCCGTAAATTCTGAGAGTTCACAAAATGTGTTTAGTTTGCTCATAAATTTTATCTCAATTTATAATGACTTCTAACTTGGGTGAAAAAGTCCAAGATCACAGACTGGTCCGGATTGTTGTTTGAAATGATAGGCAGTTTTGTAAAAATCACCATAAATTGTAGAAAAATCGTATGGAGATGTGCAAGTAGCCATTTTAAAGCTAAAAACTTGATCTATTTGCACCTTGTACAGTTTTGAAAACAAAAATAGTTAAGATGCCCAAAACAGTCTGTGAATGGAGTTGAACTTTTCTGATGAAGACTGTTAGAAAAATTTAGATACGTTCTTAGTGTTTTAACTTGTATTCCCCCCCTGAAAACTTGAGAAAACATGAAAATGTAGGGGTATGAACTCACCTTAAGTGATTTCAGTAGGTAAGTGTTGAAGAAGGAAAGTGTTCAACCCAAGAACACTTGAAGAATCACTTGAAGATTCGAAGATCTAACACAATTATGAGAGAGTTTGTCTAAGATATCCATGATTTGAGTGGTAATAAACGAGATAATCACAAAGAGAATGGATTATGCTTACCAAATGTGGAGGAAAAACTCGAGATCAGCCCTTGAATCTCGAATTTCTAGAGAGAGAAAGTGAGAGAGGAAAGAGTTTGATCTTCTTGTGAAATGAGAGTAAATGAGATGATGTGAGGAGAGAGGATGAATAATCAGCCCTCAAAAACGTGGGAGGAGGGATAATTGAGTGTAAGGGAACATTGAAGTGACATAGGTAAGGTGGGGAGGTATGGCTGGTCATAGAGTGGGTGTGGGGTGGTTGCTTGTGATCATACGTCTTTGGACTCAAAAGTCAAGAACAATGTCTTATAATAGTCTATGTGTGTGTATCTCTTTAAAAATTCTGCAATTTCATCATTTTATGACCCCCATTTGCGAAGTTGAGTATTTATTTCCAAAAATGCGAAACTCCAGGGACAATATTTGAAATCTTCTGTTTTCTTCCCCAATTCGCATTCTACTGTGAAATACTTCGCATCTTCATTCTTACACCCTTCGCATCCCTTCGCATTAATCACCTTCGCATTTTATGACCCCCATTTGCGAAGTTGAGTATTTATTTCCAAAAATGCGAAACTCCAGGGACAATATTTGAAATCTTCTGTTTTCTTCCCCAATTCGCATTCTACTGTGAAATACTTCGCATCTTCATTCTTACACCCTTCGCATTAATCACCTTCGCATTTTATGACCCCCATTTGCGAAGTTGAGTATTTATTTCCAAAAATGCGAAACTCCAGGGACAATATTTGAAATCTTCTGTTTTCTTCCCCAATTCGCATTCTACTGTGAAATACTTCGCATCTTCATTCTTACACCCTTCGCATCCCTTCGCATTAATCACCTTCGCATTTTATGACCCCCATTTGCGAAGTTGAGTATTTATTTCCAAAAATGCGAAACTCCAGGGACAATATTTGAAATCTTCTGTTTTCTTCCCCAATTCGCATTCTACTGTGAAATACTTCGCATCTTCATTCTTACACCCTTCGCATCCCTTCGCATTAATCACCTTCGCATTTTATGACCCCCATTTGCGAATATTAACCCAATTGACTTTGAATTGACCAGAATATGACGGTTGTCACATCATCCCCCCGTTAAAGGGAATTTCGTCCCGAAATTTGCACTTCGAATGGGGATCCAGGAATTTAGAGGAAAGATGGGGATAACTTTTCGTAGTACGAGAATTTGATTATGGTAAGGAATAACTCGCCCGATGTCACATGATTACTACTATGCATGCTTTAATCGATGCTAGATTTAGCATATAAAGAAATTCGGGATTTAAATGTCGATGTTAGAAACACGTACTGATATTTGCGGGCAGTTCCGGAGTGGTTTCTCCCTCGGTGACATTGTTCTGTCATGAGTTTGCAAAAGGAAAACTGATCAGATGGTAAGTTCCTACTAGTAAAGACAAGTCAGTTGTTATAGAATTTGATTTTTCCAGCATTTTTCTTCGATTTAAGAATTCCTTATATATAGTTCATAAAGGAAGTCCATATGAATGAAGTTCACGAGTTAGTGGGTTTTGTGGTCTCTCTTAGATTTTTCACGAGTGTGCTCAAGGCGATTGGTGCGGATCGTATGTATTCTTGCATTTCTATCAACCTCTGCGATACTATAGAGAGTTGTTCTACCCTGAATCTCGTTTCGGGCAACTCTATGGACCAGGATTGGAAAAATTGTATCTGCTGAGCTTCCTTCGTTTATGTTGTAGAAACTTCGTTCTCTATTAAACAACATATGTTGGTCTTGTTCTTTGCTCCCGGTTTCCAAGCACTCTTCCCAAGGAGGCGTCAGGCCTTGATAGCCGGTCGAGGGTTGGGATTCGGAACAAGAGTCATCGGGGTTAAGTTCTCCACTTCAGCGTCGGAGTCAGAACCATCAGCATAGCCTTCAGCTTGGTGACCATCTACAGGGGTTGGGTAATCATTCTCTGGCTCCTCTCCGAGCCATTTGGTATTGTCGTGGTTAGGGTAGTACGGTCGTCGTGTGGATGGAAATCCAACCATGATATCTTCGCGAGAAATGGGGATATAAGAAATAATTAAGCAAACGTACTAATTAGCTAATTATACGATGATCTTTATCAGGTACTTCAACAAATTGTTTAGTGCATACTAATTATATGTATTCGGGACAGGATAGACCTTCGAATAAGCGACCCTAACTCTAAATCCCCAATCCAACGAGAACAGGAAGTAGAGCAAAGATCCACAGATTCTAAGTCTATGACGTCCTGGATACATAAAATTTTAATGTATCCACTAAGCAACTATTGACCTATTGATAAAGATCTATTTAGTTCTCACATATGTAATTTTAATAATGCCAAAATACCCCTATGGTATTTCATTGTGGTAGTGTTGGTAAATTTTTAGACTTGTTGCCACATCACAACCATTCTTGGGCATATGCTAATCACTCCTCGGACCAGCATAGTTGATCAGGCTATGCTATTCCCAAGACTGATCATACATCCCCAGGCTTACCTGTGATGTCCAACAATCTTTACTTTTGTTTTGTCCTAAAATGATGCTGACCTTAGTATGTATGCATGCATGTATACTTTTAACAAAAGTTATTTATTCTTAAAGGTATAGTGGTTTTGAAATCTTAAAATCAGAGACCTTAGTCCCAATGCATTTATAGTTTGTATATCTTATGTGGTTCGATATACATAGTTCACTATAAACAATGCTCTGATACCAATCTGTCACACCCCCAAACCAAGGATGGCGGAAACGTCTGGGGGTGGAGGACTTCATGTACAGTATCACAACAACGTGTATAATAGTGTTCAAAGTAGAAACAACCACCATAAATATAATTGCAAAAGTTACACCAAGGTATATGTTTACATGTTTCAAAAACAATTACATTATGATGACAAAATAAATTTGTTGACGGTTTAGCGTCCCATCCTCAAAGCGATGAAGTTTTCCTGTTTCACTGATTTCCTGAGAATACAAGTAGTTTTAAAAAGTGTCAACACAAAGGTTGGTGAGTTCACAAGAGTTTTGTTTGAAGTAGAAACCGTTTTTCCTTGTAAAATCGATTTAGTTTGATTTCCAGAAAATCCAATATTTTCTTAGTTAAGTATGAATAGAAATAATCCTGCATGATGCATTAATGAACCCTAGAGTAATCCGTAGAGTCCCTCTATAATCGTCCAACATATATAAGTTATATAAGGTTTAACTTAGATAAAACGTTGAATATAGTGGGTCTGCCCCAGGTCCACAACCCAACGAGGAACAGGAGATGAGGCGGGCACCACCAATTCTAGGCCAATCAAGACTAAATTCTTATATGACTCAAACATATACGCTCAGCGACTATAGTTGAAGTCTAACAATTCTAGAGGAAATATAGTTTAATATCATAATAACTTTGTATAGAGACCCGGTACTTTGCATTTGTACCCATAGAGATAAAAGGTGATTTTAAATCAACATAAAACTCATTTAGGTTTTAAAAATAAAATCCCGTAAACTTATGGATTGTTTCCTATGTGAGCCGTTATAATCATACTATGACTATGTGAACCTGCCACGACGTTCTCAGTGTCGCGAAAAATGAAATGACATTTGTCACCCGTAGACCTGCAGATCCCACTGTAGCTAGCAGCGAGGTGTGGGGTGTCAATCCCAATATAGATCTATATACAAGTATCACGTTCTCCCTCCAGGAGATTCTGATTATAACTACCAGGAATTATATCCCGCACTCGGACGTACGGGGAGAGATAGAGAAACTCACAATATAGGATAACAAGTTTACGTTAAATGTGTGTGAATATAAATATTTCTTGTATGAATGTACCCTTTTTGTACGAGTGCATAGAGTGATGTATCATAAACTATACCTATTATAGTTTATCTAGAATGTATGTAATATGTATGAATCCTTCTATGGAAATGTATTAGTGTTGTGAATTTATCCAAACTATACTTTTTATAGTTAAATAATACGTGTTCCAAAATGAATGGGTAATATTTAATATGATTGTCTTAGTTTCAGTTCATAATGATAAACTACTAGGAAACACATTCAAACATTAAAACTTATGATTATACACTTTGCTCAACATAATACAAAGTGTTATGATATTTACATGTTGTTGGTAAAATTTAGCAATTCTGCCCTGTTTTGGAAAAATCATAGAAAAATCATACGAAGTCGAAAACTAGATCCGTAAATTCTGAGAGTTCACAAAATGTGTTTAGTTTGCTCATAAATTTTATCTCAATTTATAATGACTTCTAACTTGGGTGAAAAAGTCCAAGATCACAGACTGGTCCGGATTGTTGTTTGAAATGATAGGCAGTTTTGTAAAAATCACCATAAATTGTAGAAAAATCGTATGGAGATGTGCAAGTAGCCATTTTAAAGCTAAAAACTTGATCTATTTGCACCTTGTACAGTTTTGAAAACAAAAATAGTTAAGATGCCCAAAACAGTCTGTGAATGGAGTTGAACTTTTCTGATGAAGACTGTTAGAAAAATTTAGATACGTTCTTAGTGTTTTAACTTGTATTCCCCCCCTGAAAACTTGAGAAAACATGAAAATGTAGGGGTATGAACTCACCTTAAGTGATTTCAGTAGGTAAGTGTTGAAGAAGGAAAGTGTTCAACCCAAGAACACTTGAAGAATCACTTGAAGATTCGAAGATCTAACACAATTATGAGAGAGTTTGTCTAAGATATCCATGATTTGAGTGGTAATAAACGAGATAATCACAAAGAGAATGGATTATGCTTACCAAATGTGGAGGAAAAACTCGAGATCAGCCCTTGAATCTCGAATTTCTAGAGAGAGAAAGTGAGAGAGGAAAGAGTTTGATCTTCTTGTGAAATGAGAGTAAATGAGATGATGTGAGGAGAGAGGATGAATAATCAGCCCTCAAAAACGTGGGAGGAGGGATAATTGAGTGTAAGGGAACATTGAAGTGACATAGGTAAGGTGGGGAGGTATGGCTGGTCATAGAGTGGGTGTGGGGTGGTTGCTTGTGATCATACGTCTTTGGACTCAAAAGTCAAGAACAATGTCTTATAATAGTCTATGTGTGTGTATCTCTTTAAAAATTCTGCAATTTCATCATTTTATGACCCCCATTTGCGAAGTTGAGTATTTATTTCCAAAAATGCGAAACTCCAGGGACAATATTTGAAATCTTCTGTTTTCTTCCCCAATTCGCATTCTACTGTGAAATACTTCGCATCTTCATTCTTACACCCTTCGCATCCCTTCGCATTAATCACCTTCGCATTTTATGACCCCCATTTGCGAAGTTGAGTATTTATTTCCAAAAATGCGAAACTCCAGGGACAATATTTGAAATCTTCTGTTTTCTTCCCCAATTCGCATTCTACTGTGAAATACTTCGCATCTTCATTCTTACACCCTTCGCATTAATCACCTTCGCATTTTATGACCCCCATTTGCGAAGTTGAGTATTTATTTCCAAAAATGCGAAACTCCAGGGACAATATTTGAAATCTTCTGTTTTCTTCCCCAATTCGCATTCTACTGTGAAATACTTCGCATCTTCATTCTTACACCCTTCGCATCCCTTCGCATTAATCACCTTCGCATTTTATGACCCCCATTTGCGAAGTTGAGTATTTATTTCCAAAAATGCGAAACTCCAGGGACAATATTTGAAATCTTCTGTTTTCTTCCCCAATTCGCATTCTACTGTGAAATACTTCGCATCTTCATTCTTACACCCTTCGCATCCCTTCGCATTAATCACCTTCGCATTTTATGACCCCCATTTGCGAATATTAACCCAATTGACTTTGAATTGACCAGAATATGACGGTTGTCACAAATGCGAACAATACTCAATTTCAAAATCGATTGAAACTTATAGCAAAGCTAAATCCAGCTTCGCATTCAAAGCACACAAGTGTTATTGATTGCATTCATGAAATACTAACAAGATAATATATTATAATACAAATATACATATTTTAGGTGGTGAAATCGTAACAGCCTAACAATTTGGTATGCAACTTTATTAAATCAATAAAAAAAAGTTATGCAAATTGGACAAATAAATAAAAATATATCTTTTGTTGTTTTAATTAAGGAAATAAATATTTTATATGAATACTCACCTGGAAAAACGCATATTATAATTGTCTAATTTAATCGTAACAGCCTACCAATGTACTTTCTTCTTGACTGTTTGATTGTTTTTTTCTGTGTGCTGATTATAATCGTCTAATTTAATGTAAATTTTTTTTTTTTTTTTTAACTTGCAAGGTACAATGGAACATATTACTCCTATAAAGGAAATTGACTCAATCAAGGACAATGCTATAATCTGTAATTTATCATCTTTTAGTTTAATTTTCTAAATATATGTGTGGTTGTCTGTGTGTATCTCTTTAAAAATTCTGCAATTTCATCATTTTATGACCCCCATTTGCGAAGTTGAGTATTTATTTCCAAAAATGCGAAACTCCAGGGACAATATTTGAAAATTTATGTTTTCTTCCCCAATTCGCATTCTACTGTGAAATACTTCGCATCTTCATTCTTACACCCTTCGCATCCCTTCGCATTAATCACCTTCGCATTTTAACCTAATTAATCAAATGCAAACCACAAAATTTTCATTCCAGATGCGAACACAGTTTAGTTCTTGAACTCTAAACTTGCGAAATCAAAAATTCATATGTTGAACCCATATGCGAATATTAACCCAATTGACTTCAAATTGATTCACAGATGCAAACACTCGATTGTTTTACTTTCGCAAAATGAGCATCAACAACTCCACAATCGAGTTTTTAAATTCTTGCAAACAACAATTTCACAGTTCTTGACTTCGCGTTTTTCTTCACGAATCATCCCTCAATCATCAATCCAATTGCGAATCAAAACTCATATGTTGTTGCTTTATCGATTCATCGACTACTCATGCAAATGCGAACAATACTCAATTTCAAAATCGATTGAAACTTATAGCGAAGCTAAATCCAACTTCGCATTCAAAGCATACAAGTGTTATTGATTGCATTCATCATTTTATGACCCCCATTTGCGAAGTTGAGTATTTATTTCCAAAAATGCGAAACTCCAGGGACAATATTTGAAAATTTCTGTTTTCTTCCCCAATTCGCATTCTACTGTGAAATACTTCGCATCTTCATTCTTACACCCTTCGCATCCCTTCGCATTTTAACCTAATTAATCAAATGCAAACCACAAAATTTTCATTCCAGATGCGAACACAGTTTAGTTCTTGAACTCTAAACTTGCGAAATCAAAAATTCATATGTTGAACCCATATGCGAATATTAACCCAATTGACTTCAAATTGATTCACAGATGCAAACACTCGATTGTTTTACTTTCGCAAAATGAGCATCAACAACTCCACAATCGAGTTTTTAAATTCTTGCAAACAACAATTTCACAGTCCTTGACTTCGCGTTTTTCTTCACGAATCATCCCTCAATCATCAATCCAATTGCGAATCAAAACTCATATGTTCTTGCTTTATCGATTCATCGACTACACTCATACAAATGCGAACAATACTCAATTTCAAAATCGATTGAAACTTATAGCAAAGCTAAATCCAACTTCGCATTCAAAGCACACAAGTGTTATTGATTGCATTCATGAAATACTAACAAGATAATATATTATAATACAAATATACATATTTTAGGTGGTGAAATCGTAACAGCCTAACAATTTGGTATGCAACTTTATTAAATCAATAAAAAAAAGTTATGCAAATTGGACAAATAAATAAAAATATATCTTTTGTTGTTTTAATTAAGGAAATAAATATTTTATATGAATACTCACCTGGAAAAACGCATATTATAATTGTCTAATTTAATCGTAACAGCCTACCAATGTACTTTCTTCTTGACTGTTTGATTGTTTTTTTCTGTGTGCTGATTATAATTGTCTAATTTAATGTAAATTTTTTTTTTTTTTTTAACTTGCAAGGTACAATGGAACATATTACTCCTATAAAGGAAATTGACTCAATCAAGGACAATGCTATAATCTGTAATTTATCATCTTTTAGTTTAATTTTCTAAATATATGTGTGGTTGTCTGTGTGTATCTCTTTAAAAATTCTGCAATTTCATCATTTTATGACCCCCATTTGCGAAGTTGAGTATTTATTTCCAAAAATGCGAAACTCCAGGGACAATATTTGAAAATTTCTGTTTTCTTCCCCAATTCGCATTCTACTGTGAAATACTTCGCATCTTCATTCTTACACCCTTCGCATCCCTTCGCATTTTAACCTAATTAATCAAATGCAAACCACAAAATTTTCATTCCAGATGCGAACACAGTTTAGTTCTTGAACTCTAAACTTGCGAAATCAAAAATTCATATGTTGAACCCATATGCGAATATTAACCCAATTGACTTCAAAATGATTCACAGATGCAAACACTCGATTGTTTTACTTTCGCAAAATGAGCATCAACAACTCCACAATCGAGTTTTTAAATTCTTGCAAACAACAATTTCACAGTCCTTGACTTCGCGTTTTTCTTCACGAATCATCCCTCAATCATCAATCCAATTGCGAATCAAAACTCATATGTTCTTGCTTTATCGATTCATCGACTACACTCATACAAATGCGAACAATACTCAATTTCAAAATCGATTGAAACTTATAGCAAAGCTAAATCCAACTTCGCATTCAAAGCACACAAGTGTTATTGATTGCATTCATGAAATACTAACAAGATAATATATTATAATACAAATATACATATTTTAGGTGGTGAAATCGTAACAGCTTAACAATTTGGTATGCAACTTTATTAAATCAATAAAAAAAAGTTATGCAAATTGGACAAATAAATAAAAATATATCTTTTGTTGTTTTAATTAAGGAAATAAATATTTTATATGAATACTCACCTGGAAAAACGCATATTATAATTGTCTAATTTAATCGTAACAGCCTACCAATGTACTTTCTTCTTGACTGTTTGATTGTTTTTTTCTGTGTGCTGATTATAATTGTCTAATTTAATGTAAATTTTTTTTTTTTTTTTTTAACTTGCAAGGTACAATGGAACATATTACTCCTATAAAGGAAATTGACTCAATCAGGGACAATGCTATAATCTGTAATTTATCATCTTTTAGTTTAATTTTCTAAATATATGTGTGGTTGTCTGTGTGTATCTCTTTAAAAATTCTGCAATTTCATCATTTTATGACCCCCATTTGCGAAGTTGAGTATTTATTTCCAAAAATGCGAAACTCCAGGGACAATATTTGAAAATTTCTGTTTTCTTCCCCAATTCGCATTCTACTGTGAAATACTTCGCATCTTCATTCTTACACCCTTCGCATCCCTTCGCATTAATCACCTTCGCATTTTAACCTAATTAATCAAATGCAAACCACAAAATTTTCATTCCAGATGCGAACACAGTTTAGTTCTTGAACTCTAAACTTGCGAAATCAAAAATTCATATGTTGAACCCATATGCGAATATTAACCCAATTGACTTCAAATTGATTCACAGATGCAAACACTCGATTGTTTTACTTTCGCAAAATGAGCATCAACAACTCCACAATCGAGTTTTTAAATTCTTGCAAACAACAATTTCACAATTCTTGACTTCGCGTTTTTCTTCACGAATCATCCCTCAATCATCAATCCAATTGCGAATCAAAACTCATATGTTGTTGCTTTATCGATTCATCGACTACTCATGCAAATGCGAACAATACTCAATTTCAAAATCGATTGAAACTTATAGCGAAGCTAAATCCAACTTCGCATTCAAAGCATACAAGTGTTATTGATTGCATTCATCATTTTATGACCCCCATTTGCGAAGTTGAGTATTTATTTCCAAAAATGCGAAACTCCAGGGACAATATTTGAAAATTTCTGTTTTCTTCCCCAATTCGCATTCTACTGTGAAATACTTCGCATCTTCATTCTTACACCCTTCGCATCCCTTCGCATTAATCACCTTCGCATTTTAACCTAATTAATCAAATGCAAACCACAAAATTTTCATTCTAGATGCGAACACAGTTTAGTTCTTGAACTCTAAACTTGCGAAATCAAAAATTCATATGTTGAACCCATATGCGAATATTAACCCAATTGACTTCAAATTGATTCACAGATGCAAACACTCGATTGTTTTACTTTCGCAAAATGAGCATCAACAACTCCACAATCGAGTTTTTAAATTCTTGCAAACAACAATTTCACAGTCCTTGACTTCGCGTTTTTCTTCACGAATCATCCCTCAATCATCAATCCAATTGCGAATCAAAACTCATATGTTCTTGCTTTATCGATTCATCGACTACACTCATACAAATGCGAACAATACTCAATTTCAAAATCGATTGAAACTTATAGCAAAGCTAAATCCAACTTCGCATTCAAAGCACACAAGTGTTATTGATTGCATTCATGAAATACTAACAAGATAATATATTATAATACAAATATACATATTTTAGGTGGTGAAATCGTAACAGCCTAACAATTTGGTATGCAACTTTATTAAATCAATAAAAAAAAGTTATGCAAATTGGACAAATAAATAAAAATATATCTTTTGTTGTTTTAATTAAGGAAATAAATATTTTATATGAATACTCACCTGGAAAAACGCATATTATAATTGTCTAATTTAATCGTAACAGCCTACCAATGTACTTTCTTCTTGACTGTTTGATTGTTTTTTTCTGTGTGCTGATTATAATCGTCTAATTTAATGTAAATTTTTTTTTTTTTTTTAACTTGCAAGGTACAATGGAACATATTACTCCTATAAAGGAAATTGACTCAATCAAGGACAATGCTATAATCTGTAATTTATCATCTTTTAGTTTAATTTTCTAAATATATGTGTGGTTGTCTGTGTGTATCTCTTTAAAAATTCTGCAATTTCATCATTTTATGACCCCCATTTGCGAAGTTGAGTATTTATTTCCAAAAATGCGAAACTCCAGGGACAATATTTGAAATCTTCTGTTTTCTTCCCCAATTCGCATTCTACTGTGAAATACTTCGCATCTTCATTCTTACACCCTTCGCATCCCTTCGCATTAATCACCTTCGCATTTTATGACCCCCATTTGCGAAGTTGAGTATTTATTTCCAAAAATGCGAAACTCCAGGGACAATATTTGAAATCTTCTGTTTTCTTCCCCAATTCGCATTCTACTGTGAAATACTTCGCATCTTCATTCTTACACCCTTCGCATTAATCACCTTCGCATTTTATGACCCCCATTTGCGAAGTTGAGTATTTATTTCCAAAAATGCGAAACTCCAGGGACAATATTTGAAATCTTCTGTTTTCTTCCCCAATTCGCATTCTACTGTGAAATACTTCGCATCTTCATTCTTACACCCTTCGCATCCCTTCGCATTAATCACCTTCGCATTTTATGACCCCCATTTGCGAAGTTGAGTATTTATTTCCAAAAATGCGAAACTCCAGGGACAATATTTGAAATCTTCTGTTTTCTTCCCCAATTCGCATTCTACTGTGAAATACTTCGCATCTTCATTCTTACACCCTTCGCATCCCTTCGCATTAATCACCTTCGCATTTTATGACCCCCATTTGCGAATATTAACCCAATTGACTTTGAATTGACCAGAATATGACGGTTGTCACAAATGCGAACAATACTCAATTTCAAAATCGATTGAAACTTATAGCAAAGCTAAATCCAGCTTCGCATTCAAAGCACACAAGTGTTATTGATTGCATTCATGAAATACTAACAAGATAATATATTATAATACAAATATACATATTTTAGGTGGTGAAATCGTAACAGCCTAACAATTTGGTATGCAACTTTATTAAATCAATAAAAAAAAGTTATGCAAATTGGACAAATAAATAAAAATATATCTTTTGTTGTTTTAATTAAGGAAATAAATATTTTATATGAATACTCACCTGGAAAAACGCATATTATAATTGTCTAATTTAATCGTAACAGCCTACCAATGTACTTTCTTCTTGACTGTTTGATTGTTTTTTTCTGTGTGCTGATTATAATCGTCTAATTTAATGTAAATTTTTTTTTTTTTTTTTAACTTGCAAGGTACAATGGAACATATTACTCCTATAAAGGAAATTGACTCAATCAAGGACAATGCTATAATCTGTAATTTATCATCTTTTAGTTTAATTTTCTAAATATATGTGTGGTTGTCTGTGTGTATCTCTTTAAAAATTCTGCAATTTCATCATTTTATGACCCCCATTTGCGAAGTTGAGTATTTATTTCCAAAAATGCGAAACTCCAGGGACAATATTTGAAAATTTATGTTTTCTTCCCCAATTCGCATTCTACTGTGAAATACTTCGCATCTTCATTCTTACACCCTTCGCATCCCTTCGCATTAATCACCTTCGCATTTTAACCTAATTAATCAAATGCAAACCACAAAATTTTCATTCCAGATGCGAACACAGTTTAGTTCTTGAACTCTAAACTTGCGAAATCAAAAATTCATATGTTGAACCCATATGCGAATATTAACCCAATTGACTTCAAATTGATTCACAGATGCAAACACTCGATTGTTTTACTTTCGCAAAATGAGCATCAACAACTCCACAATCGAGTTTTTAAATTCTTGCAAACAACAATTTCACAGTTCTTGACTTCGCGTTTTTCTTCACGAATCATCCCTCAATCATCAATCCAATTGCGAATCAAAACTCATATGTTGTTGCTTTATCGATTCATCGACTACTCATGCAAATGCGAACAATACTCAATTTCAAAATCGATTGAAACTTATAGCGAAGCTAAATCCAACTTCGCATTCAAAGCATACAAGTGTTATTGATTGCATTCATCATTTTATGACCCCCATTTGCGAAGTTGAGTATTTATTTCCAAAAATGCGAAACTCCAGGGACAATATTTGAAAATTTCTGTTTTCTTCCCCAATTCGCATTCTACTGTGAAATACTTCGCATCTTCATTCTTACACCCTTCGCATCCCTTCGCATTTTAACCTAATTAATCAAATGCAAACCACAAAATTTTCATTCCAGATGCGAACACAGTTTAGTTCTTGAACTCTAAACTTGCGAAATCAAAAATTCATATGTTGAACCCATATGCGAATATTAACCCAATTGACTTCAAATTGATTCACAGATGCAAACACTCGATTGTTTTACTTTCGCAAAATGAGCATCAACAACTCCACAATCGAGTTTTTAAATTCTTGCAAACAACAATTTCACAGTCCTTGACTTCGCGTTTTTCTTCACGAATCATCCCTCAATCATCAATCCAATTGCGAATCAAAACTCATATGTTCTTGCTTTATCGATTCATCGACTACACTCATACAAATGCGAACAATACTCAATTTCAAAATCGATTGAAACTTATAGCAAAGCTAAATCCAACTTCGCATTCAAAGCACACAAGTGTTATTGATTGCATTCATGAAATACTAACAAGATAATATATTATAATACAAATATACATATTTTAGGTGGTGAAATCGTAACAGCCTAACAATTTGGTATGCAACTTTATTAAATCAATAAAAAAAAGTTATGCAAATTGGACAAATAAATAAAAATATATCTTTTGTTGTTTTAATTAAGGAAATAAATATTTTATATGAATACTCACCTGGAAAAACGCATATTATAATTGTCTAATTTAATCGTAACAGCCTACCAATGTACTTTCTTCTTGACTGTTTGATTGTTTTTTTCTGTGTGCTGATTATAATTGTCTAATTTAATGTAAATTTTTTTTTTTTTTTTAACTTGCAAGGTACAATGGAACATATTACTCCTATAAAGGAAATTGACTCAATCAAGGACAATGCTATAATCTGTAATTTATCATCTTTTAGTTTAATTTTCTAAATATATGTGTGGTTGTCTGTGTGTATCTCTTTAAAAATTCTGCAATTTCATCATTTTATGACCCCCATTTGCGAAGTTGAGTATTTATTTCCAAAAATGCGAAACTCCAGGGACAATATTTGAAAATTTCTGTTTTCTTCCCCAATTCGCATTCTACTGTGAAATACTTCGCATCTTCATTCTTACACCCTTCGCATCCCTTCGCATTTTAACCTAATTAATCAAATGCAAACCACAAAATTTTCATTCCAGATGCGAACACAGTTTAGTTCTTGAACTCTAAACTTGCGAAATCAAAAATTCATATGTTGAACCCATATGCGAATATTAACCCAATTGACTTCAAAATGATTCACAGATGCAAACACTCGATTGTTTTACTTTCGCAAAATGAGCATCAACAACTCCACAATCGAGTTTTTAAATTCTTGCAAACAACAATTTCACAGTCCTTGACTTCGCGTTTTTCTTCACGAATCATCCCTCAATCATCAATCCAATTGCGAATCAAAACTCATATGTTCTTGCTTTATCGATTCATCGACTACACTCATACAAATGCGAACAATACTCAATTTCAAAATCGATTGAAACTTATAGCAAAGCTAAATCCAACTTCGCATTCAAAGCACACAAGTGTTATTGATTGCATTCATGAAATACTAACAAGATAATATATTATAATACAAATATACATATTTTAGGTGGTGAAATCGTAACAGCTTAACAATTTGGTATGCAACTTTATTAAATCAATAAAAAAAAGTTATGCAAATTGGACAAATAAATAAAAATATATCTTTTGTTGTTTTAATTAAGGAAATAAATATTTTATATGAATACTCACCTGGAAAAACGCATATTATAATTGTCTAATTTAATCGTAACAGCCTACCAATGTACTTTCTTCTTGACTGTTTGATTGTTTTTTTCTGTGTGCTGATTATAATTGTCTAATTTAATGTAAATTTTTTTTTTTTTTTTTTAACTTGCAAGGTACAATGGAACATATTACTCCTATAAAGGAAATTGACTCAATCAGGGACAATGCTATAATCTGTAATTTATCATCTTTTAGTTTAATTTTCTAAATATATGTGTGGTTGTCTGTGTGTATCTCTTTAAAAATTCTGCAATTTCATCATTTTATGACCCCCATTTGCGAAGTTGAGTATTTATTTCCAAAAATGCGAAACTCCAGGGACAATATTTGAAAATTTCTGTTTTCTTCCCCAATTCGCATTCTACTGTGAAATACTTCGCATCTTCATTCTTACACCCTTCGCATCCCTTCGCATTAATCACCTTCGCATTTTAACCTAATTAATCAAATGCAAACCACAAAATTTTCATTCCAGATGCGAACACAGTTTAGTTCTTGAACTCTAAACTTGCGAAATCAAAAATTCATATGTTGAACCCATATGCGAATATTAACCCAATTGACTTCAAATTGATTCACAGATGCAAACACTCGATTGTTTTACTTTCGCAAAATGAGCATCAACAACTCCACAATCGAGTTTTTAAATTCTTGCAAACAACAATTTCACAATTCTTGACTTCGCGTTTTTCTTCACGAATCATCCCTCAATCATCAATCCAATTGCGAATCAAAACTCATATGTTGTTGCTTTATCGATTCATCGACTACTCATGCAAATGCGAACAATACTCAATTTCAAAATCGATTGAAACTTATAGCGAAGCTAAATCCAACTTCGCATTCAAAGCATACAAGTGTTATTGATTGCATTCATCATTTTATGACCCCCATTTGCGAAGTTGAGTATTTATTTCCAAAAATGCGAAACTCCAGGGACAATATTTGAAAATTTCTGTTTTCTTCCCCAATTCGCATTCTACTGTGAAATACTTCGCATCTTCATTCTTACACCCTTCGCATCCCTTCGCATTAATCACCTTCGCATTTTAACCTAATTAATCAAATGCAAACCACAAAATTTTCATTCTAGATGCGAACACAGTTTAGTTCTTGAACTCTAAACTTGCGAAATCAAAAATTCATATGTTGAACCCATATGCGAATATTAACCCAATTGACTTCAAATTGATTCACAGATGCAAACACTCGATTGTTTTACTTTCGCAAAATGAGCATCAACAACTCCACAATCGAGTTTTTAAATTCTTGCAAACAACAATTTCACAGTCCTTGACTTCGCGTTTTTCTTCACGAATCATCCCTCAATCATCAATCCAATTGCGAATCAAAACTCATATGTTCTTGCTTTATCGATTCATCGACTACACTCATACAAATGCGAACAATACTCAATTTCAAAATCGATTGAAACTTATAGCAAAGCTAAATCCAACTTCGCATTCAAAGCACACAAGTGTTATTGATTGCATTCATGAAATACTAACAAGATAATATATTATAATACAAATATACATATTTTAGGTGGTGAAATCGTAACAGCCTAACAATTTGGTATGCAACTTTATTAAATCAATAAAAAAAAGTTATGCAAATTGGACAAATAAATAAAAATATATCTTTTGTTGTTTTAATTAAGGAAATAAATATTTTATATGAATACTCACCTGGAAAAACGCATATTATAATTGTCTAATTTAATCGTAACAGCCTACCAATGTACTTTCTTCTTGACTGTTTGATTGTTTTTTTCTGTGTGCTGATTATAATTGTCTAATTTAATGTAAATTTTTTTTTTTTTTTTTTAACTTGCAAGGTACAATGGAACATATTACTCCTATAAAGGAAATTGACTCAATCAAGGACAATGCTATAATCTGTAATTTATCATCTTTTAGTTTAATTTTCTAAATATATGTGTGGTTGTCTGTGTGTATCTCTTTAAAAATTCTGCAATTTCATCATTTTATGACCCCCATTTGCGAAGTTGAGTATTTATTTCCAAAAATGCGAAACTCCAGGGACAATATTTGAAAATTTCTGTTTTCTTCCCCAATTCGCATTCTACTGTGAAATACTTCGCATCTTCATTCTTACACCCTTCGCATCCCTTCGCATTAATCACCTTCGCATTTTAACCTAATTAATCAAATGCAAACCACAAAATTTTCATTCCAGATGCGAACACAGTTTAGTTCTTGAACTCTAAACTTGCGAAATCAAAAATTCATATGTTGAACCCATATGCGAATATTAACCCAATTGACTTCAAATTGATTCACAGATGCAAACACTCGATTGTTTTACTTTCGCAAAATGAGCATCAACAACTCCACAATCGAGTTTTTAAATTCTTGCAAACAACAATTTCACAATTCTTGACTTCGCGTTTTTCTTCACGAATCATCCCTCAATCATCAATCCAATTGCGAATCAAAACTCATATGTTGTTGCTTTATCGATTCATCGACTACTCATGCAAATGCGAACAATACTCAATTTCAAAATCGATTGAAACTTATAGCGAAGCTAAATCCAACTTCGCATTCAAAGCATACAAGTGTTATTGATTGCATTCATCATTTTATGACCCCCATTTGCGAAGTTGAGTATTTATTTCCAAAAATGCGAAACTCCAGGGACAATATTTGAAAATTTCTGTTTTCTTCCCCAATTCGCATTCTACTGTGAAATACTTCGCATCTTCATTCTTACACCCTTCGCATCCCTTCGCATTAATCACCTTCGCATTTTAACCTAATTAATCAAATGCAAACCACAAAATTTTCATTCCAGATGCGAACACAGTTTAGTTCTTGAACTCTAAACTTGCGAAATCAAAAATTCATATGTTGAACCCATATGCGAATATTAACCCAATTGACTTCAAATTGATTCACAGATGCAAACACTCGATTGTTTTACTTTCGCAAAATGAGCATCAACAACTCCACAATCGAGTTTTTAAATTCTTGCAAACAACAATTTCACAGTCCTTGACTTCGCGTTTTTCTTCACGAATCATCCCTCAATCATCAATCCAATTGCGAATCAAAACTCATATGTTCTTGCTTTATCGATTCATCGACTACACTCATACAAATGCGAACAATACTCAATTTCAAAATCGATTGAAACTTATAGCAAAGCTAAATCCAACTTCGCATTCAAAGCACACAAGTGTTATTGATTGCATTCATGAAATACTAACAAGATAATATATTATAATACAAATATACATATTTTAGGTGGTGAAATCGTAACAGCCTAACAATTTGGTATGCAACTTTATTAAATCAATAAAAAAAAGTTATGCAAATTGGACAAATAAATAAAAATATATCTTTTGTTGTTTTAATTAAGGAAATAAATATTTTATATGAATACTCACCTGGAAAAACGCATATTATAATTGTCTAATTTAATCGTAACAGCCTACCAATGTACTTTCTTCTTGACTGTTTGATTGTTTTTTTCTGTGTGCTGATTATAATCGTCTAATTTAATGTAAATTTTTTTTTTTTTTTTTAACTTGCAAGGTACAATGGAACATATTACTCCTATAAAGGAAATTGACTCAATCAAGGACAATGCTATAATCTGTAGTTTATCATCTTTTAGTTTAATTTTCTAAATATATGTGTGGTTGTCTGTGTGTATCTCTTTAAAAATTCTGCAATTTCATCATTTTATGACCCCCATTTGCGAAGTTGAGTATTTATTTCCAAAAATGCGAAACTCCAGGGACAATATTTGAAAATTTCTGTTTTCTTCCCCAATTCGCATTCTACTGTGAAATACTTCGCATCTTCATTCTTACACCCTTCGCATCCCTTCGCATTAATCACCTTCGCATTTTAACCTAATTAATCAAATGCAAACCACAAAATTTTCATTCCAGATGCGAACACAGTTTAGTTCTTGAACTCTAAACTTGCGAAATCAAAAATTCATATGTTGAACCCATATGCGAATATTAACCCAATTGACTTCAAATTGATTCACAGATGCAAACACTCGATTGTTTTACTTTCGCAAAATGAGCATCAACAACTCCACAATCGAGTTTTTAAATTCTTGCAAACAACAATTTCACAGTTCTTGACTTCGCGTTTTTCTTCACGAATCATCCCTCAATCATCAATCCAATTGCGAATCAAAACTCATATGTTGTTGCTTTATCGATTCATCGACTACTCATGCAAATGCGAACAATACTCAATTTCAAAATCGATTGAAACTTATAGCGAAGCTAAATCCAACTTCGCATTCAAAGCATACAAGTGTTATTGATTGCATTCATCATTTTATGACCCCCATTTGCGAAGTTGAGTATTTATTTCCAAAAATGCGAAACTCCAGGGACAATATTTGAAAATTTCTGTTTTCTTCCCCAATTCGCATTCTACTGTGAAATACTTCGCATCTTCATTCTTACACCCTTCGCATCCCTTCGCATTAATCACCTTCGCATTTTAACCTAATTAATCAAATGCAAACCACAAAATTTTCATTCCAGATGCGAACACAGTTTAGTTCTTGAACTCTAAACTTGCGAAATCAAAAATTCATATGTTGAACCCATATGCGAATATTAACCCAATTGACTTCAAATTGATTCACAGATGCAAACACTCGATTGTTTTACTTTCGCAAAATGAGCATCAACAACTCCACAATCGAGTTTTTAAATTCTTGCAAACAACAATTTCACAGTCCTTGACTTCGCGTTTTTCTTCACGAATCATCCCTCAATCATCAATCCAATTGCGAATCAAAACTCATATGTTCTTGCTTTATCGATTCATCGACTACACTCATACAAATGCGAACAATACTCAATTTCAAAATCGATTGAAACTTATAGCAAAGCTAAATCCAACTTCGCATTCAAAGCACACAAGTGTTATTGATTGCATTCATGAAATACTAACAAGATAATATATTATAATACAAATATACATATTTTAGGTGGTGAAATCGTAACAGCCTAACAATTTGGTATGCAACTTTATTAAATCAATAAAAAAAAGTTATGCAAATTGGACAAATAAATAAAAATATATCTTTTGTTGTTTTAATTAAGGAAATAAATATTTTATATGAATACTCACCTGGAAAAACGCATATTATAATTGTCTAATTTAATCGTAACAGCCTACCAATGTACTTTCTTCTTGACTGTTTGATTGTTTTTTTCTGTGTGCTGATTATAATCGTCTAATTTAATGTAAATTTTTTTTTTTTTTTTAACTTGCAAGGTACAATGGAACATATTACTCCTATAAAGGAAATTGACTCAATCAAGGACAATGCTATAATCTGTAATTTATCATCTTTTAGTTTAATTTTCTAAATATATGTGTGGTTGTCTGTGTGTATCTCTTTAAAAATTCTGCAATTTCATCATTTTATGACCCCCATTTGCGAAGTTGAGTATTTATTTCCAAAAATGCGAAACTCCAGGGACAATATTTGAAAATTTCTGTTTTCTTCCCCAATTCGCATTCTACTGTGAAATACTTCGCATCTTCATTCTTACACCCTTCGCATCCCTTCGCATTAATCACCTTCGCATTTTAACCTAATTAATCAAATGCAAACCACAAAATTTTCATTCCAGATGCGAACACAGTTTAGTTCTTGAACTCTAAACTTGCGAAATCAAAAATTCATATGTTGAACCCATATGCGAATATTAACCCAATTGACTTCAAATTGATTCACAGATGCAAACACTCGATTGTTTTACTTTCGCAAAATGAGCATCAACAACTCCACAATCGAGTTTTTAAATTCTTGCAAACAACAATTTCACAGTTCTTGACTTCGCGTTTTTCTTCACGAATCATCCCTCAATCATCAATCCAATTGCGAATCAAAACTCATATGTTGTTGCTTTATCGATTCATCGACTACTCATGCAAATGCGAACAATACTCAATTTCAAAATCGATTGAAACTTATAGCGAAGCTAAATCCAACTTCGCATTCAAAGCATACAAGTGTTATTGATTGCATTCATCATTTTATGACCCCCATTTGCGAAGTTGAGTATTTATTTCCAAAAATGCGAAACTCCAGGGACAATATTTGAAAATTTCTGTTTTCTTCCCCAATTCGCATTCTACTGTGAAATACTTCGCATCTTCATTCTTACACCCTTCGCATCCCTTCGCATTTTAACCTAATTAATCAAATGCAAACCACAAAATTTTCATTCCAGATGCGAACACAGTTTAGTTCTTGAACTCTAAACTTGCGAAATCAAAAATTCATATGTTGAACCCATATGCGAATATTAACCCAATTGACTTCAAATTGATTCACAGATGCAAACACTCGATTGTTTTACTTTCGCAAAATGAGCATCAACAACTCCACAATCGAGTTTTTAAATTCTTGCAAACAACAATTTCACAGTCCTTGACTTCGCGTTTTTCTTCACGAATCATCCCTCAATCATCAATCCAATTGCGAATCAAAACTCATATGTTCTTGCTTTATCGATTCATCGACTACACTCATACAAATGCGAACAATACTCAATTTCAAAATCGATTGAAACTTATAGCAAAGCTAAATCCAACTTCGCATTCAAAGCACACAAGTGTTATTGATTGCATTCATGAAATACTAACAAGATAATATATTATAATACAAATATACATATTTTAGGTGGTGAAATCGTAACAGCCTAACAATTTGGTATGCAACTTTATTAAATCAATAAAAAAAAGTTATGCAAATTGGACAAATAAATAAAAATATATCTTTTGTTGTTTTAATTAAGGAAATAAATATTTTATATGAATACTCACCTGGAAAAACGCATATTATAATTGTCTAATTTAATCGTAACAGCCTACCAATGTACTTTCTTCTTGACTGTTTGATTGTTTTTTTCTGTGTGCTGATTATAATCGTCTAATTTAATGTAAATTTTTTTTTTTTTTTAACTTGCAAGGTACAATGGAACATATTACTCCTATAAAGGAAATTGACTCAATCAAGGACAATGCTATAATCTGTAATTTATCATCTTTTAGTTTAATTTTCTAAATATATGTGTGGTTGTCTGTGTGTATCTCTTTAAAAATTCTGCAATTTCATCATTTTATGACCCCCATTTGCGAAGTTGAGTATTTATTTCCAAAAATGCGAAACTCCAGGGACAATATTTGAAAATTTCTGTTTTCTTCCCCAATTCGCATTCTACTGTGAAATACTTCGCATCTTCATTCTTACACCCTTCGCATCCCTTCGCATTAATCACCTTCGCATTTTAACCTAATTAATCAAATGCAAACCACAAAATTTTCATTCCAGATGCGAACACAGTTTAGTTCTTGAACTCTAAACTTGCGAAATCAAAAATTCATATGTTGAACCCATATGCGAATATTAACCCAATTGACTTCAAATTGATTCACAGATGCAAACACTCGATTGTTTTACTTTCGCAAAATGAGCATCAACAACTCCACAATCGAGTTTTTAAATTCTTGCAAACAACAATTTCACAGTTCTTGACTTCGCGTTTTTCTTCACGAATCATCCCTCAATCATCAATCCAATTGCGAATCAAAACTCATATGTTGTTGCTTTATCGATTCATCGACTACTCATGCAAATGCGAACAATACTCAATTTCAAAATCGATTGAAACTTATAGCGAAGCTAAATCCAACTTCGCATTCAAAGCATACAAGTGTTATTGATTGCATTCATCATTTTATGACCCCCATTTGCGAAGTTGAGTATTTATTTCCAAAAATGCGAAACTCCAGGGACAATATTTGAAAATTTCTGTTTTCTTCCCCAATTCGCATTCTACTGTGAAATACTTCGCATCTTCATTCTTACACCCTTCGCATCCCTTCGCATTTTAACCTAATTAATCAAATGCAAACCACAAAATTTTCATTCCAGATGCGAACACAGTTTAGTTCTTGAACTCTAAACTTGCGAAATCAAAAATTCATATGTTGAACCCATATGCGAATATTAACCCAATTGACTTCAAATTGATTCACAGATGCAAACACTCGATTGTTTTACTTTCGCAAAATGAGCATCAACAACTCCACAATCGAGTTTTTAAATTCTTGCAAACAACAATTTCACAGTCCTTGACTTCGCGTTTTTCTTCACGAATCATCCCTCAATCATCAATCCAATTGCGAATCAAAACTCATATGTTCTTGCTTTATCGATTCATCGACTACACTCATACAAATGCGAACAATACTCAATTTCAAAATCGATTGAAACTTATAGCAAAGCTAAATCCAACTTCGCATTCAAAGCACACAAGTGTTATTGATTGCATTCATGAAATACTAACAAGATAATATATTATAATACAAATATACATATTTTAGGTGGTGAAATCGTAACAGCCTAACAATTTGGTATGCAACTTTATTAAATCAATAAAAAAAAGTTATGCAAATTGGACAAATAAATAAAAATATATCTTTTGTTGTTTTAATTAAGGAAATAAATATTTTATATGAATACTCACCTGGAAAAACGCATATTATAATTGTCTAATTTAATCGTAACAGCCTACCAATGTACTTTCTTCTTGACTGTTTGATTGTTTTTTTCTGTGTGCTGATTATAATTGTCTAATTTAATGTAAATTTTTTTTTTTTTTTTTTAACTTGCAAGGTACAATGGAACATATTACTCCTATAAAGGAAATTGACTCAATCAAGGACAATGCTATAATCTGTAATTTATCATCTTTTAGTTTAATTTTCTAAATATATGTGTGGTTGTCTGTGTGTATCTCTTTAAAAATTCTGCAATTTCATCATTTTATGACCCCCATTTGCGAAGTTGAGTATTTATTTCCAAAAATGCGAAACTCCAGGGACAATATTTGAAAATTTCTGTTTTCTTCCCCAATTCGCATTCTACTGTGAAATACTTCGCATCTTCATTCTTACACCCTTCGCATCCCTTCGCATTAATCACCTTCGCATTTTAACCTAATTAATCAAATGCAAACCACAAAATTTTCATTCCAGATGCGAACACAGTTTAGTTCTTGAACTCTAAACTTGCGAAATCAAAAATTCATATGTTGAACCCATATGCGAATATTAACCCAATTGACTTCAAATTGATTCACAGATGCAAACACTCGATTGTTTTACTTTCGCAAAATGAGCATCAACAACTCCACAATCGAGTTTTTAAATTCTTGCAAACAACAATTTCACAATTCTTGACTTCGCGTTTTTCTTCACGAATCATCCCTCAATCATCAATCCAATTGCGAATCAAAACTCATATGTTGTTGCTTTATCGATTCATCGACTACTCATGCAAATGCGAACAATACTCAATTTCAAAATCGATTGAAACTTATAGCGAAGCTAAATCCAACTTCGCATTCAAAGCATACAAGTGTTATTGATTGCATTCATCATTTTATGACCCCCATTTGCGAAGTTGAGTATTTATTTCCAAAAATGCGAAACTCCAGGGACAATATTTGAAAATTTCTGTTTTCTTCCCCAATTCGCATTCTACTGTGAAATACTTCGCATCTTCATTCTTACACCCTTCGCATCCCTTCGCATTTTAACCTAATTAATCAAATGCAAACCACAAAATTTTCATTCCAGATGCGAACACAGTTTAGTTCTTGAACTCTAAACTTGCGAAATCAAAAATTCATATGTTGAACCCATATGCGAATATTAACCCAATTGACTTCAAATTGATTCACAGATGCAAACACTCGATTGTTTTACTTTCGCAAAATGAGCATCAACAACTCCACAATCGAGTTTTTAAATTCTTGCAAACAACAATTTCACAGTCCTTGACTTCGCGTTTTTCTTCACGAATCATCCCTCAATCATCAATCCAATTGCGAATCAAAACTCATATGTTCTTGCTTTATCGATTCATCGACTACACTCATACAAATGCGAACAATACTCAATTTCAAAATCGATTGAAACTTATAGCAAAGCTAAATCCAACTTCGCATTCAAAGCACACTAGTGTTATTGATTGCATTCATGAAATACTAACAAGATAATATATTATAATACAAATATACATATTTTAGGTGGTGAAATCGTAACAGCCTAACAATTTGGTATGCAACTTTATTAAATCAATAAAAAAAAGTTATGCAAATTGGACAAATAAATATAAATATATCTTTTGTTGTTTTAATTAAGGAAATAAATATTTTATATGAATACTCACCTGGAAAAACGCATATTATAATTGTCTAATTTAATCGTAACAGCCTACCAATGTACTTTCTTCTTGACTGTTTGATTGTTTTTTTCTGTGTGCTGATTATAATTGTCTAATTTAATGTAATTTTTTTTTTTTTTTTTAACTTGCAAGGTACAATGGAACATATTACTCCTATAAAGGAAATTGACTCAATCAAGGACAATGCTATAATCTGTAATTTATCATCTTTTAGTTTAATTTTCTAAATATATGTGTGGTTGTCTGTGTGTATCTCTTTAAAAATTCTGCAATTTCATCATTTTATGACCCCCATTTGCGAAGTTGAGTATTTATTTCCAAAAATGCGAAACTCCAGGGACAATATTTGAAAATTTCTGTTTTCTTCCCCAATTCGCATTCTACTGTGAAATACTTCGCATCTTCATTCTTACACCCTTCGCATCCCTTCGCATTAATCACCTTCGCATTTTAACCTAATTAATCAAATGCAAACCACAAAATTTTCATTCCAGATGCGAACACAGTTTAGTTCTTGAACTCTAAACTTGCGAAATCAAAAATTCATATGTTGAACCCATATGCGAATATTAACCCAATTGACTTCAAATTGATTCACAGATGCAAACACTCGATTGTTTTACTTTCGCAAAATGAGCATCAACAACTCCACAATCGAGTTTTTAAATTCTTGCAAACAACAATTTCACAATTCTTGACTTCGCGTTTTTCTTCACGAATCATCCCTCAATCATCAATCCAATTGCGAATCAAAACTCATATGTTGTTGCTTTATCGATTCATCGACTACTCATGCAAATGCGAACAATACTCAATTTCAAAATCGATTGAAACTTATAGCGAAGCTAAATCCAACTTCGCATTCAAAGCATACAAGTGTTATTGATTGCATTCATCATTTTATGACCCCCATTTGCGAAGTTGAGTATTTATTTCCAAAAATGCGAAACTCCAGGGACAATATTTGAAAATTTCTGTTTTCTTCCCCAATTCGCATTCTACTGTGAAATACTTCGCATCTTCATTCTTACACCCTTCGCATGCCTTCGCATTAATCACCTTCGCATTTTAACCTAATTAATCAAATGCAAACCACAAAATTTTCATTCCAGATGCGAACACAGTTTAGTTCTTGAACTCTAAACTTGCGAAATCAAAAATTCATATGTTGAACCCATATGCGAATATTAACCCAATTGACTTCAAATTGATTCACAGATGCAAACACTCGATTGTTTTACTTTCGCAAAATGAGCATCAACAACTCCACAATCGAGTTTTTAAATTCTTGCAAACAACAATTTCACAGTCCTTGACTTCGCGTTTTTCTTCACGAATCATCCCTCAATCATCAATCCAATTGCGAATCAAAACTCATATGTTCTTGCTTTATCGATTCATCGACTACACTCATACAAATGCGAACAATACTCAATTTCAAAATCGATTGAAACTTATAGCAAAGCTAAATCCAACTTCGCATTCAAAGCACACAAGTGTTATTGATTGCATTCATGAAATACTAACAAGATAATATATTATAATACAAATATACATATTTTAGGTGGTGAAATCGTAACACCCTAACAATTTGGTATGCAACTTTATTAAATCAATAAAAAAAAGTTATGCAAATTGGACAAATAAATAAAAATATATCTTTTGTTGTTTTAATTAAGGAAATAAATATTTTATATGAATACTCACCTGGAAAAACGCATATTATAATTGTCTAATTTAATCGTAACAGCCTACCAATGTACTTTCTTCTTGACTGTTTGATTGTTTTTTTCTGTGTGCTAATTATAATTGTCTAATTTAATGTAAATTTTTTTTTTTTTTTTTAACTTGCAAGGTACAATGGAACATATTACTCCTATAAAGGAAATTGACTCAATCAAGGACAATGCTATAATCTGTAATTTATCATCTTTTAGTTTAATTTTCTAAATATATGTGTGGTTGTCTGTGTGTATCTCTTTAAAAATTCTGCAATTTCATCATTTTATGACCCCCATTTGCGAAGTTGAGTATTTATTTCCAAAAATGCGAAACTCCAGGGACAATATTTGAAAATTTCTGTTTTCTTCCCCAATTCGCATTCTACTGTGAAATACTTCGCATCTTCATTCTTACACCCTTCGCATCCCTTCGCATTAATCACCTTCGCATTTTAACCTAATTAATCAAATGCAAACCACAAAATTTTCATTCCAGATGCGAACACAGTTTAGTTCTTGAACTCTAAACTTGCGAAATCAAAAATTCATATGTTGAACCCATATGCGAATATTAACCCAATTGACTTCAAATTGATTCACAGATGCAAACACTCGATTGTTTTACTTTCGCAAAATGAGCATCAACAACTCCACAATCGAGTTTTTAAATTCTTGCAAACAACAATTTCACAATTCTTGACTTCGCGTTTTTCTTCACGAATCATCCCTCAATCATCAATCCAATTGCGAATCAAAACTCATATGTTGTTGCTTTATCGATTCATCGACTACTCATGCAAATGCGAACAATACTCAATTTCAAAATCGATTGAAACTTATAGCGAAGCTAAATCCAACTTCGCATTCAAAGCATACAAGTGTTATTGATTGCATTCATCATTTTATGACCCCCATTTGCGAAGTTGAGTATTTATTTCCAAAAATGCGAAACTCCAGGGACAATATTTGAAAATTTCTGTTTTCTTCCCCAATTCGCATTCTACTGTGAAATACTTCGCATCTTCATTCTTACACCCTTCGCATCCCTTCGCATTAATCACCTTCGCATTTTAACCTAATTAATCAAATGCAAACCACAAAATTTTCATTCCAGATGCGAACACAGTTTAGTTCTTGAACTCTAAACTTGCGAAATCAAAAATTCATATGTTGAACCCATATGCGAATATTAACCCAATTGACTTCAAATTGATTCACAGATGCAAACACTCGATTGTTTTACTTTCGCAAAATGAGCATCAACAACTCCACAATCGAGTTTTTAAATTCTTGCAAACAACAATTTCACAGTCCTTGACTTCGCGTTTTTCTTCACGAATCATCCCTCAATCATCAATCCAATTGCGAATCAAAACTCATATGTTCTTGCTTTATCGATTCATCGACTACACTCATACAAATGCGAACAATACTCAATTTCAAAATCGATTGAAACTTATAGCAAAGCTAAATCCAACTTCGCATTCAAAGCACACAAGTGTTATTGATTGCATTCATGAAATACTAACAAGATAATATATTATAATACAAATATACATATTTTAGGTGGTGAAATCGTAACAGCCTAACAATTTGGTATGCAACTTTATTAAATCAATAAAAAAAAGTTATGCAAATTGGACAAATAAATAAAAATATATCTTTTGTTGTTTTAATTAAGGAAATAAATATTTTATATGAATACTCACCTGGAAAAACGCATATTATAATTGTCTAATTTAATCGTAACAGCCTACCAATGTACTTTCTTCTTGACTGTTTGATTGTTTTTTTCTGTGTGCTGATTATAATCGTCTAATTTAATGTAAATTTTTTTTTTTTTTTTAACTTGCAAGGTACAATGGAACATATTACTCCTATAAAGGAAATTGACTCAATCAAGGACAATGCTATAATCTGTAATTTATCATCTTTTAGTTTAATTTTCTAAATATATGTGTGGTTGTCTGTGTGTATCTCTTTAAAAATTCTGCAATTTCATCATTTTATGACCCCCATTTGCGAAGTTGAGTATTTATTTCCAAAAATGCGAAACTCCAGGGACAATATTTGAAAATTTCTGTTTTCTTCCCCAATTCGCATTCTACTGTGAAATACTTCGCATCTTCATTCTTACACCCTTCGCATCCCTTCGCATTAATCACCTTCGCATTTTAACCTAATTAATCAAATGCAAACCACAAAATTTTCATTCCAGATGCGAACACAGTTTAGTTCTTGAACTCTAAACTTGCGAAATCAAAAATTCATATGTTGAACCCATATGCGAATATTAACCCAATTGACTTCAAATTGATTCACAGATGCAAACACTCGATTGTTTTACTTTCGCAAAATGAGCATCAACAACTCCACAATCGAGTTTTTAAATTCTTGCAAACAACAATTTCACAATTCTTGACTTCGCGTTTTTCTTCACGAATCATCCCTCAATCATCAATCCAATTGCGAATCAAAACTCATATGTTGTTGCTTTATCGATTCATCGACTACTCATGCAAATGCGAACAATACTCAATTTCAAAATCGATTGAAACTTATAGCGAAGCTAAATCCAACTTCGCATTCAAAGCATACAAGTGTTATTGATTGCATTCATCATTTTATGACCCCCATTTGCGAAGTTGAGTATTTATTTCCAAAAATGCGAAACTCCAGGGACAATATTTGAAAATTTCTGTTTTCTTCCCCAATTCGCATTCTACTGTGAAATACTTCGCATCTTCATTCTTACACCCTTCGCATCCCTTCGCATTAATCACCTTCGCATTTTAACCTAATTAATCAAATGCAAACCACAAAATTTTCATTCCAGATGCGAACACAGTTTAGTTCTTGAACTCTAAACTTGCGAAATCAAAAATTCATATGTTGAACCCATATGCGAATATTAACCCAATTGACTTCAAATTGATTCACAGATGCAAACACTCGATTGTTTTACTTTCGCAAAATGAGCATCAACAACTCCACAATCGAGTTTTTAAATTCTTGCAAACAACAATTTCACAGTCCTTGACTTCGCGTTTTTCTTCACGAATCATCCCTCAATCATCAATCCAATTGCGAATCAAAACTCATATGTTCTTGCTTTATCGATTCATCGACTACACTCATACAAATGCGAACAATACTCAATTTCAAAATCGATTGAAACTTATAGCAAAGCTAAATCCAACTTCGCATTCAAAGCACATAAGTGTTATTGATTGCATTCATGAAATACTAACAAGATAATATATTATAATACAAATATACATATTTTAGGTGGTGAAATCGTAACAGCCTAACAATTTGGTATGCAACTTTATTAAATCAATAAAAAAAAGTTATGCAAATTGGACAAATAAATAAAAATATATCTTTTGTTGTTTTAATTAAGGAAATAAATATTTTATATGAATACTCACCTGGAAAAACGCATATTATAATTGTCTAATTTAATCGTAACAGCCTACCAATGTACTTTCTTCTTGACTGTTTGATTGTTTTTTTCTGTGTGCTGATTATAATCGTCTAATTTAATGTAAATTTTTTTTTTTTTTTTTAACTTGCAAGGTACAATGGAACATATTACTCCTATAAAGGAAATTGACTCAATCAAGGACAATGCTATAATCTGTAATTTATCATCTTTTAGTTTAATTTTCTAAATATATGTGTGGTTGTCTGTGTGTATCTCTTTAAAAATTCTGCAATTTCATCATTTTATGACCCCCATTTGCGAAGTTGAGTATTTATTTCCAAAAATGCGAAACTCCAGGGACAATATTTGAAAATTTCTGTTTTCTTCCCCAATTCGCATTCTACTGTGAAATACTTCGCATCTTCATTCTTACACCCTTCGCATCCCTTCGCATTAATCACCTTCGCATTTTAACCTAATTAATCAAATGCAAACCACAAAATTTTCATTCCAGATGCGAACACAGTTTAGTTCTTGAACTCTAAACTTGCGAAATCAAAAATTCATATGTTGAACCCATATGCGAATATTAACCCAATTGACTTCAAATTGATTCACAGATGCAAACACTCGATTGTTTTACTTTCGCAAAATGAGCATCAACAACTCCACAATCGAGTTTTTAAATTCTTGCAAACAACAATTTCACAGTTCTTGACTTCGCGTTTTTCTTCACGAATCATCCCTCAATCATCAATCCAATTGCGAATCAAAACTCATATGTTGTTGCTTTATCGATTCATCGACTACTCATGCAAATGCGAACAATACTCAATTTCAAAATCGATTGAAACTTATAGCGAAGCTAAATCCAACTTCGCATTCAAAGCATACAAGTGTTATTGATTGCATTCATCATTTTATGACCCCCATTTGCGAAGTTGAGTATTTATTTCCAAAAATGCGAAACTCCAGGGACAATATTTGAAAATTTCTGTTTTCTTCCCCAATTCGCATTCTACTGTGAAATACTTCGCATCTTCATTCTTACACCCTTCGCATCCCTTCGCATTTTAACCTAATTAATCAAATGCAAACCACAAAATTTTCATTCCAGATGCGAACACAGTTTAGTTCTTGAACTCTAAACTTGCGAAATCAAAAATTTATATGTTGAACCCATATGCGAATATTAACCCAATTGACTTCAAATTGATTCACAGATGCAAACACTCGATTGTTTTACTTTCGCAAAATGAGCATCAACAACTCCACAATCGAGTTTTTAAATTCTTGCAAACAACAATTTCACAGTCCTTGACTTCGCGTTTTTCTTCACGAATCATCCCTCAATCATCAATCCAATTGCGAATCAAAACTCATATGTTCTTGCTTTATCGATTCATCGACTACACTCATACAAATGCGAACAATACTCAATTTCAAAATCGATTGAAACTTATAGCAAAGCTAAATCCAACTTCGCATTCAAAGCACACAAGTGTTATTGATTGCATTCATGAAATACTAACAAGATAATATATTATAATACAAATATACATATTTTAGGTGGTGAAATCGTAACAGCCTAACAATTTGGTATGCAACTTTATTAAATCAATAAAAAAAAGTTATGCAAATTGGACAAATAAATAAAAATATATCTTTTGTTGTTTTAATTAAGGAAATAAATATTTTATATGAATACTCACCTGGAAAAACGCATATTATAATTGTCTAATTTAATCGTAACAGCCTACCAATGTACTTTCTTCTTGACTGTTTGATTGTTTTTTTCTGTGTGCTGATTATAATCGTCTAATTTAATGTAAATTTTTTTTTTTTTTTTTTAACTTGCAAGGTACAATGGAACATATTACTCCTATAAAGGAAATTGACTCAATCAAGGACAATGCTATAATCTGTAATTTATCATCTTTTAGTTTAATTTTCTAAATATATGTGTGGTTGTCTGTGTGTATCTCTTTAAAAATTCTGCAATTTCATCATTTTATGACCCCCATTTGCGAAGTTGAGTATTTATTTCCAAAAATGCGAAACTCCAGGGACAATATTTGAAAATTTCTGTTTTCTTCCCCAATTCGCATTCTACTGTGAAATACTTCGCATCTTCATTCTTACACCCTTCGCATCCCTTCGCATTAATCACCTTCGCATTTTAACCTAATTAATCAAATGCAAACCACAAAATTTTCATTCCAGATGCGAACACAGTTTAGTTCTTGAACTCTAAACTTGCGAAATCAAAAATTCATATGTTGAACCCATATGCGAATATTAACCCAATTGACTTCAAATTGATTCACAGATGCAAACACTCGATTGTTTTACTTTCGCAAAATGAGCATCAACAACTCCACAATCGAGTTTTTAAATTCTTGCAAACAACAATTTCACAGTTCTTGACTTCGCGTTTTTCTTCACGAATCATCCCTCAATCATCAATCCAATTGCGAATCAAAACTCATATGTTGTTGCTTTATCGATTCATCGACTACTCATGCAAATGCGAACAATACTCAATTTCAAAATCGATTGAAACTTATAGCGAAGCTAAATCCAACTTCGCATTCAAAACATACAAGTGTTATTGATTGCATTCATCATTTTATGACCCCCATTTGCGAAGTTGAGTATTTATTTCCAAAAATGCGAAACTCCAGGGACAATATTTGAAAATTTCTGTTTTCTTCCCCAATTCGCATTCTACTGTGAAATACTTCGCATCTTCATTCTTACACCCTTCGCATCCCTTCGCATTTTAACCTAATTAATCAAATGCAAACCACAAAATTTTCATTCCAGATGCGAACACAGTTTAGTTCTTGAACTCTAAACTTGCGAAATCAAAAATTCATATGTTGAACCCATATGCGAATATTAACCCAATTGACTTCAAATTGATTCACAGATGCAAACACTCGATTGTTTTACTTTCGCAAAATGAGCATCAACAACTCCACAATCGAGTTTTTAAATTCTTGCAAACAACAATTTCACAGTCCTTGACTTCGCGTTTTTCTTCACGAATCATCCCTCAATCATCAATCCAATTGCGAATCAAAACTCATATGTTCTTGCTTTATCGATTCATCGACTACACTCATACAAATGCGAACAATACTCAATTTCAAAATCGATTGAAACTTATAGCAAAGCTAAATCCAACTTCGCATTCAAAGCACACAAGTGTTATTGATTGCATTCATGAAATACTAACAAGATAATATATTATAATACAAATATACATATTTTAGGTGGTGAAATCGTAACAGCCTAACAATTTGGTATGCAACTTTATTAAATCAATAAAAAAAAGTTATGCAAATTGGACAAATAAATAAAAATATATCTTTTGTTGTTTTAATTAAGGAAATAAATATTTTATATGAATACTCACCTGGAAAAACGCATATTATAATTGTCTAATTTAATCGTAACAGCCTACCAATGTACTTTCTTCTTGACTGTTTGATTGTTTTTTTCTGTGTGCTGATTATAATCGTCTAATTTAATGTAAATTTTTTTTTTTTTTTTTTAACTTGCAAGGTACAATGGAACATATTACTCCTATAAAGGAAATTGACTCAATCAAGGACAATGCTATAATCTGTAATTTATCATCTTTTAGTTTAATTTTCTAAATATATGTGTGGTTGTCTGTGTGTATCTCTTTAAAAATTCTGCAATTTCATCATTTTATGACCCCCATTTGCGAAGTTGAGTATTTATTTCCAAAAATGCGAAACTCCAGGGACAATATTTGAAAATTTGTTTTCTTCCCCAATTCGCATTCTACTGTGAAATACTTCGCATCTTCATTCTTACACCCTTCGCATCCCTTCGCATTAATCACCTTCGCATTTTAACCTAATTAATCAAATGCAAACCACAAAATTTTCATTCCAGATGCGAACACAGTTTAGTTCTTGAACTCTAAACTTGCGAAATCAAAAATTCATATGTTGAACCCATATGCGAATATTAACCCAATTGACTTCAAATTGATTCACAGATGCAAACACTCGATTGTTTTACTTTCGCAAAATGAGCATCAACAACTCCACAATCGAGTTTTTAAATTCTTGCAAACAACAATTTCACAGTTCTTGACTTCGCGTTTTTCTTCACGAATCATCCCTCAATCATCAATCCAATTGCGAATCAAAACTCATATGTTGTTGCTTTATCGATTCATCGACTACTCATGCAAATGCGAACAATACTCAATTTCAAAATCGATTGAAACTTATAGCGAAGCTAAATCCAACTTCGCATTCAAAGCATACAAGTGTTATTGATTGCATTCATCATTTTATGACCCCCATTTGCGAAGTTGAGTATTTATTTCCAAAAATGCGAAACTCCAGGGACAATATTTGAAAATTTCTGTTTTCTTCCCCAATTCGCATTCTACTGTGAAATACTTCGCATCTTCATTCTTACACCCTTCGCATCCCTTCGCATTTTAACCTAATTAATCAAATGCAAACCACAAAATTTTCATTCCAGATGCGAACACAGTTTAGTTCTTGAACTCTAAACTTGCGAAATCAAAAATTCATATGTTGAACCCATATGCGAATATTAACCCAATTGACTTCAAATTGATTCACAGATGCAAACACTCGATTGTTTTACTTTCGCAAAATGAGCATCAACAACTCCACAATCGAGTTTTTAAATTCTTGCAAACAACAATTTCACAGTCCTTGACTTCGCGTTTTTCTTCACGAATCATCCCTCAATCATCAATCCAATTGCGAATCAAAACTCATATGTTCTTGCTTTATCGATTCATCGACTACACTCATACAAATGCGAACAATACTCAATTTCAAAATCGATTGAAACTTATAGCAAAGCTAAATCCAACTTCGCATTCAAAGCACACAAGTGTTATTGATTGCATTCATGAAATACTAACAAGATAATATATTATAATACAAATATACATATTTTAGGTGGTGAAATCGTAACAGCCTAACAATTTGGTATGCAACTTTATTAAATCAATAAAAAAAAGTTATGCAAATTGGACAAATAAATAAAAATATATCTTTTGTTGTTTTAATTAAGGAAATAAATATTTTATATGAATACTCACCTGGAAAAACGCATATTATAATTGTCTAATTTAATCGTAACAGCCTACCAATGTACTTTCTTCTTGACTGTTTGATTGTTTTTTTCTGTGTGCTGATTATAATTGTCTAATTTAATGTAAATTTTTTTTTTTTTTTTTAACTTGCAAGGTACAATGGAACATATTACTCCTATAAAGGAAATTGACTCAATCAAGGACAATGCTATAATCTGTAATTTATCATCTTTTAGTTTAATTTTCTAAATATATGTGTGGTTGTCTGTGTGTATCTCTTTAAAAATTCTGCAATTTCATCATTTTATGACCCCCATTTGCGAAGTTGAGTATTTATTTCCAAAAATGCGAAACTCCAGGGACAATATTTGAAAATTTCTGTTTTCTTCCCCAATTCGCATTCTACTGTGAAATACTTCGCATCTTCATTCTTACACCCTTCGCATCCCTTCGCATTAATCACCTTCGCATTTTAACCTAATTAATCAAATGCAAACCACAAAATTTTCATTCCAGATGCGAACACAGTTTAGTTCTTGAACTCTAAACTTGCGAAATCAAAAATTCATATGTTGAACCCATATGCGAATATTAACCCAATTGACTTCAAATTGATTCACAGATGCAAACACTCGATTGTTTTACTTTCGCAAAATGAGCATCAACAACTCCACAATCGAGTTTTTAAATTCTTGCAAACAACAATTTCACAGTTCTTGACTTCGCGTTTTTCTTCACGAATCATCCCTCAATCATCAATCCAATTGCGAATCAAAACTCATGTTGTTGCTTTATCGATTCATCGACTACTCATGCAAATGCGAACAATACTCAATTTCAAAATCGATTGAAACTTATAGCGAAGCTAAATCCAACTTCGCATTCAAAGCATACAAGTGTTATTGATTGCATTCATCATTTTATGACCCCCATTTGCGAAGTTGAGTATTTATTTCCAAAAATGCGAAACTCCAGGGACAATATTTGAAAATTTCTGTTTTCTTCCCCAATTCGCATTCTACTGTGAAATACTTCGCATCTTCATTCTTACACCCTTCGCATCCCTTCGCATTTTAACCTAATTAATCAAATGCAAACCACAAAATTTTCATTCCAGATGCGAACACAGTTTAGTTCTTGAACTCTAAACTTGCGAAATCAAAAATTCATATGTTGAACCCATATGCGAATATTAACCCAATTGACTTCAAATTGATTCACAGATGCAAACACTCGATTGTTTTACTTTCGCAAAATGAGCATCAACAACTCCACAATCGAGTTTTTAAATTCTTGCAAACAACAATTTCACAGTCCTTGACTTCGCGTTTTTCTTCACGAATCATCCCTCAATCATCAATCCAATTGCGAATCAAAACTCATATGTTCTTGCTTTATCGATTCATCGACTACACTCATACAAATGCGAACAATACTCAATTTCAAAATCGATTGAAACTTATAGCAAAGCTAAATCCAACTTCGCATTCAAAGCACACAAGTGTTATTGATTGCATTCATGAAATACTAACAAGATAATATATTATAATACAAATATACATATTTTAGGTGGTGAAATCGTAACAGCCTAACAATTTGGTATGCAACTTTATTAAATCAATAAAAAAAAGTTATGCAAATTGGACAAATAAATAAAAATATATCTTTTGTTGTTTTAATTAAGGAAATAAATATTTTATATGAATACTCACCTGGAAAAACGCATATTATAATTGTCTAATTTAATCGTAACAGCCTACCAATGTACTTTCTTCTTGACTGTTTGATTGTTTTTTTCTGTGTGCTGATTATAATTGTCTAATTTAATGTAAATTTTTTTTTTTTTTTTTTAACTTGCAAGGTACAATGGAACATATTACTCCTATAAAGGAAATTGACTCAATCAAGGACAATGCTATAATCTGTAATTTATCATCTTTTAGTTTAATTTTCTAAATATATGTGTGGTTGTCTGTGTGTATCTCTTTAAAAATTCTGCAATTTCATCATTTTATGACCCCCATTTGCGAAGTTGAGTATTTATTTCCAAAAATGCGAAACTCCAGGGACAATATTTGAAAATTTCTGTTTTCTTCCCCAATTCGCATTCTACTGTGAAATACTTCGCATCTTCATTCTTACACCCTTCGCATCCCTTCGCATTAATCACCTTCGCATTTTAACCTAATTAATCAAATGCAAACCACAAAATTTTCATTCCAGATGCGAACACAGTTTAGTTCTTGAACTCTAAACTTGCGAAATCAAAAATTCATATGTTGAACCCATATGCGAATATTAACCCAATTGACTTCAAATTGATTCACAGATGCAAACACTCGATTGTTTTACTTTCGCAAAATGAGCATCAACAACTCCACAATCGAGTTTTTAAATTCTTGCAAACAACAATTTCACAATTCTTGACTTCGCGTTTTTCTTCACGAATCATCCCTCAATCATCAATCCAATTGCGAATCAAAACTCATATGTTGTTGCTTTATCGATTCATCGACTACTCATGCAAATGCGAACAATACTCAATTTCAAAATCGATTGAAACTTATAGCGAAGCTAAATCCAACTTCGCATTCAAAGCATACAAGTGTTATTGATTGCATTCATCATTTTATGACCCCCATTTGCGAAGTTGAGTATTTATTTCCAAAAATGCGAAACTCCAGGGACAATATTTGAAAATTTCTGTTTTCTTCCCCAATTCGCATTCTACTGTGAAATACTTCGCATCTTCATTCTTACACCCTTCGCATCCCTTCGCATTAATCACCTTCGCATTTTAACCTAATTAATCAAATGCAAACCACAAAATTTTCATTCCAGATGCGAACACAGTTTAGTTCTTGAACTCTAAACTTGCGAAATCAAAAATTCATATGTTGAACCCATATGCGAATATTAACCCAATTGACTTCAAATTGATTCACAGATGCAAACACTCGATTGTTTTACTTTCGCAAAATGAGCATCAACAACTCCACAATCGAGTTTTTAAATTCTTGCAAACAACAATTTCACAGTCCTTGACTTCGCGTTTTTCTTCACGAATCATCCCTCAATCATCAATCCAATTGCGAATCAAAACTCATATGTTCTTGCTTTATCGATTCATCGACTACACTCATACAAATGCGAACAATACTCAATTTCAAAATCGATTGAAACTTATAGCAAAGCTAAATCCAACTTCGCATTCAAAGCACACAAGTGTTATTGATTGCATTCATGAAATACTAACAAGATAATATATTATAATACAAATATACATATTTTAGGTGGTGAAATCGTAACAGCCTAACAATTTGGTATGCAACTTTATTAAATCAATAAAAAAAAGTTATGCAAATTGGACAAATAAATAAAAATATATCTTTTGTTGTTTTAATTAAGGAAATAAATATTTTATATGAATACTCACCTGGAAAAACGCATATTATAATTGTCTAATTTAATCGTAACAGCCTACCAATGTACTTTCTTCTTGACTGTTTGATTGTTTTTTTCTGTGTGCTGATTATAATTGTCTAATTTAATGTAAATTTTTTTTTTTTTTTTAACTTGCAAGGTACAATGGAACATATTACTCCTATAAAGGAAATTGACTCAATCAAGGACAATGCTATAATCTGTAATTTATCATCTTTTAGTTTAATTTTCTAAATATATGTGTGGTTGTCTGTGTGTATCTCTTTAAAAATTCTGCAATTTCATCATTTTATGACCCCCATTTGCGAAGTTGAGTATTTATTTCCAAAAATGCGAAACTCCAGGGACAATATTTGAAAATTTCTGTTTTCTTCCCCAATTCGCATTCTACTGTGAAATACTTCGCATCTTCATTCTTACACCCTTCGCATCCCTTCGCATTAATCACCTTCGCATTTTAACCTAATTAATCAAATGCAAACCACAAAATTTTCATTCCAGATGCGAACACAGTTTAGTTCTTGAACTCTAAACTTGCGAAATCAAAAATTCATATGTTGAACCCATATGCGAATATTAACCCAATTGACTTCAAATTGATTCACAGATGCAAACACTCGATTGTTTTACTTTCGCAAAATGAGCATCAACAACTCCACAATCGAGTTTTTAAATTCTTGCAAACAACAATTTCACAGTTCTTGACTTCGCGTTTTTCTTCACGAATCATCCCTCAATCATCAATCCAATTGCGAATCAAAACTCATATGTTGTTGCTTTATCGATTCATCGACTACTCATGCAAATGCGAACAATACTCAATTTCAAAATCGATTGAAACTTATAGCGAAGCTAAATCCAACTTCGCATTCAAAGCATACAAGTGTTATTGATTGCATTCATCATTTTATGACCCCCATTTGCGAAGTTGAGTATTTATTTCCAAAAATGCGAAACTCCAGGGACAATATTTGAAAATTTCTGTTTTCTTCCCCAATTCGCATTCTACTGTGAAATACTTCGCATCTTCATTCTTACACCCTTCGCATCCCTTCGCATTAATCACCTTCGCATTTTAACCTAATTAATCAAATGCAAACCACAAAATTTTCATTCCAGATGCGAACACAGTTTAGTTCTTGAACTCTAAACTTGCGAAATCAAAAATTCATATGTTGAACCCATATGCGAATATTAACCCAATTGACTTCAAATTGATTCACAGATGCAAACACTCGATTGTTTTACTTTCGCAAAATGAGCATCAACAACTCCACAATCGAGTTTTTAAATTCTTGCAAACAACAATTTCACAGTCCTTGACTTCGCGTTTTTCTTCACGAATCATCCCTCAATCATCAATCCAATTGCGAATCAAAACTCATATGTTCTTGCTTTATCGATTCATCGACTACACTCATACAAATGCGAACAATACTCAATTTCAAAATCGATTGAAACTTATAGCAAAGCTAAATCCAACTTCGCATTCAAAGCACACAAGTGTTATTGATTGCATTCATGAAATACTAACAAGATAATATATTATAATACAAATATACATATTTTAGGTGGTGAAATCGTAACAGCCTAACAATTTGGTATGCAACTTTATTAAATCAATAAAAAAAAGTTATGCAAATTGGACAAATAAATAAAAATATATCTTTTGTTGTTTTAATTAAGGAAATAAATATTTTATATGAATACTCACCTGGAAAAACGCATATTATAATTGTCTAATTTAATCGTAACAGCCTACCAATGTACTTTCTTCTTGACTGTTTGATTGTTTTTTTCTGTGTGCTGATTATAATTGTCTAATTTAATGTAATTTTTTTTTTTTTTTTTTAACTTGCAAGGTACAATGGAACATATTACTCCTATAAAGGAAATTGACTCAATCAAGGACAATGCTATAATCTGTAATTTATCATCTTTTAGTTTAATTTTCTAAATATATGTGTGGTTGTCTGTGTGTATCTCTTTAAAAATTCTGCAATTTCATCATTTTATGACCCCCATTTGCGAAGTTGAGTATTTATTTCCAAAAATGCGAAACTCCAGGGACAATATTTGAAAATTTCTGTTTTCTTCCCCAATTCGCATTCTACTGTGAAATACTTCGCATCTTCATTCTTACACCCTTCGCATCCCTTCGCATTAATCACCTTCGCATTTTAACCTAATTAATCAAATGCAAACCACAAAATTTTCATTCCAGATGCGAACACAGTTTAGTTCTTGAACTCTAAACTTGCGAAATCAAAAATTCATATGTTGAACCCATATGCGAATATTAACCCAATTGACTTCAAATTGATTCACAGATGCAAACACTCGATTGTTTTACTTTCGCAAAATGAGCATCAACAACTCCACAATCGAGTTTTTAAATTCTTGCAAACAACAATTTCACAATTCTTGACTTCGCGTTTTTCTTCACGAATCATCCCTCAATCATCAATCCAATTGCGAATCAAAACTCATATGTTGTTGCTTTATCGATTCATCGACTACTCATGCAAATGCGAACAATACTCAATTTCAAAATCGATTGAAACTTATAGCGAAGCTAAATCCAACTTCGCATTCAAAGCATACAAGTGTTATTGATTGCATTCATCATTTTATGACCCCCATTTGCGAAGTTGAGTATTTATTTCCAAAAATGCGAAACTCCAGGGACAATATTTGAAAATTTCTGTTTTCTTCCCCAATTCGCATTCTACTGTGAAATACTTCGCATCTTCATTCTTACACCCTTCGCATCCCTTCGCATTAATCACCTTCGCATTTTAACCTAATTAATCAAATGCAAACCACAAAATTTTCATTCCAGATGCGAACACAGTTTAGTTCTTGAACTCTAAACTTGCGAAATCAAAAATTCATATGTTGAACCCATATGCGAATATTAACCCAATTGACTTCAAATTGATTCACAGATGCAAACACTCGATTGTTTTACTTTCGCAAAATGAGCATCAACAACTCCACAATCGAGTTTTTAAATTCTTGCAAACAACAATTTCACAGTCCTTGACTTCGCGTTTTTCTTCACGAATCATCCCTCAATCATCAATCCAATTGCGAATCAAAACTCATATGTTCTTGCTTTATCGATTCATCGACTACACTCATACAAATGCGAACAATACTCAATTTCAAAATCGATTGAAACTTATAGCAAAGCTAAATCCAACTTCGCATTCAAAGCACACAAGTGTTATTGATTGCATTCATGAAATACTAACAAGATAATATATTATAATACAAATATACATATTTTAGGTGGTGAAATCGTAACAGCCTAACAATTTGGTATGCAACTTTATTAAATCAATAAAAAAAAGTTATGCAAATTGGACAAATAAATAAAAATATATCTTTTGTTGTTTTAATTAAGGAAATAAATATTTTATATGAATACTCACCTGGAAAAACGCATATTATAATTGTCTAATTTAATCGTAACAGCCTACCAATGTACTTTCTTCTTGACTGTTTGATTGTTTTTTTCTGTGTGCTGATTATAATTGTCTAATTTAATGTAAATTTTTTTTTTTTTTTTTAACTTGCAAGGTACAATGGAACATATTACTCCTATAAAGGAAATTGACTCAATCAAGGACAATGCTATAATCTGTAATTTATCATCTTTTAGTTTAATTTTCTAAATATATGTGTGGTTGTCTGTGTGTATCTCTTTAAAAATTCTGCAATTTCATCATTTTATGACCCCCATTTGCGAAGTTGAGTATTTATTTCCAAAAATGCGAAACTCCAGGGACAATATTTGAAAATTTCTGTTTTCTTCCCCAATTCGCATTCTACTGTGAAATACTTCGCATCTTCATTCTTACACCCTTCGCATCCCTTCGCATTAATCACCTTCGCATTTTAACCTAATTAATCAAATGCAAACCACAAAATTTTCATTCCAGATGCGAACACAGTTTAGTTCTTGAACTCTAAACTTGCGAAATCAAAAATTCATATGTTGAACCCATATGCGAATATTAACCCAATTGACTTCAAATTGATTCACAGATGCAAACACTCGATTGTTTTACTTTCGCAAAATGAGCATCAACAACTCCACAATCGAGTTTTTAAATTCTTGCAAACAACAATTTCACAGTTCTTGACTTCGCGTTTTTCTTCACGAATCATCCCTCAATCATCAATCCAATTGCGAATCAAAACTCATATGTTGTTGCTTTATCGATTCATCGACTACTCATGCAAATGCGAACAATACTCAATTTCAAAATCGATTGAAACTTATAGCGAAGCTAAATCCAACTTCGCATTCAAAGCATACAAGTGTTATTGATTGCATTCATCATTTTATGACCCCCATTTGCGAAGTTGAGTATTTATTTCCAAAAATGCGAAACTCCAGGGACAATATTTGAAAATTTCTGTTTTCTTCCCCAATTCGCATTCTACTGTGAAATACTTCGCATCTTCATTCTTACACCCTTCGCATCCCTTCGCATTTTAACCTAATTAATCAAATGCAAACCACAAAATTTTCATTCCAGATGCGAACACAGTTTAGTTCTTGAACTCTAAACTTGCGAAATCAAAAATTCATATGTTGAACCCATATGCGAATATTAACCCAATTGACTTCAAATTGATTCACAGATGCAAACACTCGATTGTTTTACTTTCGCAAAATGAGCATCAACAACTCCACAATCGAGTTTTTATATTCTTGCAAACAACAATTTCACAGTCCTTGACTTCGCGTTTTTCTTCACGAATCATCCCTCAATCATCAATCCAATTGCGAATCAAAACTCATATGTTCTTGCTTTATCGATTCATCGACTACACTCATACAAATGCGAACAATACTCAATTTCAAAATCGATTGAAACTTATAGCAAAGCTAAATCCAACTTCGCATTCAAAGCACACAAGTGTTATTGATTGCATTCATGAAATACTAACAAGATAATATATTATAATACAAATATACATATTTTAGGTGGTGAAATCGTAACAGCCTAACAATTTGGTATGCAACTTTATTAAATCAATAAAAAAAAGTTATGCAAATTGGACAAATAAATAAAAATATATCTTTTGTTGTTTTAATTAAGGAAATAAATATTTTATATGAATACTCACCTGGAAAAACGCATATTATAATTGTCTAATTTAATCGTAACAGCCTACCAATGTACTTTCTTCTTGACTGTTTGATTGTTTTTTTCTGTGTGCTGATTATAATTGTCTAATTTAATGTAAATTTTTTTTTTTTTTTTTAACTTGCAAGGTACAATGGAACATATTACTCCTATAAAGGAAATTGACTCAATCAAGGACAATGCTATAATCTGTAATTTATCATCTTTTAGTTTAATTTTCTAAATATATGTGTGGTTGTCTGTGTGTATCTCTTTAAAAATTCTGCAATTTCATCATTTTATGACCCCCATTTGCGAAGTTGAGTATTTATTTCCAAAAATGCGAAACTCCAGGGACAATATTTGAAAATTTCTGTTTTCTTCCCCAATTCGCATTCTACTGTGAAATACTTCGCATCTTCATTCTTACACCCTTCGCATCCCTTCGCATTAATCACCTTCGCATTTTAACCTAATTAATCAAATGCAAACCACAAAATTTTCATTCCAGATGCGAACACAGTTTAGTTCTTGAACTCTAAACTTGCGAAATCAAAAATTCATATGTTGAACCCATATGCGAATATTAACCCAATTGACTTCAAATTGATTCACAGATGCAAACACTCGATTGTTTTACTTTCGCAAAATGAGCATCAACAACTCCACAATCGAGTTTTTAAATTCTTGCAAACAACAATTTCACAGTTCTTGACTTCGCGTTTTTCTTCACGAATCATCCCTCAATCATCAATCCAATTGCGAATCAAAACTCATATGTTGTTGCTTTATCGATTCATCGACTACTCATGCAAATGCGAACAATACTCAATTTCAAAATCGATTGAAACTTATAGCGAAGCTAAATCCAACTTCGCATTCAAAGCATACAAGTGTTATTGATTGCATTCATCATTTTATGACCCCCATTTGCGAAGTTGAGTATTTATTTCCAAAAATGCGAAACTCCAGGGACAATATTTGAAAATTTCTGTTTTCTTCCCCAATTCGCATTCTACTGTGAAATACTTCGCATCTTCATTCTTACACCCTTCGCATCCCTTCGCATTAATCACCTTCGCATTTTAACCTAATTAATCAAATGCAAACCACAAAATTTTCATTCCAGATGCGAACACAGTTTAGTTCTTGAACTCTAAACTTGCGAAATCAAAAATTCATATGTTGAACCCATATGCGAATATTAACCCAATTGACTTCAAATTGATTCACAGATGCAAACACTCGATTGTTTTACTTTCGCAAAATGAGCATCAACAACTCCACAATCGAGTTTTTAAATTCTTGCAAACAACAATTTCACAGTCCTTGACTTCGCGTTTTTCTTCACGAATCATCCCTCAATCATCAATCCAATTGCGAATCAAAACTCATATGTTCTTGCTTTATCGATTCATCGACTACACTCATACAAATGCGAACAATACTCAATTTCAAAATCGATTGAAACTTATAGCAAAGCTAAATCCAACTTCGCATTCAAAGCACACAAGTGTTATTGATTGCATTCATCATTTTATGACCCCCATTTGCGAAGTTGAGTATTTATTTCCAAAAATGCGAAACTCCAGGGACAATATTTGAAAATTTCTGTTTTCTTCCCCATTTCGCATTCTACTGTGAAATACTTCGCATCTTCATTCTTACACCCTTCGCATCCCTTCGCATTAATCACCTTCGCATTTTAACCTAATTAATCAAATGCAAACCACAAAATTTTCATTCCAGATGCGAACACAGTTTAGTTCTTGAACTCTAAACTTGCGAAATCAAAAATTCATATGTTGAACCCATATGCGAATATTAACCCAATTGACTTCAAATTGATTCACAGATGCAAACACTCGATTGTTTTACTTTCGCAAAATGAGCATCAACAACTCCACAATCGAGTTTTTAAATTCTTGCAAACAACAATTTCACAGTCCTTGACTTCGCGTTTTTCTTCACGAATCATCCCTCAATCATCAATCCAATTGCGAATCAAAACTCATATGTTCTTGCTTTATCGATTCATCGACTACACTCATACAAATGCGAACAATACTCAATTTCAAAATCGATTGAAACTTATAGCAAAGCTAAATCCAACTTCGCATTCAAAGCACACAAGTGTTATTGATTGCATTCATGAAATACTAACAAGATAATATATTATAATACAAATATACATATTTTAGGTGGTGAAATCGTAACAGCCTAACAATTTGGTATGCAACTTTATTAAATCAATAAAAAAAAGTTATGCAAATTGGACAAATAAATAAAAATATATCTTTTGTTGTTTTAATTAAGGAAATAAATATTTTATATGAATACTCACCTGGAAAAACGCATATTATAATTGTCTAATTTAATCGTAACAGCCTACCAATGTACTTTCTTCTTGACTGTTTGATTGTTTTTTTCTGTGTGCTGATTATAATTGTCTAATTTAATGTAATTTTTTTTTTTTTTTTTTAACTTGCAAGGTACAATGGAACATATTACTCCTATAAAGGAAATTGACTCAATCAAGGACAATGCTATAATCTGTAATTTATCATCTTTTAGTTTAATTTTCTAAATATATGTGTGGTTGTCTGTGTGTATCTCTTTAAAAATTCTGCAATTTCATCATTTTATGACCCCCATTTGCGAAGTTGAGTATTTATTTCCAAAAATGCGAAACTCCAGGGACAATATTTGAAAATTTCTGTTTTCTTCCCCAATTCGCATTCTACTGTGAAATACTTCGCATCTTCATTCTTACACCCTTCGCATCCCTTCGCATTAATCACCTTCGCATTTTAACCTAATTAATCAAATGCAAACCACAAAATTTTCATTCCAGATGCGAACACAGTTTAGTTCTTGAACTCTAAACTTGCGAAATCAAAAATTCATATGTTGAACCCATATGCGAATATTAACCCAATTGACTTCAAATTGATTCACAGATGCAAACACTCGATTGTTTTACTTTCGCAAAATGAGCATCAACAACTCCACAATCGAGTTTTTAAATTCTTGCAAACAACAATTTCACAATTCTTGACTTCGCGTTTTTCTTCACGAATCATCCCTCAATCATCAATCCAATTGCGAATCAAAACTCATATGTTGTTGCTTTATCGATTCATCGACTACTCATGCAAATGCGAACAATACTCAATTTCAAAATCGATTGAAACTTATAGCGAAGCTAAATCCAACTTCGCATTCAAAGCATACAAGTGTTATTGATTGCATTCATCATTTTATGACCCCCATTTGCGAAGTTGAGTATTTATTTCCAAAAATGCGAAACTCCAGGGACAATATTTGAAAATTTCTGTTTTCTTCCCCAATTCGCATTCTACTGTGAAATACTTCGCATCTTCATTCTTACACCCTTCGCATCCCTTCGCATTAATCACCTTCGCATTTTAACCTAATTAATCAAATGCAAACCACAAAATTTTCATTCCAGATGCGAACACAGTTTAGTTCTTGAACTCTAAACTTGCGAAATCAAAAATTCATATGTTGAACCCATATGCGAATATTAACCCAATTGACTTCAAATTGATTCACAGATGCAAACACTCGATTGTTTTACTTTCGCAAAATGAGCATCAACAACTCCACAATCGAGTTTTTAAATTCTTGCAAACAACAATTTCACAGTCCTTGACTTCGCGTTTTTCTTCACGAATCATCCCTCAATCATCAATCCAATTGCGAATCAAAACTCATATGTTCTTGCTTTATCGATTCATCGACTACACTCATACAAATGCGAACAATACTCAATTTCAAAATCGATTGAAACTTATAGCAAAGCTAAATCCAACTTCGCATTCAAAGCACACAAGTGTTATTGATTGCATTCATGAAATACTAACAAGATAATATATTATAATACAAATATACATATTTTAGGTGGTGAAATCGTAACAGCCTAACAATTTGGTATGCAACTTTATTAAATCAATAAAAAAAAGTTATGCAAATTGGACAAATAAATAAAAATATATCTTTTGTTGTTTTAATTAAGGAAATAAATATTTTATATGAATACTCACCTGGAAAAACGCATATTATAATTGTCTAATTTAATCGTAACAGCCTACCAATGTACTTTCTTCTTGACTGTTTGATTGTTTTTTTCTGTGTGCTGATTATAATTGTCTAATTTAATGTAAATTTTTTTTTTTTTTTTTAACTTGCAAGGTACAATGGAACATATTACTCCTATAAAGGAAATTGACTCAATCAAGGACAATGCTATAATCTGTAATTTATCATCTTTTAGTTTAATTTTCTAAATATATGTGTGGTTGTCTGTGTGTATCTCTTTAAAAATTCTGCAATTTCATCATTTTATGACCCCCATTTGCGAAGTTGAGTATTTATTTCCAAAAATGCGAAACTCCAGGGACAATATTTGAAAATTTCTGTTTTCTTCCCCAATTCGCATTCTACTGTGAAATACTTCGCATCTTCATTCTTACACCCTTCGCATCCCTTCGCATTAATCACCTTCGCATTTTAACCTAATTAATCAAATGCAAACCACAAAATTTTCATTCCAGATGCGAACACAGTTTAGTTCTTGAACTCTAAACTTGCGAAATCAAAAATTCATATGTTGAACCCATATGCGAATATTAACCCAATTGACTTCAAATTGATTCACAGATGCAAACACTCGATTGTTTTACTTTCGCAAAATGAGCATCAACAACTCCACAATCGAGTTTTTAAATTCTTGCAAACAACAATTTCACAGTTCTTGACTTCGCGTTTTTCTTCACGAATCATCCCTCAATCATCAATCCAATTGCGAATCAAAACTCATATGTTGTTGCTTTATCGATTCATCGACTACTCATGCAAATGCGAACAATACTCAATTTCAAAATCGATTGAAACTTATAGCGAAGCTAAATCCAACTTCGCATTCAAAGCATACAAGTGTTATTGATTGCATTCATCATTTTATGACCCCCATTTGCGAAGTTGAGTATTTATTTCCAAAAATGCGAAACTCCAGGGACAATATTTGAAAATTTCTGTTTTCTTCCCCAATTCGCATTCTACTGTGAAATACTTCGCATCTTCATTCTTACACCCTTCGCATCCCTTCGCATTAATCACCTTCGCATTTTAACCTAATTAATCAAATGCAAACCACAAAATTTTCATTCCAGATGCGAACACAGTTTAGTTCTTGAACTCTAAACTTGCGAAATCAAAAATTCATATGTTGAACCCATATGCGAATATTAACCCAATTGACTTCAAATTGATTCACAGATGCAAACACTCGATTGTTTTACTTTCGCAAAATGAGCATCAACAACTCCACAATCGAGTTTTTAAATTCTTGCAAACAACAATTTCACAGTCCTTGACTTCGCGTTTTTCTTCACGAATCATCCCTCAATCATCAATCCAATTGCGAATCAAAACTCATATGTTCTTGCTTTATCGATTCATCGACTACACTCATACAAATGCGAACAATACTCAATTTCAAAATCGATTGAAACTTATAGCAAAGCTAAATCCAACTTCGCATTCAAAGCACACAAGTGTTATTGATTGCATTCATGAAATACTAACAAGATAATATATTATAATACAAATATACATATTTTAGGTGGTGAAATCGTAACAGCCTAACAATTTGGTATGCAACTTTATTAAATCAATAAAAAAAAGTTATGCAAATTGGACAAATAAATAAAAATATATCTTTTGTTGTTTTAATTAAGGAAATAAATATTTTATATGAATACTCACCTGGAAAAACGCATATTATAATTGTCTAATTTAATCGTAACAGCCTACCAATGTACTTTCTTCTTGACTGTTTGATTGTTTTTTTCTGTGTGCTGATTATAATTGTCTAATTTAATGTAAATTTTTTTTTTTTTTTAACTTGCAAGGTACAATGGAACATATTACTCCTATAAAGGAAATTGACTCAATCAAGGACAATGCTATAATCTGTAATTTATCATCTTTTAGTTTAATTTTCTAAATATATGTGTGGTTGTCTGTGTGTATCTCTTTAAAAATTCTGCAATTTCATCATTTTATGACCCCCATTTGCGAAGTTGAGTATTTATTTCCAAAAATGCGAAACTCCAGGGACAATATTTGAAAATTTCTGTTTTCTTCCCCAATTCGCATTCTACTGTGAAATACTTCGCATCTTCATTCTTACACCCTTCGCATCCCTTCGCATTAATCACCTTCGCATTTTAACCTAATTAATCAAATGCAAACCACAAAATTTTCATTCCAGATGCGAACACAGTTTAGTTCTTGAACTCTAAACTTGCGAAATCAAAAATTCATATGTTGAACCCATATGCGAATATTAACCCAATTGACTTCAAATTGATTCACAGATGCAAACACTCGATTGTTTTACTTTCGCAAAATGAGCATCAACAACTCCACAATCGAGTTTTTAAATTCTTGCAAACAACAATTTCACAGTTCTTGACTTCGCGTTTTTCTTCACGAATCATCCCTCAATCATCAATCCAATTGCGAATCAAAACTCATATGTTGTTGCTTTATCGATTCATCGACTACTCATGCAAATGCGAACAATACTCAATTTCAAAATCGATTGAAACTTATAGCGAAGCTAAATCCAACTTCGCATTCAAAGCATACAAGTGTTATTGATTGCATTCATCATTTTATGACCCCCATTTGCGAAGTTGAGTATTTATTTCCAAAAATGCGAAACTCCAGGGACAATATTTGAAAATTTCTGTTTTCTTCCCCAATTCGCATTCTACTGTGAAATACTTCGCATCTTCATTCTTACACCCTTCGCATCCCTTCGCATTAATCACCTTCGCATTTTAACCTAATTAATCAAATGCAAACCACAAAATTTTCATTCCAGATGCGAACACAGTTTAGTTCTTGAACTCTAAACTTGCGAAATCAAAAATTCATATGTTGAACCCATATGCGAATATTAACCCAATTGACTTCAAATTGATTCACAGATGCAAACACTCGATTGTTTTACTTTCGCAAAATGAGCATCAACAACTCCACAATCGAGTTTTTAAATTCTTGCAAACAACAATTTCACAGTCCTTGACTTCGCGTTTTTCTTCACGAATCATCCCTCAATCATCAATCCAATTGCGAATCAAAACTCATATGTTCTTGCTTTATCGATTCATCGACTACACTCATACAAATGCGAACAATACTCAATTTCAAAATCGATTGAAACTTATAGCAAAGCTAAATCCAACTTCGCATTCAAAGCACACAAGTGTTATTGATTGCATTCATGAAATACTAACAAGATAATATATTATAATACAAATATACATATTTTAGGTGGTGAAATCGTAACAGCCTAACAATTTGGTATGCAACTTTATTAAATCAATAAAAAAAAGTTATGCAAATTGGACAAATAAATAAAAATATATCTTTTGTTGTTTTAATTAAGGAAATAAATATTTTATATGAATACTCACCTGGAAAAACGCATATTATAATTGTCTAATTTAATCGTAACAGCCTACCAATGTACTTTCTTCTTGACTGTTTGATTGTTTTTTTCTGTGTGCTGATTATAATTGTCTAATTTAATGTAAATTTTTTTTTTTTTTTTTAACTTGCAAGGTACAATGGAACATATTACTCCTATAAAGGAAATTGACTCAATCAAGGACAATGCTATAATCTGTAATTTATCATCTTTTAGTTTAATTTTCTAAATATATGTGTGGTTGTCTGTGTGTATCTCTTTAAAAATTCTGCAATTTCATCATTTTATGACCCCCATTTGCGAAGTTGAGTATTTATTTCCAAAAATGCGAAACTCCAGGGACAATATTTGAAAATTTCTGTTTTCTTCCCCAATTCGCATTCTACTGTGAAATACTTCGCATCTTCATTCTTACACCCTTCGCATCCCTTCGCATTAATCACCTTCGCATTTTAACCTAATTAATCAAATGCAAACCACAAAATTTTCATTCCAGATGCGAACACAGTTTAGTTCTTGAACTCTAAACTTGCGAAATCAAAAATTCATATGTTGAACCCATATGCGAATATTAACCCAATTGACTTCAAATTGATTCACAGATGCAAACACTCGATTGTTTTACTTTCGCAAAATGAGCATCAACAACTCCACAATCGAGTTTTTAAATTCTTGCAAACAACAATTTCACAGTTCTTGACTTCGCGTTTTTCTTCACGAATCATCCCTCAATCATCAATCCAATTGCGAATCAAAACTCATATGTTGTTGCTTTATCGATTCATCGACTACTCATGCAAATGCGAACAATACTCAATTTCAAAATCGATTGAAACTTATAGCGAAGCTAAATCCAACTTCGCATTCAAAGCATACAAGTGTTATTGATTGCATTCATCATTTTATGACCCCCATTTGCGAAGTTGAGTATTTATTTCCAAAAATGCGAAACTCCAGGGACAATATTTGAAAATTTCTGTTTTCTTCCCCAATTCGCATTCTACTGTGAAATACTTCGCATCTTCATTCTTACACCCTTCGCATCCCTTCGCATTAATCACCTTCGCATTTTAACCTAATTAATCAAATGCAAACCACAAAATTTTCATTCCAGATGCGAACACAGTTTAGTTCTTGAACTCTAAACTTGCGAAATCAAAAATTCATATGTTGAACCCATATGCGAATATTAACCCAATTGACTTCAAATTGATTCACAGATGCAAACACTCGATTGTTTTACTTTCGCAAAATGAGCATCAACAACTCCACAATCGAGTTTTTAAATTCTTGCAAACAACAATTTCACAGTCCTTGACTTCGCGTTTTTCTTCACGAATCATCCCTCAATCATCAATCCAATTGCGAATCAAAACTCATATGTTCTTGCTTTATCGATTCATCGACTACACTCATACAAATGCGAACAATACTCAATTTCAAAATCGATTGAAACTTATAGCAAAGCTAAATCCAACTTCGCATTCAAAGCACACAAGTGTTATTGATTGCATTCATGAAATACTAACAAGATAATATATTATAATACAAATATACATATTTTAGGTGGTGAAATCGTAACAGCCTAACAATTTGGTATGCAACTTTATTAAATCAATAAAAAAAAGTTATGCAAATTGGACAAATAAATAAAAATATATCTTTTGTTGTTTTAATTAAGGAAATAAATATTTTATATGAATACTCACCTGGAAAAACGCATATTATAATTGTCTAATTTAATCGTAACAGCCTACCAATGTACTTTCTTCTTGACTGTTTGATTGTTTTTTTCTGTGTGCTGATTATAATTGTCTAATTTAATGTAAATTTTTTTTTTTTTTTTTAACTTGCAAGGTACAATGGAACATATTACTCCTATAAAGGAAATTGACTCAATCAAGGACAATGCTATAATCTGTAATTTATCATCTTTTAGTTTAATTTTCTAAATATATGTGTGGTTGTCTGTGTGTATCTCTTTAAAAATTCTGCAATTTCATCATTTTATGACCCCCATTTGCGAAGTTGAGTATTTATTTCCAAAAATGCGAAACTCCAGGGACAATATTTGAAAATTTCTGTTTTCTTCCCCAATTCGCATTCTACTGTGAAATACTTCGCATCTTCATTCTTACACCCTTCGCATCCCTTCGCATTAATCACCTTCGCATTTTAACCTAATTAATCAAATGCAAACCACAAAATTTTCATTCCAGATGCGAACACAGTTTAGTTCTTGAACTCTAAACTTGCGAAATCAAAAATTCATATGTTGAACCCATATGCGAATATTAACCCAATTGACTTCAAATTGATTCACAGATGCAAACACTCAATTGTTTTACTTTCGCAAAATGAGCATCAACAACTCCACAATCGAGTTTTTAAATTCTTGCAAACAACAATTTCACAATTCTTGACTTCGCGTTTTTCTTCACGAATCATCCCTCAATCATCAATCCAATTGCGAATCAAAACTCATATGTTGTTGCTTTATCGATTCATCGACTACTCATGCAAATGCGAACAATACTCAATTTCAAAATCGATTGAAACTTATAGCGAAGCTAAATCCAACTTCGCATTCAAAGCATACAAGTGTTATTGATTGCATTCATCATTTTATGACCCCCATTTGCGAAGTTGAGTATTTATTTCCAAAAATGCGAAACTCCAGGGACAATATTTGAAAATTTCTGTTTTCTTCCCCAATTCGCATTCTACTGTGAAATACTTCGCATCTTCATTCTTACACCCTTCGCATCCCTTCGCATTAATCACCTTCGCATTTTAACCTAATTAATCAAATGCAAACCACAAAATTTTCATTCCAGATGCGAACACAGTTTAGTTCTTGAACTCTAAACTTGCGAAATCAAAAATTCATATGTTGAACCCATATGCGAATATTAACCCAATTGACTTCAAATTGATTCACAGATGCAAACACTCGATTGTTTTACTTTCGCAAAATGAGCATCAACAACTCCACAATCGAGTTTTTAAATTCTTGCAAACAACAATTTCACAGTCCTTGACTTCGCGTTTTTCTTCACGAATCATCCCTCAATCATCAATCCAATTGCGAATCAAAACTCATATGTTCTTGCTTTATCGATTCATCGACTACACTCATACAAATGCGAACAATACTCAATTTCAAAATCGATTGAAACTTATAGCAAAGCTAAATCCAACTTCGCATTCAAAGCACACAAGTGTTATTGATTGCATTCATGAAATACTAACAAGATAATATATTATAATACAAATATACATATTTTAGGTGGTGAAATCGTAACAGCCTAACAATTTGGTATGCAACTTTATTAAATCAATAAAAAAAAGTTATGCAAATTGGACAAATAAATAAAAATATATCTTTTGTTGTTTTAATTAAGGAAATAAATATTTTATATGAATACTCACCTGGAAAAACGCATATTATAATTGTCTAATTTAATCGTAACAGCCTACCAATGTACTTTCTTCTTGACTGTTTGATTGTTTTTTTCTGTGTGCTGATTATAATTGTCTAATTTAATGTAAATTTTTTTTTTTTTTTTAACTTGCAAGGTACAATGGAACATATTACTCCTATAAAGGAAATTGACTCAATCAAGGACAATGCTATAATCTGTAATTTATCATCTTTTAGTTTAATTTTCTAAATATATGTGTGGTTGTCTGTGTGTATCTCTTTAAAAATTCTGCAATTTCATCATTTTATGACCCCCATTTGCGAAGTTGAGTATTTATTTCCAAAAATGCGAAACTCCAGGGACAATATTTGAAAATTTCTGTTTTCTTCCCCAATTCGCATTCTACTGTGAAATACTTCGCATCTTCATTCTTACACCCTTCGCATCCCTTCGCATTAATCACCTTCGCATTTTAACCTAATTAATCAAATGCAAACCACAAAATTTTCATTCCAGATGCGAACACAGTTTAGTTCTTGAACTCTAAACTTGCGAAATCAAAAATTCATATGTTGAACCCATATGCGAATATTAACCCAATTGACTTCAAATTGATTCACAGATGCAAACACTCGATTGTTTTACTTTCGCAAAATGAGCATCAACAACTCCACAATCGAGTTTTTAAATTCTTGCAAACAACAATTTCACAGTTCTTGACTTCGCGTTTTTCTTCACGAATCATCCCTCAATCATCAATCCAATTGCGAATCAAAACTCATATGTTGTTGCTTTATCGATTCATCGACTACTCATGCAAATGCGAACAATACTCAATTTCAAAATCGATTGAAACTTATAGCGAAGCTAAATCCAACTTCGCATTCAAAGCATACAAGTGTTATTGATTGCATTCATCATTTTATGACCCCCATTTGCGAAGTTGAGTATTTATTTCCAAAAATGCGAAACTCCAGGGACAATATTTGAAAATTTCTGTTTTCTTCCCCAATTCGCATTCTACTGTGAAATACTTCGCATCTTCATTCTTACACCCTTCGCATCCCTTCGCATTAATCACCTTCGCATTTTAACCTAATTAATCAAATGCAAACCACAAAATTTTCATTCCAGATGCGAACACAGTTTAGTTCTTGAACTCTAAACTTGCGAAATCAAAAATTCATATGTTGAACCCATATGCGAATATTAACCCAATTGACTTCAAATTGATTCACAGATGCAAACACTCGATTGTTTTACTTTCGCAAAATGAGCATCAACAACTCCACAATCGAGTTTTTAAATTCTTGCAAACAACAATTTCACAGTCCTTGACTTCGCGTTTTTCTTCACGAATCATCCCTCAATCATCAATCCAATTGCGAATCAAAACTCATATGTTGTTGCTTTATCGATTCATCGACTACACTCATACAAATGCGAACAATACTCAATTTCAAAATCGATTGAAACTTATAGCAAAGCTAAATCCAACTTCGCATTCAAAGCACACAAGTGTTATTGATTGCATTCATCATTTTATGACCCCCATTTGCGAAGTTGAGTATTTATTTCCAAAAATGCGAAACTCCAGGGACAATATTTGAAAATTTCTATTTTCTTCCCCAATTCGCATTCTACTGTGAAATACTTCGCATCTTCATTCTTACACCCTTCGCATCCCTTCGCATTAATCACCTTCGCATTTTAACCTAATTAATCAAATGCAAACCACAAAATTTTCATTCCAGATGCGAACACAGTTTAGTTCTTGAACTCTAAACTTGCGAAATCAAAAATTCATATGTTGAACCCATATGCGAATATTAACCCAATTGACTTCAAATTGATTCACAGATGCAAACACTCGATTGTTTTACTTTCGCAAAATGAGCATCAACAACTCCACAATCGAGTTTTTAAATTCTTGCAAACAACAATTTCACAGTCCTTGACTTCGCGTTTTTCTTCACGAATCATCCCTCAATCATCAATCCAATTGCGAATCAAAACTCATATGTTCTTGCTTTATCGATTCATCGACTACACTCATACAAATGCGAACAATACTCAATTTCAAAATCGATTGAAACTTATAGCAAAGCTAAATCCAACTTCGCATTCAAAGCACACAAGTGTTATTGATTGCATTCATGAAATACTAACAAGATAATATATTATAATACAAATATACATATTTTAGGTGGTGAAATCGTAACAGCCTAACAATTTGGTATGCAACTTTATTAAATCAATAAAAAAAAGTTATGCAAATTGGACAAATAAATAAAAATATATCTTTTGTTGTTTTAATTAAGGAAATAAATATTTTATATGAATACTCACCTGGAAAAACGCATATTATAATTGTCTAATTTAATCGTAACAGCCTACCAATGTACTTTCTTCTTGACTGTTTGATTGTTTTTTTCTGTGTGCTGATTATAATTGTCTAATTTAATGTAAATTTTTTTTTTTTTTTTTAACTTGCAAGGTACAATGGAACATATTACTCCTATAAAGGAAATTGACTCAATCAAGGACAATGCTATAATCTGTAATTTATCATCTTTTAGTTTAATTTTCTAAATATATGTGTGGTTGTCTGTGTGTATCTCTTTAAAAATTCTGCAATTTCATCATTTTATGACCCCCATTTGCGAAGTTGAGTATTTATTTCCAAAAATGCGAAACTCCAGGGACAATATTTGAAAATTTCTGTTTTCTTCCCCAATTCGCATTCTACTGTGAAATACTTCGCATCTTCATTCTTACACCCTTCGCATCCCTTCGCATTAATCACCTTCGCATTTTAACCTAATTAATCAAATGCAAACCACAAAATTTTCATTCCAGATGCGAACACAGTTTAGTTCTTGAACTCTAAACTTGCGAAATCAAAAATTCATATGTTGAACCCATATGCGAATATTAACCCAATTGACTTCAAATTGATTCACAGATGCAAACACTCGATTGTTTTACTTTCGCAAAATGAGCATCAACAACTCCACAATCGAGTTTTTAAATTCTTGCAAACAACAATTTCACAGTCCTTGACTTCGCGTTTTTCTTCACGAATCATCCCTCAATCATCAATCCAATTGCGAATCAAAACTCATATGTTGTTGCTTTATCGATTCATCGACTACACTCATACAAATGCGAACAATACTCAATTTCAAAATCGATTGAAACTTATAGCAAAGCTAAATCCAACTTCGCATTCAAAGCACACAAGTGTTATTGATTGCATTCATCATTTTATGACCCCCATTTGCGAAGTTGAGTATTTATTTCCAAAAATGCGAAACTCCAGGGACAATATTTGAAAATTTCTATTTTCTTCCCCAATTCGCATTCTACTGTGAAATACTTCGCATCTTCATTCTTACACCCTTCGCATCCCTTCGCATTAATCACCTTCGCATTTTAACCTAATTAATCAAATGCAAACCACAAAATTTTCATTCCAGATGCGAACACAGTTTAGTTCTTGAACTCTAAACTTGCGAAATCAAAAATTCATATGTTGAACCCATATGCGAATATTAACCCAATTGACTTCAAATTGATTCACAGATGCAAACACTCGATTGTTTTACTTTCGCAAAATGAGCATCAACAACTCCACAATCGAGTTTTTAAATTCTTGCAAACAACAATTTCACAGTCCTTGACTTCGCGTTTTTCTTCACGAATCATCCCTCAATCATCAATCCAATTGCGAATCAAAACTCATATGTTCTTGCTTTATCGATTCATCGACTACACTCATACAAATGCGAACAATACTCAATTTCAAAATCGATTGAAACTTATAGCAAAGCTAAATCCAACTTCGCATTCAAAGCACACAAGTGTTATTGATTGCATTCATGAAATACTAACAAGATAATATATTATAATACAAATATACATATTTTAGGTGGTGAAATCGTAACAGCCTAACAATTTGGTATGCAACTTTATTAAATCAATAAAAAAAAGTTATGCAAATTGGACAAATAAATAAAAATATATCTTTTGTTGTTTTAATTAAGGAAATAAATATTTTATATGAATACTCACCTGGAAAAACGCATATTATAATTGTCTAATTTAATCGTAACAGCCTACCAATGTACTTTCTTCTTGACTGTTTGATTGTTTTTTTCTGTGTGCTGATTATAATTGTCTAATTTAATGTAAATTTTTTTTTTTTTTTTTTAACTTGCAAGGTACAATGGAACATATTACTCCTATAAAGGAAATTGACTCAATCAAGGACAATGCTATAATCTGTAATTTATCATCTTTTAGTTTAATTTTCTAAATATATGTGTGGTTGTCTGTGTGTATCTCTTTAAAAATTCTGCAATTTCATCATTTTATGACCCCCATTTGCGAAGTTGAGTATTTATTTCCAAAAATGCGAAACTCCAGGGACAATATTTGAAAATTTCTGTTTTCTTCCCCAATTCGCATTCTACTGTGAAATACTTCGCATCTTCATTCTTACACCCTTCGCATCCCTTCGCATTAATCACCTTCGCATTTTAACCTAATTAATCAAATGCAAACCACAAAATTTTCATTCCAGATGCGAACACAGTTTAGTTCTTGAACTCTAAACTTGCGAAATCAAAAATTCATATGTTGAACCCATATGCGAATATTAACCCAATTGACTTCAAATTGATTCACAGATGCAAACACTCGATTGTTTTACTTTCGCAAAATGAGCATCAACAACTCCACAATCGAGTTTTTAAATTCTTGCAAACAACAATTTCACAGTTCTTGACTTCGCGTTTTTCTTCACGAATCATCCCTCAATCATCAATCCAATTGCGAATCAAAACTCATATGTTGTTGCTTTATCGATTCATCGACTACTCATGCAAATGCGAACAATACTCAATTTCAAAATCGATTGAAACTTATAGCGAAGCTAAATCCAACTTCGCATTCAAAGCATACAAGTGTTATTGATTGCATTCATCATTTTATGACCCCCATTTGCGAAGTTGAGTATTTATTTCCAAAAATGCGAAACTCCAGGGACAATATTTGAAAATTTCTGTTTTCTTCCCCAATTCGCATTCTACTGTGAAATACTTCGCATCTTCATTCTTACACCCTTCGCATCCCTTCGCATTTTAACCTAATTAATCAAATGCAAACCACAAAATTTTCATTCCAGATGCGAACACAGTTTAGTTCTTGAACTCTAAACTTGCGAAATCAAAAATTCATATGTTGAACCCATATGCGAATATTAACCCAATTGACTTCAAATTGATTCACAGATGCAAACACTCGATTGTTTTACTTTCGCAAAATGAGCATCAACAACTCCACAATCGAGTTTTTAAATTCTTGCAAACAACAATTTCACAGTCCTTGACTTCGCGTTTTTCTTCACGAATCATCCCTCAATCATCAATCCAATTGCGAATCAAAACTCATATGTTCTTGCTTTATCGATTCATCGACTACACTCATACAAATGCGAACAATACTCAATTTCAAAATCGATTGAAACTTATAGCAAAGCTAAATCCAACTTCGCATTCAAAGCACACAAGTGTTATTGATTGCATTCATGAAATACTAACAAGATAATATATTATAATACAAATATACATATTTTAGGTGGTGAAATCGTAACAGCCTAACAATTTGGTATGCAACTTTATTAAATCAATAAAAAAAAGTTATGCAAATTGGACAAATAAATAAAAATATATCTTTTGTTGTTTTAATTAAGGAAATAAATATTTTATATGAATACTCACCTGGAAAAACGCATATTATAATTGTCTAATTTAATCGTAACAGCCTACCAATGTACTTTCTTCTTGACTGTTTGATTGTTTTTTTCTGTGTGCTGATTATAATTGTCTAATTTAATGTAAATTTTTTTTTTTTTTTTTAACTTGCAAGGTACAATGGAACATATTACTCCTATAAAGGAAATTGACTCAATCAAGGACAATGCTATAATCTGTAATTTATCATCTTTTAGTTTAATTTTCTAAATATATGTGTGGTTGTCTGTGTGTATCTCTTTAAAAATTCTGCAATTTCATCATTTTATGACCCCCATTTGCGAAGTTGAGTATTTATTTCCAAAAATGCGAAACTCCAGGGACAATATTTGAAAATTTCTGTTTTCTTCCCCAATTCGCATTCTACTGTGAAATACTTCGCATCTTCATTCTTACACCCTTCGCATCCCTTCGCATTAATCACCTTCGCATTTTAACCTAATTAATCAAATGCAAACCACAAAATTTTCATTCCAGATGCGAACACAGTTTAGTTCTTGAACTCTAAACTTGCGAAATCAAAAATTCATATGTTGAACCCATATGCGAATATTAACCCAATTGACTTCAAATTGATTCACAGATGCAAACACTCGATTGTTTTACTTTCGCAAAATGAGCATCAACAACTCCACAATCGAGTTTTTAAATTCTTGCAAACAACAATTTCACAGTTCTTGACTTCGCGTTTTTCTTCACGAATCATCCCTCAATCATCAATCCAATTGCGAATCAAAACTCATATGTTGTTGCTTTATCGATTCATCGACTACTCATGCAAATGCGAACAATACTCAATTTCAAAATCGATTGAAACTTATAGCGAAGCTAAATCCAACTTCGCATTCAAAGCATACAAGTGTTATTGATTGCATTCATCATTTTATGACCCCCATTTGCGAAGTTGAGTATTTATTTCCAAAAATGCGAAACTCCAGGGACAATATTTGAAAATTTCTGTTTTCTTCCCCAATTCGCATTCTACTGTGAAATACTTCGCATCTTCATTCTTACACCCTTCGCATCCCTTCGCATTTTAACCTAATTAATCAAATGCAAACCACAAAATTTTCATTCCAGATGCGAACACAGTTTAGTTCTTGAACTCTAAACTTGCGAAATCAAAAATTCATATGTTGAACCCATATGCGAATATTAACCCAATTGACTTCAAATTGATTCACAGATGCAAACACTCGATTGTTTTACTTTCGCAAAATGAGCATCAACAACTCCACAATCGAGTTTTTAAATTCTTGCAAACAACAATTTCACAGTCCTTGACTTCGCGTTTTTCTTCACGAATCATCCCTCAATCATCAATCCAATTGCGAATCAAAACTCATATGTTCTTGCTTTATCGATTCATCGACTACACTCATACAAATGCGAACAATACTCAATTTCAAAATCGATTGAAACTTATAGCAAAGCTAAATCCAACTTCGCATTCAAAGCACACAAGTGTTATTGATTGCATTCATGAAATACTAACAAGATAATATATTATAATACAAATATACATATTTTAGGTGGTGAAATCGTAACAGCCTAACAATTTGGTATGCAACTTTATTAAATCAATAAAAAAAAGTTATGCAAATTGGACAAATAAATAAAAATATATCTTTTGTTGTTTTAATTAAGGAAATAAATATTTTATATGAATACTCACCTGGAAAAACGCATATTATAATTGTCTAATTTAATCGTAACAGCCTACCAATGTACTTTCTTCTTGACTGTTTGATTGTTTTTTTCTGTGTGCTGATTATAATTGTCTAATTTAATGTAAATTTTTTTTTTTTTTTAACTTGCAAGGTACAATGGAACATATTACTCCTATAAAGGAAATTGACTCAATCAAGGACAATGCTATAATCTGTAATTTATCATCTTTTAGTTTAATTTTCTAAATATATGTGTGGTTGTCTGTGTGTATCTCTTTAAAAATTCTGCAATTTCATCATTTTATGACCCCCATTTGCGAAGTTGAGTATTTATTTCCAAAAATGCGAAACTCCAGGGACAATATTTGAAAATTTCTGTTTTCTTCCCCAATTCGCATTCTACTGTGAAATACTTCGCATCTTCATTCTTACACCCTTCGCATCCCTTCGCATTAATCACCTTCGCATTTTAACCTAATTAATCAAATGCAAACCACAAAATTTTCATTCCAGATGCGAACACAGTTTAGTTCTTGAACTCTAAACTTGCGAAATCAAAAATTCATATGTTGAACCCATATGCGAATATTAACCCAATTGACTTCAAATTGATTCACAGATGCAAACACTCGATTGTTTTACTTTCGCAAAATGAGCATCAACAACTCCACAATCGAGTTTTTAAATTCTTGCAAACAACAATTTCACAGTTCTTGACTTCGCGTTTTTCTTCACGAATCATCCCTCAATCATCAATCCAATTGCGAATCAAAACTCATATGTTGTTGCTTTATCGATTCATCGACTACTCATGCAAATGCGAACAATACTCAATTTCAAAATCGATTGAAACTTATAGCGAAGCTAAATCCAACTTCGCATTCAAAGCATACAAGTGTTATTGATTGCATTCATCATTTTATGACCCCCATTTGCGAAGTTGAGTATTTATTTCCAAAAATGCGAAACTCCAGGGACAATATTTGAAAATTTCTGTTTTCTTCCCCAATTCGCATTCTACTGTGAGATACTTCGTATCTTCATTCTTACACCCTTCGCATCCCTTCGCATTAATCACCTTCGCATTTTAACCTAATTAATCAAATGCAAACCACAAAATTTTCATTCCAGATGCGAACACAGTTTAGTTCTTGAACTCTAAACTTGCGAAATCAAAAATTCATATGTTGAACCCATATGCGAATATTAACCCAATTGACTTCAAATTGATTCACAGATGCAAACACTCGATTGTTTTACTTTCGCAAAATGAGCATCAACAACTCCACACTCGAGTTTTTAAATTCTTGCAAACAACAATTTCACAGTCCTTGACTTCGCGTTTTTCTTCACGAATCATCCCTCAATCATCAATCCAATTGCGAATCAAAACTCATATGTTCTTGCTTTATCGATTCATCGACTACACTCATACAAATGCGAACAATACTCAATTTCAAAATCGATTGAAACTTATAGCAAAGCTAAATCCAACTTCGCATTCAAAGCACACAAGTGTTATTGATTGCATTCATGAAATACTAACAAGATAATATATTATAATACAAATATACATATTTTAGGTGGTGAAATCGTAACAGCCTAACAATTTGGTATGCAACTTTATTAAATCAATAAAAAAAAGTTATGCAAATTGGACAAATAAATAAAAATATATCTTTTGTTGTTTTAATTAAGGAAATAAATATTTTATATGAATACTCACCTGGAAAAACGCATATTATAATTGTCTAATTTAATCGTAACAGCCTACCAATGTACTTTCTTCTTGACTGTTTGATTGTTTTTTTCTGTGTGCTGATTATAATTGTCTAATTTAATGTAAATTTTTTTTTTTTTTTTTTTAACTTGCAAGGTACAATGGAACATATTACTCCTATAAAGGAAATTGACTCAATCAAGGACAATGCTATAATCTGTAATTTATCATCTTTTAGTTTAATTTTCTAAATATATGTGTGGTTGTCTGTGTGTATCTCTTTAAAAATTCTGCAATTTCATCATTTTATGACCCCCATTTGCGAAGTTGAGTATTTATTTCCAAAAATGCGAAACTCCAGGGACAATATTTGAAAATTTCTGTTTTCTTCCCCAATTCGCATTCTACTGTGAAATACTTCGCATCTTCATTCTTACACCCTTCGCATCCCTTCGCATTAATCACCTTCGCATTTTAACCTAATTAATCAAATGCAAACCACAAAATTTTCATTCCAGATGCAAACACAGTTTAGTTCTTGAACTCTAAACTTGCGAAATCAAAAATTCATATGTTGAACCCATATGCGAATATTAACCCAATTGACTTCAAATTGATTCACAGATGCAAACACTCGATTGTTTTACTTTCGCAAAATGAGCATCAACAACTCCACAATCGAGTTTTTAAATTCTTGCAAACAACAATTTCACAATTCTTGACTTCGCGTTTTTCTTCACGAATCATCCCTCAATCATCAATCCAATTGCGAATCAAAACTCATATGTTGTTGCTTTATCGATTCATCGACTACTCATGCAAATGCGAACAATACTCAATTTCAAAATCGATTGAAACTTATAGCGAAGCTAAATCCAACTTCGCATTCAAAGCATACAAGTGTTATTGATTGCATTCATCATTTTATGACCCCCATTTGCGAAGTTGAGTATTTATTTCCAAAAATGCGAAACTCCAGGGACAATATTTGAAAATTTCTGTTTTCTTCCCCAATTCGCATTCTACTGTGAAATACTTCGCATCTTCATTCTTACACCCTTCGCATCCCTTCGCATTAATCACCTTCGCATTTTAACCTAATTAATCAAATGCAAACCACAAAATTTTCATTCCAGATGCGAACACAGTTTAGTTCTTGAACTCTAAACTTGCGAAATCAAAAATTCATATGTTGAACCCATATGCGAATATTAACCCAATTGACTTCAAATTGATTCACAGATGCAAACACTCGATTGTTTTACTTTCGCAAAATGAGCATCAACAACTCCACAATCGAGTTTTTAAATTCTTGCAAACAACAATTTCACAGTCCTTGACTTCGCGTTTTTCTTCACGAATCATCCCTCAATCATCAATCCAATTGCGAATCAAAACTCATATGTTCTTGCTTTATCGATTCATCGACTACACTCATACAAATGCGAACAATACTCAATTTCAAAATCGATTGAAACTTATAGCAAAGCTAAATCCAACTTCGCATTCAAAGCACACAAGTGTTATTGATTGCATTCATGAAATACTAACAAGATAATATATTATAATACAAATATACATATTTTAGGTGGTGAAATCGTAACAGCCTAACAATTTGGTATGCAACTTTATTAAATCAATAAAAAAAAGTTATGCAAATTGGACAAATAAATAAAAATATATCTTTTGTTGTTTTAATTAAGGAAATAAATATTTTATATGAATACTCACCTGGAAAAACGCATATTATAATTGTCTAATTTAATCGTAACAGCCTACCAATGTACTTTCTTCTTGACTGTTTGATTGTTTTTTTCTGTGTGCTGATTATAATTGTCTAATTTAATGTAAATTTTTTTTTTTTTTAACTTGCAAGGTACAATGGAACATATTACTCCTATAAAGGAAATTGACTCAATCAAGGACAATGCTATAATCTGTAATTTATCATCTTTTAGTTTAATTTTCTAAATATATGTGTGGTTGTCTGTGTGTATCTCTTTAAAAATTCTGCAATTTCATCATTTTATGACCCCCATTTGCGAAGTTGAGTATTTATTTCCAAAAATGCGAAACTCCAGGGACAATATTTGAAAATTTCTGTTTTCTTCCCCAATTCGCATTCTACTGTGAAATACTTCGCATCTTCATTCTTACACCCTTCGCATCCCTTCGCATTAATCACCTTCGCATTTTAACCTAATTAATCAAATGCAAACCACAAAATTTTCATTCCAGATGCGAACACAGTTTAGTTCTTGAACTCTAAACTTGCGAAATCAAAAATTCATATGTTGAACCCATATGCGAATATTAACCCAATTGACTTCAAATTGATTCACAGATGCAAACACTCGATTGTTTTACTTTCGCAAAATGAGCATCAACAACTCCACAATCGAGTTTTTAAATTCTTGCAAACAACAATTTCACAGTTCTTGACTTCGCGTTTTTCTTCACGAATCATCCCTCAATCATCAATCCAATTGCGAATCAAAACTCATATGTTGTTGCTTTATCGATTCATCGACTACTCATGCAAATGCGAACAATACTCAATTTCAAAATCGATTGAAACTTATAGCGAAGCTAAATCCAACTTCGCATTCAAAGCATACAAGTGTTATTGATTGCATTCATCATTTTATGACCCCCATTTGCGAAGTTGAGTATTTATTTCCAAAAATGCGAAACTCCAGGGACAATATTTGAAAATTTCTGTTTTCTTCCCCAATTCGCATTCTACTGTGAAATACTTCGCATCTTCATTCTTACACCCTTCGCATCCCTTCGCATTTTAACCTAATTAATCAAATGCAAACCACAAAATTTTCATTCCAGATGCGAACACAGTTTAGTTCTTGAACTCTAAACTTGCGAAATCAAAAATTCATATGTTGAACCCATATGCGAATATTAACCCAATTGACTTCAAATTGATTCACAGATGCAAACACTCGATTGTTTTACTTTCGCAAAATGAGCATCAACAACTCCACAATCGAGTTTTTAAATTCTTGCAAACAACAATTTCACAGTCCTTGACTTCGCGTTTTTCTTCACGAATCATCCCTCAATCATCAATCCAATTGCGAATCAAAACTCATATGTTCTTGCTTTATCGATTCATCGACTACACTCATACAAATGCGAACAATACTCAATTTCAAAATCGATTGAAACTTATAGCAAAGCTAAATCCAACTTCGCATTCAAAGCACACAAGTGTTATTGATTGCATTCATGAAATACTAACAAGATAATATATTATAATACAAATATACATATTTTAGGTGGTGAAATCGTAACAGCCTAACAATTTGGTATGCAACTTTATTAAATCAATAAAAAAAAGTTATGCAAATTGGACAAATAAATAAAAATATATCTTTTGTTGTTTTAATTAAGGAAATAAATATTTTATATGAATACTCACCTGGAAAAACGCATATTATAATTGTCTAATTTAATCGTAACAGCCTACCAATGTACTTTCTTCTTGACTGTTTGATTGTTTTTTTCTGTGTGCTGATTATAATTGTCTAATTTAATGTAAATTTTTTTTTTTTTTTTAACTTGCAAGGTACAATGGAACATATTACTCCTATAAAGGAAATTGACTCAATCAAGGACAATGCTATAATCTGTAATTTATCATCTTTTAGTTTAATTTTCTAAATATATGTGTGGTTGTCTGTGTGTATCTCTTTAAAAATTCTGCAATTTCATCATTTTATGACCCCCATTTGCGAAGTTGAGTATTTATTTCCAAAAATGCGAAACTCCAGGGACAATATTTGAAAATTTCTGTTTTCTTCCCCAATTCGCATTCTACTGTGAAATACTTCGCATCTTCATTCTTACACCCTTCGCATCCCTTCGCATTAATCACCTTCGCATTTTAACCTAATTAATCAAATGCAAACCACAAAATTTTCATTCCAGATGCGAACACAGTTTAGTTCTTGAACTCTAAACTTGCGAAATCAAAAATTCATATGTTGAACCCATATGCGAATATTAACCCAATTGACTTCAAATTGATTCACAGATGCAAACACTCGATTGTTTTACTTTCGCAAAATGAGCATCAACAACTCCACAATCGAGTTTTTAAATTCTTGCAAACAACAATTTCACAGTTCTTGACTTCGCGTTTTTCTTCACGAATCATCCCTCAATCATCAATCCAATTGCGAATCAAAACTCATATGTTGTTGCTTTATCGATTCATCGACTACTCATGCAAATGCGAACAATACTCAATTTCAAAATCGATTGAAACTTATAGCGAAGCTAAATCCAACTTCGCATTCAAAGCATACAAGTGTTATTGATTGCATTCATCATTTTATGACCCCCATTTGCGAAGTTGAGTATTTATTTCCAAAAATGCGAAACTCCAGGGACAATATTTGAAAATTTCTGTTTTCTTCCCCAATTCGCATTCTACTGTGAAATACTTCGCATCTTCATTCTTACACCCTTCGCATCCCTTCGCATTAATCACCTTCGCATTTTAACCTAATTAATCAAATGCAAACCACAAAATTTTCATTCCAGATGCGAACACAGTTTAGTTCTTGAACTCTAAACTTGCGAAATCAAAAATTCATATGTTGAACCCATATGCGAATATTAACCCAATTGACTTCAAATTGATTCACAGATGCAAACACTCGATTGTTTTACTTTCGCAAAATGAGCATCAACAACTCCACAATCGAGTTTTTAAATTCTTGCAAACAACAATTTCACAGTCCTTGACTTCGCGTTTTTCTTCACGAATCATCCCTCAATCATCAATCCAATTGCGAATCAAAACTCATATGTTCTTGCTTTATCGATTCATCGACTACACTCATACAAATGCGAACAATACTCAATTTCAAAATCGATTGAAACTTATAGCAAAGCTAAATCCAACTTCGCATTCAAAGCACACAAGTGTTATTGATTGCATTCATGAAATACTAACAAGATAATATATTATAATACAAATATACATATTTTAGGTGGTGAAATCGTAACAGCCTAACAATTTGGTATGCAACTTTATTAAATCAATAAAAAAAAGTTATGCAAATTGGACAAATAAATAAAAATATATCTTTTGTTGTTTTAATTAAGGAAATAAATATTTTATATGAATACTCACCTGGAAAAACGCATATTATAATTGTCTAATTTAATCGTAACAGCCTACCAATGTACTTTCTTCTTGACTGTTTGATTGTTTTTTTCTGTGTGCTGATTATAATTGTCTAATTTAATGTAATTTTTTTTTTTTTTTAACTTGCAAGGTACAATGGAACATATTACTCCTATAAAGGAAATTGACTCAATCAAGGACAATGCTATAATCTGTAATTTATCATCTTTTAGTTTAATTTTCTAAATATATGTGTGGTTGTCTGTGTGTATCTCTTTAAAAATTCTGCAATTTCATCATTTTATGACCCCCATTTGCGAAGTTGAGTATTTATTTCCAAAAATGCGAAACTCCAGGGACAATATTTGAAAATTTCTGTTTTCTTCCCCAATTCGCATTCTACTGTGAAATACTTCGCATCTTCATTCTTACACCCTTCGCATCCCTTCGCATTAATCACCTTCGCATTTTAACCTAATTAATCAAATGCAAACCACAAAATTTTCATTCCAGATGCGAACACAGTTTAGTTCTTGAACTCTAAACTTGCGAAATCAAAAATTCATATGTTGAACCCATATGCGAATATTAACCCAATTGACTTCAAATTGATTCACAGATGCAAACACTCGATTGTTTTACTTTCGCAAAATGAGCATCAACAACTCCACAATCGAGTTTTTAAATTCTTGCAAACAACAATTTCACAGTCCTTGACTTCGCGTTTTTCTTCACGAATCATCCCTCAATCATCAATCCAATTGCGAATCAAAACTCATATGTTCTTGCTTTATCGATTCATCGACTACACTCATACAAATGCGAATAATACTCAATTTCAAAATCGATTGAAACTTATAGCAAAGCTAAATCCAACTTCGCATTCAAAGCACACAAGTGTTATTGATTGCATTCATGAAATACTAACAAGATAATATATTATAATACAAATATACATATTTTAGGTGGTGAAATCGTAACAGCCTAACAATTTGGTATGCAACTTTATTAAATCAATAAAAAAAAGTTATGCAAATTGGACAAATAAATAAAAATATATCTTTTGTTGTTTTAATTAAGGAAATAAATATTTTATATGAATACTCACCTGGAAAAACGCATATTATAATTGTCTAATTTAATCGTAACAGCCTACCAATGTACTTTCTTCTTGACTGTTTGATTGTTTTTTTCTGTGTGCTGATTATAATTGTCTAATTTAATGTAAATTTTTTTTTTTTTTTTTAACTTGCAAGGTACAATGGAACATATTACTCCTATAAAGGAAATTGACTCAATCAAGGACAATGCTATAATCTGTAATTTATCATCTTTTAGTTTAATTTTCTAAATATATGTGTGGTTGTCTGTGTGTATCTCTTTAAAAATTCTGCAATTTCATCATTTTATGACCCCCATTTGCGAAGTTGAGTATTTATTTCCAAAAATGCGAAACTCCAGGGACAATATTTGAAAATTTCTGTTTTCTTCCCCAATTCGCATTCTACTGTGAAATACTTCGCATCTTCATTCTTACACCCTTCGCATCCCTTCGCATTAATCACCTTCGCATTTTAACCTAATTAATCAAATGCAAACCACAAAATTTTCATTCCAGATGCGAACACAGTTTAGTTCTTGAACTCTAAACTTGCGAAATCAAAAATTCATATGTTGAACCCATATGCGAATATTAACCCAATTGACTTCAAATTGATTCACAGATGCAAACACTCGATTGTTTTACTTTCGCAAAATGAGCATCAACAACTCCACAATCGAGTTTTTAAATTCTTGCAAACAACAATTTCACAGTTCTTGACTTCGCGTTTTTCTTCACGAATCATCCCTCAATCATCAATCCAATTGCGAATCAAAACTCATATGTTGTTGCTTTATCGATTCATCGACTACTCATGCAAATGCGAACAATACTCAATTTCAAAATCGATTGAAACTTATAGCGAAGCTAAATCCAACTTCGCATTCAAAGCATACAAGTGTTATTGATTGCATTCATCATTTTATGACCCCCATTTGCGAAGTTGAGTATTTATTTCCAAAAATGCGAAACTCCAGGGACAATATTTGAAAATTTCTGTTTTCTTCCCCAATTCGCATTCTACTGTGAAATACTTCGCATCTTCATTCTTACACCCTTCGCATCCCTTCGCATTTTAACCTAATTAATCAAATGCAAACCACAAAATTTTCATTCCAGATGCGAACACAGTTTAGTTCTTGAACTCTAAACTTGCGAAATCAAAAATTCATATGTTGAACCCATATGCGAATATTAACCCAATTGACTTCAAATTGATTCACAGATGCAAACACTCGATTGTTTTACTTTCGCAAAATGAGCATCAACAACTCCACAATCGAGTTTTTAAATTCTTGCAAACAACAATTTCACAGTCCTTGACTTCGCGTTTTTCTTCACGAATCATCCCTCAATCATCAATCCAATTGCGAATCAAAACTCATATGTTCTTGCTTTATCGATTCATCGACTACACTCATACAAATGCGAACAATACTCAATTTCAAAATCGATTGAAACTTATAGCAAAGCTAAATCCAACTTCGCATTCAAAGCACACAAGTGTTATTGATTGCATTCATGAAATACTAACAAGATAATATATTATAATACAAATATACATATTTTAGGTGGTGAAATCGTAACAGCCTAACAATTTGGTATGCAACTTTATTAAATCAATAAAAAAAAGTTATGCAAATTGGACAAATAAATAAAAATATATCTTTTGTTGTTTTAATTAAGGAAATAAATATTTTATATGAATACTCACCTGGAAAAACGCATATTATAATTGTCTAATTTAATCGTAACAGCCTACCAATGTACTTTCTTCTTGACTGTTTGATTGTTTTTTTCTGTGTGCTGATTATAATTGTCTAATTTAATGTAAATTTTTTTTTTTTTTTTTAACTTGCAAGGTACAATGGAACATATTACTCCTATAAAGGAAATTGACTCAATCAAGGACAATGCTATAATCTGTAATTTATCATCTTTTAGTTTAATTTTCTAAATATATGTGTGGTTGTCTGTGTGTATCTCTTTAAAAATTCTGCAATTTCATCATTTTATGACCCCCATTTGCGAAGTTGAGTATTTATTTCCAAAAATGCGAAACTCCAGGGACAATATTTGAAAATTTCTGTTTTCTTCCCCAATTCGCATTCTACTGTGAAATACTTCGCATCTTCATTCTTACACCCTTCGCATCCCTTCGCATTAATCACCTTCGCATTTTAACCTAATTAATCAAATGCAAACCACAAAATTTTCATTCCAGATGCGAACACAGTTTAGTTCTTGAACTCTAAACTTGCGAAATCAAAAATTCATATGTTGAACCCATATGCGAATATTAACCCAATTGACTTCAAATTGATTCACAGATGCAAACACTCGATTGTTTTACTTTCGCAAAATGAGCATCAACAACTCCACAATCGAGTTTTTAAATTCTTGCAAACAACAATTTCACAATTCTTGACTTCGCGTTTTTCTTCACGAATCATCCCTCAATCATCAATCCAATTGCGAATCAAAACTCATATGTTGTTGCTTTATCGATTCATCGACTACTCATGCAAATGCGAACAATACTCAATTTCAAAATCGATTGAAACTTATAGCGAAGCTAAATCCAACTTCGCATTCAAAGCATACAAGTGTTATTGATTGCATTCATCATTTTATGACCCCCATTTGCGAAGTTGAGTATTTATTTCCAAAAATGCGAAACTCCAGGGACAATATTTGAAAATTTCTGTTTTCTTCCCCAATTCGCATTCTACTGTGAAATACTTCGCATCTTCATTCTTACACCCTTCGCATCCCTTCGCATTAATCACCTTCGCATTTTAACCTAATTAATCAAATGCAAACCACAAAATTTTCATTCCAGATGCGAACACAGTTTAGTTCTTGAACTCTAAACTTGCGAAATCAAAAATTCATATGTTGAACCCATATGCGAATATTAACCCAATTGACTTCAAATTGATTCACAGATGTAAACACTCGATTGTTTTACTTTCGCAAAATGAGCATCAACAACTCCACAATCGAGTTTTTAAATTCTTGCAAACAACAATTTCACAGTCCTTGACTTCGCGTTTTTCTTCACGAATCATCCCTCAATCATCAATCCAATTGCGAATCAAAACTCATATGTTCTTGCTTTATCGATTCATCGACTACACTCATACAAATGCGAACAATACTCAATTTCAAAATCGATTGAAACTTATAGCAAAGCTAAATCCAACTTCGCATTCAAAGCACACAAGTGTTATTGATTGCATTCATGAAATACTAACAAGATAATATATTATAATACAAATATACATATTTTAGGTGGTGAAATCGTAACAGCCTAACAATTTGGTATGCAACTTTATTAAATCAATAAAAAAAAGTTATGCAAATTGGACAAATAAATAAAAATATATCTTTTGTTGTTTTAATTAAGGAAATAAATATTTTATATGAATACTCACCTGGAAAAACGCATATTATAATTGTCTAATTTAATCGTAACAGCCTACCAATGTACTTTCTTCTTGACTGTTTGATTGTTTTTTTCTGTGTGCTGATTATAATTGTCTAATTTAATGTAAATTTTTTTTTTTTTTTTAACTTGCAAGGTACAATGGAACATATTACTCCTATAAAGGAAATTGACTCAATCAAGGACAATGCTATAATCTGTAATTTATCATCTTTTAGTTTAATTTTCTAAATATATGTGTGGTTGTCTGTGTGTATCTCTTTAAAAATTCTGCAATTTCATCATTTTATGACCCCCATTTGCGAAGTTGAGTATTTATTTCCAAAAATGCGAAACTCCAGGGACAATATTTGAAAATTTCTGTTTTCTTCCCCAATTCGCATTCTACTGTGAAATACTTCGCATCTTCATTCTTACACCCTTCGCATCCCTTCGCATTAATCACCTTCGCATTTTAACCTAATTAATCAAATGCAAACCACAAAATTTTCATTCCAGATGCGAACACAGTTTAGTTCTTGAACTCTAAACTTGCGAAATCAAAAATTCATATGTTGAACCCATATGCGAATATTAACCCAATTGACTTCAAATTGATTCACAGATGCAAACACTCGATTGTTTTACTTTCGCAAAATGAGCATCAACAACTCCACAATCGAGTTTTTAAATTCTTGCAAACAACAATTTCACAGTCCTTGACTTCGCGTTTTTCTTCACGAATCATCCCTCAATCATCAATCCAATTGCGAATCAAAACTCATATGTTCTTGCTTTATCGATTCATCGACTACACTCATACAAATGCGAACAATACTCAATTTCAAAATCGATTGAAACTTATAGCAAAGCTAAATCCAACTTCGCATTCAAAGCACACAAGTGTTATTGATTGCATTCATGAAATACTAACAAGATAATATATTATAATACAAATATACATATTTTAGGTGGTGAAATCGTAACAGCCTAACAATTTGGTATGCAACTTTATTAAATCAATAAAAAAAAGTTATGCAAATTGGACAAATAAATAAAAATATATCTTTTGTTGTTTTAATTAAGGAAATATTTTATATGAATACTCACCTGGAAAAACGCATATTATAATTGTCTAATTTAATCGTAACAGCCTACCAATGTACTTTCTTCTTGACTGTTTGATTGTTTTTTTCTGTGTGCTGATTATAATTGTCTAATTTAATGTAAATTTTTTTTTTTTTTTTAACTTGCAAGGTACAATGGAACATATTACTCCTATAAAGGAAATTGACTCAATCAAGGACAATGCTATAATCTGTAATTTATCATCTTTTAGTTTAATTTTCTAAATATATGTGTGGTTGTCTGTGTGTATCTCTTTAAAAATTCTGCAATTTCATCATTTTATGACCCCCATTTGCGAAGTTGAGTATTTATTTCCAAAAATGCGAAACTCCAGGGACAATATTTGAAAATTTCTGTTTTCTTCCCCAATTCGCATTCTACTGTGAAATACTTCGCATCTTCATTCTTACACCCTTCGCATCCCTTCGCATTAATCACCTTCGCATTTTAACCTAATTAATCAAATGCAAACCACAAAATTTTCATTCCAGATGCGAACACAGTTTAGTTCTTGAACTCTAAACTTGCGAAATCAAAAATTCATATGTTGAACCCATATGCGAATATTAACCCAATTGACTTCAAATTGATTCACAGATGCAAACACTCGATTGTTTTACTTTCGCAAAATGAGCATCAACAACTCCACAATCGAGTTTTTAAATTCTTGCAAACAACAATTTCACAGTTCTTGACTTCGCGTTTTTCTTCACGAATCATCCCTCAATCATCAATCCAATTGCGAATCAAAACTCATATGTTGTTGCTTTATCGATTCATCGACTACTCATGCAAATGCGAACAATACTCAATTTCAAAATCGATTGAAACTTATAGCGAAGCTAAATCCAACTTCGCATTCAAAGCATACAAGTGTTATTGATTGCATTCATCATTTTATGACCCCCATTTGCGAAGTTGAGTATTTATTTCCAAAAATGCGAAACTCCAGGGACAATATTTGAAAATTTCTGTTTTCTTCCCCAATTCGCATTCTACTGTGAAATACTTCGCATCTTCATTCTTACACCCTTCGCATCCCTTCGCATTTTAACCTAATTAATCAAATGCAAACCACAAAATTTTCATTCCAGATGCGAACACAGTTTAGTTCTTGAACTCTAAACTTGCGAAATCAAAAATTCATATGTTGAACCCATATGCGAATATTAACCCAATTGACTTCAAATTGATTCACAGATGCAAACACTCGATTGTTTTACTTTCGCAAAATGAGCATCAACAACTCCACAATCGAGTTTTTAAATTCTTGCAAACAACAATTTCACAGTTCTTGACTTCGCGTTTTTCTTCACGAATCATCCCTCAATCATCAATCCAATTGCGAATCAAAACTCATATGTTGTTGCTTTATCGATTCATCGACTACTCATGCAAATGCGAACAATACTCAATTTCAAAATCGATTGAAACTTATAGCGAAGCTAAATCCAACTTCGCATTCAAAGCATACAAGTGTTATTGATTGCATTCATCATTTTATGACCCCCATTTGCGAAGTTGAGTATTTATTTCCAAAAATGCGAAACTCCAGGGACAATATTTGAAAATTTCTGTTTTCTTCCCCAATTCGCATTCTACTGTGAAATACTTCGCATCTTCATTCTTACACCCTTCGCATCCCTTCGCATTTTAACCTAATTAATCAAATGCAAACCACAAAATTTTCATTCCAGATGCGAACACAGTTTAGTTCTTGAACTCTAAACTTGCGAAATAAAAAATTCATATGTTGAACCCATATGCGAATATTAACCCAATTGACTTCAAATTGATTCACAGATGCAAACACTCGATTGTTTTACTTTCGCAAAATGAGCATCAACAACTCCACAATCGAGTTTTTAAATTCTTGCAAACAACAATTTCACAGTCCTTGACTTCGCGTTTTTCTTCACGAATCATCCCTCAATCATCAATCCAATTGCGAATCAAAACTCATATGTTCTTGCTTTATCGATTCATCGACTACACTCATACAAATGCGAACAATACTCAATTTCAAAATCGATTGAAACTTATAGCAAAGCTAAATCCAACTTCGCATTCAAAGCACACAAGTGTTATTGATTGCATTCATGAAATACTAACAAGATAATATATTATAATACAAATATACATATTTTAGGTGGTGAAATCGTAACAGCCTAACAATTTGGTATGCAACTTTATTAAATCAATAAAAAAAAGTTATGCAAATTGGACAAATAAATAAAAATATATCTTTTGTTGTTTTAATTAAGGAAATAAATATTTTATATGAATACTCACCTGGAAAAACGCATATTATAATTGTCTAATTTAATCGTAACAGCCTACCAATGTACTTTCTTCTTGACTGTTTGATTGTTTTTTTCTGTGTGCTGATTATAATTGTCTAATTTAATGTAAATTTTTTTTTTTTTTTAACTTGCAAGGTACAATGGAACATATTACTCCTATAAAGGAAATTGACTCAATCAAGGACAATGCTATAATCTGTAATTTATCATCTTTTAGTTTAATTTTCTAAATATATGTGTGGTTGTCTGTGTGTATCTCTTTAAAAATTCTGCAATTTCATCATTTTATGACCCCCATTTGCGAAGTTGAGTATTTATTTCCAAAAATGCGAAACTCCAGGGACAATATTTGAAAATTTTTGTTTTCTTCCCCAATTCGCATTCTACTGTGAAATACTTCGCATCTTCATTCTTACACCCTTCGCATCCCTTCGCATTAATCACCTTCGCATTTTAACCTAATTAATCAAATGCAAACCACAAAATTTTCATTCCAGATGCGAACACAGTTTAGTTCTTGAACTCTAAACTTGCGAAATCAAAAATTCATATGTTGAACCCATATGCGAATATTAACCCAATTGACTTCAAATTGATTCACAGATGCAAACACTCGATTGTTTTACTTTCGCAAAATGAGCATCAACAACTCCACAATCGAGTTTTTAAATTCTTGCAAACAACAATTTCACAGTTCTTGACTTCGCGTTTTTCTTCACGAATCATCCCTCAATCATCAATCCAATTGCGAATCAAAACTCATATGTTGTTGCTTTATCGATTCATCGACTACTCATGCAAATGCGAACAATACTCAATTTCAAAATCGATTGAAACTTATAGCGAAGCTAAATCCAACTTCGCATTCAAAGCATACAAGTGTTATTGATTGCATTCATCATTTTATGACCCCCATTTGCGAAGTTGAGTATTTATTTCCAAAAATGCGAAACTCCAGGGACAATATTTGAAAATTTCTGTTTTCTTCCCCAATTCGCATTCTACTGTGAAATACTTCGCATCTTCATTCTTACACCCTTCGCATCCCTTCGCATTAATCACCTTCGCATTTTAACCTAATTAATCAAATGCAAACCACAAAATTTTCATTCCAGATGCGAACACAGTTTAGTTCTTGAACTCTAAACTTGCGAAATCAAAAATTCATATGTTGAACCCATATGCGAATATTAACCCAATTGACTTCAAATTGATTCACAGATGCAAACACTCGATTGTTTTACTTTCGCAAAATGAGCATCAACAACTCCACAATCGAGTTTTTAAATTCTTGCAAACAACAATTTCACAGTCCTTGACTTCGCGTTTTTCTTCACGAATCATCCCTCAATCATCAATCCAATTGCGAATCAAAACTCATATGTTCTTGCTTTATCGATTCATCGACTACACTCATACAAATGCGAACAATACTCAATTTCAAAATCGATTGAAACTTATAGCAAAGCTAAATCCAACTTCGCATTCAAAGCACACAAGTGTTATTGATTGCATTCATGAAATACTAACAAGATAATATATTATAATACAAATATACATATTTTAGGTGGTGAAATCGTAACAGCCTAACAATTTGGTATGCAACTTTATTAAATCAATAAAAAAAAGTTATGCAAATTGGACAAATAAATAAAAATATATCTTTTGTTGTTTTAATTAAGGAAATAAATATTTTATATGAATACTCACCTGGAAAAACGCATATTATAATTGTCTAATTTAATCGTAACAGCCTACCAATGTACTTTCTTCTTGACTGTTTGATTGTTTTTTTCTGTGTGCTGATTATAATTGTCTAATTTAATGTAATTTTTTTTTTTTTTTTAACTTGCAAGGTACAATGGAACATATTACTCCTATAAAGGAAATTGACTCAATCAAGGACAATGCTATAATCTGTAATTTATCATCTTTTAGTTTAATTTTCTAAATATATGTGTGGTTGTCTGTGTGTATCTCTTTAAAAATTCTGCAATTTCATCATTTTATGACCCCCATTTGCGAAGTTGAGTATTTATTTCCAAAAATGCGAAACTCCAGGGACAATATTTGAAAATTTTTGTTTTCTTCCCCAATTCGCATTCTACTGTGAAATACTTCGCATCTTCATTCTTACACCCTTCGCATCCCTTCGCATTAATCACCTTCGCATTTTAACCTAATTAATCAAATGCAAACCACAAAATTTTCATTCCAGATGCGAACACAGTTTAGTTCTTGAACTCTAAACTTGCGAAATCAAAAATTCATATGTTGAACCCATATGCGAATATTAACCCAATTGACTTCAAATTGATTCACAGATGCAAACACTCGATTGTTTTACTTTCGCAAAATGAGCATCAACAACTCCACAATCGAGTTTTTAAATTCTTGCAAACAACAATTTCACAGTTCTTGACTTCGCGTTTTTCTTCACGAATCATCCCTCAATCATCAATCCAATTGCGAATCAAAACTCATATGTTGTTGCTTTATCGATTCATCGACTACTCATGCAAATGCGAACAATACTCAATTTCAAAATCGATTGAAACTTATAGCGAAGCTAAATCCAACTTCGCATTCAAAGCATACAAGTGTTATTGATTGCATTCATCATTTTATGACCCCCATTTGCGAAGTTGAGTATTTATTTCCAAAAATGCGAAACTCCAGGGACAATATTTGAAAATTTCTGTTTTCTTCCCCAATTCGCATTCTACTGTGAAATACTTCGCATCTTCATTCTTACACCCTTCGCATCCCTTCGCATTAATCACCTTCGCATTTTAACCTAATTAATCAAATGCAAACCACAAAATTTTCATTCCAGATGCGAACACAGTTTAGTTCTTGAACTCTAAACTTGCGAAATCAAAAATTCATATGTTGAACCCATATGCGAATATTAACCCAATTGACTTCAAATTGATTCACAGATGCAAACACTCGATTGTTTTACTTTCGCAAAATGAGCATCAACAACTCCACAATCGAGTTTTTAAATTCTTGCAAACAACAATTTCACAGTCCTTGACTTCGCGTTTTTCTTCACGAATCATCCCTCAATCATCAATCCAATTGCGAATCAAAACTCATATGTTCTTGCTTTATCGATTCATCGACTACACTCATACAAATGCGAACAATACTCAATTTCAAAATCGATTGAAACTTATAGCAAAGCTAAATCCAACTTCGCATTCAAAGCACACAAGTGTTATTGATTGCATTCATGAAATACTAACAAGATAATATATTATAATACAAATATACATATTTTAGGTGGTGAAATCGTAACAGCCTAACAATTTGGTATGCAACTTTATTAAATCAATAAAAAAAAGTTATGCAAATTGGACAAATAAATAAAAATATATCTTTTGTTGTTTTAATTAAGGAAATAAATATTTTATATGAATACTCACCTGGAAAAACGCATATTATAATTGTCTAATTTAATCGTAACAGCCTACCAATGTACTTTCTTCTTGACTGTTTGATTGTTTTTTTCTGTGTGCTGATTATAATTGTCTAATTTAATGTAATTTTTTTTTTTTTTTTAACTTGCAAGGTACAATGGAACATATTACTCCTATAAAGGAAATTGACTCAATCAAGGACAATGCTATAATCTGTAATTTATCATCTTTTAGTTTAATTTTCTAAATATATGTGTGGTTGTCTGTGTGTATCTCTTTAAAAATTCTGCAATTTCATCATTTTATGACCCCCATTTGCGAAGTTGAGTATTTATTTCCAAAAATGCGAAACTCCAGGGACAATATTTGAAAATTTCTGTTTTCTTCCCCAATTCGCATTCTACTGTGAAATACTTCGCATCTTCATTCTTACACCCTTCGCATCCCTTCGCATTAATCACCTTCGCATTTTAACCTAATTAATCAAATGCAAACCACAAAATTTTCATTCCAGATGCGAACACAGTTTAGTTCTTGAACTCTAAACTTGCGAAATCAAAAATTCATATGTTGAACCCATATGCGAATATTAACCCAATTGACTTCAAATTGATTCACAGATGCAAACACTCGATTGTTTTACTTTCGCAAAATGAGCATCAACAACTCCACAATCGAGTTTTTAAATTCTTGCAAACAACAATTTCACAGTCCTTGACTTCGCGTTTTTCTTCACGAATCATCCCTCAATCATCAATCCAATTGCGAATCAAAACTCATATGTTCTTGCTTTATCGATTCATCGACTACACTCATACAAATGCGAACAATACTCAATTTCAAAATCGATTGAAACTTATAGCAAAGCTAAATCCAACTTCGCATTCAAAGCACACAAGTGTTATTGATTGCATTCATGAAATACTAACAAGATAATATATTATAATACAAATATACATATTTTAGGTGGTGAAATCGTAACAGCCTAACAATTTGGTATGCAACTTTATTAAATCAATAAAAAAAAGTTATGCAAATTGGACAAATAAATAAAAATATATCTTTTGTTGTTTTAATTAAGGAAATAAATATTTTATATGAATACTCACCTGGAAAAACGCATATTATAATTGTCTAATTTAATCGTAACAGCCTACCAATGTACTTTCTTCTTGACTGTTTGATTGTTTTTTTCTGTGTGCTGATTATAATTGTCTAATTTAATGTAATTTTTTTTTTTTTTTTTAACTTGCAAGGTACAATGGAACATATTACTCCTATAAAGGAAATTGACTCAATCAAGGACAATGCTATAATCTGTAATTTATCATCTTTTAGTTTAATTTTCTAAATATATGTGTGGTTGTCTGTGTGTATCTCTTTAAAAATTCTGCAATTTCATCATTTTATGACCCCCATTTGCGAAGTTGAGTATTTATTTCCAAAAATGCGAAACTCCAGGGACAATATTTGAAAATTTCTGTTTTCTTCCCCAATTCGCATTCTACTGTGAAATACTTCGCATCTTCATTCTTACACCCTTCGCATCCCTTCGCATTAATCACCTTCGCATTTTAACCTAATTAATCAAATGCAAACCACAAAATTTTCATTCCAGATGCGAACACAGTTTAGTTCTTGAACTCTAAACTTGCGAAATCAAAAATTCATATGTTGAACCCATATGCGAATATTAACCCAATTGACTTCAAATTGATTCACAGATGCAAACACTCGATTGTTTTACTTTCGCAAAATGAGCATCAACAACTCCACAATCGAGTTTTTAAATTCTTGCAAACAACAATTTCACAGTCCTTGACTTCGCGTTTTTCTTCACGAATCATCCCTCAATCATCAATCCAATTGCGAATCAAAACTCATATGTTCTTGCTTTATCGATTCATCGACTACACTCATACAAATGCGAACAATACTCAATTTCAAAATCGATTGAAACTTATAGCAAAGCTAAATCCAACTTCGCATTCAAAGCACACAAGTGTTATTGATTGCATTCATGAAATACTAACAAGATAATATATTATAATACAAATATACATATTTTAGGTGGTGAAATCGTAACAGCCTAACAATTTGGTATGCAACTTTATTAAATCAATAAAAAAAAAGTTATGCAAATTGGACAAATAAATAAAAATATATCTTTTGTTGTTTTAATTAAGGAAATAAATATTTTATATGAATACTCACCTGGAAAAACGCATATGATAATTGTCTAATTTAATCGTAACAGCCTACCAATGTACTTTCTTCTTGACTGTTTGATTGTTTTTTTCTGTGTGCTGATTATAATTGTCTAATTTAATGTAAATTTTTTTTTTTTTTTTAACTTGCAAGGTACAATGGAACATATTACTCCTATAAAGGAAATTGACTCAATCAAGGACAATGCTATAATCTGTAATTTATCATCTTTTAGTTTAATTTTCTAAATATATGTGTGGTTGTCTGTGTGTATCTCTTTAAAAATTCTGCAATTTCATCATTTTATGACCCCCATTTGCGAAGTTGAGTATTTATTTCCAAAAATGCGAAACTCCAGGGACAATATTTGAAAATTTCTGTTTTCTTCCCCAATTCGCATTCTACTGTGAAATACTTCGCATCTTCATTCTTACACCCTTCGCATCCCTTCGCATTAATCACCTTCGCATTTTAACCTAATTAATCAAATGCAAACCACAAAATTTTCATTCCAGATGCGAACACAGTTTCGTTCTTGAACTCTAAACTTGCGAAATCAAAAATTCATATGTTGAACCCATATGCGAATATTAACCCAATTGACTTCAAATTGATTCACAGATGCAAACACTCGATTGTTTTACTTTCGCAAAATGAGCATCAACAACTCCACAATCGAGTTTTTAAATTCTTGCAAACAACAATTTCACAGTTCTTGACTTCGCGTTTTTCTTCACGAATCATCCCTCAATCATCAATCCAATTGCGAATCAAAACTCATATGTTGTTGCTTTATCGATTCATCGACTACTCATGCAAATGCGAACAATACTCAATTTCAAAATCGATTGAAACTTATAGCGAAGCTAAATCCAACTTCGCATTCAAAGCATACAAGTGTTATTGATTGCATTCATCATTTTATGACCCCCATTTGCGAAGTTGAGTATTTATTTCCAAAAATGCGAAACTCCAGGGACAATATTTGAAAATTTCTGTTTTCTTCCCCAATTCGCATTCTACTGTGAAATACTTCGCATCTTCATTCTTACACCCTTCGCATCCCTTCGCATTTTAACCTAATTAATCAAATGCAAACCACAAAATTTTCATTCCAGATGCGAACACAGTTTAGTTCTTGAACTCTAAACTTGCGAAATCAAAAATTCATATGTTGAACCCATATGCGAATATTAACCCAATTGACTTCAAATTGATTCACAGATGCAAACACTCGATTGTTTTACTTTCGCAAAATGAGCATCAACAACTCCACAATCGAGTTTTTAAATTCTTGCAAACAACAATTTCACAGTCCTTGACTTCGCGTTTTTCTTCACGAATCATCCCTCAATCATCAATCCAATTGCGAATCAAAACTCATATGTTCTTGCTTTATCGATTCATCGACTACACTCATACAAATGCGAACAATACTCAATTTCAAAATCGATTGAAACTTATAGCAAAGCTAAATCCAACTTCGCATTCAAAGCACACAAGTGTTATTGATTGCATTCATGAAATACTAACAAGATAATATATTATAATACAAATATACATATTTTAGGTGGTGAAATCGTAACAGCCTAACAATTTGGTATGCAACTTTATTAAATCAATAAAAAAAAGTTATGCAAATTGGACAAATAAATAAAAATATATCTTTTGTTGTTTTAATTAAGGAAATAAATATTTTATATGAATACTCACCTGGAAAAACGCATATTATAATTGTCTAATTTAATCGTAACAGCCTACCAATGTACTTTCTTCTTGACTGTTTGATTGTTTTTTTCTGTGTGCTGATTATAATTGTCTAATTTAATGTAAATTTTTTTTTTTTTTTTTAACTTGCAAGGTACAATGGAACATATTACTCCAATAAAGGAAATTGACTCAATCAAGGACAATGCTATAATCTGTAATTTATCATCTTTTAGTTTAATTTTCTAAATATATGTGTGGTTGTCTGTGTGTATCTCTTTAAAAATTCTGCAATTTCATCATTTTATGACCCCCATTTGCGAAGTTGAGTATTTATTTCCAAAAATGCGAAACTCCAGGGACAATATTTGAAAATTTCTGTTTTCTTCCCCAATTCGCATTCTACTGTGAAATACTTCGCATCTTCATTCTTACACCCTTCGCATCCCTTCGCATTAATCACCTTCGCATTTTAACCTAATTAATCAAATGCAAACCACAAAATTTTCATTCCAGATGCGAACACAGTTTAGTTCTTGAACTCTAAACTTGCGAAATCAAAAATTCATATGTTGAACCCATATGCGAATATTAACCCAATTGACTTCAAATTGATTCACAGATGCAAACACTCGATTGTTTTACTTTCGCAAAATGAGCATCAACAACTCCACAATCGAGTTTTTAAATTCTTGCAAACAACAATTTCACAATTCTTGACTTCGCGTTTTTCTTCACGAATCATCCCTCAATCATCAATCCAATTGCGAATCAAAACTCATATGTTGTTGCTTTATCGATTCATCGACTACTCATGCAAATGCGAACAATACTCAATTTCAAAATCGATTGAAACTTATAGCGAAGCTAAATCCAACTTCGCATTCAAAGCATACAAGTGTTATTGATTGCATTCATCATTTTATGACCCCCATTTGCGAAGTTGAGTATTTATTTCCAAAAATGCGAAACTCCAGGGACAATATTTGAAAATTTCTGTTTTCTTCCCCAATTCGCATTCTACTGTGAAATACTTCGCATCTTCATTCTTACACCCTTCGCATCCCTTCGCATTAATCACCTTCGCATTTTAACCTAATTAATCAAATGCAAACCACAAAATTTTCATTCCAGATGCGAACACAGTTTAGTTCTTGAACTCTAAACTTGCGAAATCAAAAATTCATATGTTGAACCCATATGCGAATATTAACCCAATTGACTTCAAATTGATTCACAGATGCAAACACTCGATTGTTTTACTTTCACAAAATGAGCATCAACAACTCCACAATCGAGTTTTTAAATTCTTGCAAACAACAATTTCACAGTCCTTGACTTCGCGTTTTTCTTCACGAATCATCCCTCAATCATCAATCCAATTGCGAATCAAAACTCATATGTTCTTGCTTTATCGATTCATCGACTACACTCATACAAATGCGAACAATACTCAATTTCAAAATCGATTGAAACTTATAGCAAAGCTAAATCCAACTTCGCATTCAAAGCACACAAGTGTTATTGATTGCATTCATGAAATACTAACAAGATAATATATTATAATACAAATATACATATTTTAGGTGGTGAAATCGTAACAGCCTAACAATTTGGTATGCAACTTTATTAAATCAATAAAAAAAAGTTATGCAAATTGGACAAATAAATAAAAATATATCTTTTGTTGTTTTAATTAAGGAAATAAATATTTTATATGAATACTCACCTGGAAAAACGCATATTATAATTGTCTAATTTAATCGTAACAGCCTACCAATGTACTTTCTTCTTGACTGTTTGATTGTTTTTTTCTGTGTGCTGATTATAATTGTCTAATTTAATGTAAATTTTTTTTTTTTTTTTTAACTTGCAAGGTACAATGGAACATATTACTCCTATAAAGGAAATTGACTCAATCAAGGACAATGCTATAATCTGTAATTTATCATCTTTTAGTTTAATTTTCTAAATATATGTGTGGTTGTCTGTGTGTATCTCTTTAAAAATTCTGCAATTTCATCATTTTATGACCCCCATTTGCGAAGTTGAGTATTTATTTCCAAAAATGCGAAACTCCAGGGACAATATTTGAAAATTTCTGTTTTCTTCCCCAATTCGCATTCTACTGTGAAATACTTCGCATCTTCATTCTTACACCCTTCGCATCCCTTCGCATTAATCACCTTCGCATTTTAACCTAATTAATCAAATGCAAACCACAAAATTTTCATTCCAGATGCGAACACAGTTTAGTTCTTGAACTCTAAACTTGCGAAATCAAAAATTCATATGTTGAACCCATATGCGAATATTAACCCAATTGACTTCAAATTGATTCACAGATGCAAACACTCGATTGTTTTACTTTCGCAAAATGAGCATCAACAACTCCACAATCGAGTTTTTAAATTCTTGCAAACAACAATTTCACAGTCCTTGACTTCGCGTTTTTCTTCACGAATCATCCCTCAATCATCAATCCAATTGCGAATCAAAACTCATATGTTCTTGCTTTATCGATTCATCGACTACACTCATACAAATGCGAACAATACTCAATTTCAAAATCGATTGAAACTTATAGCAAAGCTAAATCCAACTTCGCATTCAAAGCACACAAGTGTTATTGATTGCATTCATGAAATACTAACAAGATAATATATTATAATACAAATATACATATTTTAGGTGGTGAAATCGTAACAGCCTAACAATTTGGTATGCAACTTTATTAAATCAATAAAAAAAATTTATGCAAATTGGACAAATAAATAAAAATATATCTTTTGTTGTTTTAATTAAGGAAATAAATATTTTATATGAATACTCACCTGGAAAAACGCATATTATAATTGTCTAATTTAATCGTAACAGCCTACCAATGTACTTTCTTCTTGACTGTTTGATTGTTTTTTTCTGTGTGCTGATTATAATTGTCTAATTTAATGTAAATTTTTTTTTTTTTTTTTAACTTGCAAGGTACAATGGAACATATTACTCCTATAAAGGAAATTGACTCAATCAAGGACAATGCTATAATCTGTAATTTATCATCTTTTAGTTTAATTTTCTAAATATATGTGTGGTTGTCTGTGTGTATCTCTTTAAAAATTCTGCAATTTCATCATTTTATGACCCCCATTTGCGAAGTTGAGTATTTATTTCCAAAAATGCGAAACTCCAGGGACAATATTTGAAAATTTCTGTTTTCTTCCCCAATTCGCATTCTACTGTGAAATACTTCGCATCTTCATTCTTACACCCTTCGCATCCCTTCGCATTAATCACCTTCGCATTTTAACCTAATTAATCAAATGCAAACCACAAAATTTTCATTCCAGATGCGAACACAGTTTAGTTCTTGAACTCTAAACTTGCGAAATCAAAAATTCATATGTTGAACCCATATGCGAATATTAACCCAATTGACTTCAAATTGATTCACAGATGCAAACACTCGATTGTTTTACTTTCGCAAAATGAGCATCAACAACTCCACAATCGAGTTTTTAAATTCTTGCAAACAACAATTTCACAGTTCTTGACTTCGCGTTTTTCTTCACGAATCATCCCTCAATCATCAATCCAATTGCGAATCAAAACTCATATGTTGTTGCTTTATCGATTCATCGACTACTCATGCAAATGCGAACAATACTCAATTTCAAAATCGATTGAAACTTATAGCGAAGCTAAATCCAACTTCGCATTCAAAGCATACAAGTGTTATTGATTGCATTCATCATTTTATGACCCCCATTTGCGAAGTTGAGTATTTATTTCCAAAAATGCGAAACTCCAGGGACAATATTTGAAAATTTCTGTTTTCTTCCCCAATTCGCATTCTACTGTGAAATACTTCGCATCTTCATTCTTACACCCTTCGCATCCCTTCGCATTTTAACCTAATTAATCAAATGCAAACCACAAAATTTTCATTCCAGATGCGAACACAGTTTAGTTCTTGAACTCTAAACTTGCGAAATCAAAAATTCATATGTTGAACCCATATGCGAATATTAACCCAATTGACTTCAAATTGATTCACAGATGCAAACACTCGATTGTTTTACTTTCGCAAAATGAGCATCAACAACTCCACAATCGAGTTTTTAAATTCTTGCAAACAACAATTTCACAGTCCTTGACTTCGCGTTTTTCTTCACGAATCATCCCTCAATCATCAATCCAATTGCGAATCAAAACTCATATGTTCTTGCTTTATCGATTCATCGACTACACTCATACAAATGCGAACAATACTCAATTTCAAAATCGATTGAAACTTATAGCAAAGCTAAATCCAACTTCGCATTCAAAGCACACAAGTGTTATTGATTGCATTCATGAAATACTAACAAGATAATATATTATAATACAAATATACATATTTTAGGTGGTGAAATCGTAACAGCCTAACAATTTGGTATGCAACTTTATTAAATCAATAAAAAAAAGTTATGCAAATTGGACAAATAAATGAAAATATATCTTTTGTTGTTTTAATTAAGGAAATAAATATTTTATATGAATACTCACCTGGAAAAACGCATATTATAATTGTCTAATTTAATCGTAACAGCCTACCAATGTACTTTCTTCTTGACTGTTTGATTGTTTTTTTCTGTGTGCTGATTATAATTGTCTAATTTAATGTAAATTTTTTTTTTTTTTTTTTAACTTGCAAGGTACAATGGAACATATTACTCCTATAAAGGAAATTGACTCAATCAAGGACAATGCTATAATCTGTAATTTATCATCTTTTAGTTTAATTTTCTAAATATATGTGTGGTTGTCTGTGTGTATCTCTTTAAAAATTCTGCAATTTCATCATTTTATGACCCCCAGTTGCGAAGTTGAGTATTTATTTCCAAAAATGCGAAACTCCAGGGACAATATTTGAAAATTTCTGTTTTCTTCCCCAATTCGCATTCTACTGTGAAATACTTCGCATCTTCATTCTTACACCCTTCGCATCCCTTCGCATTAATCACCTTCGCATTTTAACCTAATTAATCAAATGCAAACCACAAAATTTTCATTCCAGATGCGAACACAGTTTAGTTCTTGAACTCTAAACTTGCGAAATCAAAAATTCATATGTTGAACCCATATGCGAATATTAACCCAATTGACTTCAAATTGATTCACAGATGCAAACACTCGATTGTTTTACTTTCGCAAAATGAGCATCAACAACTCCACAATCGAGTTTTTAAATTCTTGCAAACAACAATTTCACAATTCTTGACTTCGCGTTTTTCTTCACGAATCATCCCTCAATCATCAATCCAATTGCGAATCAAAACTCATATGTTGTTGCTTTATCGATTCATCGACTACTCATGCAAATGCGAACAATACTCAATTTCAAAATCGATTGAAACTTATAGCGAAGCTAAATCCAACTTCGCATTCAAAGCATACAAGTGTTATTGATTGCATTCATCATTTTATGACCCCCATTTGCGAAGTTGAGTATTTATTTCCAAAAATGCGAAACTCCAGGGACAATATTTGAAAATTTCTGTTTTCTTCCCCAATTCGCATTCTACTGTGAAATACTTCGCATCTTCATTCTTACACCCTTCGCATCCCTTCGCATTAATCACCTTCGCATTTTAACCTAATTAATTAAATGCAAACCACAAAATTTTCATTCCAGATGCGAACACAGTTTAGTTCTTGAACTCTAAACTTGCGAAATCAAAAATTCATATGTTGAACCCATATGCGAATATTAACCCAATTGACTTCAAATTGATTCACAGATGCAAACACTCGATTGTTTTACTTTCGCAAAATGAGCATCAACAACTCCACAATCGAGTTTTTAAATTCTTGCAAACAACAATTTCACAGTCCTTGACTTTGCGTTTTTCTTCACGAATCATCCCTCAATCATCAATCCAATTGCGAATCAAAACTCATATGTTCTTGCTTTATCGATTCATCGACTACACTCATACAAATGCGAACAATACTCAATTTCAAAATCGATTGAAACTTATAGCAAAGCTAAATCCAACTTCGCATTCAAAGCACACAAGTGTTATTGATTGCATTCATGAAATACTAACAAGATAATATATTATAATACAAATATACATATTTTAGGTGGTGAAATCGTAACAGCCTAACAATTTGGTATGCAACTTTATTAAATCAATAAAAAAAAGTTATGCAAATTGGACAAATAAATAAAAATATATCTTTTGTTGTTTTAATTAAGGAAATAAATATTTTATATGAATACTCACCTGGAAAAACGCATATTATAATTGTCTAATTTAATCGTAACAGCATACCAATGTACTTTCTTCTTGACTGTTTGATTGTTTTTTTCTGTGTGCTGATTATAATTGTCTAATTTAATGTAAATTTTTTTTTTTTTTTAACTTGCAAGGTACAATGGAACATATTACTCCTATAAAGGAAATTGACTCAATCAAGGACAATGCTATAATCTGTAATTTATCATCTTTTAGTTTAATTTTCTAAATATATGTGTGGTTGTCTGTGTGTATCTCTTTAAAAATTCTGCAATTTCATCATTTTATGACCCCCATTTGCGAAGTTGAGTATTTATTTCCAAAAATGCGAAACTCCAGGGACAATATTTGAAAATTTCTGTTTTCTTCCCCAATTCGCATTCTACTGTGAAATACTTCGCATCTTCATTCTTACACCCTTCGCATCCCTTCGCATTAATCACCTTCGCATTTTAACCTAATTAATCAAATGCAAACCACAAAATTTTCATTCCAGATGCGAACACAGTTTAGTTCTTGAACTCTAAACTTGCGAAATCAAAAATTCATATGTTGAACCCATATGCGAATATTAACCCAATTGACTTCAAATTGATTCACAGATGCAAACACTCGATTGTTTTACTTTCGCAAAATGAGCATCAACAACTCCACAATCGAGTTTTTAAATTCTTGCAAACAACAATTTCACAGTTCTTGACTTCGCGTTTTTCTTCACGAATCATCCCTCAATCATCAATCCAATTGCGAATCAAAACTCATATGTTGTTGCTTTATCGATTCATCGACTACTCATGCAAATGCGAACAATACTCAATTTCAAAATCGATTGAAACTTATAGCGAAGCTAAATCCAACTTCGCATTCAAAGCATACAAGTGTTATTGATTGCATTCATCATTTTATGACCCCCATTTGCGAAGTTGAGTATTTATTTCCAAAAATGCGAAACTCCAGGGACAATATTTGAAAATTTCTGTTTTCTTCCCCAATTCGCATTCTACTGTGAAATACTTCGCATCTTCATTCTTACACCCTTCGCATCCCTTCGCATTTTAACCTAATTAATCAAATGCAAACCACAAAATTTTCATTCCAGATGCGAACACAGTTTAGTTCTTGAACTCTAAACTTGCGAAATCAAAAATTCATATGTTGAACCCATATGCGAATATTAACCCAATTGACTTCAAATTGATTCACAGATGCAAACACTCGATTGTTTTACTTTCGCAAAATGAGCATCAACAACTCCACAATCGAGTTTTTAAATTCTTGCAAACAACAATTTCACAGTCCTTGACTTCGCGTTTTTCTTCACGAATCATCCCTCAATCATCAATCCAATTGCGAATCAAAACTCATATGTTCTTGCTTTATCGATTCATCGACTACACTCATACAAATGCGAACAATACTCAATTTCAAAATCGATTGAAACTTATAGCAAAGCTAAATCCAACTTCGCATTCAAAGCACACAAGTGTTATTGATTGCATTCATGAAATACTAACAAGATAATATATTATAATACAAATATACATATTTTAGGTGGTGAAATCGTAACAGCCTAACAATTTGGTATGCAACTTTATTAAATCAATAAAAAAAAGTTATGCAAATTGGACAAATAAATAAAAATATATCTTTTGTTGTTTTAATTAAGGAAATAAATATTTTATATGAATACTCACCTGGAAAAACGCATATTATAATTGTCTAATTTAATCGTAACAGCCTACCAATGTACTTTCTTCTTGACTGTTTGATTGTTTTTTTCTGTGTGCTGATTATAATTGTCTAATTTAATGTAAATTTTTTTTTTTTTTTTTTAACTTGCAAGGTACAATGGAACATATTACTCCTATAAAGGAAATTGACTCAATCAAGGACAATGCTATAATCTGTAATTTATCATCTTTTAGTTTAATTTTCTAAATATATGTGTGGTTGTCTGTGTGTATCTCTTTAAAAATTCTGCAATTTCATCATTTTATGACCCCCATTTGCGAAGTTGAGTATTTATTTCCAAAAATGCGAAACTCCAGGGACAATATTTGAAAATTTCTGTTTTCTTCCCCAATTCGCATTCTACTGTGAAATACTTCGCATCTTCATTCTTACACCCTTCGCATCCCTTCGCATTAATCACCTTCGCATTTTAACCTAATTAATCAAATGCAAACCACAAAATTTTCATTCCAGATGCGAACACAGTTTAGTTCTTGAACTCTAAACTTGCGAAATCAAAAATTCATATGTTGAACCCATATGCGAATATTAACCCAATTGACTTCAAATTGATTCACAGATGCAAACACTCGATTGTTTTACTTTCGCAAAATGAGCATCAACAACTCCACAATCGAGTTTTTAAATTCTTGCAAACAACAATTTCACAATTCTTGACTTCGCGTTTTTCTTCACGAATCATCCCTCAATCATCAATCCAATTGCGAATCAAAACTCATATGTTGTTGCTTTATCGATTCATCGACTACTCATGCAAATGCGAACAATACTCAATTTCAAAATCGATTGAAACTTATAGCGAAGCTAAATCCAACTTCGCATTCAAAGCATACAAGTGTTATTGATTGCATTCATCATTTTATGACCCCCATTTGCGAAGTTGAGTATTTATTTCCAAAAATGCGAAACTCCAGGGACAATATTTGAAAATTTCTGTTTTCTTCCCCAATTCGCATTCTACTGTGAAATACTTCGCATCTTCATTCTTACACCCTTCGCATCCCTTCGCATTAATCACCTTCGCATTTTAACCTAATTAATCAAATGCAAACCACAAAATTTTCATTCCAGATGCGAACACAGTTTAGTTCTTGAACTCTAAACTTGCGAAATCAAAAATTCATATGTTGAACCCATATGCGAATATTAACCCAATTGACTTCAAATTGATTCACAGATGCAAACACTCGATTGTTTTACTTTCGCAAAATGAGCATCAACAACTCCACAATCGAGTTTTTAAATTCTTGCAAACAACAATTTCACAGTCCTTGACTTCGCGTTTTTCTTCACGAATCATCCCTCAATCATCAATCCAATTGCGAATCAAAACTCATATGTTCTTGCTTTATCGATTCATCGACTACACTCATACAAATGCGAACAATACTCAATTTCAAAATCGATTGAAACTTATAGCAAAGCTAAATCCAACTTCGCATTCAAAGCACACAAGTGTTATTGATTGCATTCATGAAATACTAACAAGATAATATATTATAATACAAATATACATATTTTAGGTGGTGAAATCGTAACAGCCTAACAATTTGGTATGCAACTTTATTAAATCAATAAAAAAAAGTTATGCAAATTGGACAAATAAATAAAAATGTATCTTTTGTTGTTTTAATTAAGGAAATAAATATTTTATATGAATACTCACCTGGAAAAACGCATATTATAATTGTCTAATTTAATCGTAACAGCCTACCAATGTACTTTCTTCTTGACTGTTTGATTGTTTTTTTCTGTGTGCTGATTATAATTGTCTAATTTAATGTAAATTTTTTTTTTTTTTTTAACTTGCAAGGTACAATGGAACATATTACTCCTATAAAGGAAATTGACTCAATCAAGGACAATGCTATAATCTGTAATTTATCATCTTTTAGTTTAATTTTCTAAATATATGTGTGGTTGTCTGTGTGTATCTCTTTAAAAATTCTGCAATTTCATCATTTTATGACCCCCATTTGCGAAGTTGAGTATTTATTTCCAAAAATGCGAAACTCCAGGGACAATATTTGAAAATTTCTGTTTTCTTCCCCAATTCGCATTCTACTGTGAAATACTTCGCATCTTCATTCTTACACCCTTCGCATCCCTTCGCATTAATCACCTTCGCATTTTAACCTAATTAATCAAATGCAAACCACAAAATTTTCATTCCAGATGCGAACACAGTTTAGTTCTTGAACTCTAAACTTGCGAAATCAAAAATTCATATGTTGAACCCATATGCGAATATTAACCCAATTGACTTCAAATTGATTCACAGATGCAAACACTCGATTGTTTTACTTTCGCAAAATGAGCATCAACAACTCCACAATCGAGTTTTTAAATTCTTGCAAACAACAATTTCACAGTTCTTGACTTCGCGTTTTTCTTCACGAATCATCCCTCAATCATCAATCCAATTGCGAATCAAAACTCATATGTTGTTGCTTTATCGATTCATCGACTACTCATGCAAATGCGAACAATACTCAATTTCAAAATCGATTGAAACTTATAGCGAAGCTAAATCCAACTTCGCATTCAAAGCATACAAGTGTTATTGATTGCATTCATCATTTTATGACCCCCATTTGCGAAGTTGAGTATTTATTTCCAAAAATGCGAAACTCCAGGGACAATATTTGAAAATTTCTGTTTTCTTCCCCAATTCGCATTCTACTGTGAAATACTTCGCATCTTCATTCTTACACCCTTCGCATCCCTTCGCATTTTAACCTAATTAATCAAATGCAAACCACAAAATTTTCATTCCAGATGCGAACACAGTTTAGTTCTTGAACTCTAAACTTGCGAAATCAAAAATTCATATGTTGAACCCATATGCGAATATTAACCCAATTGACTTCAAATTGATTCACAGATGCAAACACTCGATTGTTTTACTTTCGCAAAATGAGCATCAACAACTCCACAATCGAGTTTTTAAATTCTTGCAAACAACAATTTCACAGTTCTTGACTTCGCGTTTTTCTTCACGAATCATCCCTCAATCATCAATCCAATTGCGAATCAAAACTCATATGTTGTTGCTTTATCGATTCATCGACTACTCATGCAAATGCGAACAATACTCTATTTCAAAATCGATTGAAACTTATAGCGAAGCTAAATCCAACTTCGCATTCAAAGCATACAAGTGTTATTGATTGCATTCATCATTTTATGACCCCCATTTGCGAAGTTGAGTATTTATTTCCAAAAATGCGAAACTCCAGGGACAATATTTGAAAATTTCTGTTTTCTTCCCCAATTCGCATTCTACTGTGAAATACTTCGCATCTTCATTCTTACACCCTTCGCATCCCTTCGCATTTTAACCTAATTAATCAAATGCAAACCACAAAATTTTCATTCCAGATGCGAACACAGTTTAGTTCTTGAACTCTAAACTTGCGAAATCAAAAATTCATATGTTGAACCCATATGCGAATATTAACCCAATTGACTTCAAATTGATTCACAGATGCAAACACTCGATTGTTTTACTTTCGCAAAATGAGCATCAACAACTCCACAATCGAGTTTTTAAATTCTTGCAAACAACAATTTCACAGTCCTTGACTTCGCGTTTTTCTTCACGAATCATCCCTCAATCATCAATCCAATTGCGAATCAAAACTCATATGTTCTTGCTTTATCGATTCATCGACTACACTCATACAAATGCGAACAATACTCAATTTCAAAATCGATTGAAACTTATAGCAAAGCTAAATCCAACTTCGCATTCAAAGCACACAAGTGTTATTGATTGCATTCATGAAATACTAACAAGATAATATATTATAATACAAATATACATATTTTAGGTGGTGAAATCGTAACAGCCTAACAATTTGGTATGCAACTTTATTAAATCAATAAAAAAAAGTTATGCAAATTGGACAAATAAATAAAAATATATCTTTTGTTGTTTTAATTAAGGAAATAAATATTTTATATGAATACTCACCTGGAAAAACGCATATTATAATTGTCTAATTTAATCGTAACAGCCTACCAATGTACTTTCTTCTTGACTGTTTGATTGTTTTTTTCTGTGTGCTGATTATAATTGTCTAATTTAATGTAAATTTTTTTTTTTTTTTAACTTGCAAGGTACAATGGAACATATTACTCCTATAAAGGAAATTGACTCAATCAAGGACAATGCTATAATCTGTAATTTATCATCTTTTAGTTTAATTTTCTAAATATATGTGTGGTTGTCTGTGTGTATCTCTTTAAAAATTCTGCAATTTCATCATTTTATGACCCCCATTTGCGAAGTTGAGTATTTATTTCCAAAAATGCGAAACTCCAGGGACAATATTTGAAAATTTCTGTTTTCTTCCCCAATTCGCATTCTACTGTGAAATACTTCGCATCTTCATTCTTACACCCTTCGCATCCCTTCGCATTAATCACCTTCGCATTTTAACCTAATTAATCAAATGCAAACCACAAAATTTTCATTCCAGATGCGAACACAGTTTAGTTCTTGAACTCTAAACTTGCGAAATCAAAAATTCATATGTTGAACCCATATGCGAATATTAACCCAATTGACTTCAAATTGATTCACAGATGCAAACACTCGATTGTTTTACTTTCGCAAAATGAGCATCAACAACTCCACAATCGAGTTTTTAAATTCTTGCAAACAACAATTTCACAGTTCTTGACTTCGCGTTTTTCTTCACGAATCATCCCTCAATCATCAATCCAATTGCGAATCAAAACTCATATGTTGTTGCTTTATCGATTCATTGACTACTCATGCAAATGCGAACAATACTCAATTTCAAAATCGATTGAAACTTATAGCGAAGCTAAATCCAACTTCGCATTCAAAGCATACAAGTGTTATTGATTGCATTCATCATTTTATGACCCCCATTTGCGAAGTTGAGTATTTATTTCCAAAAATGCGAAACTCCAGGGACAATATTTGAAAATTTCTGTTTTCTTCCCCAATTCGCATTCTACTGTGAAATACTTCGCATCTTCATTCTTACACCCTTCGCATCCCTTCGCATTAATCACCTTCGCATTTTAACCTAATTAATCAAATGCAAACCACAAAATTTTCATTCCAGATGCGAACACAGTTTAGTTCTTGAACTCTAAACTTGCGAAATCAAAAATTCATATGTTGAACCCATATGCGAATATTAACCCAATTGACTTCAAATTGATTCACAGATGCAAACACTCGATTGTTTTACTTTCGCAAAATGAGCATCAACAACTCCACAATCGAGTTTTTAAATTCTTGCAAACAACAATTTTACAGTCCTTGACTTCGCGTTTTTCTTCACGAATCATCCCTCAATCATCAATCCAATTGCGAATCAAAACTCATATGTTCTTGCTTTATCGATTCATCGACTACACTCATACAAATGCGAACAATACTCAATTTCAAAATCGATTGAAACTTATAGCAAAGCTAAATCCAACTTCGCATTCAAAGCACACAAGTGTTATTGATTGCATTCATGAAATACTAACAAGATAATATATTATAATACAAATATACATATTTTAGGTGGTGAAATCGTAACAGCCTAACAATTTGGTATGCAACTTTATTAAATCAATAAAAAAAAGTTATGCAAATTGGACAAATAAATAAAAATATATCTTTTGTTGTTTTAATTAAGGAAATAAATATTTTATATGAATACTCACCTGGAAAAACGCATATTATAATTGTCTAATTTAATCGTAACAGCCTACCAATGTACTTTCTTCTTGACTGTTTGATTGTTTTTTTCTGTGTGCTGATTATAATTGTCTAATTTAATGTAAATTTTTTTTTTTTTTTTTAACTTGCAAGGTACAATGGAACATATTACTCCTATAAAGGAAATTGACTCAATCAAGGACAATGCTATAATCTGTAATTTATCATCTTTTAGTTTAATTTTCTAAATATATGTGTGGTTGTCTGTGTGTATCTCTTTAAAAATTCTGCAATTTCATCATTTTATGACCCCCATTTGCGAAGTTGAGTATTTATTTCCAAAAATGCGAAACTCCAGGGACAATATTTGAAAATTTCTGTTTTCTTCCCCAATTCGCATTCTACTGTGAAATACTTCGCATCTTCATTCTTACACCCTTCGCATCCCTTCGCATTAATCACCTTCGCATTTTAACCTAATTAATCAAATGCAAACCACAAAATTTTCATTCCAGATGCGAACACAGTTTAGTTCTTGAACTCTAAACTTGCGAAATCAAAAATTCATATGTTGAACCCATATGCGAATATTAACCCAATTGACTTCAAATTGATTCACAGATGCAAACACTCGATTGTTTTACTTTCGCAAAATGAGCATCAACAACTCCACAATCGAGTTTTTAAATTCTTGCAAACAACAATTTCACAGTTCTTGACTTCGCGTTTTTCTTCACGAATCATCCCTCAATCATCAATCCAATTGCGAATCAAAACTCATATGTTGTTGCTTTATCGATTCATCGACTACTCATGCAAATGCGAACAATACTCAATTTCAAAATCGATTGAAACTTATAGCGAAGCTAAATCCAACTTCGCATTCAAAGCATACAAGTGTTATTGATTGCATTCATCATTTTATGACCCCCATTTGCGAAGTTGAGTATTTATTTCCAAAAATGCGAAACTCCAGGGACAATATTTGAAAATTTCTGTTTTCTTCCCCAATTCGCATTCTACTGTGAAATACTTCGCATCTTCATTCTTACACCCTTCGCATCCCTTCGCATTTTAACCTAATTAATCAAATGCAAACCACAAAATTTTCATTCCAGATGCGAACACAGTTTAGTTCTTGAACTCTAAACTTGCGAAATCAAAAATTCATATGTTGAACCCATATGCGAATATTAACCCAATTGACTTCAAATTGATTCACAGATGCAAACACTCGATTGTTTTACTTTCGCAAAATGAGCATCAACAACTCCACAATCGAGTTTTTAAATTCTTGCAAACAACAATTTCACAGTTCTTGACTTCGCGTTTTTCTTCACGAATCATCCCTCAATCATCAATCCAATTGCGAATCAAAACTCATATGTTGTTGCTTTATCGATTCATCGACTACTCATGCAAATGCGAACAATACTCAATTTCAAAATCGATTGAAACTTATAGCGAAGCTAAATCCAACTTCGCATTCAAAGCATACAAGTGTTATTGATTGCATTCATCATTTTATGACCCCCATTTGCGAAGTTGAGTATTTATTTCCAAAAATGCGAAACTCCAGGGACAATATTTGAAAATTTCTGTTTTCTTCCCCAATTCGCATTCTACTGTGAAATACTTCGCATCTTCATTCTTACACCCTTCGCATCCCTTCGCATTTTAACCTAATTAATCAAATGCAAACCACAAAATTTTCATTCCAGATGCGAACACAGTTTAGTTCTTGAACTCTAAACTTGCGAAATCAAAAATTCATATGTTGAACCCATATGCGAATATTAACCCAATTGACTTCAAATTGATTCACAGATGCAAACACTCGATTGTTTTACTTTCGCAAAATGAGCATCAACAACTCCACAATCGAGTTTTTAAATTCTTGCAAACAACAATTTCACAGTCCTTGACTTCGAGTTTTTCTTCACGAATCATCCCTCAATCATCAATCCAATTGCGAATCAAAACTCATATGTTCTTGCTTTATCGATTCATCGACTACACTCATACAAATGCGAACAATACTCAATTTCAAAATCGATTGAAACTTATAGCAAAGCTAAATCCAACTTCGCATTCAAAGCACACAAGTGTTATTGATTGCATTCATGAAATACTAACAAGATAATATATTATAATACAAATATACATATTTTAGGTGGTGAAATCGTAACAGCCTAACAATTTGGTATGCAACTTTATTAAATCAATAAAAAAAAGTTATGCAAATTGGACAAATAAATAAAAATATATCTTTTGTTGTTTTAATTAAGGAAATAAATATTTTATATGAATACTCACCTGGAAAAACGCATATTATAATTGTCTAATTTAATCGTAACAGCCTACCAATGTACTTTCTTCTTGACTGTTTGATTGTTTTTTTCTGTGTGCTGATTATAATTGTCTAATTTAATGTAAATTTTTTTTTTTTTTTTAACTTGCAAGGTACAATGGAACATATTACTCCTATAAAGGAAATTGACTCAATCAAGGACAATGCTATAATCTGTAATTTATCATCTTTTAGTTTAATTTTCTAAATATATGTGTGGTTGTCTGTGTGTATCTCTTTAAAAATTCTGCAATTTCATCATTTTATGACCCCCATTTGCGAAGTTGAGTATTTATTTCCAAAAATGCGAAACTCCAGGGACAATATTTGAAAATTTCTGTTTTCTTCCCCAATTCGCATTCTACTGTGAAATACTTCGCATCTTCATTCTTACACCCTTCGCATCCCTTCGCATTAATCACCTTCGCATTTTAACCTAATTAATCAAATGCAAACCACAAAATTTTCATTCCAGATGCGAACACAGTTTAGTTCTTGAACTCTAAACTTGCGAAATAAAAAATTCATATGTTGAACCCATATGCGAATATTAACCCAATTGACTTCAAATTGATTCACAGATGCAAACACTCGATTGTTTTACTTTCGCAAAATGAGCATCAACAACTCCACAATCGAGTTTTTAAATTCTTGCAAACAACAATTTCACAGTTCTTGACTTCGCGTTTTTCTTCATGAATCATCCCTCAATCATCAATCCAATTGCGAATCAAAACTCATATGTTGTTGCTTTATCGATTCATCGACTACTCATGCAAATGCGAACAATACTCAATTTCAAAATCGATTGAAACTTATAGCGAAGCTAAATCCAACTTCGCATTCAAAGCATACAAGTGTTATTGATTGCATTCATCATTTTATGACCCCCATTTGCGAAGTTGAGTATTTATTTCCAAAAATGCGAAACTCCAGGGACAATATTTGAAAATTTCTGTTTTCTTCCCCAATTCGCATTCTACTGTGAAATACTTCGCATCTTCATTCTTACACCCTTCGCATCCCTTCGCATTAATCACCTTCGCATTTTAACCTAATTAATCAAATGCAAACCACAAAATTTTCATTCCAGATGCGAACACAGTTTAGTTCTTGAACTCTAAACTTGCGAAATCAAAAATTCATATGTTGAACCCATATGCGAATATTAACCCAATTGACTTCAAATTGATTCACAGATGCAAACACTCGATTGTTTTACTTTCGCAAAATGAGCATCAACAACTCCACAATCGAGTTTTTAAATTCTTGCAAACAACAATTTCACAGTCCTTGACTTCGCGTTTTTCTTCACGAATCATCCCTCAATCATCAATCCAATTGCGAATCAAAACTCATATGTTCTTGCTTTATCGATTCATCGACTACACTCATACAAATGCGAACAATACTCAATTTCAAAATCGATTGAAACTTATAGCAAAGCTAAATCCAACTTCGCATTCAAAGCACACAAGTGTTATTGATTGCATTCATGAAATACTAACAAGATAATATATTATAATACAAATATACATATTTTAGGTGGTGAAATCGTAACAGCCTAACAATTTGGTATGCAACTTTATTAAATCAATAAAAAAAAGTTATGCAAATTGGACAAATAAATAAAAATATATCTTTTGTTGTTTTAATTAAGGAAATAAATATTTTATATGAATACTCACCTGGAAAAACGCATATTATAATTGTCTAATTTAATCGTAACAGCCTACCAATGTACTTTCTTCTTGACTGTTTGATTGTTTTTTTCTGTGTGCTGATTATAATTGTCTAATTTAATGTAATTTTTTTTTTTTTTTTAACTTGCAAGGTACAATGGAACATATTACTCCTATAAAGGAAATTGACTCAATCAAGGACAATGCTATAATCTGTAATTTATCATCTTTTAGTTTAATTTTCTAAATATATGTGTGGTTGTCTGTGTGTATCTCTTTAAAAATTCTGCAATTTCATCATTTTATGACCCCCATTTGCGAAGTTGAGTATTTATTTCCAAAAATGCGAAACTCCAGGGACAATATTTGAAAATTTCTGTTTTCTTCCCCAATTCGCATTCTACTGTGAAATACTTCGCATCTTCATTCTTACACCCTTCGCATCCCTTCGCATTAATCACCTTCGCATTTTAACCTAATTAATCAAATGCAAACCACAAAATTTTCATTCCAGATGCGAACACAGTTTAGTTCTTGAACTCTAAACTTGCGAAATCAAAAATTCATATGTTGAACCCATATGCGAATATTAACCCAATTGACTTCAAATTGATTCACAGATGCAAACACTCGATTGTTTTACTTTCGCAAAATGAGCATCAACAACTCCACAATCGAGTTTTTAAATTCTTGCAAACAACAATTTCACAGTCCTTGACTTCGCGTTTTTCTTCACGAATCATCCCTCAATCATCAATCCAATTGCGAATCAAAACTCATATGTTCTTGCTTTATCGATTCATCGACTACACTCATACAAATGCGAACAATACTCAATTTCAAAATCGATTGAAACTTATAGCAAAGCTAAATCCAACTTCGCATTCAAAGCACACAAGTGTTATTGATTGCATTCATGAAATACTAACAAGATAATATATTATAATACAAATATACATATTTTAGGTGGTGAAATCGTAACAGCCTAACAATTTGGTATGCAACTTTATTAAATCAATAAAAAAAAGTTATGCAAATTGGACAAATAAATAAAAATATATCTTTTGTTGTTTTAATTAAGGAAATAAATATTTTATATGAATACTCACCTGGAAAAACGCATATTATAATTGTCTAATTTAATCGTAACAGCCTACCAATGTACTTTCTTCTTGACTGTTTGATTGTTTTTTTCTGTGTGCTGATTATAATTGTCTAATTTAATGTAATTTTTTTTTTTTTTTTTAACTTGCAAGGTACAATGGAACATATTACTCCTATAAAGGAAATTGACTCAATCAAGGACAATGCTATAATCTGTAATTTATCATCTTTTAGTTTAATTTTCTAAATATATGTGTGGTTGTCTGTGTGTATCTCTTTAAAAATTCTGCAATTTCATCATTTTATGACCCCCATTTGCGAAGTTGAGTATTTATTTCCAAAAATGCGAAACTCCAGGGACAATATTTGAAAATTTCTGTTTTCTTCCCCAATTCGCATTCTACTGTGAAATACTTCGCATCTTCATTCTTACACCCTTCGCATCCCTTCGCATTAATCACCTTCGCATTTTAACCTAATTAATCAAATGCAAACCACAAAATTTTCATTCCAGATGCGAACACAGTTTAGTTCTTGAACTCTAAACTTGCGAAATCAAAAATTCATATGTTGAACCCATATGCGAATATTAACCCAATTGACTTCAAATTGATTCACAGATGCAAACACTCGATTGTTTTACTTTCGCAAAATGAGCATCAACAACTCCACAATCGAGTTTTTAAATTCTTGCAAACAACAATTTCACAGTCCTTGACTTCGCGTTTTTCTTCACGAATCATCCCTCAATCATCAATCCAATTGCGAATCAAAACTCATATGTTCTTGCTTTATCGATTCATCGACTACACTCATACAAATGCGAACAATACTCAATTTCAAAATCGATTGAAACTTATAGCAAAGCTAAATCCAACTTCGCATTCAAAGCACACAAGTGTTATTGATTGCATTCATGAAATACTAACAAGATAATATATTATAATACAAATATACATATTTTAGGTGGTGAAATCGTAACAGCCTAACAATTTGGTATGCAACTTTATTAAATCAATAAAAAAAAGTTATGCAAATTGGACAAATAAATAAAAATATATCTTTTGTTGTTTTAATTAAGGAAATAAATATTTTATATGAATACTCACCTGGAAAAACGCATATTATAATTGTCTAATTTAATCGTAACAGCCTACCAATGTACTTTCTTCTTGACTGTTTGATTGTTTTTTTCTGTGTGCTGATTATAATTGTCTAATTTAATGTAAATTTTTTTTTTTTTTTTTAACTTGCAAGGTACAATGGAACATATTACTCCTATAAAGGAAATTGACTCAATCAAGGACAATGCTATAATCTGTAATTTATCATCTTTTAGTTTAATTTTCTAAATATATGTGTGGTTGTCTGTGTGTATCTCTTTAAAAATTCTGCAATTTCATCATTTTATGACCCCCATTTGCGAAGTTGAGTATTTATTTCCAAAAATGCGAAACTCCAGGGACAATATTTGAAAATTTCTGTTTTCTTCCCCAATTCGCATTCTACTGTGAAATACTTCGCATCTTCATTCTTACACCCTTCGCATCCCTTCGCATTAATCACCTTCGCATTTTAACCTAATTAATCAAATGCAAACCACAAAATTTTCATTCCAGATGCGAACACAGTTTAGTTCTTGAACTCTAAACTTGCGAAATCAAAAATTCATATGTTGAACCCATATGCGAATATTAACCCAATTGACTTCAAATTGATTCACAGATGCAAACACTCGATTGTTTTACTTTCGCAAAATGAGCATCAACAACTCCACAATCGAGTTTTTAAATTCTTGCAAACAACAATTTCACAGTTCTTGACTTCGCGTTTTTCTTCACGAATCATCCCTCAATCATCAATCCAATTGCGAATCAAAACTCATATGTTGTTGCTTTATCGATTCATCGACTACTCATGCAAATGCGAACAATACTCAATTTCAAAATCGATTGAAACTTATAGCGAAGCTAAATCCAACTTCGCATTCAAAGCATACAAGTGTTATTGATTGCATTCATCATTTTATGACACCCATTTGCGAAGTTGAGTATTTATTTCCAAAAATGCGAAACTCCAGGGACAATATTTGAAAATTTCTGTTTTCTTCCCCAATTCGCATTCTACTGTGAAATACTTCGCATCTTCATTCTTACACCCTTCGCATCCCTTCGCATTTTAACCTAATTAATCAAATGCAAACCACAAAATTTTCATTCCAGATGCGAACACAGTTTAGTTCTTGAACTCTAAACTTGCGAAATCAAAAATTCATATGTTGAACCCATATGCGAATATTAACCCAATTGACTTCAAATTGATTCACAGATGCAAACACTCGATTGTTTTACTTTCGCAAAATGAGCATCAACAACTCCACAATCGAGTTTTTAAATTCTTGCAAACAACAATTTCACAGTCCTTGACTTCGCGTTTTTCTTCACGAATCATCCCTCAATCATCAATCCAATTGCGAATCAAAACTCATATGTTCTTGCTTTATCGATTCATCGACTACACTCATACAAATGCGAACAATACTCAATTTCAAAATCGATTGAAACTTATAGCAAAGCTAAATCCAACTTCGCATTCAAAGCACACAAGTGTTATTGATTGCATTCATGAAATACTAACAAGATAATATATTATAATACAAATATACATATTTTAGGTGGTGAAATCGTAACAGCCTAACAATTTGGTATGCAACTTTATTAAATCAATAAAAAAAAGTTATGCAAATTGGACAAATAAATAAAAATATATCTTTTGTTGTTTTAATTAAGGAAATAAATATTTTATATGAATACTCACCTGGAAAAACGCATATTATAATTGTCTAATTTAATCGTAACAGCCTACCAATGTACTTTCTTCTTGACTGTTTGATTGTTTTTTTCTGTGTGCTGATTATAATTGTCTAATTTAATGTAAATTTTTTTTTTTTTTTTTAACTTGCAAGGTACAATGGAACATATTACTCCTATAAAGGAAATTGACTCAATCAAGGACAATGCTATAATCTGTAATTTATCATCTTTTAGTTTAATTTTCTAAATATATGTGTGGTTGTCTGTGTGTATCTCTTTAAAAATTCTGCAATTTCATCATTTTATGACCCCCATTTGCGAAGTTGAGTATTTATTTCCAAAAATGCGAAACTCCAGGGACAATATTTGAAAATTTATGTTTTCTTCCCCAATTCGCATTCTACTGTGAAATACTTCGCATCTTCATTCTTACACCCTTCGCATCCCTTCGCATTAATCACCTTCGCATTTTAACCTAATTAATCAAATGCAAACCACAAAATTTTCATTCCAGATGCGAACACAGTTTAGTTCTTGAACTCTAAACTTGCGAAATCAAAAATTCATATGTTGAACCCATATGCGAATATTAACCCAATTGACTTCAAATTGATTCACAGATGCAAACACTCGATTGTTTTACTTTCGCAAAATGAGCATCAACAACTCCACAATCGAGTTTTTAAATTCTTGCAAACAACAATTTCACAGTTCTTGACTTCGCGTTTTTCTTCACGAATCATCCCTCAATCATCAATCCAATTGCGAATCAAAACTCATATGTTGTTGCTTTATCGATTCATCGACTACTCATGCAAATGCGAACAATACTCAATTTCAAAATCGATTGAAACTTATAGCGAAGCTAAATCCAACTTCGCATTCAAAGCATACAAGTGTTATTGATTGCATTCATCATTTTATGACCCCCATTTGCGAAGTTGAGTATTTATTTCCAAAAATGCGAAACTCCAGGGACAATATTTGAAAATTTCTGTTTTCTTCCCCAATTCGCATTCTACTGTGAAATACTTCGCATCTTCATTCTTACACCCTTCGCATCCCTTCGCATTTTAACCTAATTAATCAAATGCAAACCACAAAATTTTCATTCCAGATGCGAACACAGTTTAGTTCTTGAACTCTAAACTTGCGAAATCAAAAATTCATATGTTGAACCCATATGCGAATATTAACCCAATTGACTTCAAATTGATTCACAGATGCAAACACTCGATTGTTTTACTTTCGCAAAATGAGCATCAACAACTCCACAATCGAGTTTTTAAATTCTTGCAAACAACAATTTCACAGTCCTTGACTTCGCGTTTTTCTTCACGAATCATCCCTCAATCATCAATGCAATTGCGAATCAAAACTCATATGTTCTTGCTTTATCGATTCATCGACTACACTCATACAAATGCGAACAATACTCAATTTCAAAATCGATTGAAACTTATAGCAAAGCTAAATCCAACTTCGCATTCAAAGCACACAAGTGTTATTGATTGCATTCTTGAAATACTAACAAGATAATATATTATAATACAAATATACATATTTTAGGTGGTGAAATCGTAACAGCCTAACAATTTGGTATGCAACTTTATTAAATCAATAAAAAAAAGTTATGCAAATTGGACAAATAAATAAAAATATATCTTTTGTTGTTTTAATTAAGGAAATAAATATTTTATATGAATACTCACCTGGAAAAACGCATATTATAATTGTCTAATTTAATCGTAACAGCCTACCAATGTACTTTCTTCTTGACTGTTTGATTGTTTTTTTCTGTGTGCTGATTATAATTGTCTAATTTAATGTAAATTTTTTTTTTTTTTTAACTTGCAAGGTACAATGGAACATATTACTCCTATAAAGGAAATTGACTCAATCAAGGACAATGCTATAATCTGTAATTTATCATCTTTTAGTTTAATTTTCTAAATATATGTGTGGTTGTCTGTGTGTATCTCTTTAAAAATTCTGCAATTTCATCATTTTATGACCCCCATTTGCGAAGTTGAGTATTTATTTCCAAAAATGCGAAACTCCAGGGACAATATTTGAAAATTTCTGTTTTCTTCCCCAATTCGCATTCTACTGTGAAATACTTCGCATCTTCATTCTTACACCCTTCGCATCCCTTCGCATTAATCACCTTCGCATTTTAACCTAATTAATCAAATGCAAACCACAAAATTTTCATTCCAGATGCGAACACAGTTTAGTTCTTGAACTCTAAACTTGCGAAATCAAAAATTCATATGTTGAACCCATATGCGAATATTAACCCAATTGACTTCAAATTGATTCACAGATGCAAACACTCGATTGTTTTACTTTCGCAAAATGAGCATCAACAACTCCACAATCGAGTTTTTAAATTCTTGCAAACAACAATTTCACAGTTCTTGACTTCGCGTTTTTCTTCACGAATCATCCCTCAATCATCAATCCAATTGCGAATCAAAACTCATATGTTGTTGCTTTATCGATTCATCGACTACTCATGCAAATGCGAACAATACTCAATTTCAAAATCGATTGAAACTTATAGCGAAGCTAAATCCAACTTCGCATTCAAAGCATACAAGTGTTATTGATTGCATTCATCATTTTATGACCCCCATTTGCGAAGTTGAGTATTTATTTCCAAAAATGCGAAACTCCAGGGACAATATTTGAAAATTTCTGTTTTCTTCCCCAATTCGCATTCTACTGTGAAATACTTCGCATCTTCATTCTTACACCCTTCGCATCCCTTCGCATTTTAACCTAATTAATCAAATGCAAACCACAAAATTTTCATTCCAGATGCGAACACAGTTTAGTTCTTGAACTCTAAACTTGCGAAATCAAAAATTCATATGTTGAACCCATATGCGAATATTAACCCAATTGACTTCAAATTGATTCACAGATGCAAACACTCGATTGTTTTACTTTCGCAAAATGAGCATCAACAACTCCACAATCGAGTTTTTAAATTCTTGCAAACAACAATTTCACAGTCCTTGACTTCGCGTTTTTCTTCACGAATCATCCCTCAATCATCAATCCAATTGCGAATCAAAACTCATATGTTCTTGCTTTATCGATTCATCGACTACACTCATACAAATGCGAACAATACTCAATTTCAAAATCGATTGAAACTTATAGCAAAGCTAAATCCAACTTCGCATTCAAAGCACACAAGTGTTATTGATTGCATTCATGAAATACTAACAAGATAATATATTATAATACAAATATACATATTTTAGGTGGTGAAATCGTAACAGCCTAACAATTTGGTATGCAACTTTATTAAATCAATAAAAAAAAGTTATGCAAATTGGACAAATAAATAAAAATATATCTTTTGTTGTTTTAATTAAGGAAATAAATATTTTATATGAATACTCACCTGGAAAAACGCATATTATAATTGTCTAATTTAATCGTAACAGCCTACCAATGTACTTTCTTCTTGACTGTTTGATTGTTTTTTTCTGTGTGCTGATTATAATTGTCTAATTTAATGTAAATTTTTTTTTTTTTTTAACTTGCAAGGTACAATGGAACATATTACTCCTATAAAGGAAATTGACTCAATCAAGGACAATGCTATAATCTGTAATTTATCATCTTTTAGTTTAATTTTCTAAATATATGTGTGGTTGTCTGTGTGTATCTCTTTAAAAATTCTGCAATTTCATCATTTTATGACCCCCATTTGCGAAGTTGAGTATTTATTTCCAAAAATGCGAAACTCCAGGGACAATATTTGAAAATTTCTGTTTTCTTCCCCAATTCGCATTCTACTGTGAAATACTTCGCATCTTCATTCTTACACCCTTCGCATCCCTTCGCATTAATCACCTTCGCATTTTAACCTAATTAATCAAATGCAAACCACAAAATTTTCATTCCAGATGCGAACACAGTTTAGTTCTTGAACTCTAAACTTGCGAAATCAAAAATTCATATGTTGAACCCATATGCGAATATTAACCCAATTGACTTCAAATTGATTCACAGATGCAAACACTCGATTGTTTTACTTTCGCAAAATGAGCATCAACAACTCCACAATCGAGTTTTTAAATTCTTGCAAACAACAATTTCACAGTTCTTGACTTCGCGTTTTTCTTCACGAATCATCCCTCAATCATCAATCCAATTGCGAATCAAAATTCATATGTTGTTGCTTTATCGATTCATCGACTACTCATGCAAATGCGAACAATACTCAATTTCAAAATCGATTGAAACTTATAGCGAAGCTAAATCCAACTTCGCATTCAAAGCATACAAGTGTTATTGATTGCATTCATCATTTTATGACCCCCATTTGCGAAGTTGAGTATTTATTTCCAAAAATGCGAAACTCCAGGGACAATATTTGAAAATTTCTGTTTTCTTCCCCAATTCGCATTCTACTGTGAAATACTTCGCATCTTCATTCTTACACCCTTCGCATCCCTTCGCATTTTAACCTAATTAATCAAATGCAAACCACAAAATTTTCATTCCAGATGCGAACACAGTTTAGTTCTTGAACTCTAAACTTGCGAAATCAAAAATTCATATGTTGAACCCATATGCGAATATTAACCCAATTGACTTCAAATTGATTCACAGATGCAAACACTCGATTGTTTTACTTTCGCAAAATGAGCATCAACAACTCCACAATCGAGTTTTTAAATTCTTGCAAACAACAATTTCACAGTCCTTGACTTCGCGTTTTTCTTCACGAATCATCCCTCAATCATCAATCCAATTGCGAATCAAAACTCATATGTTCTTGCTTTATCGATTCATCGACTACACTCATACAAATGCGAACAATACTCAATTTCAAAATCGATTGAAACTTATAGCAAAGCTAAATCCAACTTCGCATTCAAAGCACACAAGTGTTATTGATTGCATTCATGAAATACTAACAAGATAATATATTATAATACAAATATACATATTTTAGGTGGTGAAATCGTAACAGCCTAACAATTTGGTATGCAACTTTATTAAATCAATAAAAAAAAGTTATGCAAATTGGACAAATAAATAAAAATATATCTTTTGTTGTTTTAATTAAGGAAATAAATATTTTATATGAATACTCACCTGGAAAAACGCATATTATAATTGTCTAATTTAATCGTAACAGCCTACCAATGTACTTTCTTCTTGACTGTTTGATTGTTTTTTTCTGTGTGCTGATTATAATTGTCTAATTTAATGTAAATTTTTTTTTTTTTTTAACTTGCAAGGTACAATGGAACATATTACTCCTATAAAGGAAATTGACTCAATCAAGGACAATGCTATAATCTGTAATTTATCATCTTTTAGTTTAATTTTCTAAATATATGTGTGGTTGTCTGTGTGTATCTCTTTAAAAATTCTGCAATTTCATCATTTTATGACCCCCATTTGCGAAGTTGAGTATTTATTTCCAAAAATGCGAAACTCCAGGGACAATATTTGAAAATTTCTGTTTTCTTCCCCAATTCGCATTCTACTGTGAAATACTTCGCATCTTCATTCTTACACCCTTCGCATCCCTTCGCATTAATCACCTTCGCATTTTAACCTAATTAATCAAATGCAAACCACAAAATTTTCATTCCAGATGCGAACACAGTTTAGTTCTTGAACTCTAAACTTGCGAAATCAAAAATTCATATGTTGAACCCATATGCGAATATTAACCCAATTGACTTCAAATTGATTCACAGATGCAAACACTCGATTGTTTTACTTTCGCAAAATGAGCATCAACAACTCCACAATCGAGTTTTTAAATTCTTGCAAACAACAATTTCACAGTTCTTGACTTCGCGTTTTTCTTCACGAATCATCCCTCAATCATCAATCCAATTGCGAATCAAAACTCATATGTTGTTGCTTTATCGATTCATCGACTACTCATGCAAATGCGAACAATACTCAATTTCAAAATCGATTGAAACTTATAGCGAAGCTAAATCCAACTTCGCATTCAAAGCATACAAGTGTTATTGATTGCATTCATCATTTTATGACCCCCATTTGCGAAGTTGAGTATTTATTTCCAAAAATGCGAAACTCCAGGGACAATATTTGAAAATTTCTGTTTTCTTCCCCAATTCGCATTCTACTGTGAAATACTTCGCATCTTCATTCTTACACCCTTCGCATCCCTTCGCATTTTAACCTAATTAATCAAATGCAAACCACAAAATTTTCATTCCAGATGCGAACACAGTTTAGTTCTTGAACTCTAAACTTGCGAAATCAAAAATTCATATGTTGAACCCATATGCGAATATTAACCCAATTGACTTCAAATTGATTCACAGATGCAAACACTCGATTGTTTTACTTTCGCAAAATGAGCATCAACAACTCCACAATCGAGTTTTTAAATTCTTGCAAACAACAATTTCACAGTCCTTGACTTCGCGTTTTTCTTCACGAATCATCCCTCAATCATCAATCCAATTGCGAATCAAAACTCATATGTTCTTGCTTTATCGATTCATCGACTACACTCATACAAATGCGAACAATACTCAATTTCAAAATCGATTGAAACTTATAGCAAAGCTAAATCCAACTTCGCATTCAAAGCACACAAGTGTTATTGATTGCATTCATGAAATACTAACAAGATAATATATTATAATACAAATATACATATTTTAGGTGGTGAAATCGTAACAGCCTAACAATTTGGTATGCAACTTTATTAAATCAATAAAAAAAAAGTTATGCAAATTGGACAAATAAATAAAAATATATCTTTTGTTGTTTTAATTAAGGAAATAAATATTTTATATGAATACTCACCTGGAAAAACGCATATTATAATTGTCTAATTTAATCGTAACAGCCTACCAATGTACTTTCTTCTTGACTGTTTGATTGTTTTTTTCTGTGTGCTGATTATAATTGTCTAATTTAATGTAAATTTTTTTTTTTTTTAACTTGCAAGGTACAATGGAACATATTACTCCTATAAAGGAAATTGACTCAATCAAGGACAATGCTATAATCTGTAATTTATCATCTTTTAGTTTAATTTTCTAAATATATGTGTGGTTGTCTGTGTGTATCTCTTTAAAAATTCTGCAATTTCATCATTTTATGACCCCCATTTGCGAAGTTGAGTATTTATTTCCAAAAATGCGAAACTCCAGGGACAATATTTGAAAATTTCTGTTTTCTTCCCCAATTCGCATTCTACTGTGAAATACTTCGCATCTTCATTCTTACACCCTTCGCATCCCTTCGCATTAATCACCTTCGCATTTTAACCTAATTAATCAAATGCAAACCACAAAATTTTCATTCCAGATGCGAACACAGTTTAGTTCTTGAACTCTAAACTTGCGAAATCAAAAATTCATATGTTGAACCCATATGCGAATATTAACCCAATTGACTTCAAATTGATTCACAGATGCAAACACTCGATTGTTTTACTTTCGCAAAATGAGCATCAACAACTCCACAATCGAGTTTTTAAATTCTTGCAAACAACAATTTCACAGTTCTTGACTTCGCGTTTTTCTTCACGAATCATCCCTCAATCATCAATCCAATTGCGAATCAAAACTCATATGTTGTTGCTTTATCGATTCATCGACTACTCATGCAAATGCGAACAATACTCAATTTCAAAATCGATTGAAACTTATAGCGAAGCTAAATCCAACTTCGCATTCAAAGCATACAAGTGTTATTGATTGCATTCATCATTTTATGACCCCCATTTGCGAAGTTGAGTATTTATTTCCAAAAATGCGAAACTCCAGGGACAATATTTGAAAATTTCTGTTTTCTTCCCCAATTCGCATTCTACTGTGAAATACTTCGCATCTTCATTCTTACACCCTTCGCATCCCTTCGCATTTTAACCTAATTAATCAAATGCAAACCACAAAATTTTCATTCCAGATGCGAACACAGTTTAGTTCTTGAACTCTAAACTTGCGAAATCAAAAATTCATATGTTGAACCCATATGCGAATATTAACCCAATTGACTTCAAATTGATTCACAGATGCAAACACTCGATTGTTTTACTTTCGCAAAATGAGCATCAACAACTCCACAATCGAGTTTTTAAATTCTTGCAAACAACAATTTCACAGTCCTTGACTTCGCGTTTTTCTTCACGAATCATCCCTCAATCATCAATCCAATTGCGAATCAAAACTCATATGTTCTTGCTTTATCGATTCATCGACTACACTCATACAAATGCGAACAATACTCAATTTCAAAATCGATTGAAACTTATAGCAAAGCTAAATCCAACTTCGCATTCAAAGCACACAAGTGTTATTGATTGCATTCATGAAATACTAACAAGATAATATATTATAATACAAATATACATATTTTAGGTGGTGAAATCGTAACAGCCTAACAATTTGGTATGCAACTTTATTAAATCAATAAAAAAAAGTTATGCAAATTGGACAAATAAATAAAAATACATCTTTTGTTGTTTTAATTAAGGAAATAAATATTTTATATGAATACTCACCTGGAAAAACGCATATTATAATTGTCTAATTTAATCGTAACAGCCTACCAATGTACTTTCTTCTTGACTGTTTGATTGTTTTTTTCTGTGTGCTGATTATAATTGTCTAATTTAATGTAAATTTTTTTTTTTTTTTTTTAACTTGCAAGGTACAATGGAACATATTACTCCTATAAAGGAAATTGACTCAATCAAGGACAATGCTATAATCTGTAATTTATCATCTTTTAGTTTAATTTTCTAAATATATGTGTGGTTGTCTGTGTGTATCTCTTTAAAAATTCTGCAATTTCATCATTTTATGACCCCCATTTGCGAAGTTGAGTATTTATTTCCAAAAATGCGAAACTCCAGGGACAATATTTGAAAATTTCTGTTTTCTTCCCCAATTCGCATTCTACTGTGAAATACTTCGCATCTTCATTCTTACACCCTTCGCATCCCTTCGCATTAATCACCTTCGCATTTTAACCTAATTAATCAAATGCAAACCACAAAATTTTCATTCCAGATGCGAACACAGTTTAGTTCTTGAACTCTAAACTTGCGAAATCAAAAATTCATATGTTGAACCCATATGCGAATATTAACCCAATTGACTTCAAATTGATTCACAGATGCAAACACTCGATTGTTTTACTTTCGCAAAATGAGCATCAACAACTCCACAATCGAGTTTTTAAATTCTTGCAAACAACAATTTCACAGTCCTTGACTTCGCGTTTTTCTTCACGAATCATCCCTCAATCATCAATCCAATTGCGAATCAAAACTCATATGTTGTTGCTTTATCGATTCATCGACTACTCATGCAAATGCGAACAATACTCAATTTCAAAATCGATTGAAACTTATAGCGAAGCTAAATCCAACTTCGCATTCAAAGCATACAAGTGTTATTGATTGCATTCATCATTTTATGACCCCCATTTGCGAAGTTGAGTATTTATTTCCAAAAATGCGAAACTCCAGGGACAATATTTGAAAATTTCTGTTTTCTTCCCCAATTCGCATTCTACTGTGAAATACTTCGCATCTTCATTCTTACACCCTTCGCATCCCTTCGCATTAATCACCTTCGCATTTTAACCTAATTAATCAAATGCAAACCACAAAATTTTCATTCCAGATGCGAACACAGTTTAGTTCTTGAACTCTAAACTTGCGAAATCAAAAATTCATATGTTGAACCCATATGCGAATATTAACCCAATTGACTTCAAATTGATTCACAGATGCAAACACTCGATTGTTTTACTTTCGCAAAATGAGCATCAACAACTCCACAATCGAGTTTTTAAATTCTTGCAAACAACAATTTCACAGTCCTTGACTTCGCGTTTTTCTTCACGAATCATCCCTCAATCATCAATCCAATTGCGAATCAAAACTCATATGTTCTTGCTTTATCGATTCATCGACTACACTCATACAAATGCGAACAATACTCAATTTCAAAATCGATTGAAACTTATAGCAAAGCTAAATCCAAATTCGCATTCAAAGCACACAAGTGTTATTGATTGCATTCATGAAATACTAACAAGATAATATATTATAATACAAATATACATATTTTAGGTGGTGAAATCGTAACAGCCTAACAATTTGGTATGCAACTTTATTAAATCAATAAAAAAAAGTTATGCAAATTGGACAAATAAATAAAAATATATCTTTTGTTGTTTTAATTAAGGAAATAAATATTTTATATGAATACTCACCTGGAAAAACGCATATTATAATTGTCTAATTTAATCGTAACAGCCTACCAATGTACTTTCTTCTTGACTGTTTGATTGTTTTTTTCTGTGTGCTGATTATAATTGTCTAATTTAATGTAAATTTTTTTTTTTTTTTTTAACTTGCAAGGTACAATGGAACATATTACTCCTATAAAGGAAATTGACTCAATCAAGGACAATGCTATAATCTGTAATTTATCATCTTTTAGTTTAATTTTCTAAATATATGTGTGGTTGTCTGTGTGTATCTCTTTAAAAATTCTGCAATTTCATCATTTTATGACCCCCATTTGCGAAGTTGAGTATTTATTTCCAAAAATGCGAAACTCCAGGGACAATATTTGAAAATTTCTGTTTTCTTCCCCAATTCGCATTCTACTGTGAAATACTTCGCATCTTCATTCTTACACCCTTCGCATCCCTTCGCATTAATCACCTTCGCATTTTAACCTAATTAATCAAATGCAAACCACAAAATTTTCATTCCAGATGCGAACACAGTTTAGTTCTTGAACTCTAAACTTGCGAAATCAAAAATTCATATGTTGAACCCATATGCGAATATTAACCCAATTGACTTCAAATTGATTCACAGATGCAAACACTCGATTGTTTTACTTTCGCAAAATGAGCATCAACAACTCCACAATCGAGTTTTTAAATTCTTGCAAACAACAATTTCACAGTTCTTGACTTCGCGTTTTTCTTCACGAATCATCCCTCAATCATCAATCCAATTGCGAATCAAAACTCATATGTTGTTGCTTTATCGATTCATCGACTACTCATGCAAATGCGAACAATACTCAATTTCAAAATCGATTGAAACTTATAGCGAAGCTAAATCCAACTTCGCATTCAAAGCATACAAGTGTTATTGATTGCATTCATCATTTTATGACCCCCATTTGCGAAGTTGAGTATTTATTTCCAAAAATGCGAAACTCCAGGGACAATATTTGAAAATTTCTGTTTTCTTCCCCAATTCGCATTCTACTGTGAAATACTTCGCATCTTCATTCTTACACCCTTCGCATCCCTTCGCATTTTAACCTAATTAATCAAATGCAAACCACAAAATTTTCATTCCAGATGCGAACACAGTTTAGTTCTTGAACTCTAAACTTGCGAAATCAAAAATTCATATGTTGAACCCATATGCGAATATTAACCCAATTGACTTCAAATTGATTCACAGATGCAAACACTCGATTGTTTTACTTTCGCAAAATGAGCATCAACAACTCCACAATCGAGTTTTTAAATTCTTGCAAACAACAATTTCACAGTCCTTGACTTCGCGTTTTTCTTCACGAATCATCCCTCAATCATCAATCCAATTGCGAATCAAAACTCATATGTTCTTGCTTTATCGATTCATCGACTACACTCATACAAATGCGAACAATACTCAATTTCAAAATCGATTGAAACTTATAGCAAAGCTAAATCCAACTTCGCATTCAAAGCACACAAGTGTTATTGATTGCATTCATGAAATACTAACAAGATAATATATTATAATACAAATATACATATTTTAGGTGGTGAAATCGTAACAGCCTAACAATTTGGTATGCAACTTTATTAAATCAATAAAAAAAAGTTATGCAAATTGGACAAATAAATAAAAATATATCTTTTGTTGTTTTAATTAAGGAAATAAATATTTTATATGAATACTCACCTGGAAAAACGCATATTATAATTGTCTAATTTAATCGTAACAGCCTACCAATGTACTTTCTTCTTGACTGTTTGATTGTTTTTTTCTGTGTGCTGATTATAATTGTCTAATTTAATGTAAATTTTTTTTTTTTTTTTTTAACTTGCAAGGTACAATGGAACATATTACTCCTATAAAGGAAATTGACTCAATCAAGGACAATGCTATAATCTGTAATTTATCATCTTTTAGTTTAATTTTCTAAATATATGTGTGGTTGTCTGTGTGTATCTCTTTAAAAATTCTGCAATTTCATCATTTTATGACCCCCATTTGCGAAGTTGAGTATTTATTTCCAAAAATGCGAAACTCCAGGGACAATATTTGAAAATTTCTGTTTTCTTCCCCAATTCGCATTCTACTGTGAAATACTTCGCATCTTCATTCTTACACCCTTCGCATCCCTTCGCATTAATCACCTTCGCATTTTAACCTAATTAATCAAATGCAAACCACAAAATTTTCATTCCAGATGCGAACACAGTTTAGTTCTTGAACTCTAAACTTGCGAAATCAAAAATTCATATGTTGAACCCATATGCGAATATTAACCCAATTGACTTCAAATTGATTCACAGATGCAAACACTCGATTGTTTTACTTTCGCAAAATGAGCATCAACAACTCCACAATCGAGTTTTTAAATTCTTGCAAACAACAATTTCACAATTCTTGACTTCGCGTTTTTCTTCACGAATCATCCCTCAATCATCAATCCAATTGCGAATCAAAACTCATATGTTGTTGCTTTATCGATTCATCGACTACTCATGCAAATGCGAACAATACTCAATTTCAAAATCGATTGAAACTTATAGCGAAGCTAAATCCAACTTCGCATTCAAAGCATACAAGTGTTATTGATTGCATTCATCATTTTATGACCCCCATTTGCGAAGTTGAGTATTTATTTCCAAAAATGCGAAACTCCAGGGACAATATTTGAAAATTTCTGTTTTCTTCCCCAATTCGCATTCTACTGTGAAATACTTCGCATCTTCATTCTTACACCCTTCGCATCCCTTCGCATTAATCACCTTCGCATTTTAACCTAATTAATCAAATGCAAACCACAAAATTTTCATTCCAAATGCGAACACAGTTTAGTTCTTGAACTCTAAACTTGCGAAATCAAAAATTCATATGTTGAACCCATATGCGAATATTAACCCAATTGACTTCAAATTGATTCATAGATGCAAACACTCGATTGTTTTACTTTCGCAAAATGAGCATCAACAACTCCACAATCGAGTTTTTAAATTCTTGCAAACAACAATTTCACAGTCCTTGACTTCGCGTTTTTCTTCACGAATCATCCCTCAATCATCAATCCAATTGCGAATCAAAACTCATATGTTCTTGCTTTATCGATTCATCGACTACACTCATACAAATGCGAACAATACTCAATTTCAAAATCGATTGAAACTTATAGCAAAGCTAAATCCAACTTCGCATTCAAAGCACACAAGGGTTATTGATTGCATTCATGAAATACTAACAAGATAATATATTATAATACAAATATACATATTTTAGGTGGTGAAATCGTAACAGCCTAACAATTTGGTATGCAACTTTATTAAATCAATAAAAAAAAGTTATGCAAATTGGACAAATAAATAAAAATATATCTTTTGTTGTTTTAATTAAGGAAATAAATATTTTATATGAATACTCACCTGGAAAAACGCATATTATAATTGTCTAATTTAATCGTAACAGCCTACCAATGTACTTTCTTCTTGACTGTTTGATTGTTTTTTTCTGTGTGCTGATTATAATTGTCTAATTTAATGTAAATTTTTTTTTTTTTTTTTTAACTTGCAAGGTACAATGGAACATATTACTCCTATAAAGGAAATTGACTCAATCAAGGACAATGCTATAATCTGTAATTTATCATCTTTTAGTTTAATTTTCTAAATATATGTGTGGTTGTCTGTGTGTATCTCTTTAAAAATTCTGCAATTTCATCATTTTATGACCCCCATTTGCGAAGTTGAGTATTTATTTCCAAAAATGCGAAACTCCAGGGACAATATTTGAAAATTTCTGTTTTCTTCCCCAATTCGCATTCTACTGTGAAATACTTCGCATCTTCATTCTTACACCCTTCGCATCCCTTCGCATTAATCACCTTCGCATTTTAACCTAATTAATCAAATGCAAACCACAAAATTTTCATTCCAGATGCGAACACAGTTTAGTTCTTGAACTCTAAACTTGCGAAATCAAAAATTCATATGTTGAACCCATATGCGAATATTAACCCAATTGACTTCAAATTGATTCACAGATGCAAACACTCGATTGTTTTACTTTCGCAAAATGAGCATCAACAACTCCACAATCGAGTTTTTAAATTCTTGCAAACAACAATTTCACAGTCCTTGACTTCGCGTTTTTCTTCACGAATCATCCCTCAATCATCAATCCAATTGCGAATCAAAACTCATATGTTCTTGCTTTATCGATTCATCGACTACACTCATACAAATGCGAACAATACTCAATTTCAAAATCGATTGAAACTTATAGCAAAGCTAAATCCAACTTCGCATTCAAAGCACACAAGTGTTATTGATTGCATTCATGAAATACTAATAAGATAATATATTATAATACAAATATACATATTTTAGGTGGTGAAATCGTAACAGCCTAACAATTTGGTATGCAACTTTATTAAATCAATAAAAAAAGTTATGCAAATTGGAAAAATAAATAAAAATATATCTTTTGTTGTTTTAATTAAGGAAATAAATATTTTATATGAATACTCACCTGGAAAAACGCATATTATAATTGTCTAATTTAATCGTAACAGCCTACCAATGTACTTTCTTCTCGACTGTTTGATTGTTTTTTTCTGTGTGCTGATTATAATTGTCTAATTTAATGTAAATTTTTTTTTTTTTTTTTTAACTTGCAAGGTACAATGGAACATATTACTCGTATAAAGGAAATTGACTCAATCAAGGACAATGCTATAATCTGTAATTTATCATCTTTTAGTTTAATTTTCTAAATATATGTGTGGTTGTCTGTGTGTATCTCTTTAAAAATTCTGCAATTTCATCATTTTATGACCCCCATTTGCGAAGTTGAGTATTTATTTCCAAAAATGCGAAACTCCAGGGACAATATTTGAAAATTTCTGTTTTCTTCCCCAATTCGCATTCTACTGTGAAATACTTCGCATCTTCATTCTTACACCCTTCGCATCCCTTCGCATTAATCACCTTCGCATTTTAACCTAATTAATCAAATGCAAACCACAAAATTTTCATTCCAGATGCGAACACAGTTTAGTTCTTGAACTCTAAACTTGCGAAATCAAAAATTCATATGTTGAACCCATATGCGAATATTAACCCAATTGACTTCAAATTGATTCACAGATGCAAACACTCGATTGTTTTACTTTCGCAAAATGAGCATCAACAACTCCACAATCGAGTTTTTAAATTCTTGCAAACAACAATTTCACAGTTCTTGACTTCGCGTTTTTCTTCACGAATCATCCCTCAATCATCAATCCAATTGCGAATCAAAACTCATATGTTGTTGCTTTATCGATTCATCGACTACTCATGCAAATGCGAACAATACTCAATTTCAAAATCGATTGAAACTTATAGCGAAGCTAAATCCAACTTCGCATTCAAAGCATACAAGTGTTATTGATTGCATTCATCATTTTATGACCCCCATTTGCGAAGTTGAGTATTTATTTCCAAAAATGCGAAACTCCAGGGACAATATTTGAAAATTTCTGTTTTCTTCCCCAATTCGCATTCTACTGTGAAATACTTCGCATCTTCATTCTTACACCCTTCGCATCCCTTCGCATTTTAACCTAATTAATCAAATGCAAACCACAAAATTTTCATTCCAGATGCGAACACAGTTTAGTTCTTGAACTCTAAACTTGCGAAATCAAAAATTCATATGTTGAACCCATATGCGAATATTAACCCAATTGACTTCAAATTGATTCACAGATGCAAACACTCGATTGTTTTACTTTCGCAAAATGAGCATCAACAACTCCACAATCGAGTTTTTAAATTCTTGCAAACAACAATTTCACAGTCCTTGACTTCGCGTTTTTCTTCACGAATCATCCCTCAATCATCAATCCAATTGCGAATCAAAACTCATATGTTGTTGCTTTATCGATTCATCGACTACACTCATACAAATGCGAACAATACTCAATTTCAAAATCGATTGAAACTTATAGCAAAGCTAAATCCAACTTCACATTCAAAGCACACAAGTGTTATTGATTGCATTCATCATTTTATGACCCCCATTTGCGAAGTTGAGTATTTATTTCCAAAAATGCGAAACTCCAGGGACAATATTTGAAAATTTCTGTTTTCTTCCCCAATTCGCATTCTACTGTGAAATACTTCGCATCTTCATTCTTACACCCTTCGCATCCCTTCGCATTAATCACCTTCGCATTTTAACCTAATTAATCAAATGCAAACCACAAAATTTTCATTCCAGATGCGAACACAGTTTAGTTCTTGAACTCTAAACTTGCGAAATCAAAAATTCATATGTTGAACCCATATGCGAATATTAACCCAATTGACTTCAAATTGATTCACAGATGCAAACACTCGATTGTTTTACTTTCGCAAAATGAGCATCAACAACTCCACAATCGAGTTTTTAAATTCTTGCAAACAACAATTTCACAGTCCTTGACTTCGCGTTTTTCTTCACGAATCATCCCTCAATCATCAATCCAATTGCGAATCAAAACTCATATGTTCTTGCTTTATCGATTCATCGACTACACTCATACAAATGCGAACAATACTCAATTTCAAAATCGATTGAAACTTATAGCAAAGCTAAATCCAACTTCGCATTCAAAGCACACAAGTGTTATTGATTGCATTCATGAAATACTAACAAGATAATATATTATAATACAAATATACATATTTTAGGTGGTGAAATCGTAACAGCCTAACAATTTGGTATGCAACTTTATTAAATCAATAAAAAAAAGTTATGCAAATTGGACAAATAAATAAAAATATATCTTTTGTTGTTTTAATTAAGGAAATAAATATTTTATATGAATACTCACCTGGAAAAACGCATATTATAATTGTCTAATTTAATCGTAACAGCCTACCAATGTACTTTCTTCTTGACTGTTTGATTGTTTTTTTCTGTGTGCTGATTATAATTGTCTAATTTAATGTAATTTTTTTTTTTTTTTTTAACTTGCAAGGTACAATGGAACATATTACTCCTATAAAGGAAATTGACTCAATCAAGGACAATGCTATAATCTGTAATTTATCATCTTTTAGTTTAATTTTCTAAATATATGTGTGGTTGTCTGTGTGTATCTCTTTAAAAATTCTGCAATTTCATCATTTTATGACCCCCATTTGCGAAGTTGAGTATTTATTTCCAAAAATGCGAAACTCCAGGGACAATATTTGAAAATTTCTGTTTTCTTCCCCAATTCGCATTCTACTGTGAAATACTTCGCATCTTCATTCTTACACCCTTCGCATCCCTTCGCATTAATCACCTTCGCATTTTAACCTAATTAATCAAATGCAAACCACAAAATTTTCATTCCAGATGCGAACACAGTTTAGTTCTTGAACTCTAAACTTGCGAAATCAAAAATTCATATGTTGAACCCATATGCGAATATTAACCCAATTGACTTCAAATTGATTCACAGATGCAAACACTCGATTGTTTTACTTTCGCAAAATGAGCATCAACAACTCCACAATCGAGTTTTTAAATTCTTGCAAACAACAATTTCACAGTCCTTGACTTCGCGTTTTTCTTCACGAATCATCCCTCAATCATCAATCCAATTGCGAATCAAAACTCATATGTTCTTGCTTTATCGATTCATCGACTACACTCATACAAATGCGAACAATACTCAATTTCAAAATCGATTGAAACTTATAGCAAAGCTAAATCCAACTTCGCATTCAAAGCACACAAGTGTTATTGATTGCATTCATGAAATACTAACAAGATAATATATTATAATACAAATATACATATTTTAGGTGGTGAAATCGTAACAGCCTAACAATTTGGTATGCAACTTTATTAAATCAATAAAAAAAAGTTATGCAAATTGGACAAATAAATAAAAATATATCTTTTGTTGTTTTAATTAAGGAAATAAATATTTTATATGAATACTCACCTGGAAAAACGCATATTATAATTGTCTAATTTAATCGTAACAGCCTACCAATGTACTTTCTTCTTGACTGTTTGATTGTTTTTTTCTGTGTGCTGATTATAATTGTCTAATTTAATGTAAATTTTTTTTTTTTTTTTTTAACTTGCAAGGTACAATGGAACATATTACTCCTATAAAGGAAATTGACTCAATCAAGGACAATGCTATAATCTGTAATTTATCATCTTTTAGTTTAATTTTCTAAATATATGTGTGGTTGTCTGTGTGTATCTCTTTAAAAATTCTGCAATTTCATCATTTTATGACCCCCATTTGCGAAGTTGAGTATTTATTTCCAAAAATGCGAAACTCCAGGGACAATATTTGAAAATTTCTGTTTTCTTCCCCAATTCGCATTCTACTGTGAAATACTTCGCATCTTCATTCTTACACCCTTCGCATCCCTTCGCATTAATCACCTTCGCATTTTAACCTAATTAATCAAATGCAAACCACAAAATTTTCATTCCAGATGCGAACACAGTTTAGTTCTTGAACTCTAAACTTGCGAAATCAAAAATTCATATGTTGAACCCATATGCGAATATTAACCCAATTGACTTCAAATTGATTCACAGATGCAAACACTCGATTGTTTTACTTTCGCAAAATGAGCATCAACAACTCCACAATCGAGTTTTTAAATTCTTGCAAACAACAATTTCACAGTTCTTGACTTCGCGTTTTTCTTCACGAATCATCCCTCAATCATCAATCCAATTGCGAATCAAAACTCATATGTTGTTGCTTTATCGATTCATCGACTACTCATGCAAATGCGAACAATACTCAATTTCAAAATCGATTGAAACTTATAGCGAAGCTAAATCCAACTTCGCATTCAAAGCATACAAGTGTTATTGATTGCATTCATCATTTTATGACCCCCATTTGCGAAGTTGAGTATTTATTTCCAAAAATGCGAAACTCCAGGGACAATATTTGAAAATTTCTGTTTTCTTCCCCAATTCGCATTCTACTGTGAAATACTTCGCATCTTCATTCTTACACCCTTCGCATCCCTTCGCATTTTAACCTAATTAATCAAATGCAAACCACAAAATTTTCATTCCAGATGCGAACACAGTTTAGTTCTTGAACTCTAAACTTGCGAAATCAAAAATTCATATGTTGAACCCATATGCGAATTTTAACCCAATTGACTTCAAATTGATTCACAGATGCAAACACTCGATTGTTTTACTTTCGCAAAATGAGCATCAACAACTCCACAATCGAGTTTTTAAATTCTTGCAAACAACAATTTCACAGTCCTTGACTTCGCGTTTTTCTTCACGAATCATCCCTCAATCATCAATCCAATTGCGAATCAAAACTCATATGTTCTTGCTTTATCGATTCATCGACTACACTCATACAAATGCGAACAATACTCAATTTCAAAATCGATTGAAACTTATAGCAAAGCTAAATCCAACTTCGCATTCAAAGCACACAAGGGTTATTGATTGCATTCATGAAATACTAACAAGATAATATATTATAATACAAATATACATATTTTAGGTGGTGAAATCGTAACAGCCTAACAATTTGGTATGCAACTTTATTAAATCAATAAAAAAAAGTTATGCAAATTGGACAAATAAATAAAAATATATCTTTTGTTGTTTTAATTAAGGAAATAAATATTTTATATGAATACTCACCTGGAAAAACGCATATTATAATTGTCTAATTTAATCGTAACAGCCTACCAATGTACTTTCTTCTTGACTGTTTGATTGTTTTTTTCTGTGTGCTGATTATAATTGTCTAATTTAATGTAAATTTTTTTTTTTTTTTTTTAACTTGCAAGGTACAATGGAACATATTACTCCTATAAAGGAAATTGACTCAATCAAGGACAATGCTATAATCTGTAATTTATCATCTTTTAGTTTAATTTTCTAAATATATGTGTGGTTGTCTGTGTGTATCTCTTTAAAAATTCTGCAATTTCATCATTTTATGACCCCCATTTGCGAAGTTGAGTATTTATTTCCAAAAATGCGAAACTCCAGGGACAATATTTGAAAATTTCTGTTTTCTTCCCCAATTCGCATTCTACTGTGAAATACTTCGCATCTTCATTCTTACACCCTTCGCATCCCTTCGCATTAATCACCTTCGCATTTTAACCTAATTAATCAAATGCAAACCACAAAATTTTCATTCCAGATGCGAACACAGTTTAGTTCTTGAACTCTAAACTTGCGAAATCAAAAATTCATATGTTGAACCCATATGCGAATATTAACCCAATTGACTTCAAATTGATTCACAGATGCAAACACTCGATTGTTTTACTTTCGCAAAATGAGCATCAACAACTCCACAATCGAGTTTTTAAATTCTTGCAAACAACAATTTCACAGTTCTTGACTTCGCGTTTTTCTTCACGAATCATCCCTCAATCATCAATCCAATTGCGAATCAAAATTCATATGTTGTTGCTTTATCGATTCATCGACTACTCATGCAAATGCGAACAATACTCAATTTCAAAATCGATTGAAACTTATAGCGAAGCTAAATCCAACTTCGCATTCAAAGCATACAAGTGTTATTGATTGCATTCATCATTTTATGACCCCCATTTGCGAAGTTGAGTATTTATTTCCAAAAATGCGAAACTCCAGGGACAATATTTGAAAATTTCTGTTTTCTTCCCCAATTCGCATTCTACTGTGAAATACTTCGCATCTTCATTCTTACACCCTTCGCATCCCTTCGCATTTTAACCTAATTAATCAAATGCAAACCACAAAATTTTCATTCCAGATGCGAACACAGTTTAGTTCTTGAACTCTAAACTTGCGAAATCAAAAATTCATATGTTGAACCCATATGCGAATATTAACCCAATTGACTTCAAATTGATTCACAGATGCAAACACTCGATTGTTTTACTTTCGCAAAATGAGCATCAACAACTCCACAATCGAGTTTTTAAATTCTTGCAAACAACAATTTCACAGTCCTTGACTTCGCGTTTTTCTTCACGAATCATCCCTCAATCATCAATCCAATTGCGAATCAAAACTCATATGTTCTTGCTTTATCGATTCATCGACTACACTCATACAAATGCGAACAATACTCAATTTCAAAATCGATTGAAACTTATAGCAAAGCTAAATCCAACTTCGCATTCAAAGCACACAAGTGTTATTGATTGCATTCATGAAATACTAACAAGATAATATATTATAATACAAATATACATATTTTAGGTGGTGAAATCGTAACAGCCTAACAATTTGGTATGCAACTTTATTAAATCAATAAAAAAAAGTTATGCAAATTGGACAAATAAATAAAAATATATCTTTTGTTGTTTTAATTAAGGAAATAAATATTTTATATGAATACTCACCTGGAAAAACGCATATTATAATTGTCTAATTTAATCGTAACAGCCTACCAATGTACTTTCTTCTTGACTGTTTGATTGTTTTTTTCTGTGTGCTGATTATAATTGTCTAATTTAATGTAAATTTTTTTTTTTTTTTAACTTGCAAGGTACAATGGAACATATTACTCCTATAAAGGAAATTGACTCAATCAAGGACAATGCTATAATCTGTAATTTATCATCTTTTAGTTTAATTTTCTAAATATATGTGTGGTTGTCTGTGTGTATCTCTTTAAAAATTCTGCAATTTCATCATTTTATGACCCCTATTTGCGAAGTTGAGTATTTATTTCCAAAAATGCGAAACTCCAGGGACAATATTTGAAAATTTCTGTTTTCTTCCCCAATTCGCATTCTACTGTGAAATACTTCGCATCTTCATTCTTACACCCTTCGCATCCCTTCGCATTAATCACCTTCGCATTTTAACCTAATTAATCAAATGCAAACCACAAAATTTTCATTCCAGATGCGAACACAGTTTAGTTCTTGAACTCTAAACTTGCGAAATCAAAAATTCATATGTTGAACCCATATGCGAATATTAACCCAATTGACTTCAAATTGATTCACAGATGCAAACACTCGATTGTTTTACTTTCGCAAAATGAGCATCAACAACTCCACAATCGAGTTTTTAAATTCTTGCAAACAACAATTTCACAATTCTTGACTTCGCGTTTTTCTTCACGAATCATCCCTCAATCATCAATCCAATTGCGAATCAAAACTCATATGTTGTTGCTTTATCGATTCATCGACTACTCATGCAAATGCGAACAATACTCAATTTCAAAATCGATTGAAACTTATAGCGAAGCTAAATCCAACTTCGCATTCAAAGCATACAAGTGTTATTGATTGCATTCATCATTTTATGACCCCCATTTGCGAAGTTGAGTATTTATTTCCAAAAATGCGAAACTCCAGGGACAATATTTGAAAATTTCTGTTTTCTTCCCCAATTCGCATTCTACTGTGAAATACTTCGCATCTTCATTCTTACACCCTTCGCATCCCTTCGCATTTTAACCTAATTAATCAAATGCAAACCACAAAATTTTCATTCCAGATGCGAACACAGTTTAGTTCTTGAACTCTAAACTTGCGAAATCAAAAATTCATATGTTGAACCCATATGCGAATATTAACCCAACTGACTTCAAATTGATTCACAGATGCAAACACTCGATTGTTTTACTTTCGCAAAATGAGCATCAACAACTCCACAATCGAGTTTTTAAATTCTTGCAAACAACAATTTCACAGTCCTTGACTTCGCGTTTTTCTTCACGAATCATCCCTCAATCATCAATCCAATTGCGAATCAAAACTCATATGTTCTTGCTTTATCGATTCATCGACTACACTCATACAAATGCGAACAATACTCAATTTCAAAATCGATTGAAACTTATAGCAAAGCTAAATCCAACTTCGCATTCAAAGCACACAAGTGTTATTGATTGCATTCATGAAATACTAACAAGATAATATATTATAATACAAATATACATATTTTAGGTGGTGAAATCGTAACAGCCTAACAATTTGGTATGCAACTTTATTAAATCAATAAAAAAAAGTTATGCAAATTGGACAAATAAATAAAAATATATCTTTTGTTGTTTTAATTAAGGAAATAAATATTTTATATGAATACTCACCTGGAAAAACGCATATTATAATTGTCTAATTTAATCGTAACAGCCTACCAATGTACTTTCTTCTTGACTGTTTGATTGTTTTTTTCTGTGTGCTGATTATAATTGTCTAATTTAATGTAAAATTTTTTTTTTTTTTAACTTGCAAGGTACAATGGAACATATTACTCCTATAAAGGAAATTGACTCAATCAAGGACAATGCTATAATCTGTAATTTATCATCTTTTAGTTTAATTTTCTAAATATATGTGTGGTTGTCTGTGTGTATCTCTTTAAAAATTCTGCAATTTCATCATTTTATGACCCCCATTTGCGAAGTTGAGTATTTATTTCCAAAAATGCGAAACTCCAGGGACAATATTTGAAAATTTCTGTTTTCTTCCCCAATTCGCATTCTACTGTGAAATACTTCGCATCTTCATTCTTACACCCTTCGCATCCCTTCGCATTAATCACCTTCGCATTTTAACCTAATTAATCAAATGCAAACCACAAAATTTTCATTCCAGATGCGAACACAGTTTAGTTCTTGAACTCTAAACTTGCGAAATCAAAAATTCATATGTTGAACCCATATGCGAATATTAACCCAATTGACTTCAAATTGATTCACAGATGCAAACACTCGATTGTTTTACTTTCGCAAAATGAGCATCAACAACTCCACAATCGAGTTTTTAAATTCTTGCAAACAACAATTTCACAGTTCTTGACTTCGCGTTTTTCTTCACGAATCATCCCTCAATCATCAATCCAATTGCGAATCAAAACTCATATGTTGTTGCTTTATCGATTCATCGACTACTCATGCAAATGCGAACAATACTCAATTTCAAAATCGATTGAAACTTATAGCGAAGCTAAATCCAACTTCGCATTCAAAGCATACAAGTGTTATTGATTGCATTCATCATTTTATGACCCCCATTTGCGAAGTTGAGTATTTATTTCCAAAAATGCGAAACTCCAGGGACAATATTTGAAAATTTCTGTTTTCTTCCCCAATTCGCATTCTACTGTGAAATACTTCGCATCTTCATTCTTACACCCTTCGCATCCCTTCGCATTTTAACCTAATTAATCAAATGCAAACCACAAAATTTTCATTCCAGATGCGAACACAGTTTAGTTCTTGAACTCTAAACTTGCGAAATCAAAAATTCATATGTTGAACCCATATGCGAATATTAACCCAATTGACTTCAAATTGATTCACAGATGCAAACACTCGATTGTTTTACTTTCGCAAAATGAGCATCAACAACTCCACAATCGAGTTTTTAAATTCTTGCAAACAACAATTTCACAGTCCTTGACTTCGCGTTTTTCTTCACGAATCATCCCTCAATCATCAATCCAATTGCGAATCAAAACTCATATGTTCTTGCTTTATCGATTCATCGACTACACTCATACAAATGCGAACAATACTCAATTTCAAAATCGATTGAAACTTATAGCAAAGCTAAATCCAACTTCGCATTCAAAGCACACAAGTGTTATTGATTGCATTCATGAAATACTAACAAGATAATATATTATAATACAAATATACATATTTTAGGTGGTGAAATCGTAACAGCCTAACAATTTGGTATGCAACTTTATTAAATCAATAAAAAAAAGTTATGCAAATTGGACAAATAAATAAAAATATATCTTTTGTTGTTTTAATTAAGGAAATAAATATTTTATATGAATACTCACCTGGAAAAACGCATATTATAATTGTCTAATTTAATCGTAACAGCCTACCAATGTACTTTCTTCTTGACTGTTTGATTGTTTTTTTCTGTGTGCTGATTATAATTGTCTAATTTAATGTAAATTTTTTTTTTTTTTTTTAACTTGCAAGGTACAATGGAACATATTACTCCTATAAAGGAAATTGACTCAATCAAGGACAATGCTATAATCTGTAATTTATCATCTTTTAGTTTAATTTTCTAAATATATGTGTGGTTGTCTGTGTGTATCTCTTTAAAAATTCTGCAATTTCATCATTTTATGACCCCCATTTGCGAAGTTGAGTATTTATTTCCAAAAATGCGAAACTCCAGGGACAATATTTGAAAATTTCTGTTTTCTTCCCCAATTCGCATTCTACTGTGAAATACTTCGCATCTTCATTCTTACACCCTTCGCATCCCTTCGCATTAATCACCTTCGCATTTTAACCTAATTAATCAAATGCAAACCACAAAATTTTCATTCCAGATGCGAACACAGTTTAGTTCTTGAACTCTAAACTTGCGAAATCAAAAATTCATATGTTGAACCCATATGCGAATATTAACCCAATTGACTTCAAATTGATTCACAGATGCAAACACTCGATTGTTTTACTTTCGCAAAATGAGCATCAACAACTCCACAATCGAGTTTTTAAATTCTTGCAAACAACAATTTCACAGTTCTTGACTTCGCGTTTTTCTTCACGAATCATCCCTCAATCATCAATCCAATTGCGAATCAAAACTCATATGTTGTTGCTTTATCGATTCATCGACTACTCATGCAAATGCGAACAATACTCAATTTCAAAATCGATTGAAACTTATAGCGAAGCTAAATCCAACTTCGCATTCAAAGCATACAAGTGTTATTGATTGCATTCATCATTTTATGACCCCCATTTGCGAAGTTGAGTATTTATTTCCAAAAATGCGAAACTCCAGGGACAATATTTGAAAATTTCTGTTTTCTTCCCCAATTCGCATTCTACTGTGAAATACTTCGCATCTTCATTCTTACACCCTTCGCATCCCTTCGCATTTTAACCTAATTAATCAAATGCAAACCACAAAATTTTCATTCCAGATGCGAACACAGTTTAGTTCTTGAACTCTAAACTTGCGAAATCAAAAATTCATATGTTGAACCCATATGCGAATATTAACCCAATTGACTTCAAATTGATTCACAGATGCAAACACTCGATTGTTTTACTTTCGCAAAATGAGCATCAACAACTCCACAATCGAGTTTTTAAATTCTTGCAAACAACAATTTCACAGTCCTTGACTTCGCGTTTTTCTTCACGAATCATCCCTCAATCATCAATCCAATTGCGAATCAAAACTCATATGTTCTTGCTTTATCGATTCATCGACTACACTCATACAAATGCGAACAATACTCAATTTCAAAATCGATTGAAACTTATAGCAAAGCTAAATCCAACTTCGCATTCAAAGCACACAAGTGTTATTGATTGCATTCATGAAATACTAACAAGATAATATATTATAATACAAATATACATATTTTAGGTGGTGAAATCGTAACAGCCTAACAATTTGGTATGCAACTTTATTAAATCAATAAAAAAAAGTTATGCAAATTGGACAAATAAATAAAAATATATCTTTTGTTGTTTTAATTAAGGAAATAAATATTTTATATGAATACTCACCTGGAAAAACGCATATTATAATTGTCTAATTTAATCGTAACAGCCTACCAATGTACTTTCTTCTTGACTGTTTGATTGTTTTTTTCTGTGTGCTGATTATAATTGTCTAATTTAATGTAAATTTTTTTTTTTTTTTTAACTTGCAAGGTACAATGGAACATATTACTCCTATAAAGGAAATTGACTCAATCAAGGACAATGCTATAATCTGTAATTTATCATCTTTTAGTTTAATTTTCTAAATATATGTGTGGTTGTCTGTGTGTATCTCTTTAAAAATTCTGCAATTTCATCATTTTATGACCCCCATTTGCGAAGTTGAGTATTTATTTCCAAAAATGCGAAACTCCAGGGACAATATTTGAAAATTTCTGTTTTCTTCCCCAATTCGCATTCTACTGTGAAATACTTCGCATCTTCATTCTTACACCCTTCGCATCCCTTCGCATTAATCACCTTCGCATTTTAACCTAATTAATCAAATGCAAACCACAAAATTTTCATTCCAGATGCGAACACAGTTTAGTTCTTGAACTCTAAACTTGCGAAATCAAAAATTCATATGTTGAACCCATATGCGAATATTAACCCAATTGACTTCAAATTGATTCACAGATGCAAACACTCGATTGTTTTACTTTCGCAAAATGAGCATCAACAACTCCACAATCGAGTTTTTAAATTCTTGCAAACAACAATTTCACAGTTCTTGACTTCGCGTTTTTCTTCACGAATCATCCCTCAATCATCAATCCAATTGCGAATCAAAACTCATATGTTGTTGCTTTATCGATTCATCGACTACTCATGCAAATGCGAACAATACTCAATTTCAAAATCGATTGAAACTTATAGCGAAGCTAAATCCAACTTCGCATTCAAAGCATACAAGTGTTATTGATTGCATTCATCATTTTATGACCCCCATTTGCGAAGTTGAGTATTTATTTCCAAAAATGCGAAACTCCAGGGACAATATTTGAAAATTTCTGTTTTCTTCCCCAATTCGCATTCTACTGTGAAATACTTCGCATCTTCATTCTTACACCCTTCGCATCCCTTCGCATTTTAACCTAATTAATCAAATGCAAACCACAAAATTTTCATTCCAGATGCGAACACAGTTTAGTTCTTGAACTCTAAACTTGCGAAATCAAAAATTCATATGTTGAACCCATATGCGAATATTAACCCAATTGACTTCAAATTGATTCACAGATGCAAACACTCGATTGTTTTACTTTCGCAAAATGAGCATCAACAACTCCACAATCGAGTTTTTAAATTCTTGCAAACAACAATTTCACAGTCCTTGACTTCGCGTTTTTCTTCACGAATCATCCCTCAATCATCAATCCAATTGCGAATCAAAACTCATATGTTCTTGCTTTATCGATTCATCGACTACACTCATACAAATGCGAACAATACTCAATTTCAAAATCGATTGAAACTTATAGCAAAGCTAAATCCAACTTCGCATTCAAAGCACACAAGTGTTATTGATTGCATTCATGAAATACTAACAAGATAATATATTATAATACAAATATACATATTTTAGGTGGTGAAATCGTAACAGCCTAACAATTTGGTATGCAACTTTATTAAATCAATAAAAAAAAGTTATGCAAATTGGACAAATAAATAAAAATATATCTTTTGTTGTTTTAATTAAGGAAATAAATATTTTATATGAATACTCACCTGGAAAAACGCATATTATAATTGTCTAATTTAATCGTAACAGCCTACCAATGTACTTTCTTCTTGACTGTTTGATTGTTTTTTTCTGTGTGCTGATTATAATTGTCTAATTTAATGTAAATTTTTTTTTTTTTTTTAACTTGCAAGGTACAATGGAACATATTACTCCTATAAAGGAAATTGACTCAATCAAGGACAATGCTATAATCTGTAATTTATCATCTTTTAGTTTAATTTTCTAAATATATGTGTGGTTGTCTGTGTGTATCTCTTTAAAAATTCTGCAATTTCATCATTTTATGACCCCCATTTGCGAAGTTGAGTATTTATTTCCAAAAATGCGAAACTCCAGGGACAATATTTGAAAATTTCTGTTTTCTTCCCCAATTCGCATTCTACTGTGAAATACTTCGCATCTTCATTCTTACACCCTTCGCATCCCTTCGCATTAATCACCTTCGCATTTTAACCTAATTAATCAAATGCAAACCACAAAATTTTCATTCCAGATGCGAACACAGTTTAGTTCTTGAACTCTAAACTTGCGAAATCAAAAATTCATATGTTGAACCCATATGCGAATATTAACCCAATTGACTTCAAATTGATTCACAGATGCAAACACTCGATTGTTTTACTTTCGCAAAATGAGCATCAACAACTCCACAATCGAGTTTTTAAATTCTTGCAAACAACAATTTCACAGTTCTTGACTTCGCGTTTTTCTTCACGAATCATCCCTCAATCATCAATCCAATTGCGAATCAAAACTCATATGTTGTTGCTTTATCGATTCATCGACTACTCATGCAAATGCGAACAATACTCAATTTCAAAATCGATTGAAACTTATAGCGAAGCTAAATCCAACTTCGCATTCAAAGCATACAAGTGTTATTGATTGCATTCATCATTTTATGACCCCCATTTGCGAAGTTGAGTATTTATTTCCAAAAATGCGAAACTCCAGGGACAATATTTGAAAATTTCTGTTTTCTTCCCCAATTCGCATTCTACTGTGAAATACTTCGCATCTTCATTCTTACACCCTTCGCATCCCTTCGCATTTTAACCTAATTAATCAAATGCAAACCACAAAATTTTCATTCCAGATGCGAACACAGTTTAGTTCTTGAACTCTAAACTTGCGAAATCAAAAATTCATATGTTGAACCCATATGCGAATATTAACCCAATTGACTTCAAATTGATTCACAGATGCAAACACTCGATTGTTTTACTTTCGCAAAATGAGCATCAACAACTCCACAATCGAGTTTTTAAATTCTTGCAAACAACAATTTCACAGTCCTTGACTTCGCGTTTTTCTTCACGAATCATCCCTCAATCATCAATCCAATTGCGAATCAAAACTCATATGTTCTTGCTTTATCGATTCATCGACTACACTCATACAAATGCGAACAATACTCAATTTCAAAATCGATTGAAACTTATAGCAAAGCTAAATCCAACTTCGCATTCAAAGCACACAAGTGTTATTGATTGCATTCATGAAATACTAACAAGATAATATATTATAATACAAATATACATATTTTAGGTGGTGAAATCGTAACAGCCTAACAATTTGGTATGCAACTTTATTAAATCAATAAAAAAAAGTTATGCAAATTGGACAAATAAATAAAAATATATCTTTTGTTGTTTTAATTAAGGAAATAAATATTTTATATGAATACTCACCTGGAAAAACGCATATTATAATTGTCTAATTTAATCGTAACAGCCTACCAATGTACTTTCTTCTTGACTGTTTGATTGTTTTTTTCTGTGTGCTGATTATAATTGTCTAATTTAATGTAAATTTTTTTTTTTTTTAACTTGCAAGGTACAATGGAACATATTACTCCTATAAAGGAAATTGACTCAATCAAGGGCAATGCTATAATCTGTAATTTATCATCTTTTAGTTTAATTTTCTAAATATATGTGTGGTTGTCTGTGTGTATCTCTTTAAAAATTCTGCAATTTCATCATTTTATGACCCCCATTTGCGAAGTTGAGTATTTATTTCCAAAAATGCGAAACTCCAGGGACAATATTTGAAAATTTCTGTTTTCTTCCCCAATTCGCATTCTACTGTGAAATACTTCGCATCTTCATTCTTACACCCTTCGCATCCCTTCGCATTAATCACCTTCGCATTTTAACCTAATTAATCAAATGCAAACCACAAAATTTTCATTCCAGATGCGAACACAGTTTAGTTCTTGAACTCTAAACTTGCGAAATCAAAAATTCATATGTTGAACCCATATGCGAATATTAACCCAATTGACTTCAAATTGATTCACAGATGCAAACACTCGATTGTTTTACTTTCGCAAAATGAGCATCAACAACTCCACAATCGAGTTTTTAAATTCTTGCAAACAACAATTTCACAGTTCTTGACTTCGCGTTTTTCTTCACGAATCATCCCTCAATCATCAATCCAATTGCGAATCAAAACTCATATGTTGTTGCTTTATCGATTCATCGACTACTCATGCAAATGCGAACAATACTCAATTTCAAAATCGATTGAAACTTATAGCGAAGCTAAATCCAACTTCGCATTCAAAGCATACAAGTGTTATTGATTGCATTCATCATTTTATGACCCCCATTTGCGAAGTTGAGTATTTATTTCCAAAAATGCGAAACTCCAGGGACAATATTTGAAAATTTCTGTTTTCTTCCCCAATTCGCATTCTACTGTGAAATACTTCGCATCTTCATTCTTACACCCTTCGCATCCCTTCGCATTTTAACCTAATTAATCAAATGCAAACCACAAAATTTTCATTCCAGATGCGAACACAGTTTAGTTCTTGAACTCTAAACTTGCGAAATCAAAAATTCATATGTTGAACCCATATGCGAATATTAACCCAATTGACTTCAAATTGATTCACAGATGCAAACACTCGATTGTTTTACTTTCGCAAAATGAGCATCAACAACTCCACAATCGAGTTTTTAAATTCTTGCAAACAACAATTTCACAGTCCTTGACTTCGCGTTTTTCTTCACGAATCATCCCTCAATCATCAATCCAATTGCGAATCAAAACTCATATGTTCTTGCTTTATCGATTCATCGACTACACTCATACAAATGCGAACAATACTCAATTTCAAAATCGATTGAAACTTATAGCAAAGCTAAATCCAACTTCGCATTCAAAGCACACAAGTGTTATTGATTGCATTCATGAAATACTAACAAGATAATATATTATAATACAAATATACATATTTTAGGTGGTGAAATCGTAACAGCCTAACAATTTGGTATGCAACTTTATTAAATCAATAAAAAAAAGTTATGCAAATTGGACAAATAAATAAAAATATATCTTTTGTTGTTTTAATTAAGGAAATAAATATTTTATATGAATACTCACCTGGAAAAACGCATATTATAATTGTCTAATTTAATCGTAACAGCCTACCAATGTACTTTCTTCTTGACTGTTTGATTGTTTTTTTCTGTGTGCTGATTATAATTGTCTAATTTAATGTAAATTTTTTTTTTTTTAACTTGCAAGGTACAATGGAACATATTACTCCTATAAAGGAAATTGACTCAATCAAGGACAATGCTATAATCTGTAATTTATCATCTTTTAGTTTAATTTTCTAAATATATGTGTGGTTGTCTGTGTGTATCTCTTTAAAAATTCTGCAATTTCATCATTTTATGACCCCCATTTGCGAAGTTGAGTATTTATTTCCAAAAATGCGAAACTCCAGGGACAATATTTGAAAATTTCTGTTTTCTTCCCCAATTCGCATTCTACTACTTCGCATCTTCATTCTTACACCCTTCGCATCCCTTCGCATTAATCACCTTCGCATTTTAACCTAATTAATCAAATGCAAACCACAAAATTTTCATTCCAGATGCGAACACAGTTTAGTTCTTGAACTCTAAACTTGCGAAATCAAAAATTCATATGTTGAACCCATATGCGAATATTAACCCAATTGACTTCAAATTGATTCACAGATGCAAACACTCGATTGTTTTACTTTCGCAAAATGAGCATCAACAACTCCACAATCGAGTTTTTAAATTCTTGCAAACAACAATTTCACAGTTCTTGACTTCGCGTTTTTCTTCACGAATCATCCCTCAATCATCAATCCAATTGCGAATCAAAACTCATATGTTGTTGCTTTATCGATTCATCGACTACTCATGCAAATGCGAACAATACTCAATTTCAAAATCGATTGAAACTTATAGCGAAGCTAAATCCAACTTCGCATTCAAAGCATACAAGTGTTATTGATTGCATTCATCATTTTATGACCCCCATTTGCGAAGTTGAGTATTTATTTCCAAAAATGCGAAACTCCAGGGACAATATTTGAAAATTTCTGTTTTCTTCCCCAATTCGCATTCTACTGTGAAATACTTCGCATCTTCATTCTTACACCCTTCGCATCCCTTCGCATTTTAACCTAATTAATCAAATGCAAACCACAAAATTTTCATTCCAGATGCGAACACAGTTTAGTTCTTGAACTCTAAACTTGCGAAATCAAAAATTCATATGTTGAACCCATATGCGAATATTAACCCAATTGACTTCAAATTGATTCACAGATGCAAACACTCGATTGTTTTACTTTCGCAAAATGAGCATCAACAACTCCACAATCGAGTTTTTAAATTCTTGCAAACAACAATTTCACAGTCCTTGACTTCGCGTTTTTCTTCACGAATCATCCCTCAATCATCAATCCAATTGCGAATCAAAACTCATATGTTCTTGCTTTATCGATTCATCGACTACACTCATACAAATGCGAACAATACTCAATTTCAAAATCGATTGAAACTTATAGCAAAGCTAAATCCAACTTCGCATTCAAAGCACACAAGTGTTATTGATTGCATTCATGAAATACTAACAAGATAATATATTATAATACAAATATACATATTTTAGGTGGTGAAATCGTAACAGCCTAACAATTTGGTATGCAACTTTATTAAATCAATAAAAAAAAGTTATGCAAATTGGACAAATAAATAAAAATATATCTTTTGTTGTTTTAATTAAGGAAATAAATATTTTATATGAATACTCACCTGGAAAAACGCATATTATAATTGTCTAATTTAATCGTAACAGCCTACCAATGTACTTTCTTCTTGACTGTTTGATTGTTTTTTTCTGTGTGCTGATTATAATTGTCTAATTTAATGTAAATTTTTTTTTTTTTTTAACTTGCAAGGTACAATGGAACATATTACTCCTATAAAGGAAATTGACTCAATCAAGGGCAATGCTATAATCTGTAATTTATCATCTTTTAGTTTAATTTTCTAAATATATGTGTGGTTGTCTGTGTGTATCTCTTTAAAAATTCTGCAATTTCATCATTTTATGACCCCCATTTGCGAAGTTGAGTATTTATTTCCAAAAATGCGAAACTCCAGGGACAATATTTGAAAATTTCTGTTTTCTTCCCCAATTCGCATTCTACTGTGAAATACTTCGCATCTTCATTCTTACACTCTTCGCATCCCTTCGCATTAATCACCTTCGCATTTTAACCTAATTAATCAAATGCAAACCACAAAATTTTCATTCCAGATGCGAACACAGTTTAGTTCTTGAACTCTAAACTTGCGAAATCAAAAATTCATATGTTGAACCCATATGCGAATATTAACCCAATTGACTTCAAATTGATTCACAGATGCAAACACTCGATTGTTTTACTTTCGCAAAATGAGCATCAACAACTCCACAATCGAGTTTTTAAATTCTTGCAAACAACAATTTCACAGTTCTTGACTTCGCGTTTTTCTTCACGAATCATCCCTCAATCATCAATCCAATTGCGAATCAAAACTCATATGTTGTTGCTTTATCGATTCATCGACTACTCATGCAAATGCGAACAATACTCAATTTCAAAATCGATTGAAACTTATAGCGAAGCTAAATCCAACTTCGCATTCAAAGCATACAAGTGTTATTGATTGCATTCATCATTTTATGACCCCCATTTGCGAAGTTGAGTATTTATTTCCAAAAATGCGAAACTCCAGGGACAATATTTGAAAATTTCTGTTTTCTTCCCCAATTCGCATTCTACTGTGAAATACTTCGCATCTTCATTCTTACACCCTTCGCATCCCTTCGCATTTTAACCTAATTAATCAAATGCAAACCACAAAATTTTCATTCCAGATGCGAACACAGTTTAGTTCTTGAACTCTAAACTTGCGAAATCAAAAATTCATATGTTGAACCCATATGCGAATATTAACCCAATTGACTTCAAATTGATTCACAGATGCAAACACTCGATTGTTTTACTTTCGCAAAATGAGCATCAACAACTCCACAATCGAGTTTTTAAATTCTTGCAAACAACAATTTCACAGTCCTTGACTTCGCGTTTTTCTTCACGAATCATCCCTCAATCATCAATCCAATTGCGAATCAAAACTCATATGTTCTTGCTTTATCGATTCATCGACTACACTCATACAAATGCGAACAATACTCAATTTCAAAATCGATTGAAACTTATAGCAAAGCTAAATCCAACTTCGCATTCAAAGCACACAAGTGTTATTGATTGCATTCATGAAATACTAACAAGATAATATATTATAATACAAATATACATATTTTAGGTGGTGAAATCGTAACAGCCTAACAATTTGGTATGCAACTTTATTAAATCAATAAAAAAAAGTTATGCAAATTGGAAAAATAAATAAAAATATATCTTTTGTTGTTTTAATTAAGGAAATAAATATTTTATATGAATACTCACCTGGAAAAACGCATATTATAATTGTCTAATTTAATCGTAACAGCCTACCAATGTACTTTCTTCTTGACTGTTTGATTGTTTTTTTCTGTGTGCTGATTATAATTGTCTAATTTAATGTAAATTTTTTTTTTTTTTTTAACTTGCAAGGTACAATGGAACATATTACTCCTATAAAGGAAATTGACTCAATCAAGGACAATGCTATAATCTGTAATTTATCATCTTTTAGTTTAATTTTCTAAATATATGTGTGGTTGTCTGTGTGTATCTCTTTAAAAATTCTGCAATTTCATCATTTTATGACCCCCATTTGCGAAGTTGAGTATTTATTTCCAAAAATGCGAAACTCCAGGGACAATATTTGAAAATTTCTGTTTTCTTCCCCAATTCGCATTCTACTGTGAAATACTTCGCATCTTCATTCTTACACCCTTCGCATCCCTTCGCATTAATCACCTTCGCATTTTAACCTAATTAATCAAATGCAAACCACAAAATTTTCATTCCAGATGCGAACACAGTTTAGTTCTTGAACTCTAAACTTGCGAAATCAAAAATTCATATGTTGAACCCATATGCGAATATTAACCCAATTGACTTCAAATTGATTCACAGATGCAAACACTCGATTGTTTTACTTTCGCAAAATGAGCATCAACAACTCCACAATCGAGTTTTTAAATTCTTGCAAACAACAATTTCACAGTTCTTGACTTCGCGTTTTTCTTCACGAATCATCCCTCAATCATCAATCCAATTGCGAATCAAAACTCATATGTTGTTGCTTTATCGATTCATCGACTACTCATGCAAATGCGAACAATACTCAATTTCAAAATCGATTGAAACTTATAGCGAAGCTAAATCCAACTTCGCATTCAAAGCATACAAGTGTTATTGATTGCATTCATCATTTTATGACCCCCATTTGCGAAGTTGAGTATTTATTTCCAAAAATGCGAAACTCCAGGGACAATATTTGAAAATTTCTGTTTTCTTCCCCAATTCGCATTCTACTGTGAAATACTTCGCATCTTCATTCTTACACCCTTCGCATCCCTTCGCATTAATCACCTTCGCATTTTAACCTAATTAATCAAATGCAAACCACAAAATTTTCATTCCAGATGCGAACACAGTTTAGTTCTTGAACTCTAAACTTGCGAAATCAAAAATTCATATGTTGAACCCATATGCGAATATTAACCCAATTGACTTCAAATTGATTCACAGATGCAAACACTCGATTGTTTTACTTTCGCAAAATGAGCATCAACAACTCCACAATCGAGTTTTTAAATTCTTGCAAACAACAATTTCACAGTCCTTGACTTCGCGTTTTTCTTCACGAATCATCCCTCAATCATCAATCCAATTGCGAATCAAAACTCATATGTTCTTGCTTTATCGATTCATCGACTACACTCATACAAATGCGAACAATACTCAATTTCAAAATCGATTGAAACTTATAGCAAAGCTAAATCCAACTTCGCATTCAAAGCACACAAGTGTTATTGATTGCATTCATGAAATACTAACAAGATAATATATTATAATACAAATATACATATTTTAGGTGGTGAAATCGTAACAGCCTAACAATTTGGTATGCAACTTTATTAAATCAATAAAAAAAAGTTATGCAAATTGGACAAATAAATAAAAATATATCTTTTGTTGTTTTAATTAAGGAAATAAATATTTTATATGAATACTCACCTGGAAAAATGCATATTATAATTGTCTAATTTAATCGTAACAGCCTACCAATGTACTTTCTTCTTGACTGTTTGATTGTTTTTTTCTGTGTGCTGATTATAATTGTCTAATTTAATGTAAATTTTTTTTTTTTTTTTTAACTTGCAAGGTACAATGGAACATATTACTCCTATAAAGGAAATTGACTCAATCAAGGACAATGCTATAATCTGTAATTTATCATCTTTTAGTTTAATTTTCTAAATATATGTGTGGTTGTCTGTGTGTATCTCTTTAAAAATTCTGCAATTTCATCATTTTATGACCCCCATTTGCGAAGTTGAGTATTTATTTCCAAAAATGCGAAACTCCAGGGACAATATTTGAAAATTTCTGTTTTGTTCCCCAATTCGCATTCTACTGTGAAATACTTCGCATCTTCATTCTTACACCCTTCGCATCCCTTCGCATTAATCACCTTCGCATTTTAACCTAATTAATCAAATGCAAACCACAAAATTTTCATTCCAGATGCGAACACAGTTTAGTTCTTGAACTCTAAACTTGCGAAATCAAAAATTCATATGTTGAACCCATATGCGAATATTAACCCAATTGACTTCAAATTGATTCACAGATGCAAACACTCGATTGTTTTACTTTCGCAAAATGAGCATCAACAACTCCACAATCGAGTTTTTAAATTCTTGCAAACAACAATTTCACAGTTCTTGACTTCGCGTTTTTCTTCACGAATCATCCCTCAATCATCAATCCAATTGCGAATCAAAACTCATATGTTGTTGCTTTATCGATTCATCGACTACTCATGCAAATGCGAACAATACTCAATTTCAAAATCGATTGAAACTTATAGCGAAGCTAAATCCAACTTCGCATTCAAAGCATACAAGTGTTATTGATTGCATTCATCATTTTATGACCCCCATTTGCGAAGTTGAGTATTTATTTCCAAAAATGCGAAACTCCAGGGACAATATTTGAAAATTTCTGTTTTCTTCCCCAATTCGCATTCTACTGTGAAATACTTCGCATCTTCATTCTTACACCCTTCGCATCCCTTCGCATTTTAACCTAATTAATCAAATGCAAACCACAAAATTTTCATTCCAGATGCGAACACAGTTTAGTTCTTGAACTCTAAACTTGCGAAATCAAAAATTCATATGTTGAACCCATATGCGAATATTAACCCAATTGACTTCAAATTGATTCACAGATGCAAACACTCGATTGTTTTACTTTCGCAAAATGAGCATCAACAACTCCACAATCGAGTTTTTAAATTCTTGCAAACAACAATTTCACAGTCCTTGACTTCGCGTTTTTCTTCACGAATCATCCCTCAATCATCAATCCAATTGCGAATCAAAACTCATATGTTCTTGCTTTATCGATTCATCGACTACACTCATACAAATGCGAACAATACTCAATTTCAAAATCGATTGAAACTTATAGCAAAGCTAAATCCAACTTCGCATTCAAAGCACACAAGTGTTATTGATTGCATTCATGAAATACTAACAAGATAATATATTATAATACAAATATACATATTTTAGGTGGTGAAATCGTAACAGCCTAACAATTTGGTATGCAACTTTATTAAATCAATAAAAAAAAGTTATGCAAATTGGACAAATAAATAAAAATATATCTTTTGTTGTTTTAATTAAGGAAATAAATATTTTATATGAATACTCACCTGGAAAAACGCATATTATAATTGTCTAATTTAATCGTAACAGCCTACCAATGTACTTTCTTCTTGACTGTTTGATTGTTTTTTTCTGTGTGCTGATTATAATTGTCTAATTTAATGTAAATTTTTTTTTTTTTTTTAACTTGCAAGGTACAATGGAACATATTACTCCTATAAAGGAAATTGACTCAATCAAGGACAATGCTATAATCTGTAATTTATCATCTTTTAGTTTAATTTTCTAAATATATGTGTGGTTGTCTGTGTGTATCTCTTTAAAAATTCTGCAATTTCATCATTTTATGACCCCCATTTGCGAAGTTGAGTATTTATTTCCAAAAATGCGAAACTCCAGGGACAATATTTGAAAATTTCTGTTTTCTTCCCCAATTTGAATTCTACTGTGAAATACTTCGCATCTTCATTCTTACACCCTTCGCATCCCTTCGCATTAATCACCTTCGCATTTTAACCTAATTAATCAAATGCAAACCACAAAATTTTCATTCCAGATGCGAACACAGTTTAGTTCTTGAACTCTAAACTTGCGAAATCAAAAATTCATATGTTGAACCCATATGCGAATATTAACCCAATTGACTTCAAATTGATTCACAGATGCAATCACTCGATTGTTTTACTTTCGCAAAATGAGCATCAACAACTCCACAATCGAGTTTTTAAATTCTTGCAAACAACAATTTCACAGTTCTTGACTTCGCGTTTTTCTTCACGAATCATCCCTCAATCATCAATCCAATTGCGAATCAAAACTCATATGTTGTTGCTTTATCGATTCATAGACTACTCATGCAAATGCGAACAATACTCAATTTCAAAATCGATTGAAACTTATAGCGAAGCTAAATCCAACTTCGCATTCAAAGCATACAAGTGTTATTGATTGCATTCATCATTTTATGACCCCCATTTGCGAAGTTGAGTATTTATTTCCAAAAATGCGAAACTCCAGGGACAATATTTGAAAATTTCTGTTTTCTTCCCCAATTCGCATTCTACTGTGAAATACTTCGCATCTTCATTCTTACACCCTTCGCATCCCTTCGCATTAATCACCTTCGCATTTTAACCTAATTAATCAAATGCAAACCACAAAATTTTCATTCCAGATGCGAACACAGTTTAGTTCTTGAACTCTAAACTTGCGAAATCAAAAATTCATATGTTGAACCCATATGCGAATATTAACCCAATTGACTTCAAATTGATTCACAGATGCAAACACTCGATTGTTTTACTTTCGCAAAATGAGCATCAACAACTCCACAATCGAGTTTTTAAATTCTTGCAAACAACAATTTCACAGTCCTTGACTTCGCGTTTTTCTTCACGAATCATCCCTCAATCATCAATCCAATTGCGAATCAAAACTCATATGTTCTTGCTTTATCGATTCATCGACTACACTCATACAAATGCGAACAATACTCAATTTCAAAATCGATTGAAACTTATAGCAAAGCTAAATCCAACTTCGCATTCAAAGCACACAAGTGTTATTGATTGCATTCATGAAATACTAACAAGATAATATATTATAATACAAATATACATATTTTAGGTGGTGAAATCGTAACAGCCTAACAATTTGGTATGCAACTTTATTAAATCAATAAAAAAAAGTTATGCAAATTGGAAAAATAAATAAAAATATATCTTTTGTTGTTTTAATTAAGGAAATAAATATTTTATATGAATACTCACCTGGAAAAACGCATATTATAATTGTCTAATTTAATCGTAACAGCCTACCAATGTACTTTCTTCTTGACTGTTTGATTGTTTTTTTCTGTGTGCTGATTATAATTGTCTAATTTAATGTAAATTTTTTTTTTTTTTTTAACTTGCAAGGTACAATGGAACATATTACTCCTATAAAGGAAATTGACTCAATCAAGGACAATGCTATAATCTGTAATTTATCATCTTTTAGTTTAATTTTCTAAATATATGTGTGGTTGTCTGTGTGTATCTCTTTAAAAATTCTGCAATTTCATCATTTTATGACCCCCATTTGCGAAGTTGAGTATTTATTTCCAAAAATGCGAAACTCCAGGGACAATATTTGAAAATTTCTGTTTTCTTCCCCAATTCGCATTCTACTGTGAAATACTTCGCATCTTCATTCTTACACCCTTCGCATCCCTTCGCATTAATCACCTTCGCATTTTAACCTAATTAATCAAATGCAAACCACAAAATTTTCATTCCAGATGCGAACACAGTTTAGTTCTTGAACTCTAAACTTGCGAAATCAAAAATTCATATGTTGAACCCATATGCGAATATTAACCCAATTGACTTCAAATTGATTCACAGATGCAAACACTCGATTGTTTTACTTTCGCAAAATGAGCATCAACAACTCCACAATCGAGTTTTTAAATTCTTGCAAACAACAATTTCACAGTCCTTGACTTCGCGTTTTTCTTCACGAATCATCCCTCAATCATCAATCCAATTGCGAATCAAAACTCATATGTTCTTGCTTTATCGATTCATCGACTACACTCATACAAATGCGAACAATACTCAATTTCAAAATCGATTGAAACTTATAGCAAAGCTAAATCCAACTTCGCATTCAAAGCACACAAGTGTTATTGATTGCATTCATGAAATACTAACAAGATAATATATTATAATACAAATATACATATTTTAGGTGGTGAAATCGTAACAGCCTAACAATTTGGTATGCAACTTTATTAAATCAATAAAAAAAAGTTATGCAAATTGGAAAAATAAATAAAAATATATCTTTTGTTGTTTTAATTAAGGAAATAAATATTTTATATGAATACTCACCTGGAAAAACGCATATTATAATTGTCTAATTTAATCGTAACAGCCTACCAATGTACTTTCTTCTTGACTGTTTGATTGTTTTTTTCTGTGTGCTGATTATAATTGTCTAATTTAATGTAAATTTTTTTTTTTTTTTTTAACTTGCAAGGTACAATGGAACATATTACTCCTATAAAGGAAATTGACTCAATCAAGGACAATGCTATAATCTGTAATTTATCATCTTTTAGTTTAATTTTCTAAATATATGTGTGGTTGTCTGTGTGTATCTCTTTAAAAATTCTGCAATTTCATCATTTTATGACCCCCATTTGCGAAGTTGAGTATTTATTTCCAAAAATGCGAAACTCCAGGGACAATATTTGAAAATTTCTGTTTTCTTCCCCAATTCGCATTCTACTATGAAATACTTCGCATCTTCATTCTTACACCCTTCGCATCCCTTCGCATTAATCACCTTCGCATTTTAATCTAATTAATCAAATGCAAACCACAAAATTTTCATTCCAGATGCGAACACAGTTTAGTTCTTGAACTCTAAACTTGCGAAATCAAAAATTCATATGTTGAACCCATATGCGAATATTAATCCAATTGACTTCAAATTGATTCACAGATGCAAACACTCGATTGTTTTACTTTCGCAAAATGAGCATCAACAACTCCACAATCGAGTTTTTAAATTCTTGCAAACAACAATTTCACAGTTCTTGACTTCGCGTTTTTCTTCACGAATCATCCCTCAATCATCAATCCAATTGCGAATCAAAACTCATATGTTGTTGCTTTATCGATTCATCGACTACTCATGCAAATGCGAACAATACTCAATTTCAAAATCGATTGAAACTTATAGCGAAGCTAAATCCAACTTCGCATTCAAAGCATACAAGTGTTATTGATTGCATTCATCATTTTATGACCCCCATTTGCGAAGTTGAGTATTTATTTCCAAAAATGCGAAACTCCAGGGACAATATTTGAAAATCTGTTTTCTTCCCCAATTCGCATTCTACTGTGAAATACTTCGCATCTTCATTCTTACACCCTTCGCATCCCTTCGCATTTTAACCTAATTAATCAAATGGAAACCACAAAATTTTCATTCCAGATGCGAACACAGTTTAGTTCTTGAACTCTAAACTTGCGAAATCAAAAATTCATATGTTGAACCCATATGCGAATATTAACCCAATTGACTTCAAATTGATTCACAGATGCAAACACTCGATTGTTTTACTTTCGCAAAATGAGCATCAACAACTCCACAATCGAGTTTTTAAATTCTTGCAAACAACAATTTCACAGTCCTTGACTTCGCGTTTTTCTTCACGAATCATCCCTCAATCATCAATCTAATTGCGAATCAAAACTCATATGTTCTTGCTTTATCGATTCATCGACTACACTCATACAAATGCGAACAATACTCAATTTCAAAATCGATTGAAACTTATAGCAAAGCTAAATCCAACTTCGCATTCAAAGCACACAAGTTTTATTGATTGCATTCATGAAATACTAACAAGATAATATATTATAATACAAATATACATATTTTAGGTGGTGAAATCGTAACAGCCTAACAATTTGGTATGCAACTTTATTAAATCAATAAAAAAAAGTTATGCAAATTGGACAAATAAATAAAAATATATCTTTTGTTGTTTTAATTAAGGAAATAAATATTTTATATGAATACTCACCTGGAAAAACGCATATTATAATTGTCTAATTTAATCGTAACAGCCTACCAATGTACTTTCTTCTTGACTGTTTGATTGTTTTTTTCTGTGTGCTGATTATAATTGTCTAATTTAACGTAAATTTTTTTTTATTTTTTTTAACTTGCAAGGTACAATGGAACATATTACTCCTATAAAGGAAATTGACTCAATCAAGGACAATGCTATAATCTGTAATTTATCATCTTTTAGTTTAATTTTCTAAATATATGTGTGGTTGTCTGTGTGTATCTCTTTAAAAATTCTGCAATTTCATCATTTTATGACCCCCATTTGCGAAGTTGAGTATTTATTTCCAAAAATGCGAAACTCCAGGGACAATATTTGAAAATTTCTGTTTTCTTCCCCAATTCGCATTCTACTGTGAAATACTTCGCATCTTCATTCTTACACCCTTCGCATCCCTTCGCATTAATCACCTTCGCATTTTAACCTAATTAATCAAATGCAAACCACAAAATTTTCATTCCAGATGCGAACACAGTTTAGTTCTTGAACTCTAAACTTGCGAAATCAAAAATTCATATGTTGAACCCATATGCGAATATTAACCCAATTGACTTCAAATTGATTCACAGATGCAAACACTCGATTGTTTTACTTTCGCAAAATGAGCATCAACAACTCCACAATCGAGTTTTTAAATTCTTGCAAACAACAATTTCACAGTTCTTTACTTCGCGTTTTTCTTCACGAATCATCCCTCAATCATCAATCCAATTGCGAATCAAAACTCATATGTTGTTGCTTTATCGATTCATCGACTACTCATGCAAATGCGAACAATACTCAATTTCAAAATCGATTGAAACTTATAGCGAAGCTAAATCCAACTTCGCATTCAAAGCATACAAGTGTTATTGATTGCATTCATCATTTTATGACCCCCATTTGCGAAGTTGAGTATTTATTTCCAAAAATGCGAAACTCCAGGGACAATATTTGAAAATTTCTGTTTTCTTCCCCAATTCGCATTCTACTGTGAAATACTTCGCATCTTCATTCTTACACCCTTCGCATCCCTTCGCATTAATCACCTTCGCATTTTAACCTAATTAATCAAATGCAAACCACAAAATTTTCATTCCAGATGCGAACACAGTTTAGTTCTTGAACTCTAAACTTGCGAAATCAAAAATTCATATGTTGAACCCATATGCGAATATTAACCCAATTGACTTCAAATTGATTCACAGATGCAAACACTCGATTGTTTTACTTTCGCAAAATGAGCATCAACAACTCCACAATCGAGTTTTTAAATTCTTGCAAACAACAATTTCACAGTCCTTGACTTCGCGTTTTTCTTCACGAATCATCCCTCAATCATCAATCCAATTGCGAATCAAAACTCATATGTTCTTGCTTTATCGATTCATCGACTACACTCATACAAATGCGAACAATACTCAATTTCAAAATCGATTGAAACTTATAGCAAAGCTAAATCCAACTTCGCATTCAAAGCACACAAGTGTTATTGATTGCATTCATGAAATACTAACAAGATAATATATTATAATACAAATATACATATTTTAGGTGGTGAAATCGTAACAGCCTAACAATTTGGTATGCAACTTTATTAAATCAATAAAAAAAAGTTATGCAAATTGGACAAATAAATAAAAATATATCTTTTGTTGTTTTAATTAAGGAAATAAATATTTTATATGAATACTCACCTGGAAAAACGCATATTATAATTGTCTAATTTAATCGTAACAGCCTACCAATGTACTTTCTTCTTGACTGTTTGATTGTTTTTTTCTGTGTGCTGATTATAATTGTCTAATTTAATGTAAATTTTTTTTTTTTTTTAACTTGCAAGGTACAATGGAACATATTACTCCTATAAAGGAAATTGACTCAATCAAGGACAATGCTATAATCTGTAATTTATCATCTTTTAGTTTAATTTTCTAAATATATGTGTGGTTGTCTGTGTGTATCTCTTTAAAAATTCTGCAATTTCATCATTTTATGACCCCCATTTGCGAAGTTGAGTATTTATTTCCAAAAATGCGAAACTCCAGGGACAATATTTGAAAATTTCTGTTTTCTTCCCCAATTCGCATTCTACTGTGAAATACTTCGCATCTTCATTCTTACACCCTTCGCATCCCTTCGCATTAATCACCTTCGCATTTTAACCTAATTAATCAAATGCAAACCACAAAATTTTCATTCCAGATGCGAACACAGTTTAGTTCTTGAACTCTAAACTTGCGAAATCAAAAATTCATATGTTGAACCCATATGCGAATATTAACCCAATTGACTTCAAATTGATTCACAGATGCAAACACTCGATTGTTTTACTTTCGCAAAATGAGCATCAACAACTCCACAATCGAGTTTTTAAATTCTTGCAAACAACAATTTCACAGTCCTTGACTTCGCGTTTTTCTTCATGAATCATCCCTCAATCATCAATCCAATTGCGAATCAAAACTCATATGTTCTTGCTTTATCGATTCATCGACTACACTCATACAAATGCGAACAATACTCAATTTCAAAATCGATTGAAACTTATAGCAAAGCTAAATCCAACTTCGCATTCAAAGCACACAAGTGTTATTGATTGCATTCATGAAATACTAACAAGATAATATATTATAATACAAATATACATATTTTAGGTGGTGAAATCGTAACAGCCTAACAATTTGGTATGCAACTTTATTAAATCAATAAAAAAAAGTTATGCAAATTGGACAAATAAATAAAAATATATCTTTTGTTGTTTTAATTAAGGAAATAAATATTTTATATGAATACTCACCTGGAAAAACGCATATTATAATTGTCTAATTAAATCGTAACAACCTACCAATGTACTTTCTTCTTGACTGTTTGATTGTTTTTTTCTGTGTGCTGATTATAATTGTCTAATTTAATGTAAATTTTTTTTTTTTTTTTAACTTGCAAGGTACAATGGAACATATTACTCCTATAAAGGAAATTGACTCAATCAAGGACAATGCTATAATCTGTAATTTATCATCTTTTAGTTTAATTTTCTAAATATATGTGTGGTTGTCTGTGTGTATGTCTTTAAAAATTCTGCAATTTCATCATTTTATGACCCCCATTTGCGAAGTTGAGTATTTATTTCCAAAAATGCGAAACTCCAGGGACAATATTTGAAAATTTCTGTTTTCTTCCCCAATTCGCATTCTACTGTGAAATACTTCGCATCTTCATTCTTACACCCTTCGCATCCCTTCGCATTAATCACCTTCGCATTTTAACCTAATTAATCAAATGCAAACCACAAAATTTTCATTCCAGATGCGAACACAGTTTAGTTCTTGAACTCTAAACTTGCGAAATCAAAAATTCATATGTTGAACCCATATGCGAATATTAACCCAATTGACTTCAAATTGATTCACAGATGCAAACACTCGATTGTTTTACTTTCGCAAAATGAGCATCAACAACTCCACAATCGAGTTTTTAAATTCTTGCAAACAACAATTTCACAGTTCTTGACTTCGCGTTTTTCTTCACGAATCATCCCTCAATCATCAATCCAATTGCGAATCAAAACTCATATGTTGTTGCTTTATCGATTCATCGACTACTCATGCAAATGCGAACAATACTCAATTTCAAAATCGATTGAAACTTATAGCGAAGCTAAATCCAACTTCGCATTCAAAGCATACAAGTGTTATTGATTGCATTCATCATTTTATGACCCCCATTTGCGAAGTTGAGTATTTATTTCCAAAAATGCGAAACTCCAGGGACAATATTTGAAAATTTCTGTTTTCTTCCCCAATTCGCATTCTACTGTGAAATACTTCGCATCTTCATTCTTACACCCTTCGCATCCCTTCGCATTTTAACCTAATTAATCAAATGGAAACCACAAAATTTTCATTCCAGATGCGAACACAGTTTAGTTCTTGAACTCTAAACTTGCGAAATCAAAAATTCATATGTTGAACCCATATGCGAATATTAACCCAATTGACTTCAAATTGATTCACAGATGCAAACACTCGATTGTTTTACTTTCGCAAAATGAGCATCAACAACTCCACAATCGAGTTTTTAAATTCTTGCAAACAACAATTTCACAGTCCTTGACTTCGCGTTTTTCTTCACGAATCATCCCTCAATCATCAATCTAATTGCGAATCAAAACTCATATGTTCTTGCTTTATCGATTCATCGACTACACTCATACAAATGCGAACAATACTCAATTTCAAAATCGATTGAAACTTATAGCAAAGCTAAATCCAACTTCGCATTCAAAGCACACAAGTTTTATTGATTGCATTCATGAAATACTAACAAGATAATATATTATAATACAAATATACATATTTTAGGTGGTGAAATCGTAACAGCCTAACAATTTGGTATGCAACTTTATTAAATCAATAAAAAAAAGTTATGCAAATTGGACAAATAAATAAAAATATATCTTTTGTTGTTTTAATTAAGGAAATAAATATTTTATATGAATACTCACCTGGAAAAACGCATATTATAATTGTCTAATTTAATCGTAACAGCCTACCAATGTACTTTCTTCTTGACTGTTTGATTGTTTTTTTCTGTGTGCTGATTATAATTGTCTAATTTAACGTAAATTTTTTTTTATTTTTTTTAACTTGCAAGGTACAATGGAACATATTACTCCTATAAAGGAAATTGACTCAATCAAGGACAATGCTATAATCTGTAATTTATCATCTTTTAGTTTAATTTTCTAAATATATGTGTGGTTGTCTGTGTGTATCTCTTTAAAAATTCTGCAATTTCATCATTTTATGACCCCCATTTGCGAAGTTGAGTATTTATTTCCAAAAATGCGAAACTCCAGGGACAATATTTGAAAATTTCTGTTTTCTTCCCCAATTCGCATTCTACTGTGAAATACTTCGCATCTTCATTCTTACACCCTTCGCATCCCTTCGCATTAATCACCTTCGCATTTTAACCTAATTAATCAAATGCAAACCACAAAATTTTCATTCCAGATGCGAACACAGTTTAGTTCTTGAACTCTAAACTTGCGAAATCAAAAATTCATATGTTGAACCCATATGCGAATATTAACCCAATTGACTTCAAATTGATTCACAGATGCAAACACTCGATTGTTTTACTTTCGCAAAATGAGCATCAACAACTCCACAATCGAGTTTTTAAATTCTTGCAAACAACAATTTCACAGTCCTTGACTTCGCGTTTTTCTTCACGAATCATCCCTCAATCATCAATCCAATTGCGAATCAAAACTCATATGTTCTTGCTTTATCGATTCATCGACTACCCTCATACAAATGCGAACAATACTCAATTTCAAAATCGATTGAAACTTATAGCAAAGCTAAATCCAACTTCGCATTCAAAGCACACAAGTGTTATTGATTGCATTCATGAAATACTAACAAGATAATATATTATAATACAAATATACATATTTTAGGTGGTGAAATCGTAACAGCCTAACAATTTGGTATGCAACTTTATTAAATCAATAAAAAAAAGTTATGCAAATTGGACAAATAAATAAAAATATATCTTTTGTTGTTTTAATTAAGGAAATAAATATTTTATATGAATACTCACCTGGAAAAACGCATATTATAATTGTCTAATTTAATCGTAACAGCCTACCAATGTACTTTCTTCTTGACTGTTTGATTGTTTTTTTCTGTGTGCTGATTATAATTGTCTAATTTAATGTAAATTTTTTTTTTTTTTTTTAACTTGCAAGGTACAATGGAACATATTACTCCTATAAAGGAAATTGACTCAATCAAGGACAATGCTATAATCTGTAATTTATCATCTTTTAGTTTAATTTTCTAAATATATGTGTGGTTGTCTGTGTGTATCTCTTTAAAAATTCTGCAATTTCATCATTTTATGACCCCCATTTGCGAAGTTGAGTATTTATTTCCAAAAATGCGAAACTCCAGGGACAATATTTGAAAATTTCTGTTTTCTTCCCCAATTCGCATTCTACTGTGAAATACTTCGCATCTTCATTCTTACACCCTTCGCATCCCTTCGCATTAATCACCTTCGCATTTTAACCTAATTAATCAAATGCAAACCACAAAATTTTCATTCCAGATGCGAACACAGTTTAGTTCTTGAACTCTAAACTTGCGAAATCAAAAATTCAAATGTTGAACCCATATGCGAATATTAACCCAATTGACTTCAAATTGATTCACAGATGCAAACACTCGATTGTTTTACTTTCGCAAAATGAGCATCAACAACTCCACAATCGAGTTTTTAAATTCTTGCAAACAACAATTTCACAGTTCTTGACTTCGCGTTTTTCTTCACGAATCATCCCTCAATCATCAATCCAATTGCGAATCAAAACTCATATGTTGTTGCTTTATCGATTCATCGACTACTCATGCAAATGCGAACAATACTCAATTTCAAAATCGATTGAAACTTATAGCGAAGCTAAATCCATCTTCGCATTCAAAGCATACAAGTGTTATTGATTGCATTCATCATTTTATGACCCCCATTTGCGAAGTTGAGTATTTATTTCCAAAAATGCGAAACTCCAGGGACAATATTTGAAAATTTCTGTTTTCTTCCCCAATTCGCATTCTACTGTGAAATACTTCGCATCTTCATTCTTACACCCTTCGCATCCCTTCGCATTAATCACCTTCGCATTTTAACCTAATTAATCAAATGCAAACCACAAAATTTTCATTCCAGATGCGAACACAGTTTAGTTCTTGAACTCTAAACTTGCGAAATCAAAAATTCATATGTTGAACCCATATGCGAATATTAACCCAATTGACTTCAAATTGATTCACAGATGCAAACACTCGATTGTTTTACTTTCGCAAAATGAGCATCAACAACTCCACAATCGAGTTTTTAAATTCTTGCAAACAACAATTTCACAGTCCTTGACTTCGCGTTTTTCTTCACGAATCATCCCTCAATCATCAATCCAATTGCGAATCAAAACTCATATGTTCTTGCTTTATCGATTCATCGACTACACTCATACAAATGCGAACAATACTCAATTTCAAAATCGATTGAAACTTATAGCAAAGCTAAATCCAACTTCGCATTCAAAGCACACAAGTGTTATTGATTGCATTCATGAAATACTAACAAGATAATATATTATAATACAAATATACATATTTTAGGTGGTGAAATCGTAACAGCCTAACAATTTGGTATGCAACTTTATTAAATCAATAAAAAAAAGTTATGCAAATTGGACAAATAAATAAAAATATATCTTTTGTTGTTTTAATTAAGGAAATAAATATTTTATATGAATACTCACCTGGAAAAACGCATATTATAATTGTCTAATTTAATCGTAACAGCCTACCAATGTACTTTCTTCTTGACTGTTTGATTGTTTTTTTCTGTGTGCTGATTATAATTGTCTAATTTAACGTAAATTTTTTTTTTTTTTTTTTTAACTTGCAAGGTACAATGGAACATATTACTCCTATAAAGGAAATTGACTCAATCAAGGACAATGCTATAATCTGTAATTTATCATCTTTTAGTTTAATTTTCTAAATATATGTGTGGTTGTCTGTGTGTATCTCTTTAAAAATTCTGCAATTTCATCATTTTATGACCCCCATTTGCGAAGTTGAGTATTTATTTCCAAAAATGCGAAACTCCAGGGACAATATTTGAAAATTTCTGTTTTCTTCCCCAATTCGCATTCTACTGTGAAATACTTCGCATCTTCATTCTTACACCCTTCGCATCCCTTCGCATTAATCACCTTCGCATTTTAACCTAATTAATCAAATGCAAACCACAAAATTTTCATTCCAGATGCGAACACAGTTTAGTTCTTGAACTCTAAACTTGCGAAATCAAAAATTCATATGTTGAACCCATATGCGAATATTAACCCAATTGACTTCAAATTGATTCACAGATGCAAACACTCGATTGTTTTACTTTCGCAAAATGAGCATCAACAACTCCACAATCGAGTTTTTAAATTCTTGCAAACAACAATTTCACAGTCCTTGACTTCGCGTTTTTCTTCACGAATCATCCCTCAATCATCAATCCAATTGCGAATCAAAACTCATATGTTCTTGCTTTATCGATTCATCGACTACACTCATACAAATGCGAACAATACTCAATTTCAAAATCGATTGAAACTTATAGCAAAGCTAAATCCAACTTCGCATTCAAAGCACACAAGTGTTATTGATTGCATTCATGAAATACTAACAAGATAATATATTATAATACAAATATACATATTTTAGGTGGTGAAATCGTAACAGCCTAACAATTTGGTATGCAACTTTATTAAATCAATAAAAAAAAGTTATGCAAATTGGACAAATAAATAAAAATATATCTTTTGTTGTTTTAATTAAGGAAATAAATATTTTATATGAATACTCACCTGGAAAAACGCATATTATAATTGTCTAATTTAATCGTAACAGCCTACCAATGTACTTTCTTCTTGACTGTTTGATTGTTTTTTTCTGTGTGCTGATTATAATTGTCTAATTTAATGTAAATTTTTTTTTTTTTTTTTTAACTTGCAAGGTACAATGGAACATATTACTCCTATAAAGGAAATTGACTCAATCAAGGACAATGCTATAATCTGTAATTTATCATCTTTTAGTTTAATTTTCTAAATATATGTGTGGTTGTCTGTGTGTATCTCTTTAAAAATTCTGCAATTTCATCATTTTATGACCCCCATTTGCGAAGTTGAGTATTTATTTCCAAAAATGCGAAACTCCAGGGACAATATTTGAAAATTTCTGTTTTCTTCCCCAATTCGCATTCTACTGTGAAATACTTCGCATCTTCATTCTTACACCCTTCGCATCCCTTCGCATTAATCACCTTCGCATTTTAACCTAATTAATCAAATGCAAACCACAAAATTTTCATTCCAGATGCGAACACAGTTTAGTTCTTGAACTCTAAACTTGCGAAATCAAAAATTCATATGTTGAACCCATATGCGAATATTAACCCAATTGACTTCAAATTGATTCACAGATGCAAACACTCGATTGTTTTACTTTCGCAAAATGAGCATCAACAACTCCACAATCGAGTTTTTAAATTCTTGCAAACAACAATTTCACAGTTCTTGACTTCGCGTTTTTCTTCACGAATCATCCCTCAATCATCAATCCAATTGCGAATCAAAACTCATATGTTGTTGCTTTATCGATTCATCGACTACTCATGCAAATGCGAACAATACTCAATTTCAAAATCGATTGAAACTTATAGCGAAGCTAAATCCAACTTCGCATTCAAAGCATACAAGTGTTATTGATTGCATTCATCATTTTATGACCCCCATTTGCGAAGTTGAGTATTTATTTCCAAAAATGCGAAACTCCAGGGACAATATTTGAAAATTTCTGTTTTCTTCCCCAATTCGCATTCTACTGTGAAATACTTCGCATCTTCATTCTTACACCCTTCGCATCCCTTCGCATTTTAACCTAATTAATCAAATGCAAACCACAAAATTTTCATTCCAGATGCGAACACAGTTTAGTTCTTGAACTCTAAACTTGCGAAATCAAAAATTCATATGTTGAACCCATATGCGAATATTAACCCAATTGACTTCAAATTGATTCACAGATGCAAACACTCGATTGTTTTACTTTCGCAAAATGAGCATCAACAACTCCACAATCGAGTTTTTAAATTCTTGCAAACAACAATTTCACAGTCCTTGACTTCGCGTTTTTCTTCACGAATCATCCCTCAATCATCAATCCAATTGCGAATCAAAACTCATATGTTCTTGCTTTATCGATTCATCGACTACACTCATACAAATGCGAACAATACTCAATTTCAAAATCGATTGAAACTTATAGCAAAGCTAAATCCAACTTCGCATTCAAAGCACACAAGTGTTATTGATTGCATTCATGAAATACTAACAAGATAATATATTATAATACAAATATACATATTTTAGGTGGTGAAATCGTAACAGCCTAACAATTTGGTATGCAACTTTATTAAATCAATAAAAAAAAGTTATGCAAATTGGACAAATAAATAAAAATATATCTTTTGTTGTTTTAATTAAGGAAATAAATATTTTATATGAATACTCACCTGGAAAAACGCATATTATAATTGTCTAATTTAATCGTAACAGCCTACCAATGTACTTTCTTCTTGACTGTTTGATTGTTTTTTTCTGTGTGCTGATTATAATTGTCTAATTTAACGTAAATTTTTTTTTTTTTTTTTTTAACTTGCAAGGTACAATGGAACATATTACTCCTATAAAGGAAATTGACTCAATCAAGGACAATGCTATAATCTGTAATTTATCATCTTTTAGTTTAATTTTCTAAATATATGTGTGGTTGTCTGTGTGTATCTCTTTAAAAATTCTGCAATTTCATCATTTTATGACCCCCATTTGCGAAGTTGAGTATTTATTTCCAAAAATGCGAAACTCCAGGGACAATATTTGAAAATTTCTGTTTTCTTCCCCAATTCGCATTCTACTGTGAAATACTTCGCATCTTCATTCTTACACCCTTCGCATCCCTTCGCATTAATCACCTTCGCATTTTAACCTAATTAATCAAATGCAAACCACAAAATTTTCATTCCAGATGCGAACACAGTTTAGTTCTTGAACTCTAAACTTGCGAAATCAAAAATTCATATGTTGAACCCATATGCGAATATTAACCCAATTGACTTCAAATTGATTCACAGATGCAAACACTCGATTGTTTTACTTTCGCAAAATGAGCATCAACAACTCCACAATCGAGTTTTTAAATTCTTGCAAACAACAATTTCACAGTCCTTGACTTCGCGTTTTTCTTCACGAATCATCCCTCAATCATCAATCCAATTGCGAATCAAAACTCATATGTTCTTGCTTTATCGATTCATCGACTACACTCATACAAATGCGAACAATACTCAATTTCAAAATCGATTGAAACTTATAGCAAAGCTAAATCCAACTTCGCATTCAAAGCACACAAGTGTTATTGATTGCATTCATGAAATACTAACAAGATAATATATTATAATACAAATATACATATTTTAGGTGGTGAAATCGTAACAGCCTAACAATTTGGTATGCAACTTTATTAAATCAATAAAAAAAATTATGCAAATTGGACAAATAAATAAAAATATATCTTTTGTTGTTTTAATTAAGGAAATAAATATTTTATATGAATACTCACCTGGAAAAACGCATATTATAATTGTCTAATTTAATCGTAACAGCCTACCAATGTACTTTCTTCTTGACTGTTTGATTGTTTTTTTCTGTGTGCTGATTATAATTGTCTAATTTAATGTAAATTTTTTTTTTTTTTTTAACTTGCAAGGTACAATGGAACATATTACTCCTATAAAGGAAATTGACTCAATCAAGGACAATGCTATAATCTGTAATTTATCATCTTTTAGTTTAATTTTCTAAATATATGTGTGGTTGTCTGTGTGTATCTCTTTAAAAATTCTGCAATTTCATCATTTTATGACCCCCATTTGCGAAGTTGAGTATTTATTTCCAAAAATGCGAAACTCCAGGGACAATATTTGAAAATTTCTGTTTTCTTCCCCAATTCGCATTCTACTGTGAAATACTTCGCATCTTCATTCTTACACCCTTCGCATCCCTTCGCATTAATCACCTTCGCATTTTAACCTAATTAATCAAATGCAAACCACAAAATTTTCATTCCAGATGCGAACACAGTTTAGTTCTTGAACTCTGAACTTGCGAAATCAAAAATTCATATGTTGAACCCATATGCGAATATTAACCCAATTGACTTCAAATTGATTCACAGATGCAAACACTCGATTGTTTTACTTTCGCAAAATGAGCATCAACAACTCCACAATCGAGTTTTTAAATTCTTGCAAACAACAATTTCACAGTTCTTGACTTCGCGTTTTTCTTCACGAATCATCCCTCAATCATCAATCCAATTGCGAATCAAAACTCATATGTTGTTGCTTTATCGATTCATCGACTACTCATGCAAATGCGAACAATACTCAATTTCAAAATCGATTGAAACTTATAGTGAAGCTAAATCCAACTTCGCATTCAAAGCATACAAGTGTTATTGATTGCATTCATCATTTTATGACCCCCATTTGCGAAGTTGAGTATTTATTTCCAAAAATGCGAAACTCCAGGGACAATATTTGAAAATTTCTGTTTTCTTCCCCAATTCGCATTCTACTGTGAAATACTTCGCATCTTCATTCTTACACCCTTCGCATCCCTTCGCATTTTAACCTAATTAATCAAATGCAAACCACAAAATTTTCATTCCAGATGCGAACACAGTTTAGTTCTTGAACTCTAAACTTGCGAAATCAAAAATTCATATGTTGAACCCATATGCGAATATTAACCCAATTGACTTCAAATTGATTCACAGATGCAAACACTCGATTGTTTTACTTTCGCAAAATGAGCATCAACAACTCCACAATCGAGTTTTTAAATTCTTGCAAACAACAATTTCACAGTCCTTGACTTCGCGTTTTTCTTCACGAATCATCCCTCAATCATCAATCCAATTGCGAATCAAAACTCATATGTTCTTGCTTTATCGATTCATCGACTACACTCATACAAATGCGAACAATACTCAATTTCAAAATCGATTGAAACTTATAGCAAAGCTAAATCCAACTTCGCATTCAAAGCACACAAGTGTTATTGATTGCATTCATGAAATACTAACAAGATAATATATTATAATACAAATATACATATTTTAGGTGGTGAAATCGTAACAGCCTAACAATTTGGTATGCAACTTTATTAAATCAATAAAAAAAAGTTATGCAAATTGGACAAATAAATAAAAATATATCTTTTGTTGTTTTAATTAAGGAAATAAATATTTTATATGAATACTCACCTGGAAAAACGCATATTATAATTGTCTAATTTAATCGTAACAGCCTACCAATGTACTTTCTTCTTGACTGTTTGATTGTTTTTTTCTGTGTGCTGATTATAATTGTCTAATTTAATGTAAATTTTTTTTTTTTTTTTTAACTTGCAAGGTACAATGGAACATATTACTCCTATAAAGGAAATTGACTCAATCAAGGACAATGCTATAATCTGTAATTTATCATCTTTTAGTTTAATTTTCTAAATATATGTGTGGTTGTCTGTGTGTATCTCTTTAAAAATTCTGCAATTTCATCATTTTATGACCCCCATTTGCGAAGTTGAGTATTTATTTCCAAAAATGCGAAACTCCAGGGACAATATTTGAAAATTTCTGTTTTCTTCCCCAATTCGCATTCTACTGTGAAATACTTCGCATCTTCATTCTTACACCCTTCGCATCCCTTCGCATTAATCACCTTCGCATTTTAACCTAATTAATCAAATGCAAACCACAAAATTTTCATTCCAGATGCGAACACAGTTTAGTTCTTGAACTCTAAACTTGCGAAATCAAAAATTCATATGTTGAACCCATATGCGAATATTAACCCAATTGACTTCAAATTGATTCACAGATGCAAACACTCGATTGTTTTACTTTCGCAAAATGAGCATCAACAACTCCACAATCGAGTTTTTAAATTCTTGCAAACAACAATTTCACAGTTCTTGACTTCGCGTTTTTCTTCACGAATCATCCCTCAATCATCAATCCAATTGCGAATCAAAACTCATATGTTGTTGCTTTATTGATTCATCGACTACTCATGCAAATGCGAACAATACTCAATTTCAAAATCGATTGAAACTTATAGCGAAGCTAAATCCAACTTCGCATTCAAAGCATACAAGTGTTATTGATTGCATTCATCATTTTATGACCCCCATTTGCGAAGTTGAGTATTTATTTCCAAAAATGCGAAACTCCAGGGACAATATTTGAAAATTTCTGTTTTCTTCCCCAATTCGCATTCTACTGTGAAATACTTCGCATCTTCATTCTTACACCCTTCGCATCCCTTCGCATTTTAACCTAATTAATCAAATGCAAACCACAAAATTTTCATTCCAGATGCGAACACAGTTTAGTTCTTGAACTCTAAACTTGCGAAATCAAAAATTCATATGTTGAACCCATATGCGAATATTAACCCAATTGACTTCAAATTGATTCACAGATGCAAACACTCGATTGTTTTACTTTCGCAAAATGAGCATCAACAACTCCACAATCGAGTTTTTAAATTCTTGCAAACAACAATTTCACAGTCCTTGACTTCGCGTTTTTCTTCACGAATCATCCCTCAATCATCAATCCAATTGCGAATCAAAACTCATATGTTCTTGCTTTATCGATTCATCGACTACACTCATACAAATGCGAACAATACTCAATTTCAAAATCGATTGAAACTTATAGCAAAGCTAAATCCAACTTCGCATTCAAAGCACACAAGTGTTATTGATTGCATTCATGAAATACTAACAAGATAATATATTATAATACAAATATACATATTTTAGGTGGTGAAATCGTAACAGCCTAACAATTTGGTATGCAACTTTATTAAATCAATAAAAAAAAGTTATGCAAATTGGACAAATAAATAAAAATATATCTTTTGTTGTTTTAATTAAGGAAATAAATATTTTATATGAATACTCACCTGGAAAAACGCATATTATAATTGTCTAATTTAATCGTAACAGCCTACCAATGTACTTTCTTCTTGACTGTTTGATTGTTTTTTTCTGTGTGCTGATTATAATTGTCTAATTTAATGTAATTTTTTTTTTTTTTTTAACTTGCAAGGTACAATGGAACATATTACTCCTATAAAGGAAATTGACTCAATCAAGGACAATGCTATAATCTGTAATTTATCATCTTTTAGTTTAATTTTCTAAATATATGTGTGGTTGTCTGTGTGTATCTCTTTAAAAATTCTGCAATTTCATCATTTTATGACCCCCATTTGCGAAGTTGAGTATTTATTTCCAAAAATGCGAAACTCCAGGGACAATATTTGAAAATTTCTGTTTTCTTCCCCAATTCGCATTCTACTGTGAAATACTTCGCATCTTCATTGTTACACCCTTCGCATCCCTTCGCATTAATCACCTTCGCATTTTAACCTAATTAATCAAATGCAAACCACAAAATTTTCATTCCAGATGCGAACACAGTTTAGTTCTTGAACTCTAAACTTGCGAAATCAAAAATTCATATGTTGAACCCATATGCGAATATTAACCCAATTGACTTCAAATTGATTCACAGATGCAAACACTCGATTGTTTTACTTTCGCAAAATGAGCATCAACAACTCCACAATCGAGTTTTTAAATTCTTGCAAACAACAATTTCACAGTCCTTGACTTCGCGTTTTTCTTCACGAATCATCCCTCAATCATCAATCCAATTGCGAATCAAAACTCATATGTTCTTGCTTTATCGATTCATCGACTACACTCATACAAATGCGAACAATACTCAATTTCAAAATCGATTGAAACTTATAGCAAAGCTAAATCCAACTTCGCATTCAAAGCACACAAGTGTTATTGATTGCATTCATGAAATACTAACAAGATAATATATTATAATACAAATATACATATTTTAGGTGGTGAAATCGTAACAGCCTAACAATTTGGTATGCAACTTTATTAAATCAATAAAAAAAAGTTATGCAAATTGGACAAATAAATAAAAATATATCTTTTGTTGTTTTAATTAAGGAAATAAATATTTTATATGAATACTCACCTGGAAAAACGCATATTATAATTGTCTAATTTAATCGTAACAGCCTACCAATGTACTTTCTTCTTGACTGTTTGATTGTTTTTTTCTGTGTGCTGATTATAATTGTCTAATTTAATGTTAATTTTTTTTTTTTTTTTTAACTTGCAAGGTACAATGGAACATATTACTCCTATAAAGGAAATTGACTCAATCAAGGACAATGCTATAATCTGTAATTTATCATCTTTTAGTTTAATTTTCTAAATATATGTGTGGTTGTCTGTGTGTATCTCTTTAAAAATTCTGCAATTTCATCATTTTATGACCCCCATTTGCGAAGTTGAGTATTTATTTCCAAAAATGCGAAACTCCAGGGACAATATTTGAAAATTTCTGTTTTCTTCCCCAATTCGCATTCTACTGTGAAATACTTCGCATCTTCATTGTTACACCCTTCGCATCCCTTCGCATTAATCACCTTCGCATTTTAACCTAATTAATCAAATGCAAACCACAAAATTTTCATTCCAGATGCGAACACAGTTTAGTTCTTGAACTCTAAACTTGCGAAATCAAAAATTCATATGTTGAACCCATATGCGAATATTAACCCAATTGACTTCAAATTGATTCACAGATGCAAACACTCGATTGTTTTACTTTCGCAAAATGAGCATCAACAACTCCACAATCGAGTTTTTAAATTCTTGCAAACAACAATTTCACAGTCCTTGACTTCGCGTTTTTCTTCACGAATCATCCCTCAATCATCAATCCAATTGCGAATCAAAACTCATATGTTCTTGCTTTATCGATTCATCGACTACACTCATACAAATGCGAACAATACTCAATTTCAAAATCGATTGAAACTTATAGCAAAGCTAAATCCAACTTCGCATTCAAAGCACACAAGTGTTATTGATTGCATTCATGAAATACTAACAAGATAATATATTATAATACAAATATACATATTTTAGGTGGTGAAATCGTAACAGCCTAACAATTTGGTATGCAACTTTATTAAATCAATAAAAAAAAGTTATGCAAATTGGACAAATAAATAAAAATATATCTTTTGTTGTTTTAATTAAGGAAATAAATATTTTATATGAATACTCACCTGGAAAAACGCATATTATAATTGTCTAATTTAATCGTAACAGCCTACCAATGTACTTTCTTCTTGACTGTTTGATTGTTTTTTTCTGTGTGCTGATTATAATTGTCTAATTTAATGTAAATTTTTTTTTTTTTTTTTAACTTGCAAGGTACAATGGAACATATTACTCCTATAAAGGAAATTGACTCAATCAAGGACAATGCTATAATCTGTAATTTATCATCTTTTAGTTTAATTTTCTAAATATATGTGTGGTTGTCTGTGTGTATCTCTTTAAAAATTCTGCAATTTCATCATTTTATGACCCCCATTTGCGAAGTTGAGTATTTATTTCCAAAAATGCGAAACTCCAGGGACAATATTTGAAAATTTCTGTTTTCTTCCCCAATTCGCATTCTACTGTGAAATACTTCGCATCTTCATTCTTACACCCTTCGCATCCCTTCGCATTAATCACCTTCGCATTTTAACCTAATTAATCAAATGCAAACCACAAAATTTTCATTCCAGATGCGAACACAGTTTAGTTCTTGAACTCTAAACTTGCGAAATCAAAAATTCATATGTTGAACCCATATGCGAATATTAACCCAATTGACTTCAAATTGATTCACAGATGCAAACACTCGATTGTTTTACTTTCGCAAAATGAGCATCAACAACTCCACAATCGAGTTTTTAAATTCTTGCAAACAACAATTTCACAGTTCTTGACTTCGCGTTTTTCTTCACGAATCATCCCTCAATCATCAATCCAATTGCGAATCAAAACTCATATGTTGTTGCTTTATCGATTCATCGACTACTCATGCAAATGCGAACAATACTCAATTTCAAAATCGATTGAAACTTATAGCGAAGCTAAATCCAACTTCGCATTCAAAGCATACAAGTGTTATTGATTGCATTCATCATTTTATGACCCCCATTTGCGAAGTTGAGTATTTATTTCCAAAAATGCGAAACTCCAGGGACAATATTTGAAAATTTCTGTTTTCTTCCCCAATTCGCATTCTACTGTGAAATACTTCGCATCTTCATTCTTACACCCTTCGCATCCCTTCGCATTAATCACCTTCGCATTTTAACCTAATTAATCAAATGCAAACCACAAAATTTTCATTCCAGATGCGAACACAGTTTAGTTCTTGAACTCTAAACTTGCGAAATCAAAAATTCATATATTGAACCCATATGCGAATATTAACCCAATTGACTTCAAATTGATTCACAGATGCAAACACTCGATTGTTTTACTTTCGCAAAATGAGCATCAACAACTCCACAATCGAGTTTTTAAATTCTTGCAAACAACAATTTCACAGTTCTTGACTTCGCGTTTTTCTTCACGAATCATCCCTCAATCATCAATCCAATTGCGAATCAAAACTCATATGTTGTTGCTTTATCGATTCATCGACTACTCATGCAAATGCGAACAATACTCAATTTCAAAATCGATTGAAACTTATAGCGAAGCTAAATCCAACTTCGCATTCAAAGCATACAAGTGTTATTGATTGCATTCATCATTTTATGACCCCCATTTGCGAAGTTGAGTATTTATTTCCAAAAATGCGAAACTCCAGGGACAATATTTGAAAATTTCTGTTTTCTTCCCCAATTCGCATTCTACTGTGAAATACTTCGCATCTTCATTCTTACACCCTTCGCATCCCTTCGCATTTTAACCTAATTAATCAAATGCAAACCACAAAATTTTCATTCCAGATGCGAACACAGTTTAGTTCTTGAACTCTAAACTTGCGAAATCAAAAATTCATATGTTGAACCCATATGCGAATATTAACCCAATTGACTTCAAATTGATTCACAGATGCAAACACTCGATTGTTTTACTTTCGCAAAATGAGCATCAACAACTCCACAATCGAGTTTTTAAATTCTTGCAAACAACAATTTCACAGTCCTTGACTTCGCGTTTTTCTTCACGAATCATCCCTCAATCATCAATCCAATTGCGAATCAAAACTCATATGTTCTTGCTTTATCGATTCATCGACTACACTCATACAAATGCGAACAATACTCAATTTCAAAATCGATTGAAACTTATAGCAAAGCTAAATCCAACTTCGCATTCAAAGCACACAAGTGTTATTGATTGCATTCATGAAATACTAACAAGATAATATATTATAATACAAATATACATATTTTAGGTGGTGAAATCGTAACAGCCTAACAATTTGGTATGCAACTTTATTAAATCAATAAAAAAAAGTTATGCAAATTGGACAAATAAATAAAAATATATCTTTTGTTGTTTTAATTAAGGAAATAAATATTTTATATGAATACTCACCTGGAAAAACGCATATTATAATTGTCTAATTTAATCGTAACAGCCTACCAATGTACTTTCTTCTTGACTGTTTGATTGTTTTTTTCTGTGTGCTGATTATAATTGTCTAATTTAATGTAAATTTTTTTTTTTTTTTTTAACTTGCAAGGTACAATGGAACATATTACTCCTATAAAGGAAATTGACTCAATCAAGGACAATGCTATAATCTGTAATTTATCATCTTTTAGTTTAATTTTCTAAATATATGTGTGGTTGTCTGTGTGTATCTCTTTAAAAATTCTGCAATTTCATCATTTTATGACCCCCATTTGCGAAGTTGAGTATTTATTTCCAAAAATGCGAAACTCCAGGGACAATATTTGAAAATTTCTGTTTTCTTCCCCAATTCGCATTCTACTGTGAAATACTTCGCATCTTCATTCTTACACCCTTCGCATCCCTTCGCATTAATCACCTTCGCATTTTAACCTAATTAATCAAATGCAAACCACAAAATTTTCATTCCAGATGCGAACACAGTTTAGTTCTTGAACTCTAAACTTGCGAAATCAAAAATTCATATATTGAACCCATATGCGAATATTAACCCAATTGACTTCAAATTGATTCACAGATGCAAACACTCGATTGTTTTACTTTCGCAAAATGAGCATCAACAACTCCACAATCGAGTTTTTAAATTCTTGCAAACAACAATTTCACAGTTCTTGACTTCGCGTTTTTCTTCACGAATCATCCCTCAATCATCAATCCAATTGCGAATCAAAACTCATATGTTGTTGCTTTATCGATTCATCGACTACTCATGCAAATGCGAACAATACTCAATTTCAAAATCGATTGAAACTTATAGCGAAGCTAAATCCAACTTCGCATTCAAAGCATACAAGTGTTATTGATTGCATTCATCATTTTATGACCCCCATTTGCGAAGTTGAGTATTTATTTCCAAAAATGCGAAACTCCAGGGACAATATTTGAAAATTTCTGTTTTCTTCCCCAATTCGCATTCTACTGTGAAATACTTCGCATCTTCATTCTTACACCCTTCGCATCCCTTCGCATTTTAACCTAATTAATCAAATGCAAACCACAAAATTTTCATTCCAGATGCGAACACAGTTTAGTTCTTGAACTCTAAACTTGCGAAATCAAAAATTCATATGTTGAACCCATATGCGAATATTAACCCAATTGACTTCAAATTGATTCACAGATGCAAACACTCGATTGTTTTACTTTCGCAAAATGAGCATCAACAACTCCACAATCGAGTTTTTAAATTCTTGCAAACAACAATTTCACAGTCCTTGACTTCGCGTTTTTCTTCACGAATCATCCCTCAATCATCAATCCAATTGCGAATCAAAACTCATATGTTCTTGCTTTATCGATTCATCGACTACACTCATACAAATGCGAACAATACTCAATTTCAAAATCGATTGAAACTTATAGCAAAGCTAAATCCAACTTCGCATTCAAAGCACACAAGTGTTATTGATTGCATTCATGAAATACTAACAAGATAATATATTATAATACAAATATACATATTTTAGGTGGTGAAATCGTAACAGCCTAACAATTTGGTATGCAACTTTATTAAATCAATAAAAAAAAGTTATGCAAATTGGACAAATAAATAAAAATATATCTTTTGTTGTTTTAATTAAGGAAATAAATATTTTATATGAATACTCACCTGGAAAAACGCATATTATAATTGTCTAATTTAATCGTAACAGCCTACCAATGTACTTTCTTCTTGACTGTTTGATTGTTTTTTTCTGTGTGCTGATTATAATTGTCTAATTTAATGTAAATTTTTTTTTTTTTTTAACTTGCAAGGTACAATGGAACATATTACTCCTATAAAGGAAATTGACTCAATCAAGGACAATGCTATAATCTGTAATTTATCATCTTTTAGTTTAATTTTCTAAATATATGTGTGGTTGTCTGTGTGTATCTCTTTAAAAATTCTGCAATTTCATCATTTTATGACCCCCATTTGCGAAGTTGAGTATTTATTTCCAAAAATGCGAAACTCCAGGGACAATATTTGAAAATTTCTGTTTTCTTCCCCAATTCGCATTCTACTGTGAAATACTTCGCATCTTCATTCTTACACCCTTCGCATCCCTTCGCATTAATCACCTTCGCATTTTAACCTAATTAATCAAATGCAAACCACAAAATTTTCATTCCAGATGCGAACACAGTTTAGTTCTTGAACTCTAAACTTGCGAAATCAAAAATTCATATGTTGAACCCATATGCGAATATTAACCCAATTGACTTCAAATTGATTCACAGATGCAAACACTCGATTGTTTTACTTTCGCAAAATGAGCATCAACAACTCCACAATCGAGTTTTTAAATTCTTGCAAACAACAATTTCACAGTCCTTGACTTCGCGTTTTTCTTCACGAATCATCCCTCGATCATCAATCCAATTGCGAATCAAAACTCATATGTTCTTGCTTTATCGATTCATCGACTACACTCATACAAATGCGAACAATACTCAATTTCAAAATCGATTGAAACTTATAGCAAAGCTAAATCCAACTTCGCATTCAAAGCACACAAGTGTTATTGATTGCATTCATGAAATACTAACAAGATAATATATTATAATACAAATATACATATTTTAGGTGGTGAAATCGTAACAGCCTAACAATTTGGTATGCAACTTTATTAAATCAATAAAAAAAAGTTATGCAAATTGGACAAATAAATAAAAATATATCTTTTGTTGTTTTAATTAAGGAAATAAATATTTTATATGAATACTCACCTGGAAAAACGCATATTATAATTGTCTAATTTAATCGTAACAGCCTACCAATGTACTTTCTTCTTGACTGTTTGATTGTTTTTTTCTTTGTGCTGATTATAATTGTCTAATTTAATGTAAATTTTTTTTTTTTTTTTTTTAACTTGCAAGGTACAATGGAACATATTACTCCTATAAAGGAAATTGACTCAATCAAGGACAATGCTATAATCTGTAATTTATCATCTTTTAGTTTAATTTTCTAAATATATGTGTGGTTGTCTGTGTGTATCTCTTTAAAAATTCTGCAATTTCATCATTTTATGACCCCCATTTGCGAAGTTGAGTATTTATTTCCAAAAATGCGAAACTCCAGGGACAATATTTGAAAATTTCTGTTTTCTTCCCCAATTCGCATTCTACTGTGAAATACTTCGCATCTTCATTCTTACACCCTTCGCATCCCTTCGCATTAATCACCTTCGCATTTTAACCTAATTAATCAAATGCAAACCACAAAATTTTCATTCCAGATGCGAACACAGTTTAGTTCTTGAACTCTAAACTTGCGAAATCAAAAATTCATATGTTGAACCCATATGCGAATATTAACCCAATTGACTTCAAATTGATTCACAGATGCAAACACTCGATTGTTTTACTTTCGCAAAATGAGCATCAACAACTCCACAATCGAGTTTTTAAATTCTTGCAAACAACAATTTCACAGTCCTTGACTTCGCGTTTTTCTTCACGAATCATCCCTGGATCATCAATCCAATTGCGAATCAAAACTCATATGTTCTTGCTTTATCGATTCATCGACTACACTCATACAAATGCGAACAATACTCAATTTCAAAATCGATTGAAACTTATAGCAAAGCTAAATCCAACTTCGCATTCAAAGCACACAAGTGTTATTGATTGCATTCATGAAATACTAACAAGATAATATATTATAATACAAATATACATATTTTAGGTGGTGAAATCGTAACAGCCTAACAATTTGGTATGCAACTTTATTAAATCAATAAAAAAAAGTTATGCAAATTGGACAAATAAATAAAAATATATCTTTTGTTGTTTTAATTAAGGAAATAAATATTTTATATGAATACTCACCTGGAAAAACGCATATTATAATTGTCTAATTTAATCGTAACAGCCTACCAATGTACTTTCTTCTTGACTGTTTGATTGTTTTTTTCTTTGTGCTGATTATAATTGTCTAATTTAATGTAAATTTTTTTTTTTTTTTTTTTAACTTGCAAGGTACAATGGAACATATTACTCCTATAAAGGAAATTGACTCAATCAAGGACAATGCTATAATCTGTAATTTATCATCTTTTAGTTTAATTTTCTAAATATATGTGTGGTTGTCTGTGTGTATCTCTTTAAAAATTCTGCAATTTCATCATTTTATGACCCCCATTTCCGAAGTTGAGTATTTATTTCCAAAAATGCGAAACTCCAGGGACAATATTTGAAAATTTCTGTTTTCTTCCCCAATTCGCATTCTACTGTGAAATACTTCGCATCTTCATTCTTACACCCTTCGCATCCCTTCGCATTAATCACCTTCGCATTTTAACCTAATTAATCAAATGCAAACCACAAAATTTTCATTCCAGATGCGAACACAGTTTAGTTCTTGAACTCTAAACTTGCGAAATCAAAAATTCATATGTTGAACCCATATGCGAATATTAACCCAATTGACTTCAAATTGATTCACAGATGCAAACACTCGATTGTTTTACTTTCGCAAAATGAGCATCAACAACTCCACAATCGAGTTTTTAAATTCTTGCAAACAACAATTTCACAGTCCTTGACTTCGCGTTTTTCTTCACGAATCATCCCTCAATCATCAATCCAATTGCGAATCAAAACTCATATGTTCTTGCTTTATCGATTCATCGACTACACTCATACAAATGCGAACAATACTCAATTTCAAAATCGATTGAAACTTATAGCAAAGCTAAATCCAACTTCGCATTCAAAGCACACAAGTGTTATTGATTGCATTCATCATTTTATGACCCCCATTTGCGAAGTTGAGTATTTATTTCCAAAAATGCGAAACTCCAGGGACAATATTTGAAAATTTCTGTTTTCTTCCCCAATTCGCATTCTACTGTGAAATACTTCGCATCTTCATTCTTACACCCTTCGCATCCCTTCGCATTTTAACCTAATTAATCAAATGCAAACCACAAAATTTTCATTCCAGATGCGAACACAGTTTAGTTCTTGAACTCTAAACTTGCGAAATCAAAAATTCATATGTTGAACCCATATGCGAATATTAACCCAATTGACTTCAAATTGATTCACAGATGCAAATACTCGATTGTTTTACTTTCGCAAAATGAGCATCAACAACTCCACAATCGAGTTTTTAAATTCTTGCAAACAACAATTTCACAGTCCTTGACTTCGCGTTTTTCTTCACGAATCATCCCTCAATCATCAATCCAATTGCGAATCAAAACTCATATGTTCTTGCTTTATCGATTCATCGACTACACTCATACAAATGCGAACAATACTCAATTTCAAAATCGATTGAAACTTATAGCAAAGCTAAATCCAACTTCGCATTCAAAGCACACAAGTGTTATTGATTGCATTCATGAAATACTAACAAGATAATATATTATAATACAAATATACATATTTTAGGTGGTGAAATCGTAACAGCCTAACAATTTGGTATGCAACTTTATTAAATCAATAAAAAAAAGTTATGCAAATTGGACAAATAAATAAAAATATATCTTTTGTTGTTTTAATTAAGGAAATAAATATTTTATATAAATACTCACCTGGAAAAACGCATATTATAATTGTCTAATTTAATCGTAACAGCCTACCAATGTACTTTCTTCTTGACTGTTTGATTGTTTTTTTCTGTGTGCTGATTATAATTGTCTAATTTAATGTAAATTTTTTTTTTTTTTTAACTTGCAAGGTACAATGGAACATATTACTCCTATAAAGGAAATTGACTCAATCAAGGACAATGCTATAATCTGTAATTTATCATCTTTTAGTTTAATTTTCTAAATATATGTGTGGTTGTCTGTGTGTATCTCTTTAAAAATTCTGCAATTTCATCATTTTATGACCCCCATTTGCGAAGTTGAGTATTTATTTCCAAAAATGCGAAACTCCAGGGACAATATTTGAAAATTTCTGTTTTCTTCCCCAATTCGCATTCTACTGTGAAATACTTCGCATCTTCATTCTTACACCCTTCGCATCCCTTCGCATTAATCACCTTCGCATTTTAACCTAATTAATCAAATGCAAACCACAAAATTTTCATTCCAGATGCGAACACAGTTTAGTTCTTGAACTCTAAACTTGCGAAATCAAAAATTCATATGTTGAACCCATATGCGAATATTAACCCAATTGACTTCAAATTGATTCACAGATGCAAACACTCGATTGTTTTACTTTCGCAAAATGAGCATCAACAACTCCACAATCGAGTTTTTAAATTCTTGCAAACAACAATTTCACAGTTCTTGACTTCGCGTTTTTCTTCACGAATCATCCCTCAATCATCAATCCAATTGCGAATCAAAACTCATATGTTGTTGCTTTATCGATTCATCGACTACTCATGCAAATGCGAACAATACTCAATTTCAAAATCGATTGAAACTTATAGCGAAGCTAAATCCAACTTCGCATTCAAAGCATACAAGTGTTATTGGTTGCATTCATCATTTTATGACCCCCATTTGCGAAGTTGAGTATTTATTTCCAAAAATGCGAAACTCCAGGGACAATATTTGAAAATTTCTGTTTTCTTCCCCAATTCGCATTCTACTGTGAAATACTTCGCATCTTCATTCTTACACCCTTCGCATCCCTTCGCATTTTAACCTAATTAATCAAATGCAAACCACAAAATTTTCATTCCAGATGCGAACACAGTTTAGTTCTTGAACTCTAAACTTGCGAAATCAAAAATTCATATGTTGAACCCATATGCGAATATTAACCCAATTGACTTCAAATTGATTCACAGATGCAAACACTCGATTGTTTTACTTTCGCAAAATGAGCATCAACAACTCCACAATCGAGTTTTTAAATTCTTGCAAACAACAATTTCACAGTCCTTGACTTCGCGTTTTTCTTCACGAATCATCCCTCAATCATCAATCCAATTGCGAATCAAAACTCATATGTTCTTGCTTTATCGATTCATCGACTACACTCATACAAATGCGAACAGTACTCAATTTCAAAATCGATTGAAACTTATAGCAAAGCTAAATCCAACTTCGCATTCAAAGCACACAAGTGTTATTGATTGCATTCATGAAATACTAACAAGATAATATATTATAATACAAATATACATATTTTAGGTGGTGAAATCGTAACAGCCTAACAATTTGGTATGCAACTTTATTAAATCAATAAAAAAAAGTTATGCAAATTGGACAAATAAATAAAAATATATCTTTTGTTGTTTTAATTAAGGAAATAAATATTTTATATGAATACTCACCTGGAAAAACGCATATTATAATTGTCTAATTTAATCGTAACAGCCTACCAATGTACTTTCTTCTTGACTGTTTGATTGTTTTTTTCTGTGTGCTGATTATAATTGTCTAATTTAATGTAATTTTTTTTTTTTTTTTTAACTTGCAAGGTACAATGGAACATATTACTCCTATAAAGGAAATTGACTCAATCAAGGACAATGCTATAATCTGTAATTTATCATCTTTTAGTTTAATTTTCTAAATATATGTGTGGTTGTCTGTGTGTATCTCTTTAAAAATTCTGCAATTTCATCATTTTATGACCCCCATTTGCGAAGTTGAGTATTTATTTCCAAAAATGCGAAACTCCAGGGACAATATTTGAAAATTTCTGTTTTCTTCCCCAATTCGCATTCTACTGTGAAATACTTCGCATCTTCATTCTTACACCCTTCGCATCCCTTCGCATTAATCACCTTCGCATTTTAACCTAATTAATCAAATGCAAACCACAAAATTTTCATTCCAGATGCGAACACAGTTTAGTTCTTGAACTCTAAACTTGCGAAATCAAAAATTCATATGTTGAACCCATATGCGAATATTAACCCAATTGACTTCAAATTGATTCACAGATGCAAACACTCGATTGTTTTACTTTCGCAAAATGAGCATCAACAACTCCACAATCGAGTTTTTAAATTCTTGCAAACAACAATTTCACAGTCCTTGACTTCGCGTTTTTCTTCACGAATCATCCCTCAATCATCAATCCAATTGCGAATCAAAACTCATATGTTCTTGCTTTATCGATTCATCGACTACACTCATACAAATGCGAACAATACTCAATTTCAAAATCGATTGAAACTTATAGCAAAGCTAAATCCAACTTCGCATTCAAAGCACACAAGTGTTATTGATTGCATTCATGAAATACTAACAAGATAATATATTATAATACAAATATACATATTTTAGGTGGTGAAATCGTAACAGCCTAACAATTTGGTATGCAACTTTATTAAATCAATAAAAAAAAGTTATGCAAATTGGACAAATAAATAAAAATATATCTTTTGTTGTTTTAATTAAGGAAATAAATATTTTATATGAATACTCACCTGGAAAAACGCATATTATAATTGTCTAATTTAATCGTAACAGCCTACCAATGTACTTTCTTCTTGACTGTTTGATTGTTTTTTTCTGTGTGCTGATTATAATTGTCTAATTTAATGTAAATTTTTTTTTTTTTTTTTTTAACTTGCAAGGTACAATGGAACATATTACTCCTATAAAGGAAATTGACTCAATCAAGGACAATGCTATAATCTGTAATTTATCATCTTTTAGTTTAATTTTCTAAATATATGTGTGGTTGTCTGTGTGTATCTCTTTAAAAATTCTGCAATTTCATCATTTTATGACCCCCATTTGCGAAGTTGAGTATTTATTTCCAAAAATGCGAAACTCCAGGGACAATATTTGAAAATTTCTGTTTTCTTCCCCAATTCGCATTCTACTGTGAAATACTTCGCATCTTCATTCTTACACCCTTCGCATCCCTTCGCATTAATCACCTTCGCATTTTAACCTAATTAATCAAATGCAAACCACAAAATTTTCATTCCAGATGCGAACACAGTTTAGTTCTTGAACTCTAAACTTGCGAAATCAAAAATTCATATGTTGAACCCATATGCGAATATTAACCCAATTGACTTCAAATTGATTCACAGATGCAAACACTCGATTGTTTTACTTTCGCAAAATGAGCATCAACAACTCCACAATCGAGTTTTTAAATTCTTGCAAACAACAATTTCACAGTTCTTGACTTCGCGTTTTTCTTCACGAATCATCCCTTAATCATCAATCCAATTGCGAATCAAAACTCATATGTTGTTGCTTTATCGATTCATCGACTACTCATGCAAATGCGAACAATACTCAATTTCAAAATCGATTGAAACTTATAGCGAAGCTAAATCCAACTTCGCATTCAAAGCATACAAGTGTTATTGATTGCATTCATCATTTTATGACCCCCATTTGCGAAGTTGAGTATTTATTTCCAAAAATGCGAAACTCCAGGGACAATATTTGAAAATTTCTGTTTTCTTCCCCAATTCGCATTCTACTGTGAAATACTTCGCATCTTCATTCTTACACCCTTCGCATCCCTTCGCATTTTAACCTAATTAATCAAATGCAAACCACAAAATTTTCATTCCAGATGCGAACACAGTTTAGTTCTTGAACTCTAAACTTGCGAAATCAAAAATTCATATGTTGAACCCATATGCGAATATTAACCCAATTGACTTCAAATTGATTCACAGATGCAAACACTCGATTGTTTTACTTTCGCAAAATGAGCATCAACAACTCCACAATCGAGTTTTTAAATTCTTGCAAACAACAATTTCACAGTCCTTGACTTCGCGTTTTTCTTCACGAATCATCCCTCAATCATCAATCCAATTGCGAATCAAAACTCATATGTTCTTGCTTTATCGATTCATCGACTACACTCATACAAATGCGAACAATACTCAATTTCAAAATCGATTGAAACTTATAGCAAAGCTAAATCCAACTTCGCATTCAAAGCACACAAGTGTTATTGATTGCATTCATGAAATACTAACAAGATAATATATTATAATACAAATATACATATTTTAGGTGGTGAAATCGTAACAGCCTAACAATTTGGTATGCAACTTTATTAAATCAATAAAAAAAAGTTATGCAAATTGGACAAATAAATAAAAATATATCTTTTGTTGTTTTAATTAAGGAAATAAATATTTTATATGAATACTCACCTGGAAAAACGCATATTATAATTGTCTAATTTAATCGTAACAGCCTACCAATGTACTTTCTTCTTGACTGTTTGATTGTTTTTTTCTGTGTGCTGATTATAATTGTCTAATTTAATGTAAATTTTTTTTTTTTTTTTAACTTGCAAGGTACAATGGAACATATTACTCCTATAAAGGAAATTGACTCAATCAAGGACAATGCTATAATCTGTAATTTATCATCTTTTAGTTTAATTTTCTAAATATATGTGTGGTTGTCTGTGTGTATCTCTTTAAAAATTCTGCAATTTCATCATTTTATGACCCCCATTTGCGAAGTTGAGTATTTATTTCCAAAAATGCGAAACTCCAGGGACAATATTTGAAAATTTCTGTTTTCTTCCCCAATTCGCATTCTACTGTGAAATACTTCGCATCTTCATTCTTACACCCTTCGCATCCCTTCGCATTTTAACCTAATTAATCAAATGCAAACCACAAAATTTTCATTCCAGATGCGAACACAGTTTAGTTCTTGAACTCTAAACTTGCGAAATCAAAAATTCATATGTTGAACCCATATGCGAATATTAACCCAATTGACTTCAAATTGATTCACAGATGCAAACACTCGATTGTTTTACTTTCGCAAAATGAGCATCAACAACTCCACAATCGAGTTTTTAAATTCTTGCAAACAACAATTTCACAGTCCTTGACTTCGCGTTTTTCTTCACGAATCATCCCTCAATCATCAATCCAATTGCGAATCAAAACTCATATGTTCTTGCTTTATCGATTCATCGACTACACTCATACAAATGCGAACAATACTCAATTTCAAAATCGATTGAAACTTATAGCAAAGCTAAATCCAACTTCGCATTCAAAGCACACAAGTGTTATTGATTGCATTCATGAAATACTAACAAGATAATATATTATAATACAAATATACATATTTTAGGTGGTGAAATCGTAACAGCCTAACAATTTGGTATGCAACTTTATTAAATCAATAAAAAAAGTTATGCAAATTGGACAAATAAATAAAAATATATCTTTTGTTGTTTTAATTAAGGAAATAAATATTTTATATGAATACTCACCTGGAAAAACGCATATTATAATTGTCTAATTTAATCGTAACAGCCTACCAATGTACTTTCTTCTTGACTGTTTGATTGTTTTTTTCTGTGTGCTGATTATAATTGTCTAATTTAATGTAAATTTTTTTTTTTTTTTTAACTTGCAAGGTACAATGGAACATATTACTCCTATAAAGGAAATTGACTCAATCAAGGACAATGCTATAATCTGTAATTTATCATCTTTTAGTTTAATTTTCTAAATATATGTGTGGTTGTCTGTGTGTATCTCTTTAAAAATTCTGCAATTTCATCATTTTATGACCCCCATTTGCGAAGTTGAGTATTTATTTCCAAAAATGCGAAACTCCAGGGACAATATTTGAAAATTTCTGTTTTCTTCCCCAATTCGCATTCTACTGTGAAATACTTCGCATCTTCATTCTTACACCCTTCGCATCCCTTCGCATTAATCACCTTCGCATTTTAACCTAATTAATCAAATGCAAACCACAAAATTTTCATTCCAGATGCGAACACAGTTTAGTTCTTGAACTCTAAACTTGCGAAATCAAAAATTCATATGTTGAACCCATATGCGAATATTAACCCAATTGACTTCAAATTGATTCACAGATGCAAACACTCGATTGTTTTACTTTCGCAAAATGAGCATCAACAACTCCACAATCGAGTTTTTAAATTCTTGCAAACAACAATTTCACAGTTCTTGACTTCGCGTTTTTCTTCACGAATCATCCCTCAATCATCAATCCAATTGCGAATCAAAACTCATATGTTGTTGCTTTATCGATTCATCGACTACTCATGCAAATGCGAACAATACTCAATTTCAAAATCGATTGAAACTTATAGCGAAGCTAAATCCAACTTCGCATTCAAAGCATACAAGTGTTATTGGTTGCATTCATCATTTTATGACCCCCATTTGCGAAGTTGAGTATTTATTTCCAAAAATGCGAAACTCCAGGGACAATATTTGAAAATTTCTGTTTTCTTCCCCAATTCGCATTCTACTGTGAAATACTTCGCATCTTCATTCTTACACCCTTCGCATCCCTTCGCATTTTAACCTAATTAATCAAATGCAAACCACAAAATTTTCATTCCAGATGCAAACACAGTTTAGTTCTTGAACTCTAAACTTGCGAAATCAAAAATTCATATGTTGAACCCATATGCGAATATTAACCCAATTGACTTCAAATTGATTCAGATGCAAACACTCGATTGTTTTACTTTCGCAAAATGAGCATCAACAACTCCACAATCGAGTTTTTAAATTCTTGCAAACAACAATTTCACAGTCCTTGACTTCGCGTTTTTCTTCACGAATCATCCCTCAATCATCAATCCAATTGCGAATCAAAACTCATATGTTCTTGCTTTATCGATTCATCGACTACACTCATACAAATGCGAACAATACTCAATTTCAAAATCGATTGAAACTTATAGCAAAGCTAAATCCAACTTCGCATTCAAAGCACACAAGTGTTATTGATTGCATTCATGAAATACTAACAAGATAATATATTATAATACAAATATACATATTTTTGGTGGTGAAATCGTAACAGCCTAACAATTTGGTATGCAACTTTATTAAATCAATAAAAAAAAGTTATGCAAATTGGACAAATAAATAAAAATATATCTTTTGTTGTTTTAATTAAGGAAATAAATATTTTATATGAATACTCACCTGGAAAAACGCATATTATAATTGTCTAATTTAATCGTAACAGCCTACCAATGTACTTTCTTCTTGACTGTTTGATTGTTTTTTTCTGTGTGCTGATTATAATTGTCTAATTTAATGTAAATTTTTTTTTTTTTTTTTAACTTGCAAGGTACAATGGAACATATTACTCCTATAAAGGAAATTGACTCAATCAAGGACAATGCTATAATCTGTAATTTATCATCTTTTAGTTTAATTTTCTAAATATATGTGTGGTTGTCTGTGTGCATCTCTTCAAAAATTCTGCAATTTCATCATTTTATGACCCCCATTTGCGAAGTTGAGTATTTATTTCCAAAAATGCGAAACTCCAGGGACAATATTTGAAAATTTATGTTTTCTTCCCCAATTCGCATTCTACTGTGAAATACTTCGCATCTTCATTCTTACACCCTTCGCATCCCTTCGCATTAATCACCTTCGCATTTTAACCTAATTAATCAAATGCAAACCACAAAATTTTCATTCCAGATGCGAACACAGTTTAGTTCTTGAACTCTAAACTTGCGAAATCAAAAATTCATATGTTGAACCCATATGCGAATATTAACCCAATTGACTTCAAATTGATTCACAGATGCAAACACTCGATTGTTTTACTTTCGCAAAATGAGCATCAACAACTCCACAATCGAGTTTTTAAATTCTTGCAAACAACAATTTCACACTCCTTGACTTCGCGTTTTTCTTCACGAATCATCCCTCAATCATCAATCCAATTGCGAATCAAAACTCATATGTTCTTGCTTTATCGATTCATCGACTACACTCATACAAATGCGAACAATACTCAATTTCAAAATCGATTGAAACTTATAGCAAAGCTAAATCCAACTTCGCATTCAAAGCACACAAGTGTTATTGATTGCATTCATGAAATACTAACAAGATAATATATTTTAATACAAATATACATATTTTAGGTGGTGAAATCGTAACAGCCTAACAATTTGGTATGCAACTTTATTAAATCAATAAAAAAAAGTTATGCAAATTGGACAAATAAATAAAAATATATCTTTTGTTGTTTTAATTAAGGAAATAAATATTTTATATGAATACTCACCTGGAAAAACGCATATTATAATTGTCTAATTTAATCGTAACAGCCTACCAATGTACTTTCTTCTTGACTGTTTGATTGTTTTTTTCTGTGTGCTGATTATAATTGTCTAATTTAATGTAATTTTTTTTTTTTTTTTTAACTTGCAAGGTACAATGGAACATATTACTCCTATAAAGGAAATTGACTCAATCAAGGACAATGCTATAATCTGTAATTTATCATCTTTTAGTTTAATTTTCTAAATATATGTGTGGTTGTCTGTGTGTATCTCTTTAAAAATTCTGCAATTTCATCATTTTATGACCCCCATTTGCGAAGTTGAGTATTTATTTCCAAAAATGCGAAACTCCAGGGACAATATTTGAAAATTTCTGTTTTCTTCCCCAATTCGCATTCTACTGTGAAATACTTCGCATCTTCATTCTTACACCCTTCGCATCCCTTCGCATTAATCACCTTCGCATTTTAACCTAATTAATCAAATGCAAACCACAAAATTTTCATTCCAGATGCGAACACAGTTTAGTTCTTGAACTCTAAACTTGCGAAATCAAAAATTCATATGTTGAACCCATATGCGAATATTAACCCAATTGACTTCAAATTGATTCACAGATGCAAACACTCGATTGTTTTACTTTCGCAAAATGAGCATCAACAACTCCACAATCGAGTTTTTAAATTCTTGCAAACAACAATTTCACAGTTCTTGACTTCGCGTTTTTCTTCACGAATCATCCCTCAATCATCAATCCAATTGCGAATCAAAACTCATATGTTGTTGCTTTATCGATTCATCGACTACTCATGCAAATGCGAACAATACTCAATTTCAAAATCGATTGAAACTTATAGCGAAGCTAAATCCAACTTCGCATTCAAAGCATACAAGTGTTATTGATTGCATTCATCATTTTATGACCCCCATTTGCGAAGTTGAGTATTTATTTCCAAAAATGCGAAACTCCAGGGACAATATTTGAAAATTTCTGTTTTCTTCCCCAATTCGCATTCTACTGTGAAATACTTCGCATCTTCATTCTTACACCCTTCGCATCCCTTCGCATTTTAACCTAATTAATCAAATGCAAACCACAAAATTTTCATTCCAGATGCGAACACAGTTTAGTTCTTGAACTCTAAACTTGCGAAATCAAAAATTCATATGTTGAACCCATATGCGAATATTAACCCAATTGACTTCAAATTGATTCACAGATGCAAACACTCGATTGTTTTACTTTCGCAAAATGAGCATCAACAACTCCACAATCGAGTTTTTAAATTCTTGCAAACAACAATTTCACAGTCCTTGACTTCGCGTTTTTCTTCATGAATCATCCCTCAATCATCAATCCAATTGCGAATCAAAACTCATATGTTCTTGCTTTATCGATTCATCGACTACACTCATACAAATGCGAACAATACTCAATTTCAAAATCGATTGAAACTTATAGCAAAGCTAAATCCAACTTCGCATTCAAAGCACACAAGTGTTATTGATTGCATTCATGAAATACTAACAAGATAATATATTATAATACAAATATACATATTTTTGGTGGTGAAATCGTAACAGCCTAACAATTTGGTATGCAACTTTATTAAATCAATAAAAAAAAGTTATGCAAATTGGACAAATAAATAAAAATATATCTTTTGTTGTTTTAATTAAGGAAATAAATATTTTATATGAATACTCACCTGGAAAAACGCATATTATAATTGTCTAATTTAATCGTAACAGCCTACCAATGTACTTTCTTCTTGACTGTTTGATTGTTTTTTTCTGTGTGCTGATTATAATTGTCTAATTTAATGTAAATTTTTTTTTTTTTTTTTAACTTGCAAGGTACAATGGAACATATTATTCCTATAAAGGAAATTGACTCAATCAAGGACAATGCTATAATCTGTAATTTATCATCTTTTAGTTTAATTTTCTAAATATATGTGTGGTTGTCTGTGTGTATCTCTTTAAAAATTCTGCAATTTCATCATTTTATGACCCCCATTTGCGAAGTTGAGTATTTATTTCCAAAAATGCGAAACTCCAGGGACAATATTTGAAAATTTCTGTTTTCTTCCCCAATTCGCATTCTACTGTGAAATACTTCGCATCTTCATTCTTACACCCTTCGCATCCCTTCGCATTAATCACCTTCGCATTTTAACCTAATTAATCAAATGCAAACCACAAAATTTTCATTCCAGATGCGAACACAGTTTAGTTCTTGAACTCTAAACTTGCGAAATCAAAAATTCATATGTTGAACCCATATGCGAATATTAACCCAATTGACTTCAAATTGATTCACAGATGCAAACACTCGATTGTTTTACTTTCGCAAAATGAGCATCAACAACTCCACAATCGAGTTTTTAAATTCTTGCAAACAACAATTTCACACTCCTTGACTTCGCGTTTTTCTTCACGAATCATCCCTCAATCATCAATCCAATTGCGAATCAAAACTCATATGTTCTTGCTTTATCGATTCATCGACTACACTCATACAAATGCGAACAATACTCAATTTCAAAATCGATTGAAACTTATAGCAAAGCTAAATCCAACTTCGCATTCAAAGCACACAAGTGTTATTGATTGCATTCATGAAATACTAACAAGATAATATATTATAATACAAATATACATATTTTAGGTGGTGAAATCGTAACAGCCTAACAATTTGGTATGCAACTTTATTAAATCAATAAAAAAAAGTTATGCAAATTGGACAAATAAATAAAAATATATCTTTTGTTGTTTTAATTAAGGAAATAAATATTTTATATGAATACTCACCTGGAAAAACGCATATTATAATTGTCTAATTTAATCGTAACAGCCTACCAATGTACTTTCTTCTTGACTGTTTGATTGTTTTTTTCTGTGTGCTGATTATAATTGTCTAATTTAATGTAAATTTTTTTTTTTTTTTTAACTTGCAAGGTACAATGGAACATATTACTCCTATAAAGGAAATTGACTCAATCAAGGACAATGCTATAATCTGTAATTTATCATCTTTTAGTTTAATTTTCTAAATATATGTGTGGTTGTCTGTGTGTATCTCTTTAAAAATTCTGCAATTTCATCATTTTATGACCCCCATTTGCGAAGTTGAGTATTTATTTCCAAAAATGCGAAACTCCAGGGACAATATTTGAAAATTTCTGTTTTCTTCCCCAATTCGCATTCTACTGTGAAATACTTCGCATCTTCATTCTTACACCCTTCGCATCCCTTCGCATTAATCACCTTCGCATTTTAACCTAATTAATCAAATGCAAACCACAAAATTTTCATTCCAGATGCGAACACAGTTTAGTTCTTGAACTCTAAACTTGCGAAATCAAAAATTCATATGTTGAACCCATATGCGAATATTAACCCAATTGACTTCAAATTGATTCACAGATGCAAACACTCGATTGTTTTACTTTCGCAAAATGAGCATCAACAACTCCACAATCGAGTTTTTAAATTCTTGCAAACAACAATTTCACAGTTCTTGACTTCGCGTTTTTCTTCACGAATCATCCCTCAATCATCAATCCAATTGCGAATCAAAACTCATATGTTGTTGCTTTATCGATTCATCGACTACTCATGCAAATGCGAACAATACTCAATTTCAAAATCGATTGAAACTTATAGCGAAGCTAAATCCAACTTCGCATTCAAAGCATACAAGTGTTATTGATTGCATTCATCATTTTATGACCCCCATTTGCGAAGTTGAGTATTTATTTCCAAAAATGCGAAACTCCAGGGACAATATTTGAAAATTTCTGTTTTCTTCCCCAATTCGCATTCTACTGTGAAATACTTCGCATCTTCATTCTTACACCCTTCGCATCCCTTCGCATTTTAACCTAATTAATCAAATGCAAACCACAAAATTTTCATTCCAGATGCGAACACAGTTTAGTTCTTGAACTCTAAACTTGCGAAATCAAAAATTCATATGTTGAACCCATATGCGAATATTAACCCAATTGACTTCAAATTGATTCACAGATGCAAACACTCGATTGTTTTACTTTCGCAAAATGAGCATCAACAACTCCACAATCGAGTTTTTAAATTCTTGCAAACAACAATTTCACAGTCCTTGACTTCGCGTTTTTCTTCACGAATCATCCCTCAATCATCAATCCAATTGCGAATCAAAACTCATATGTTCTTGCTTTATCGATTCATCGACTACACTCATACAAATGCGAACAATACTCAATTTCAAAATCGATTGAAACTTATAGCAAAGCTAAATCCAACTTCGCATTCAAAGCACACAAGTGTTATTGATTGCATTCATGAAATACTAACAAGATAATATATTATAATACAAATATACATATTTTAGGTGGTGAAATCGTAACAGCCTAACAATTTGGTATGCAACTTTATTAAATCAATAAAAAAAAGTTATGCAAATTGGACAAATAAATAAAAATATATCTTTTGTTGTTTTAATTAAGGAAATAAATATTTTATATGAATACTCACCTGGAAAAACGCATATTATAATTGTCTAATTTAATCGTAACAGCCTACCAATGTACTTTCTTCTTGACTGTTTGATTGTTTTTTTCTGTGTGCTGATTATAATTGTCTAATTTAATGTAAATTTTTTTTTTTTTTTTTAACTTGCAAGGTACAATGGAACATATTACTCCTATAAAGGAAATTGACTCAATCAAGGACAATGCTATAATCTGTAATTTATCATCTTTTAGTTTAATTTTCTAAATATATGTGTGGTTGTCTGTGTGTATCTCTTTAAAAATTCTGCAATTTCATCATTTTATGACCCCCATTTGCGAAGTTGAGTATTTATTTCCAAAAATGCGAAACTCCAGGGACAATATTTGAAAATTTCTGTTTTCTTCCCCAATTCGCATTCTACTGTGAAATACTTCGCATCTTCATTCTTACACCCTTCGCATCCCTTCGCATTAATCACCTTCGCATTTTAACCTAATTAATCAAATGCAAACCACAAAATTTTCATTCCAGATGCGAACACAGTTTAGTTCTTGAACTCTAAACTTGCGAAATCAAAAATTCATATGTTGAACCCATATGCGAATATTAACCCAATTGACTTCAAATTGATTCACAGATGCAAACACTCGATTGTTTTACTTTCGCAAAATGAGCATCAACAACTCCACAATCGAGTTTTTAAATTCTTGCAAACAACAATTTCACAGTTCTTGACTTCGCGTTTTTCTTCACGAATCATCCCTCAATCATCAATCCAATTGCGAATCAAAACTCATATGTTGTTGCTTTATCGATTCATCGACTACTCATGCAAATGCGAACAATACTCAATTTCAAAATCGATTGAAACTTATAGCGAAGCTAAATCCAACTTCGCATTCAAAGCATACAAGTGTTATTGATTGCATTCATCATTTTATGACCCCCATTTGCGAAGTTGAGTATTTATTTCCAAAAATGCGAAACTCCAGGGACAATATTTGAAAATTTCTGTTTTCTTCCCCAATTCGCATTCTACTGTGAAATACTTCGCATCTTCATTCTTACACCCTTCGCATCCCTTCGCATTAATCACCTTCGCATTTTAACCTAATTAATCAAATGCAAACCACAAAATTTTCATTCCAGATGCGAACACAGTTTAGTTCTTGAACTCTAAACTTGCGAAATCAAAAATTCATATGTTGAACCCATATGCGAATATTAACCCAATTGACTTCAAATTGATTCACAGATGCAAACACTCGATTGTTTTACTTTCGCAAAATGAGCATCAACAACTCCACAATCGAGTTTTTAAATTCTTGCAAACAACAATTTCACAGTCCTTGACTTCGCGTTTTTCTTCACGAATCATCCCTCAATCATCAATCCAATTGCGAATCAAAACTCATATGTTCTTGCTTTATCGATTCATCGACTACACTCATACAAATGCGAACAATACTCAATTTCAAAATCGATTGAAACTTATAGCAAAGCTAAATCCAACTTCGCATTCAAAGCACACAAGTGTTATTGATTGCATTCATGAAATACTAACAAGATAATATATTATAATACAAATATACATATTTTAGGTGGTGAAATCGTAACAGCCTAACAATTTGGTATGCAACTTTATTAAATCAATAAAAAAAAGTTATGCAAATTGGACAAATAAATAAAAATATATCTTTTGTTGTTTTAATTAAGGAAATAAATATTTTATATGAATACTCACCTGGAAAAACGCATATTATAATTGTCTAATTTAATCGTAACAGCCTACCAATGTACTTTCTTCTTGACTGTTTGATTGTTTTTTTCTGTGTGCTGATTATAATTGTCTAATTTAATGTAAATTTTTTTTTTTTTTAACTTGCAAGGTACAATGGAACATATTACTCCTATAAAGGAAATTGACTCAATCAAGGACAATGCTATAATCTGTAATTTATCATCTTTTAGTTTAATTTTCTAAATATATGTGTGGTTGTCTGTGTGTATCTCTTTAAAAATTCTGCAATTTCATCATTTTATGACCCCCATTTGCGAAGTTGAGTATTTATTTCCAAAAATGCGAAACTCCAGGGACAATATTTGAAAATTTCTGTTTTCTTCCCCAATTCGCATTCTACTGTGAAATACTTCGCATCTTCATTCTTACACCCTTCGCATCCCTTCGCATTAATCACCTTCGCATTTTAACCTAATTAATCAAATGCAAACCACAAAATTTTCATTCCAGATGCGAATACAGTTTAGTTCTTGAACTCTAAACTTGCGAAATCAAAAATTCATATGTTGAACCCATATGCGAATATTAACCCAATTGACTTCAAATTGATTCACAGATGCAAACACTCGATTGTTTTACTTTCGCAAAATGAGCATCAACAACTCCACAATCGAGTTTTTAAATTCTTGCAAACAACAATTTCACAGTTCTTGACTTCGCGTTTTTCTTCACGAATCATCCCTCAATCATCAATCCAATTGCGAATCAAAACTCATATGTTGTTGCTTTATCGATTCATCGACTACTCATGCAAATGCGAACAATACTCAATTTCAAAATCGATTGAAACTTATAGCGAAGCTAAATCCAACTTCGCATTCAAAGCATACAAGTGTTATTGATTGCATTCATCATTTTATGACCCCCATTTGCGAAGTTGAGTATTTATTTCCAAAAATGCGAAACTCCAGGGACAATATTTGAAAATTTCTGTTTTCTTCCCCAATTCGCATTCTACTGTGAAATACTTCGCATCTTCATTCTTACACCCTTCGCATCCCTTCGCATTAATCACCTTCGCATTTTAACCTAATTAATCAAATGCAAACCACAAAATTTTCATTCCAGATGCGAACACAGTTTAGTTCTTGAACTCTAAACTTGCGAAATCAAAAATTCATATGTTGAACCCATATGCGAATATTAACCCAATTGACTTCAAATTGATTCACAGATGCAAACACTCGATTGTTTTACTTTCGCAAAATGAGCATCAACAACTCCACAATCGAGTTTTTAAATTCTTGCAAACAACAATTTCACAGTCCTTGACTTCGCGTTTTTCTACACGAATCATCCCTCAATCATCAATCCAATTGCGAATCAAAACTCATATGTTCTTGCTTTATCGATTCATCGACTACACTCATACAAATGCGAACAATACTCAATTTCAAAATCGATTGAAACTTATAGCAAAGCTAAATCCAACTTCGCATTCAAAGCACACAAGTGTTATTGATTGCATTCATCATTTTATGACCCCCATTTGCGAAGTTGAGTATTTATTTCCAAAAATGCGAAACTCCAGGGACAATATTTGAAAATTTCTGTTTTCTTCCCCAATTCGCATTCTACTGTGAAATACTTCGCATCTTCATTCTTACACCCTTCGCATCCCTTCGCATTAATCACCTTCGCATTTTAACCTAATTAATCAAATGCAAACCACAAAATTTTCATTCCAGATGCGAACACAGTTTAGTTCTTGAACTCTAAACTTGCGAAATCAAAAATTCATATGTTGAACCCATATGCGAATATTAACCCAATTGACTTCAAATTGATTCACAGATGCAAACACTCGATTGTTTTACTTTCGCAAAATGAGCATCAACAACTCCACAATCGAGTTTTTAAATTCTTGCAAACAACAATTTCACAGTTCTTGACTTTGCGTTTTTCTTCACGAATCATCCCTCAATCATCAATCCAATTGCGAATCAAAACTCATATGTTGTTGCTTTATCGATTCATCGACTACTCATGCAAATGCGAACAATACTCAATTTCAAAATCGATTGAAACTTATAGCGAAGCTAAATCCAACTTCGCATTCAAAGCATACAAGTGTTATTGATTGCATTCATCATTTTATGACCCCCATTTGCGAAGTTGAGTATTTATTTCCAAAAATGCGAAACTCCAGGGACAATATTTGAAAATTTCTGTTTTCTTCCCCAATTCGCATTCTACTGTGAAATACTTCGCATCTTCATTCTTACACCCTTCGCATCCCTTCGCATTAATCACCTTCGCATTTTAACCTAATTAATCAAATGCAAACCACAAAATTTTCATTCCAGATGCGAACACAGTTTAGTTCTTGAACTCTAAACTTGCGAAATCAAAAATTCATATGTTGAACCCATATGCGAATATTAACCCAATTGACTTCAAATTGATTCACAGATGCAAACACTCGATTGTTTTACTTTCGCAAAATGAGCATCAACAACTCCACAATCGAGTTTTTAAATTCTTGCAAACAACAATTTCACAGTCCTTGACTTCGCGTTTTTCTTCACGAATCATCCCTCAATCATCAATCCAATTGCGAATCAAAACTCATATGTTCTTGCTTTATCGATTCATCGACTACACTCATACAAATGCGAACAATACTCAATTTCAAAATCGATTGAAACTTATAGCAAAGCTAAATCCAACTTCGCATTCAAAGCACACAAGTGTTATTGATTGCATTCATGAAATACTAACAAGATAATATATTATAAAACAAATATACATATTTTAGGTGGTGAAATCGTAACAGCCTAACAATTTGGTATGCAACTTTATTAAATCAATAAAAAAAAGTTATGCAAATTGGACAAATAAATAAAAATATATCTTTTGTTGTTTTAATTAAGGAAATAAATATTTTATATGAATACTCACCTGGAAAAACGCATATTATAATTGTCTAATTTAATCGTAACAGCCTACCAATGTACTTTCTTCTTGACTGTTTGATTGTTTTTTTCTGTGTGCTGATTATAATTGTCTAATTTAATGTAAATTTTTTTTTTTTTTTTTAACTTGCAAGGTACAATGGAACATATTACTCCTATAAAGGAAATTGACTCAATCAAGGACAATGCTATAATCTGTAATTTATCATCTTTTAGTTTAATTTTCTAAATATATGTGTGGTTGTCTATGTGTGTATCTCTTTAAAAATTCTGCAATTTCATCATTTTATGACCCCCATTTGCGAAGTTGAGTATTTATTTCCAAAAATGCGAAACTCCAGGGACAATATTTGAAAATTTCTATTTTCTTCCCCAATTCGCATTCTACTGTGAAATACTTCGCATCTTCATTCTTACACCCTTCGCATCCCTTCGCATTAATCACCTTCGCATTTTAACCTAATTAATCAAATGCAAACCACAAAATTTTCATTCCAGATGCGAACACAGTTTAGTTCTTGAACTCTAAACTTGCGAAATCAAAAATTCATATGTTGAACCCATATGCGAATATTAACCCAATTGACTTCAAATTGATTCACAGATGCAAACACTCGATTGTTTTACTTTCGCAAAATGAGCATCAACAACTCCACAATCGAGTTTTTAAATTCTTACAAACAACAATTTCACAGTCCTTGACTTCGCGTTTTTCTTCACGAATCATCCCTCAATCATCAATCCAATTGCGAATCAAAACTCATATGTTCTTGCTTTATCGATTCATCGACTACACTCATACAAATGCGAACAATACTCAATTTCAAAATCGATTGAAACTTATAGCAAAGCTAAATCCAACTTCGCATTCAAAGCACACAAGTGTTATTGATTGCATTCATGAAATACAAACAAGATAATATATTATAATACAAATATACATATTTTAGGTGGTGAAATCGTAACAGCCTAACAATTTGGTATGCAACTTTATTAAATCAATAAAAAAAAGTTATGCAAATTGGACAAATAAATAAAAATATATCTTTTGTTGTTTTAATTAAGGAAATAAATATTTTATATGAATACTCACCTGGAAAAACGCATATTATAATTGTCTAATTTAATCGTAACAGCCTACCAATGTCCTTTCTTCTTGACTGTTTGATTGTTTTTTTCTGTGTGCTGATTATAATTGTCTAATTTAATGTAAAATTTTTTTTTTTTTAACTTGCAAGGTACAATGGAACATATTACTCCTATAAAGGAAATTGACTCAATCAAGGACAATGCTATAATCTGTAATTTATCATCTTTTAGTTTAATTTTCTAAATATATGTGTGGTTGTCTGTGTGTATCTCTTTAAAAATTCTGCAATTTCATCATTTTATGACCCCCATTTGCGAAGTTGAGTATTTATTTCCAAAAATGCGAAACTCCAGGGACAATATTTGAAAATCTGTTTTCTTCCCCAATTCGCATTCTACTGTGAAATACTTCGCATCTTCATTCTTACACCCTTCGCATCCCTTCGCATTAATCACCTTCGCATTTTAACCTAATTAATCAAATGCAAACCACAAAATTTTCATTCCAGATGCGAACACAGTTTAGTTCTTGAACTCTAAACTTGCGAAATCAAAAATTCATATGTTGAACCCATATGCGAATGTTAACCCAATTGACTTCAAATTGATTCACAGATGCAAACACTCGATTGTTTTACTTTCGCAAAATGAGCATCAACAACTCCACAATCGAGTTTTTAAATTCTTGCAAACAACAATTTCACAGTTCTTGACTTCGCGTTTTTCTTCACGAATCATCCCTCAATCATCAATCCAATTGCGAATCAAAACTCATATGTTGTTGCTTTATCGATTCATCGACTACTCATACAAATGCGAACAATACTCAATTTCAAAATCGATTGAAACTTATAGCGAAGCTAAATCCAACTTCGCATTCAAAGCATACAAGTGTTATTGATTGCATTCATCATTTTATGACCCCCATTTGCGAAGTTGAGTATTTATTTCCAAAAATGCGAAACTCCAGGGACAATATTTGAAAATTTCTGTTTTCTTCCCCAATTCGCATTCTACTGTGAAATACTTCGCATCTTCATTCTTACACCCTTCGCATCCCTTCGCATTAATCACCTTCGCATTTTAACCTAATTAATCAAATGCAAACCACAAAATTTTCATTCCAGATGCGAACACAGTTTAGTTCTTGAACTCTAAACTTGCGAAATCAAAAATTCATATGTTGAACCCATATGCGAATATTAACCCAATTGACTTCAAATTGATTCACAGATGCAAACACTCGATTGTTTTACTTTCGCAAAATGAGCATCAACGACTCCACAATCGAGTTTTTAAATTCTTGCAAACAATTTCACAGTCCTTGACTTCGCGTTTTTCTTCACGAATCATCCCTCAATCATCAATCCAATTGCGAATCAAAACTCATATGTTCTTGCTTTATCGATTCATCGACTACACTCATACAAATGCGAACAATACTCAATTTCAAAATCGATTGAAACTTATAGCAAAGCTAAATCCAACTTCGCATTCAAAGCACACAAGTGTTATTGATTGCATTCATGAAATACAAACAAGATAATATATTATAATACAAATATACATATTTTAGGTGGTGAAATCGTAACAGCCTAACAATTTGGTATGCAACTTTATTAAATCAATAAAAAAAGTTATGCAAATTGGAAAAATAAATAAAAATATATCTTTTGTTGTTTTAATTAAGGAAATAAATATTTTATATGAATACTCACCTGGAAAAACGCATATTATAATTGTCTAATTTAATCGTAACAGCCTACCAATGTCCTTTCTTCTTGACTGTTTGATTGTTTTTTTCTGTGTGCTGATTATAATTGTCTAATTTAATGTAAAATTTTTTTTTTTTTTAACTTGCAAGGTACAATGGAACATATTACTCCTATAAAGGAAATTGACTCAATCAAGGACAATGCTATAATCTGTAATTTATCATCTTTTAGTTTAATTTTCTAAATATATGTGTGGTTGTCTGTGTGTATCTCTTTAAAAATTCTGCAATTTCATCATTTTATGACCCCCATTTGCGAAGTTGAGTATTTATTTCCAAAAATGCGAAACTCCAGGGACAATATTTGAAAATTTCTGTTTTCTTCCCCAATTCGCATTCTACTGTGAAATACTTCGCATCTTCATTCTTACACCCTTCGCATCCCTTCGCATTAATCACCTTCGCATTTTAACCTAATTAATCAAATGCAAACCACAAAATTTTCATTCCAGATGCGAACACAGTTTAGTTCTTGAACTCTAAACTTGCGAAATCAAAAATTCATATGTTGAACCCATATGCGAATATTAACCCAATTGACTTCAAATTGATTCACAGATGCAAACACTCGATTGTTTTACTTTCGCAAAATGAGCATCAACAACTCCACAATCGAGTTTTTAAATTCTTGCAAACAACAATTTCACAGTTCTTGACTTCGCGTTTTTCTTCACGAATCATCCCTCAATCATCAATCCAATTGCGAATCAAAACTCATATGTTGTTGCTTTATCGATTCATCGACTACTCATACAAATGCGAACAATACTCAATTTCAAAATCGATTGAAACTTATAGCGAAGCTAAATCCAACTTCGCATTCAAAGCATACAAGTGTTATTGATTGCATTCATCATTTTATGACCCCCATTTGCGAAGTTGAGTATTTATTTCCAAAAATGCGAAACTCCAGGGACAATATTTGAAAATTTCTGTTTTCTTCCCCAATTCGCATTCTACTGTGAAATACTTCGCATCTTCATTCTTACACCCTTGGCATCCCTTCGCATTAATCACCTTCGCATTTTAACCTAATTAATCAAATGCAAACCACAAAATTTTCATTCCAGATGCGAACACAGTTTAGTTCTTGAACTCTAAACTTGCGAAATCAAAAATTCATATGTTGAACCCATATGCGAATATTAACCCAATTGACTTCAAATTGATTCACAGATGCAAACACTCGATTGTTTTACTTTCGCAAAATGAGCATCAACAACTCCACAATCGAGTTTTTAAATTCTTGCAAACAACAATTTCACAGTCCTTGACTTCGCGTTTTTCTACACGAATCATCCCTCAATCATCAATCCAATTGCGAATCAAAACTCATATGTTCTTGCTTTATCGATTCATCGACTACACTCATACAAATGCGAACAATACTCAATTTCAAAATCGATTGAAACTTATAGCAAAGCTAAATCCAACTTCGCATTCAAAGCACACAAGTGTTATTGATTGCATTCATCATTTTATGACCCCCATTTGCGAAGTTGAGTATTTATTTCCAAAAATGCGAAACTCCAGGGACAATATTTGAAAATTTCTGTTTTCTTCCCCAATTCGCATTCTACTGTGAAATACTTCGCATCTTCATTCTTACACCCTTCGCATCCCTTCGCATTAATCACCTTCGCATTTTAACCTAATTAATCAAATGCAAACCACAAAATTTTCATTCCAGATGCGAACACAGTTTAGTTCTTGAACTCTAAACTTGCGAAATCAAAAATTCATATGTTGAACCCATATGCGAATATTAACCCAATTGACTTCAAATTGATTCACAGATGCAAACACTCGATTGTTTTACTTTCGCAAAATGAGCATCAACAACTCCACAATCGAGTTTTTAAATTCTTGCAAACAACAATTTCACAGTTCTTGACTTTGCGTTTTTCTTCACGAATCATCCCTCAATCATCAATCCAATTGCGAATCAAAACTCATATGTTGTTGCTTTATCGATTCATCGACTACTCATGCAAATGCGAACAATACTCAATTTCAAAATCGATTGAAACTTATAGCGAAGCTAAATCCAACTTCGCATTCAAAGCATACAAGTGTTATTGATTGCATTCATCATTTTATGACCCCCATTTGCGAAGTTGAGTATTTATTTCCAAAAATGCGAAACTCCAGGGACAATATTTGAAAATTTCTGTTTTCTTCCCCAATTCGCATTCTACTGTGAAATACTTCGCATCTTCATTCTTACACCCTTCGCATCCCTTCGCATTAATCACCTTCGCATTTTAACCTAATTAATCAAATGCAAACCACAAAATTTTCATTCCAGATGCGAACACAGTTTAGTTCTTGAACTCTAAACTTGCGAAATCAAAAATTCATATGTTGAACCCATATGCGAATATTAACCCAATTGACTTCAAATTGATTCACAGATGCAAACACTCGATTGTTTTACTTTCGCAAAATGAGCATCAACAACTCCACAATCGAGTTTTTAAATTCTTGCAAACAACAATTTCACAGTCCTTGACTTCGCGTTTTTCTTCACGAATCATCCCTCAATCATCAATCCAATTGCGAATCAAAACTCATATGTTCTTGCTTTATCGATTCATCGACTACACTCATACAAATGCGAACAATACTCAATTTCAAAATCGATTGAAACTTATAGCAAAGCTAAATCCAACTTCGCATTCAAAGCACACAAGTGTTATTGATTGCATTCATGAAATACTAACAAGATAATATATTATAAAACAAATATACATATTTTAGGTGGTGAAATCGTAACAGCCTAACAATTTGGTATGCAACTTTATTAAATCAATAAAAAAAAGTTATGCAAATTGGACAAATAAATAAAAATATATCTTTTGTTGTTTTAATTAAGGAAATAAATATTTTATATGAATACTCACCTGGAAAAACGCATATTATAATTGTCTAATTTAATCGTAACAGCCTACCAATGTACTTTCTTCTTGACTGTTTGATTGTTTTTTTCTGTGTGCTGATTATAATTGTCTAATTTAATGTAAATTTTTTTTTTTTTTTTTAACTTGCAAGGTACAATGGAACATATTACTCCTATAAAGGAAATTGACTCAATCAAGGACAATGCTATAATCTGTAATTTATCATCTTTTAGTTTAATTTTCTAAATATATGTGTGGTTGTCTATGTGTGTATCTCTTTAAAAATTCTGCAATTTCATCATTTTATGACCCCCATTTGCGAAGTTGAGTATTTATTTCCAAAAATGCGAAACTCCAGGGACAATATTTGAAAATTTCTATTTTCTTCCCCAATTCGCATTCTACTGTGAAATACTTCGCATCTTCATTCTTACACCCTTCGCATCCCTTCGCATTAATCACCTTCGCATTTTAACCTAATTAATCAAATGCAAACCACAAAATTTTCATTCCAGATGCGAACACAGTTTAGTTCTTGAACTCTAAACTTGCGAAATCAAAAATTCATATGTTGAACCCATATGCGAATATTAACCCAATTGACTTCAAATTGATTCACAGATGCAAACACTCGATTGTTTTACTTTCGCAAAATGAGCATCAACAACTCCACAATCGAGTTTTTAAATTCTTACAAACAACAATTTCACAGTCCTTGACTTCGCGTTTTTCTTCACGAATCATCCCTCAATCATCAATCCAATTGCGAATCAAAACTCATATGTTCTTGCTTTATCGATTCATCGACTACACTCATACAAATGCGAACAATACTCAATTTCAAAATCGATTGAAACTTATAGCAAAGCTAAATCCAACTTCGCATTCAAAGCACACAAGTGTTATTGATTGCATTCATGAAATACAAACAAGATAATATATTATAATACAAATATACATATTTTAGGTGGTGAAATCGTAACAGCCTAACAATTTGGTATGCAACTTTATTAAATCAATAAAAAAAAGTTATGCAAATTGGACAAATAAATAAAAATATATCTTTTGTTGTTTTAATTAAGGAAATAAATATTTTATATGAATACTCACCTGGAAAAACGCATATTATAATTGTCTAATTTAATCGTAACAGCCTACCAATGTCCTTTCTTCTTGACTGTTTGATTGTTTTTTTCTGTGTGCTGATTATAATTGTCTAATTTAATGTAAAATTTTTTTTTTTTTAACTTGCAAGGTACAATGGAACATATTACTCCTATAAAGGAAATTGACTCAATCAAGGACAATGCTATAATCTGTAATTTATCATCTTTTAGTTTAATTTTCTAAATATATGTGTGGTTGTCTGTGTGTATCTCTTTAAAAATTCTGCAATTTCATCATTTTATGACCCCCATTTGCGAAGTTGAGTATTTATTTCCAAAAATGCGAAACTCCAGGGACAATATTTGAAAATCTGTTTTCTTCCCCAATTCGCATTCTACTGTGAAATACTTCGCATCTTCATTCTTACACCCTTCGCATCCCTTCGCATTAATCACCTTCGCATTTTAACCTAATTAATCAAATGCAAACCACAAAATTTTCATTCCAGATGCGAACACAGTTTAGTTCTTGAACTCTAAACTTGCGAAATCAAAAATTCATATGTTGAACCCATATGCGAATGTTAACCCAATTGACTTCAAATTGATTCACAGATGCAAACACTCGATTGTTTTACTTTCGCAAAATGAGCATCAACAACTCCACAATCGAGTTTTTAAATTCTTGCAAACAACAATTTCACAGTTCTTGACTTCGCGTTTTTCTTCACGAATCATCCCTCAATCATCAATCCAATTGCGAATCAAAACTCATATGTTGTTGCTTTATCGATTCATCGACTACTCATACAAATGCGAACAATACTCAATTTCAAAATCGATTGAAACTTATAGCGAAGCTAAATCCAACTTCGCATTCAAAGCATACAAGTGTTATTGATTGCATTCATCATTTTATGACCCCCATTTGCGAAGTTGAGTATTTATTTCCAAAAATGCGAAACTCCAGGGACAATATTTGAAAATTTCTGTTTTCTTCCCCAATTCGCATTCTACTGTGAAATACTTCGCATCTTCATTCTTACACCCTTCGCATCCCTTCGCATTAATCACCTTCGCATTTTAACCTAATTAATCAAATGCAAACCACAAAATTTTCATTCCAGATGCGAACACAGTTTAGTTCTTGAACTCTAAACTTGCGAAATCAAAAATTCATATGTTGAACCCATATGCGAATATTAACCCAATTGACTTCAAATTGATTCACAGATGCAAACACTCGATTGTTTTACTTTCGCAAAATGAGCATCAACGACTCCACAATCGAGTTTTTAAATTCTTGCAAACAATTTCACAGTCCTTGACTTCGCGTTTTTCTTCACGAATCATCCCTCAATCATCAATCCAATTGCGAATCAAAACTCATATGTTCTTGCTTTATCGATTCATCGACTACACTCATACAAATGCGAACAATACTCAATTTCAAAATCGATTGAAACTTATAGCAAAGCTAAATCCAACTTCGCATTCAAAGCACACAAGTGTTATTGATTGCATTCATGAAATACAAACAAGATAATATATTATAATACAAATATACATATTTTAGGTGGTGAAATCGTAACAGCCTAACAATTTGGTATGCAACTTTATTAAATCAATAAAAAAAGTTATGCAAATTGGAAAAATAAATAAAAATATATCTTTTGTTGTTTTAATTAAGGAAATAAATATTTTATATGAATACTCACCTGGAAAAACGCATATTATAATTGTCTAATTTAATCGTAACAGCCTACCAATGTCCTTTCTTCTTGACTGTTTGATTGTTTTTTTCTGTGTGCTGATTATAATTGTCTAATTTAATGTAAAATTTTTTTTTTTTTTAACTTGCAAGGTACAATGGAACATATTACTCCTATAAAGGAAATTGACTCAATCAAGGACAATGCTATAATCTGTAATTTATCATCTTTTAGTTTAATTTTCTAAATATATGTGTGGTTGTCTGTGTGTATCTCTTTAAAAATTCTGCAATTTCATCATTTTATGACCCCCATTTGCGAAGTTGAGTATTTATTTCCAAAAATGCGAAACTCCAGGGACAATATTTGAAAATTTCTGTTTTCTTCCCCAATTCGCATTCTACTGTGAAATACTTCGCATCTTCATTCTTACACCCTTCGCATCCCTTCGCATTAATCACCTTCGCATTTTAACCTAATTAATCAAATGCAAACCACAAAATTTTCATTCCAGATGCGAACACAGTTTAGTTCTTGAACTCTAAACTTGCGAAATCAAAAATTCATATGTTGAACCCATATGCGAATATTAACCCAATTGACTTCAAATTGATTCACAGATGCAAACACTCGATTGTTTTACTTTCGCAAAATGAGCATCAACAACTCCACAATCGAGTTTTTAAATTCTTGCAAACAACAATTTCACAGTTCTTGACTTCGCGTTTTTCTTCACGAATCATCCCTCAATCATCAATCCAATTGCGAATCAAAACTCATATGTTGTTGCTTTATCGATTCATCGACTACTCATACAAATGCGAACAATACTCAATTTCAAAATCGATTGAAACTTATAGCGAAGCTAAATCCAACTTCGCATTCAAAGCATACAAGTGTTATTGATTGCATTCATCATTTTATGACCCCCATTTGCGAAGTTGAGTATTTATTTCCAAAAATGCGAAACTCCAGGGACAATATTTGAAAATTTCTGTTTTCTTCCCCAATTCGCATTCTACTGTGAAATACTTCGCATCTTCATTCTTACACCCTTGGCATCCCTTCGCATTAATCACCTTCGCATTTTAACCTAATTAATCAAATGCAAACCACAAAATTTTCATTCCAGATGCGAACACAGTTTAGTTCTTGAACTCTAAACTTGCGAAATCAAAAATTCATATGTTGAACCCATATGCGAATATTAACCCAATTGACTTCAAATTGATTCACAGATGCAAACACTCGATTGTTTTACTTTCGCAAAATGAGCATCAACAACTCCACAATCGAGTTTTTAAATTCTTGCAAACAACAATTTCACAGTCCTTGACTTCGCGTTTTTCTACACGAATCATCCCTCAATCATCAATCCAATTGCGAATCAAAACTCATATGTTCTTGCTTTATCGATTCATCGACTACACTCATACAAATGCGAACAATACTCAATTTCAAAATCGATTGAAACTTATAGCAAAGCTAAATCCAACTTCGCATTCAAAGCACACAAGTGTTATTGATTGCATTCATCATTTTATGACCCCCATTTGCGAAGTTGAGTATTTATTTCCAAAAATGCGAAACTCCAGGGACAATATTTGAAAATTTCTGTTTTCTTCCCCAATTCGCATTCTACTGTGAAATACTTCGCATCTTCATTCTTACACCCTTCGCATCCCTTCGCATTAATCACCTTCGCATTTTAACCTAATTAATCAAATGCAAACCACAAAATTTTCATTCCAGATGCGAACACAGTTTAGTTCTTGAACTCTAAACTTGCGAAATCAAAAATTCATATGTTGAACCCATATGCGAATATTAACCCAATTGACTTCAAATTGATTCACAGATGCAAACACTCGATTGTTTTACTTTCGCAAAATGAGCATCAACAACTCCACAATCGAGTTTTTAAATTCTTGCAAACAACAATTTCACAGTTCTTGACTTTGCGTTTTTCTTCACGAATCATCCCTCAATCATCAATCCAATTGCGAATCAAAACTCATATGTTGTTGCTTTATCGATTCATCGACTACTCATGCAAATGCGAACAATACTCAATTTCAAAATCGATTGAAACTTATAGCGAAGCTAAATCCAACTTCGCATTCAAAGCATACAAGTGTTATTGATTGCATTCATCATTTTATGACCCCCATTTGCGAAGTTGAGTATTTATTTCCAAAAATGCGAAACTCCAGGGACAATATTTGAAAATTTCTGTTTTCTTCCCCAATTCGCATTCTACTGTGAAATACTTCGCATCTTCATTCTTACACCCTTCGCATCCCTTCGCATTAATCACCTTCGCATTTTAACCTAATTAATCAAATGCAAACCACAAAATTTTCATTCCAGATGCGAACACAGTTTAGTTCTTGAACTCTAAACTTGCGAAATCAAAAATTCATATGTTGAACCCATATGCGAATATTAACCCAATTGACTTCAAATTGATTCACAGATGCAAACACTCGATTGTTTTACTTTCGCAAAATGAGCATCAACAACTCCACAATCGAGTTTTTAAATTCTTGCAAACAACAATTTCACAGTCCTTGACTTCGCGTTTTTCTTCACGAATCATCCCTCAATCATCAATCCAATTGCGAATCAAAACTCATATGTTCTTGCTTTATCGATTCATCGACTACACTCATACAAATGCGAACAATACTCAATTTCAAAATCGATTGAAACTTATAGCAAAGCTAAATCCAACTTCGCATTCAAAGCACACAAGTGTTATTGATTGCATTCATGAAATACTAACAAGATAATATATTATAAAACAAATATACATATTTTAGGTGGTGAAATCGTAACAGCCTAACAATTTGGTATGCAACTTTATTAAATCAATAAAAAAAAGTTATGCAAATTGGACAAATAAATAAAAATATATCTTTTGTTGTTTTAATTAAGGAAATAAATATTTTATATGAATACTCACCTGGAAAAACGCATATTATAATTGTCTAATTTAATCGTAACAGCCTACCAATGTACTTTCTTCTTGACTGTTTGATTGTTTTTTTCTGTGTGCTGATTATAATTGTCTAATTTAATGTAAATTTTTTTTTTTTTTTTTAACTTGCAAGGTACAATGGAACATATTACTCCTATAAAGGAAATTGACTCAATCAAGGACAATGCTATAATCTGTAATTTATCATCTTTTAGTTTAATTTTCTAAATATATGTGTGGTTGTCTATGTGTGTATCTCTTTAAAAATTCTGCAATTTCATCATTTTATGACCCCCATTTGCGAAGTTGAGTATTTATTTCCAAAAATGCGAAACTCCAGGGACAATATTTGAAAATTTCTATTTTCTTCCCCAATTCGCATTCTACTGTGAAATACTTCGCATCTTCATTCTTACACCCTTCGCATCCCTTCGCATTAATCACCTTCGCATTTTAACCTAATTAATCAAATGCAAACCACAAAATTTTCATTCCAGATGCGAACACAGTTTAGTTCTTGAACTCTAAACTTGCGAAATCAAAAATTCATATGTTGAACCCATATGCGAATATTAACCCAATTGACTTCAAATTGATTCACAGATGCAAACACTCGATTGTTTTACTTTCGCAAAATGAGCATCAACAACTCCACAATCGAGTTTTTAAATTCTTACAAACAACAATTTCACAGTCCTTGACTTCGCGTTTTTCTTCACGAATCATCCCTCAATCATCAATCCAATTGCGAATCAAAACTCATATGTTCTTGCTTTATCGATTCATCGACTACACTCATACAAATGCGAACAATACTCAATTTCAAAATCGATTGAAACTTATAGCAAAGCTAAATCCAACTTCGCATTCAAAGCACACAAGTGTTATTGATTGCATTCATGAAATACAAACAAGATAATATATTATAATACAAATATACATATTTTAGGTGGTGAAATCGTAACAGCCTAACAATTTGGTATGCAACTTTATTAAATCAATAAAAAAAAGTTATGCAAATTGGACAAATAAATAAAAATATATCTTTTGTTGTTTTAATTAAGGAAATAAATATTTTATATGAATACTCACCTGGAAAAACGCATATTATAATTGTCTAATTTAATCGTAACAGCCTACCAATGTCCTTTCTTCTTGACTGTTTGATTGTTTTTTTCTGTGTGCTGATTATAATTGTCTAATTTAATGTAAAATTTTTTTTTTTTTAACTTGCAAGGTACAATGGAACATATTACTCCTATAAAGGAAATTGACTCAATCAAGGACAATGCTATAATCTGTAATTTATCATCTTTTAGTTTAATTTTCTAAATATATGTGTGGTTGTCTGTGTGTATCTCTTTAAAAATTCTGCAATTTCATCATTTTATGACCCCCATTTGCGAAGTTGAGTATTTATTTCCAAAAATGCGAAACTCCAGGGACAATATTTGAAAATCTGTTTTCTTCCCCAATTCGCATTCTACTGTGAAATACTTCGCATCTTCATTCTTACACCCTTCGCATCCCTTCGCATTAATCACCTTCGCATTTTAACCTAATTAATCAAATGCAAACCACAAAATTTTCATTCCAGATGCGAACACAGTTTAGTTCTTGAACTCTAAACTTGCGAAATCAAAAATTCATATGTTGAACCCATATGCGAATGTTAACCCAATTGACTTCAAATTGATTCACAGATGCAAACACTCGATTGTTTTACTTTCGCAAAATGAGCATCAACAACTCCACAATCGAGTTTTTAAATTCTTGCAAACAACAATTTCACAGTTCTTGACTTCGCGTTTTTCTTCACGAATCATCCCTCAATCATCAATCCAATTGCGAATCAAAACTCATATGTTGTTGCTTTATCGATTCATCGACTACTCATACAAATGCGAACAATACTCAATTTCAAAATCGATTGAAACTTATAGCGAAGCTAAATCCAACTTCGCATTCAAAGCATACAAGTGTTATTGATTGCATTCATCATTTTATGACCCCCATTTGCGAAGTTGAGTATTTATTTCCAAAAATGCGAAACTCCAGGGACAATATTTGAAAATTTCTGTTTTCTTCCCCAATTCGCATTCTACTGTGAAATACTTCGCATCTTCATTCTTACACCCTTCGCATCCCTTCGCATTTTAACCTAATTAATCAAATGCAAACCACAAAATTTTCATTCCAGATGCGAACACAGTTTAGTTCTTGAACTCTAAACTTGCGAAATCAAAAATTCATATGTTGAACCCATATGCGAATATTAACCCAATTGACTTCAAATTGATTCACAGATGCAAACACTCGATTGTTTTACTTTCGCAAAATGAGCATCAACAACTCCACAATCGAGTTTTTAAATTCTTGCAAACAACAATTTCACAGTCCTTGACTTCGCGTTTTTCTTCACGAATCATCCCTCAATCATCAATCCAATTGCGAATCAAAACTCATATGTTCTTGCTTTATCGATTCATCGACTACACTCATACAAATGCGAACAATACTCAATTTCAAAATCGATTGAAACTTATAGCAAAGCTAAATCCAACTTCGCATTCAAAGCACACAAGTGTTATTGATTGCATTCATGAAATACTAACAAGATAATATATTATAATACAAATATACATATTTTAGGTGGTGAAATCGTAACAGCCTAACAATTTGGTATGCAACTTTATTAAATCAATAAAAAAAAGTTATGCAAATTGGACAAATAAATAAAAATATATCTTTTGTTGTTTTAATTAAGGAAATAAATATTTTATATGAATACTCACCTGGAAAAACGCATATTATAATTGTCTAATTTAATCGTAACAGCCTACCAATGTACTTTCTTCTTGACTGTTTGATTGTTTTTTTCTGTGTGCTGATTATAATTGTCTAATTTAATGTAAAATTTTTTTTTTTTTAACTTGCAAGGTACAATGGAACATATTACTCCTATAAAGGAAATTGACTCAATCAAGGACAATGCTATAATCTGTAATTTATCATCTTTTAGTTTAATTTTCTAAATATATGTGTGGTTGTCTGTGTGTATCTCTTTAAAAATTCTGCAATTTCATCATTTTATGACCCCCATTTGCGAAGTTGAGTATTTATTTCCAAAAATGCGAAACTCCAGGGACAATATTTGAAAATCTGTTTTCTTCCCCAATTCGCATTCTACTGTGAAATACTTCGCATCTTCATTCTTACACCCTTCGCATCCCTTCGCATTAATCACCTTCGCATTTTAACCTAATTAATCAAATGCAAACCACAAAATTTTCATTCCAGATGCGAACACAGTTTAGTTCTTGAACTCTAAACTTGCGAAATCAAAAATTCATATGTTGAACCCATATGCGAATGTTAACCCAATTGACTTCAAATTGATTCACAGATGCAAACACTCGATTGTTTTACTTTCGCAAAATGAGCATCAACAACTCCACAATCGAGTTTTTAAATTCTTGCAAACAACAATTTCACAGTTCTTGACTTCGCGTTTTTCTTCACGAATCATCCCTCAATCATCAATCCAATTGCGAATCAAAACTCATATGTTGTTGCTTTATCGATTCATCGACTACTCATACAAATGCGAACAATACTCAATTTCAAAATCGATTGAAACTTATAGCGAAGCTAAATCCAACTTCGCATTCAAAGCATACAAGTGTTATTGATTGCATTCATCATTTTATGACCCCCATTTGCGAAGTTGAGTATTTATTTCCAAAAATGCGAAACTCCAGGGACAATATTTGAAAATTTCTGTTTTCTTCCCCAATTCGCATTCTACTGTGAAATACTTCGCATCTTCATTCTTACACCCTTCGCATCCCTTCGCATTAATCACCTTCGCATTTTAACCTAATTAATCAAATGCAAACCACAAAATTTTCATTCCAGATGCGAACACAGTTTAGTTCTTGAACTCTAAACTTGCGAAATCAAAAATTCATATGTTGAACCCATATGCGAATATTAACCCAATTGACTTCAAATTGATTCACAGATGCAAACACTCGATTGTTTTACTTTCGCAAAATGAGCATCAACGACTCCACAATCGAGTTTTTAAATTCTTGCAAACAATTTCACAGTCCTTGACTTCGCGTTTTTCTTCACGAATCATCCCTCAATCATCAATCCAATTGCGAATCAAAACTCATATGTTCTTGCTTTATCGATTCATCGACTACACTCATACAAATGCGAACAATACTCAATTTCAAAATCGATTGAAACTTATAGCAAAGCTAAATCCAACTTCGCATTCAAAGCACACAAGTGTTATTGATTGCATTCATGAAATACAAACAAGATAATATATTATAATACAAATATACATATTTTAGGTGGTGAAATCGTAACAGCCTAACAATTTGGTATGCAACTTTATTAAATCAATAAAAAAAGTTATGCAAATTGGAAAAATAAATAAAAATATATCTTTTGTTGTTTTAATTAAGGAAATAAATATTTTATATGAATACTCACCTGGAAAAACGCATATTATAATTGTCTAATTTAATCGTAACAGCCTACCAATGTCCTTTCTTCTTGACTGTTTGATTGTTTTTTTCTGTGTGCTGATTATAATTGTCTAATTTAATGTAAAATTTTTTTTTTTTTTAACTTGCAAGGTACAATGGAACATATTACTCCTATAAAGGAAATTGACTCAATCAAGGACAATGCTATAATCTGTAATTTATCATCTTTTAGTTTAATTTTCTAAATATATGTGTGGTTGTCTGTGTGTATCTCTTTAAAAATTCTGCAATTTCATCATTTTATGACCCCCATTTGCGAAGTTGAGTATTTATTTCCAAAAATGCGAAACTCCAGGGACAATATTTGAAAATTTCTGTTTTCTTCCCCAATTCGCATTCTACTGTGAAATACTTCGCATCTTCATTCTTACACCCTTCGCATCCCTTCGCATTAATCACCTTCGCATTTTAACCTAATTAATCAAATGCAAACCACAAAATTTTCATTCCAGATGCGAACACAGTTTAGTTCTTGAACTCTAAACTTGCGAAATCAAAAATTCATATGTTGAACCCATATGCGAATATTAACCCAATTGACTTCAAATTGATTCACAGATGCAAACACTCGATTGTTTTACTTTCGCAAAATGAGCATCAACAACTCCACAATCGAGTTTTTAAATTCTTGCAAACAACAATTTCACAGTTCTTGACTTCGCGTTTTTCTTCACGAATCATCCCTCAATCATCAATCCAATTGCGAATCAAAACTCATATGTTGTTGCTTTATCGATTCATCGACTACTCATACAAATGCGAACAATACTCAATTTCAAAATCGATTGAAACTTATAGCGAAGCTAAATCCAACTTCGCATTCAAAGCATACAAGTGTTATTGATTGCATTCATCATTTTATGACCCCCATTTGCGAAGTTGAGTATTTATTTCCAAAAATGCGAAACTCCAGGGACAATATTTGAAAATTTCTGTTTTCTTCCCCAATTCGCATTCTACTGTGAAATACTTCGCATCTTCATTCTTACACCCTTGGCATCCCTTCGCATTAATCACCTTCGCATTTTAACCTAATTAATCAAATGCAAACCACAAAATTTTCATTCCAGATGCGAACACAGTTTAGTTCTTGAACTCTAAACTTGCGAAATCAAAAATTCATATGTTGAACCCATATGCGAATATTAACCCAATTGACTTCAAATTGATTCACAGATGCAAACACTCGATTGTTTTACTTTCGCAAAATGAGCATCAACAACTCCACAATCGAGTTTTTAAATTCTTGCAAACAACAATTTCACAGTCCTTGACTTCGCGTTTTTCTACACGAATCATCCCTCAATCATCAATCCAATTGCGAATCAAAACTCATATGTTCTTGCTTTATCGATTCATCGACTACACTCATACAAATGCGAACAATACTCAATTTCAAAATCGATTGAAACTTATAGCAAAGCTAAATCCAACTTCGCATTCAAAGCACACAAGTGTTATTGATTGCATTCATCATTTTATGACCCCCATTTGCGAAGTTGAGTATTTATTTCCAAAAATGCGAAACTCCAGGGACAATATTTGAAAATTTCTGTTTTCTTCCCCAATTCGCATTCTACTGTGAAATACTTCGCATCTTCATTCTTACACCCTTCGCATCCCTTCGCATTAATCACCTTCGCATTTTAACCTAATTAATCAAATGCAAACCACAAAATTTTCATTCCAGATGCGAACACAGTTTAGTTCTTGAACTCTAAACTTGCGAAATCAAAAATTCATATGTTGAACCCATATGCGAATGTTAACCCAATTGACTTCAAATTGATTCACAGATGCAAACACTCGATTGTTTTACTTTCGCAAAATGAGCATCAACAACTCCACAATCGAGTTTTTAAATTCTTGCAAACAACAATTTCACAGTTCTTGACTTCGCGTTTTTCTTCACGAATCATCCCTCAATCATCAATCCAATTGCGAATCAAAACTCATATGTTGTTGCTTTATCGATTCATCGACTACTCATGCAAATGCGAACAATACTCAATTTCAAAATCGATTGAAACTTATAGCGAAGCTAAATCCAACTTCGCATTCAAAGCATACAAGTGTTATTGATTGCATTCATCATTTTATGACCCCCATTTGCGAAGTTGAGTATTTATTTCCAAAAATGCGAAACTCCAGGGACAATATTTGAAAATTTCTGTTTTCTTCCCCAATTCGCATTCTACTGTGAAATACTTCGCATCTTCATTCTTACACCCTTCGCATCCCTTCGCATTAATCACCTTCGCATTTTAACCTAATTAATCAAATGCAAACCACAAAATTTTCATTCCAGATGCGAACACAGTTTAGTTCTTGAACTCTAAACTTGCGAAATCAAAAATTCATATGTTGAACCCATATGCGAATATTAACCCAATTGACTTCAAATTGATTCACAGATGCAAACACTCGATTGTTTTACTTTCGCAAAATGAGCATCAACAACTCCACAATCGAGTTTTTAAATTCTTGCAAACAACAATTTCACAGTCCTTGACTTCGCGTTTTTCTTCACGAATCATCCCTCAATCATCAATCCAATTGCGAATCAAAACTCATATGTTCTTGCTTTATCGATTCATCGACTACACTCATACAAATGCGAACAATACTCAATTTCCAAATCGATTGAAACTTATAGCAAAGCTAAATCCAACTTCGCATTCAAAGCACACAAGTGTTATTGATTGCATTCATGAAATACAAACAAGATAATATATTATAATACAAATATACATATTTTAGGTGGTGAAATCGTAACAGCCTAACAATTTGGTATGCAACTTTATTAAATCAATAAAAAAAGTTATGCAAATTGGAAAAATAAATAAAAATATATCTTTTGTTGTTTTAATTAAGGAAATAAATATTTTATATGAATACTCACCTGGAAAAACGCATATTATAATTGTCTAATTTAATCGTAACAGCCTACCAATGTCCTTTCTTCTTGACTGTTTGATTGTTTTTTTCTGTGTGCTGATTATAATTGTCTAATTTAATGTAAAATTTTTTTTTTTTTTAACTTGCAAGGTACAATGGAACATATTACTCCTATAAAGGAAATTGACTCAATCAAGGACAATGCTATAATCTGTAATTTATCATCTTTTAGTTTAATTTTCTAAATATATGTGTGGTTGTCTGTGTGTATCTCTTTAAAAATTCTGCAATTTCATCATTTTATGACCCCCATTTGCGAAGTTGAGTATTTATTTCCAAAAATGCGAAACTCCAGGGACAATATTTGAAAATTTCTGTTTTCTTCCCCAATTCGCATTCTACTGTGAAATACTTCGCATCTTCATTCTTACACCCTTCGCATCCCTTCGCATTAATCACCTTCGCATTTTAACCTAATTAATCAAATGCAAACCACAAAATTTTCATTCCAGATGCGAACACAGTTTAGTTCTTGAACTCTAAACTTGCGAAATCAAAAATTCATATGTTGAACCCATATGCGAATATTAACCCAATTGACTTCAAATTGATTCACAGATGCAAACACTCGATTGTTTTACTTTCGCAAAATGAGCATCAACAACTCCACAATCGAGTTTTTAAATTCTTGCAAACAACAATTTCACAGTTCTTGACTTCGCGTTTTTCTTCACGAATCATCCCTCAATCATCAATCCAATTGCGAATCAAAACTCATATGTTGTTGCTTTATCGATTCATCGACTACTCATACAAATGCGAACAATACTCAATTTCAAAATCGATTGAAACTTATAGCGAAGCTAAATCCAACTTCGCATTCAAAGCATACAAGTGTTATTGATTGCATTCATCATTTTATGACCCCCATTTGCGAAGTTGAGTATTTATTTCCAAAAATGCGAAACTCCAGGGACAATATTTGAAAATTTCTGTTTTCTTCCCCAATTCGCATTCTACTGTGAAATACTTCGCATCTTCATTCTTACACCCTTCGCATCCCTTCGCATTAATCACCTTCGCATTTTAACCTAATTAATCAAATGCAAACCACAAAATTTTCATTCCAGATGCGAACACAGTTTAGTTCTTGAACTCTAAACTTGCGAAATCAAAAATTCATATGTTGAACCCATATGCGAATATTAACCCAATTGACTTCAAATTGATTCACAGATGCAAACACTCGATTGTTTTACTTTCGCAAAATGAGCATCAACAACTCCACAATCGAGTTTTTAAATTCTTGCAAACAACAATTTCACAGTCCTTGACTTCGCGTTTTTCTTCACGAATCATCCCTCAATCATCAATCCAATTGCGAATCAAAACTCATATGTTCTTGCTTTATCGATTCATCGACTACACTCATACAAATGCGAACAATACTCAATTTCAAAATCGATTGAAACTTATAGCAAAGCTAAATCCAACTTCGATTCAAAGCACACAAGTGTTATTGATTGCATTCATGAAATACTAACAAGATAATATATTATAATACAAATATACATATTTTAGGTGGTGAAATCGTAACAGCCTAACAATTTGGTATGCAACTTTATTAAATCAATAAAAAAAGTTATGCAAATTGGAAAAATAAATAAAAATATATCTTTTGTTGTTTTAATTAAGGAAATAAATATTTTATATGAATACTCACCTGGAAAAACGCATATTATAATTGTCTAATTTAATCGTAACAGCCTACCAATGTACTTTCTTCTCGACTGTTTGATTGTTTTTTTCTGTGTGCTGATTATAATTGTCTAATTTAATGTAAATTTTTTTTTTTTTTTTTAACTTGCAAGGTACAATGGAACATATTACTCCTATAAAGGAAATTGACTCAATCAAGGACAATGCTATAATCTGTAATTTATCATCTTTTAGTTTAATTTTCTAAATATATGTGTGGTTGTCTATGTGTGTATCTCTTTAAAAATTCTGCAATTTCATCATTTTATGACCCCCATTTGCGAAGTTGAGTATTTATTTCCAAAAATGCGAAACTCCAGGGACAATATTTGAAAATTTCTGTTTTCTTCCCCAATTCGCATTCTACTGTGAAATACTTCGCATCTTCATTCTTACACCCTTCGCATCCCTTCGCATTAATCACCTTCGCATTTTAACCTAATTAATCAAATGCAAACCACAAAATTTTCATTCCAGATGCGAACACAGTTTAGTTCTTGAACTCTAAACTTGCGAAATCAAAAATTCATATGTTGAACCCATATGCGAATATTAACCCAATTGACTTCAAATTGATTCACAGATGCAAACACTCGATTGTTTTACTTTCGCAAAATGAGCATCAACAACTCCACAATCGAGTTTTTAAATTCTTGCAAACAACAATTTCACAGTCCTTGACTTCGCGTTTTTCTTCACGAATCATCCCTCAATCATCAATCCAATTGCGAATCAAAACTCATATGTTCTTGCTTTATCGATTCATCGACTACACTCATACAAATGCGAACAATACTCAATTTCAAAATCGATTGAAACTTATAGCAAAGCTAAATCCAACTTCGATTCAAAGCACACAAGTGTTATTGATTGCATTCATGAAATACTAACAAGATAATATATTATAATACAAATATACATATTTTAGGTGGTGAAATCGTAACAGCCTAACAATTTGGTATGCAACTTTATTAAATCAATAAAAAAAGTTATGCAAATTGGAAAAATAAATAAAAATATATCTTTTGTTGTTTTAATTAAGGAAATAAATATTTTATATGAATACTCACCTGGAAAAACGCATATTATAATTGTCTAATTTAATCGTAACAGCCTACCAATGTACTTTCTTCTCGACTGTTTGATTGTTTTTTTCTGTGTGCTGATTATAATTGTCTAATTTAATGTAAATTTTTTTTTTTTTTTTTTTAACTTGCAAGGTACAATGGAACATATTACTCCTATAAAGGAAATTGACTCAATCAAGGACAATGCTATAATCTGTAATTTATCATCTTTTAGTTTAATTTTCTAAATATATGTGTGGTTGTCTATGTGTGTATCTCTTTAAAAATTCTGCAATTTCATCATTTTATGACCCCCATTTGCGAAGTTGAGTATTTATTTCCAAAAATGCGAAACTCCAGGGACAATATTTGAAAATTTCTGTTTTCTTCCCCAATTCGCATTCTACTGTGAAATACTTCGCATCTTCATTCTTACACCCTTCGCATCCCTTCGCATTAATCACCTTCGCATTTTAACCTAATTAATCAAATGCAAACCACAAAATTTTCATTCCAGATGCGAACACAGTTTAGTTCTTGAACTCTAAACTTGCGAAATCAAAAATTCATATGTTGAACCCATATGCGAATATTAACCCAATTGACTTCAAATTGATTCACAGATGCAAACACTCGATTGTTTTACTTTCGCAAAATGAGCATCAACAACTCCACAATCGAGTTTTTAAATTCTTGCAAACAACAATTTCACAGTCCTTGACTTCGCGTTTTTCTTCACGAATCATCCCTCAATCATCAATCCAATTGCGAATCAAAACTCATATGTTCTTGCTTTATCGATTCATCGACTACACTCATACAAATGCGAACAATACTCAATTTCAAAATCGATTGAAACTTATAGCAAAGCTAAATCCAACTTCGCATTCAAAGCACACAAGTGTTATTGATTGCATTCATGAAATACTAACAAGATAATATATTATAATACAAATATACATATTTTAGGTGGTGAAATCGTAACAGCCTAACAATTTGGTATGCAACTTTATTAAATCAATAAAAAAAGTTATGCAAATTGGAAAAATAAATAAAAATATATCTTTTGTTGTTTTAATTAAGGAAATAAATATTTTATATGAATACTAACCTGGAAAAACGCATATTATAATTGTCTAATTTAATCGTAACAGCCTACCAATGTACTTTCTTCTCGACTGTTTGATTGTTTTTTTCTGTGTGCTGATTATAATTGTCTAATTTAATGTAAATTTTTTTTTTTTTAACTTGCAAGGTACAATGGAACATATTACTCCTATAAAGGAAATTGACTCAATCAAGGACAATGCTATAATCTGTAATTTATCATCTTTTAGTTTAATTTTCTAAATATATGTGTGGTTGTCTATGTGTGTATCTCTTTAAAAATTCTGCAATTTCATCATTTTATGACCCCCATTTGCGAAGTTGAGTATTTATTTCCAAAAATGCGAAACTCCAGGGACAATATTTGAAAATTTCTGTTTTCTTCCCCAATTCGCATTCTACTGTGAAATACTTCGCATCTTCATTCTTACACCCTTCGCATCCCTTCGCATCCCTTCGCATTAATCACCTTCGCATTTTAACCTAATTAATCAAATGCAAACCACAAAATTTTCATTCCAGATGCGAACACAGTTTAGTTCTTGAACTCTAAACTTGCGAAATCAAAAATTCATATGTTGAACCCATATGCGAATATTAACCCAATTGACTTCAAATTGATTCACAGATGCAAACACTCGATTGTTTTACTTTCGCAAAATGAGCATCAACAACTCCACAATCGAGTTTTTAAATTCTTGCAAACAACAATTTCACAGTTCTTGACTTCGCGTTTTTCTTCACGAATCATCCCTCAATCATCAATCCAATTGCGAATCAAAACTCATATGTTGTTGCTTTATCGATTCATCGACTACTCATACAAATGCGAACAATACTCAATTTCAAAATCGATTGAAACTTATAGCAAAGCTAAATCCAACTTCGCATTCAAAGCACACAAGTGTTATTGATTGCATTCATCATTTTATGACCCCTATTTGCGAAGTTGAGTATTTATTTCCAAAAATGCGAAACTCCAGGGACAATATTTGAAAATTTCTGTTTTCTTCCCCAATTCGCATTCTACTGTGAAATACTTCGCATCTTCATTCTTACACCCTTCGCATCCCTTCGCATTAATCACCTTCGCATTTTAACCTAATTAATCAAATGCAAACCACAAAATTTTCATTCCAGATGCGAACACAGTTTAGTTCTTGAACTCTAAACTTGCGAAATCAAAAATTCATATGTTGAACCCATATGCGAATATTAACCCAATTGACTTCAAATTGATTCACAGATGCAAACACTCGATTGTTTTACTTTCGCAAAATGAGCATCAACAACTCCACAATCGAGTTTTTAAATTCATGCAAACAACAATTTCACAGTTCTTGACTTCGCGTTTTTCTTCACGAATCATCCCTCAATCATCAATCCAATTGCGAATCAAAACTCATATGTTGTTGCTTTATCGATTCATCGACTACTCATACAAATGCGAACAATACTCAATTTCAAAATCGATTGAAACTTATAGCAAAGCTAAATCCAACTTCGCATTCAAAGCACACAAGTGTTATTGATTGCATTCATCATTTTATGACCCCCATTTGCGAAGTTGAGTATTTATTTCCAAAAATGCGAAACTCCAGGGACAATATTTGAAAATTTCTGTTTTCTTCCCCAATTCGCATTCTACTGTGAAATACTTCGCATCTTCATTCTTACACCCTTCGCATCCCTTCGCATTAATCACCTTCGCATTTTAACCTAATTAATCAAATGCAAACCACAAAATTTTCATTCCAGATGCGAACACAGTTTAGTTCTTGAACTCTAAACTTGCGAAATCAAAAATTCATATGTTGAACCCATATGCGAATATTAACCCAATTGACTTCAAATTGATTCACAGATGCAAACACTCGATTGTTTTACTTTCGCAAAATGAGCATCAACAACTCCACAATCGAGTTTTTAAATTCTTGCAAACAACAATTTCACAGTTCTTGACTTCGCGTTTTTCTTCACGAATCATCCCTCAATCATCAATCCAATTGCGAATCAAAACTCATATGTTGTTGCTTTATCGATTCATCGACTACTCATACAAATGCGAACAATACTCAATTTCAAAATCGATTGAAACTTATAGCAAAGCTAAATCCAACTTCGCATTCAAAGCATACAAGTGTTATTGATTGCATTCATCATTTCATGACCCCCATTTGCGAAGTTGAGTATTTATTTCCAAAAATGCGAAACTCCAGGGACAATATTTGAAAATTTCTGTTCTCTTCCCCAATTCGCATTCTACTGTGAAATACTTCGCATCTTCATTCTTACACCCTTCGCATCCCTTCGCATCCCTTCGCATCCCTTCGCATCCCTTCGCATTAATCACCTTCGCATTTTAACCTAATTAATCAAATGCAAACCACAAAATTTTCATTCCAGATGCGAACACAGTTTAGTTCTTGAACTCTAAACTTGCGAAATCAAAAATTCATATGTTGAACCCATATGCGAATATTAACCCAATTGACTTCAAATTGATTCAAAGATGCAAACACTCGATTGTTTTACTTTCGCAAAATGAGCATCAACAACTCCACAATCGAGTTTTTAAATTCTTGCAAACAACAATTTCACAGTCCTTGACTTCGCGTTTTTCTTCACGAATCATCCCTCAATCATCAATCCAATTGCGAATCAAAACTCATATGTTCTTGGTTTATCGATTCATCGACTACACTCATACAAATGCGAACAATACTCAATTTCAAAATCGATTGAAACTTATAGCAAAGCTAAATCCAACTTCGATTCAAAGCACACAAGTGTTATTGATTGCATTCATGAAATACTAACAAGATAATATATTATAATACAAATATACATATTTTAGGTGGTGAAATCGTGACAGCCTAACAATTTGGTATGCAACTTTATTAAATCAATAAAAAAAGTTATGCAAATTGGAAAAATAAATAAAAATATATCTTTTGTTGTTTTAATTAAGGAAATAAATATTTTATATGAATACTCACCTGGAAAAACGCATATTATAATTGTCTAATTTAATCGTAACAGCCTACCAATGTACTTTCTTCTCGACTGTTTGATTGTTTTTTTCTGTGTGCTGATTATAATTGTCTAATTTAATGTAAATTTTTTTTTTTAACTTGCAAGGTACAATGGAACATATTACTCCTATAAAGGAAATTGACTCAATCAAGGACAATGCTATAATCTGTAATTTATCATCTTTTAGTTTAATTTTCTAAATATATGTGTGGTTGTCTATGTGTGTATCTCTTTAAAAATTCTGCAATTTCATCATTTTATGACCCCCATTTGCGAAGTTGAGTATTTATTTCCAAAAATGCGAAACTCCAGGGACAATATTTGAAAATTTCTGTTTTCTTCCCCAATTCGCATTCTACTGTGAAATACTTCGCATCTTCATTCTTACACCCTTCGCATCCCTTCGCATTAATCACCTTCGCATTTTAACCTAATTAATCAAATGCAAACCACAAAATTTTCATTCCAGATGCGAACACAGTTTAGTTCTTGAACTCTAAACTTGCGAAATCAAAAATTCATATGTTGAACCCATATGCGAATATTAACCCAATTGACTTCAAATTGATTCACAGATGCAAACACTCGATTGTTTTACTTTCGCAAAATGAGCATCAACAACTCCACAATCGAGTTTTTAAATTCTTGCAAACAACAATTTCACAGTCCTTGACTTTGCGTTTTTCTTCACGAATCATCCCTCAATCATCAATCCAATTGCGAATCAAAACTCATATGTTCTTGCTTTATCGATTCATCGACTACACTCATACAAATGCAAACAATACTCAATTTCAAAATCGATTGAAACTTATAGCAAAGCTAAATCCAACTTCGCATTCAAAGCACACAAGTGTTATTGATTGCATTCATGAAATACTAACAAGATAATATATTATAATACAAATATACATATTTTAGGTGGTGAAATCGTAACAGCCTAACAATTTGGTATGCAACTTTATTAAATCAATAAAAAAAGTTATGCAAATTGGAAAAATAAATAAAAATATATCTTTTGTTGTTTTAATTAAGGAAATAAATATTTTATATGAATACTCACCTGGAAAAACGCATATTATAATTGTCTAATTTAATCGTAACAGCCTACCAATGTACTTTCTTCTTGACTGTTTGATTGTTTTTTTCTGTGTGCTGATTATAATTGTCTAATTTAATGTAAATTTTTTTTTTTTTTTTAACTTGCAAGGTACAATGGAACATATTACTCCTATAAAGGAAATTGACTCAATCAAGGACAATGCTATAATCTGTAATTTATCATCTTTTAGTTTAATTTTCTAAATATATGTGTGGTTGTCTGTGTGTATCTCTTTAAAAATTCTGCAATTTCATCATTTTATGACCCCCATTTGCGAAGTTGAGTATTTATTTCCAAAAATGCGAAACTCCAGGGACAATATTTGAAAATTTCTGTTTTCTTCCCCAATTCGCATTCTACTGTGAAATACTTCGCATCTTCATTCTTGCACCCTTCGCATCCCTTCGCATTAATCACCTTCGCATTTTAACCTAATTAATCAAATGCAAACCACAAAATTTTCATTCCAGATGCGAACACAGTTTAGTTCTTGAACTCTAAACTTGCGAAATCAAAAATTCATATGTTGAACCCATATGCGAATATTAACCCAATTGACTTCAAATTGATTCACAGATGCAAACACTCGATTGTTTTACTTTCGCAAAATGAGCATCAACAACTCCACAATCGAGTTTTTAAATTCTTGCAAACAACAATTTCACAGTTCTTGACTTCGCGTTTTTCTTCACGAATCATCCCTCAATCATCAATCCAATTGCGAATCAAAACTCATATGTTGTTGCTTTATCGATTCATCGACTACTCATACAAATGCGAACAATACTCAATTTCAAAATCGATTGAAACTTATAGCAAAGCTAAATCCAACTTCGCATTCAAAGCACACAAGTGTTATTGATTGCATTCATCATTTTATGACCCCCATTTGCGAAGTTGAGTATTTATTTCCAAAAATGCGAAACTCCAGGGACAATATTTGAAAATTTCTGTTTTCTTCCCCAATTCGCATTCTACTGTTAAATACTTCGCATCTTCATTCTTACACCCTTCGCATCCCTTCGCATTAATCACCTTCGCATTTTAACCTAATTAATCAAATGCAAACCACAAAATTTTCATTCCAGATGCGAACACAGTTTAGTTCTTGAACTCTAAACTTGCGAAATCAAAAATTCATATGTTGAACCCATATGCGAATATTAACCCAATTGACTTCAAATTGATTCATAGATGCAAACACTCGATTGTTTTACTTTCGCAAAATGAGCATCAACATCTCCACAATCGAGTTTTTAAATTCTTGCAAACAACAATTTCACAGTTCTTGACTTCGCGTTTTTCTTCACGAATCATCCCTCAATCATCAATCCAATTGCGAATCAAAACTCATATGTTGTTGCTTTATCGATTCATCGACTACTCATACAAATGCGAACAATACTCAATTTCAAAATCGATTGAAACTTATAGCAAAGCTAAATCCAACTTCGCATTCAAAGCACACAAGTGTTATTGATTGCATTCATGAAATACTAACAAGATAATATAATATAATACAAATATACATATTTTAGGTGGTGAAATCGTAACAGCCTAACAATTTGGTATGCAACTTTATTAAATCAATAAAAAAAGTTATGCAAATTGGAAAAATAAATAAAAATATATCTTTTGTTGTTTTACTTAAGGAAATAAATATTTTATATGAATACTCACCTGGAAAAACGCATATTATAATTGTCTAATTTAATCGTAACAGCCTACCAATGTACTTTCTTCTCGACTGTTTGATTGTTTTTTTCTGTGTGCTGATTATAATTGTCTAATTTAATGTAATGTTTTTTTTTTTTTTTAACTTGCAAGGTACAATGGAACATATTACTCGTATAAAGGAAATTGACTCAATCAAGGACAATGCTATAATCTGTAATTTATCATCTTTAAGTTTAATTTTCTAAATATATGTGTGGTTGTCTGTGTGTATCTCTTTAAAAATTCTGCAATTTCATCATTTTATGACCCCCATTTGCGAAGTTGAGTATTTATTTCCAAAAATGCGAAACTCCAGGGACAATATTTGAAAATTTCTGTTTTCTTCCCCAATTCGCATTCTACTGTGAAATACTTCGCATCTTCATTCTTACACCCTTCGCATCCCTTCGCATTAATCAACTTCGCATTTTAACCTAATTAATCAAATGCAAACCACAAAATTTTCATTCCAGATGCGAACACAGTATAGTTCTTGAACTCTAAACTTGCGAAATCAAAAATTCATATGTTGAACCCATATGCGAATATTAACCCAATTGACTTCAAATTGATTCACAGATGCAAACACTCGATTGTTTTACTTTCGCAAAATGAGCATCAAAAACTCCACAATCGAGTTTTTAAATTCTTGCAAACAACAATTTCACAGTCCTTGACTTCGCGTTTTTCTTCACGAATCATCCCTCAATCATCAATCCAATTGCGAATCAAAACTCATATGTTCTTGCTTTATCGATTCATCGACTACACTCATACAAATGCGAACAATACTCAATTTCAAAATCGATTGAAACTTATAGCAAAGCTAAATCCAACTTCGCATTCAAAGCACACAAGTGTTATTGATTGCATTCATGAAATACAAACAAGATAATATATTATAATACAAATATACATATTTTAGGTGGTGAAATCGTAACAGCCTAACAATTTGGTATGCAACTTTATTAAATCAATAAAAAAAGTTATGCAAATTGGAAAAATAAATAAAAATATATCTTTTGTTGTTTTAATTAAGGAAATAAATATTTTATATGAATACTCACCTGGAAAAACGCATATTATAATTGTCTAATTTAATCGTAACAGCCTACAAATGTACTTTCTTCTTGACTGTTTGATTGTTTTTTTCTGTGTGCTGATTATAATTGTCTAATTTAATGTAATTTTTTTTTTTTAACTTGCAAGGTACAATGGAACATATTACTCCTATAAAGGAAATTGACTCAATCAAGGACAATGCTATAATCTGTAATTTATCATCTTTTAGTTTAATTTTCTAAATATATGTGTGGTTGTCTGTGTGTATCTCTTTAAAAATTCTGCAATTTCATCATTTTATGACCCCCATTTGCAAAGTTGAGTATTTATTTCCAAAAATGCGAAACTCCAGGGACAATATTTGAAAATTTCTGTTTTCTTCCCCAATTCGCATTCTACTGTGAAATACTTCGCATCTTCATTCTTACACCCTTCGCATCCCTTCGCATTAATCACCTTCGCATTTTAACCTAATTAATCAAATGCAAACCACAAAATTTTCATTCCAGATGCGAACACAGTTTAGTTCTTGAACTCTAAACTTGCGAAATCAAAAATTCATATGTTGAACCCATATGCGAATATTAACCCAATTGACTTCAAATTGATTCACAGATGCAAACACTCGATTGTTTTACTTTCGCAAAATGAGCATCAACAACTCCACAATCGAGTTTTTAAATTCTTGCAAACAACAATTTCACAGTTCTTGACTTCGCGTTTTTCTTCACGAATCATCCCTCAATCATCAATCCAATTGCGAATCAAAACTCATATGTTGTTGCTTTATCGATTCATCGACTACTCATACAAATGCGAACAATACTCAATTTCAAAATCGATTGAAACTTATAGCAAAGCTAAATCCAACTTCGCATTCAAAGCACACAAGTGTTATTGATTGCATTCATCATTTTATGACCCCCATTTGCGAAGTTGAGTATTTATTTCCAAAAATGCGAAACTCCAGGGACAACATTTGAAAATTTCTGTTTTCTTCCCCAATTCGCATTCTACTGTGAAATACTTCGCATCTTCATTCTTACACCCTTCGCATCCCTTCGCATCCCTTCGCATTAATCACCTTCGCATTTTAACCTAATTAATCAAATGCAAACCACAAAATTTTCATTCCAGATGCGAACACAGTTTAGTTCTTGAACTCTAAACTTGCAAAATCAAAAATTCATATGTTGAACCCATATGCGAATATTAACCCAATTGACTTCAAATTGATTCACAGATGCAAACACTCGATTGTTTTACTTTCGCAAAATGAGCATCAACAACTCCACAATCGAGTTTTTAAATTCTTGCAAACAACAATTTCACAGTCCTTGACTTCGCGTTTTTCTTCACGAATCATCCCTCAATCATCAATCCAATTGCGAATCAAAACTCATATGTTCTTGCTTTATCGATTCATCGACTACACTCATACAAATGCGAACAATACTCGATTTCAAAATCGATTGAAACTTATAGCAAAGCTAAATCCAACTTCGCATTCAAAGCACACAAGTGTTATTGATTGCATTCATGAAATACAAACAAGATAATATATTATAATACAAATATACATATTTTAGGTGGTGAAATCGTAACAGCCTAACAATTTGGTATGCAACTTTATTAAATCAATAAAAAAAGTTATGCAAATTGGAAAAATAAATAAAAATATATCTTTTGTTGTTTTAATTAAGGAAATAAATATTTTATATGAATACTCACATGGAAAAACACATATTTTAATTGTCTAATTTAATCGTAACAGCCTACCAATGTACTTTCTTCTTGACTGTTTGATTGTTTTTTTCTGTGTGCTGATTATAATTGTCTAATTTAATGTAATTTTTTTTTTTTTTAACTTGCAAGGTACAATGGAACATATTACTCCTATAAAGGAAATTGACTCAATCAAGGACAATGCTATAATCTGTAATTTATCATCTTTTAGTTTAATTTTCTAAATATATGTGTGGTTGTCTGTGTGTATCTCGTTTAAAAATTCTGCAATTTCATCATTTTATGACCCCCATTTGCAAAGTTGAGTATTTATTTCCAAAAATGCGAAACTCCAGGGACAATATTTGAAAATTTCTGTTTTCTTCCCCAATTCGCATTCTACTGTGAAATACTTCGCATCTTCATTCTTACACCCTTCGCATCCCTTCGCATTAATCACCTTCGCATTTTAACCTAATTAATCAAATGCAAACCACAAAATTTTCATTCCAGATGCGAACATAGTTTAGTTCTTGAACTCTAAACTTGCGAAATCAAAAATTCATATGTTGAACCCATATGCGAATATTAACCCAATTGACTTCAAATTGATTCACAGATGCAAACACTCGATTGTTTTACTTTCGCAAAATGAGCATCAACAACTCCACAATCGAGTTTTTAAATTCTTGCAAACAACAATTTCACAGTCCTTGACTTCGCGTTTTTCTTCACGAATCATCCCTCAATCATCAATCCAATTGCGAATCAAAACTCATATGTTCTTGCTTTATCGATTCATCGACTACACTCATACAAATGCGAACAATACTCAATTTCAAAATCGATTGAAACTTATAGCAAAGCTAAATCCAACTTCGATTCAAAGCACACAAGTGTTATTGATTGCATTCATGAAATACTAACAAGATAATATATTATAATACAAATATACATATTTTAGGTGGTGAAATCGTAACAGCCTAACAATTTGGTATGCAACTTTATTAAATCAATAAAAAAAGTTATGCAAATTGGAAAAATAAATAAAAATATATCTTTTGTTGTTTTAATTAAGGAAATAAATATTTTATATGAATACTCACCTGGAAAAACGCATATTATAATTGTCTAATTTAATCGTAACAGCCTACCAATGTACTTTCTTCTTGACTGTTTGATTGTTTTTTCTGTGTGCTGATTATAATTGTCTAATTTAATGTAATTTTTTTTTTAACTTGCAAGGTACAATGGAACATATTACTCCAATAAAGGAAATTGACTCAATCAAGGACAATGCTATAATCTGTAATTTATCATCTTTTAGTTTAATTTTCTAAATATATGTGTGGTTGTCTGTGTGTATCTCTTTAAAAATTCTGCAATTTCATCATTTTATGACCCCCATTTGCAAAGTTGAGTATTTATTTCCAAAAATGCGAAACTCCAGGGACAATATTTGAAAATTTCTGTTTTCTTCCCCAATTCGCATTCTACTGTGAAATACTTCGCATCTTCATTCTTACACCCTTCGCATCCCTTCGCATTAATCACCTTCGCATTTTAACCTAATTAATCAAATGCAAACCACAAAATTTTCATTCCAGATGCGAACACAGTTTAGTTCTTGAACTCTAAACTTGCGAAATCAAAAATTCATATGTTGAACCCATATGCGAATATTAACCCAATTGACTTCAAATTGATTCACAGATGCAAACACTCGATTGTTTTACTTTCGCAAAATGAGCATCAACAACTCCACAATCGAGTTTTTAAATTCTTGCAAACAACAATTTCACAGTTCTTGACTTCGCGTTTTTCTTCACGAATCATCCCTCAATCATCAATCCAATTGCGAATCAAAACTCATATGTTGTTGCTTTATCGATTCATCGACTACTCATACAAATGCGAACAATACTCAATTTCAAAATCGATTGAAACTTATAGCAAAGCTAAATCCAACTTCGCATTCAAAGCACACAAGTGTTATTGATTGCATTCATCATTTTATGACCCCCATTTGCGAAGTTGAGTATTTATTTCCAAAAATGCGAAACTCCAGGGACAATATTTGAAAATTTCTGTTTTCTTCCCCAATTCGCATTCTACTGTTAAATACTTCGCATCTTCATTCTTACACCCTTCGCATCCCTTCGCATTAATCACCTTCGCATTTTAACCTAATTAATCAAATGCAAACCACAAAATTTTCATTCCAGATGCGAACACAGTTTAGTTCTTGAACTCTAAACTTGCGAAATCAAAAATTCATATGTTGAACCCATATGCGAATATTAACCCAATTGACTTCAAATTGATTCATAGATGCAAACACTCGATTGTTTTACTTTCGCAAAATGAGCATCAACATCTCCACAATCGAGTTTTTAAATTCTTGCAAACAACAATTTCACAGTTCTTGACTTCGCGTTTTTCTTCACGAATCATCCCTCAATCATCAATCCAATTGCGAATCAAAACTCATATGTTGTTGCTTTATCGATTCATCGACTACTCATACAAATGCGAACAATACTCAATTTCAAAATCGATTGAAACTTATAGCAAAGCTAAATCCAACTTCGCATTCAAAGCACACAAGTGTTATTGATTGCATTCATGAAATACTAACAAGATAATATAATATAATACAAATATACATATTTTAGGTGGTGAAATCGTAACAGCCTAACAATTTGGTATGCAACTTTATTAAATCAATAAAAAAAGTTATGCAAATTGGAAAAATAAATAAAAATATATCTTTTGTTGTTTTAATTAAGGAAATAAATATTTTATATGAATACTCACATGGAAAAACGCATATTATAATTGTCTAATTTAATCGTAACAGCCTACCAATGTACTTTCTTCTCGACTGTTTGATTGTTTTTTTCTGTGTGCTGATTATAATTGTCTAATTTAATGTAATGTTTTTTTTTTTTTAACTTGCAAGGTACAATGGAACATATTACTCGTATAAAGGAAATTGACTCAATCAAGGACAATGCTATAATCTGTAATTTATCATCTTTAAGTTTAATTTTCTAAATATATGTGTGGTTGTCTGTGTGTATCTCTTTAAAAATTCTGCAATTTCATCATTTTATGACCCCCATTTGCGAAGTTGAGTATTTATTTCCAAAAATGCGAAACTCCAGGGACAATATTTGAAAATTTCTGTTTTCTTCCCCAATTCGCATTCTACTGTGAAATACTTCGCATCTTCATTCTTACACCCTTCGCATCCCTTCGCATTAATCAACTTCGCATTTTAACCTAATTAATCAAATGCAAACCACAAAATTTTCATTCCAGATGCGAACACAGTATAGTTCTTGAACTCTAAACTTGCGAAATCAAAAATTCATATGTTGAACCCATATGCGAATATTAACCCAATTGACTTCAAATTGATTCACAGATGCAAACACTCGATTGTTTTACTTTCGCAAAATGAGCATCAAAAACTCCACAATCGAGTTTTTAAATTCTTGCAAACAACAATTTCACAGTCCTTGACTTCGCGTTTTTCTTCACGAATCATCCCTCAATCATCAATCCAATTGCGAATCAAAACTCATATGTTCTTGCTTTATCGATTCATCGACTACACTCATACAAATGCGAACAATACTCAATTTCAAAATCGATTGAAACTTATAGCAAAGCTAAATCCAACTTCGCATTCAAAGCACACAAGTGTTATTGATTGCATTCATGAAATACAAACAAGATAATATATTATAATACAAATATACATATTTTAGGTGGTGAAATCGTAACAGCCTAACAATTTGGTATGCAACTTTATTAAATCAATAAAAAAAGTTATGCAAATTGGAAAAATAAATAAAAATATATCTTTTGTTGTTTTAATTAAGGAAATAAATATTTTATATGAATACTCACCTGGAAAAACGCATATTATAATTGTCTAATTTAATCGTAACAGCCTACAAATGTACTTTCTTCTTGACTGTTTGATTGTTTTTTTCTGTGTGCTGATTATAATTGTCTAATTTAATGTAATTTTTTTTTTTAACTTGCAAGGTACAATGGAACATATTACTCCTATAAAGGAAATTGACTCAATCAAGGACAATGCTATAATCTGTAATTTATCATCTTTTAGTTTAATTTTCTAAATATATGTGTGGTTGTCTGTGTGTATCTCTTTAAAAATTCTGCAATTTCATCATTTTATGACCCCCATTTGCAAAGTTGAGTATTTATTTCCAAAAATGCGAAACTCCAGGGACAATATTTGAAAATTTCTGTTTTCTTCCCCAATTCGCATTCTACTGTGAAATACTTCGCATCTTCATTCTTACACCCTTCGCATCCCTTCGCATTAATCACCTTCGCATTTTAACCTAATTAATCAAATGCAAACCACAAAATTTTCATTCCAGATGCGAACACAGTTTAGTTCTTGAACTCTAAACTTGCGAAATCAAAAATTCATATGTTGAACCCATATGCGAATATTAACCCAATTGACTTCAAATTGATTCACAGATGCAAACACTCGATTGTTTTACTTTCGCAAAATGAGCATCAACAACTCCGCAATCGAGTTTTTAAATTCTTGCAAACAACAATTTCACAGTTCTTGACTTCGCGTTTTTCTTCACGAATCATCCCTCAATCATCAATCCAATTGCGAATCAAAACTCATATGTTGTTGCTTTATCGATTCATCGACTACTCATACAAATGCGAACAATACTCAATTTCAAAATCGATTGAAACTTATAGCAAAGCTAAATCCAACTTCGCATTCAAAGCACACAAGTGTTATTGATTGCATTCATCATTTTATGACCCCCATTTGCGAAGTTGAGTATTTATTTCCAAAAATGCGAAACTCCAGGGACAATATTTGAAAATTTCTGTTTTCTTCCCCAATTCGCATTCTACTGTGAAATACTTCGCATCTTCATTCTTACACCCTTCGCATCCCTTCGCATTAATCACCTTCGCATTTTAACCTAATTAATCAAATGCAAACCACAAAATTTTCATTCCAGATGCGAACACAGTTTAGTTCTTGAACTCTAAACTTGCAAAATCAAAAATTCATATGTTGAACCCATATGCGAATATTAACCCAATTGACTTCAAATTGATTCACAGATGCAAACACTCGATTGTTTTACTTTCGCAAAATGAGCATCAACAACTCCACAATCGAGTTTTTAAATTCTTGCAAACAACAATTTCACAGTCCTTGACTTCGCGTTTTTCTTCACGAATCATCCCTCAATCATCAATCCAATTGCGAATCAAAACTCATATGTTCTTGCTTTATCGATTCATCGACTACACTCATACAAATGCGAACAATACTCGATTTCAAAATCGATTGAAACTTATAGCAAAGCTAAATCCAACTTCGCATTCAAAGCACACAAGTGTTATTGATTGCATTCATGAAATACAAACAAGATAATATATTATAATACAAATATACATATTTTAGGTGGTGAAATCGTAACAGCCTAACAATTTGGTATGCAACTTTATTAAATCAATAAAAAAAGTTATGCAAATTGGAAAAATAAATAAAAATATATCTTTTGTTGTTTTAATTAAGGAAATAAATATTTTATATGAATACTCACATGGAAAAACGCATATTTTAATTGTCTAATTTAATCGTAACAGCCTACCAATGTACTTTCTTCTTGACTGTTTGATTGTTTTTTTCTGTGTGCTGATTATAATTGTCTAATTTAATGTAATTTTTTTTTTTTTTAACTTGCAAGGTACAATGGAACATATTACTCCTATAAAGGAAATTGACTCAATCAAGGACAATGCTATAATCTGTAATTTATCATCTTTTAGTTTAATTTTCTAAATATATGTGTGGTTGTCTGTGTGTATCTCTTTAAAAATTCTGCAATTTCATCATTTTATGACCCCCATTTGCAAAGTTGAGTATTTATTTCCAAAAATGCGAAACTCCAGGGACAATATTTGAAAATTTCTGTTTTCTTCCCCAATTCGCATTCTACTGTGAAATACTTCGCATCTTCATTCTTACACCCTTCGCATCCCTTCGCATTAATCACCTTCGCATTTTAACCTAATTAATCAAATGCAAACCACAAAATTTTCATTCCAGATGCGAACACAGTTTAGTTCTTGAACTCTAAACTTGCGAAATCAAAAATTCATATGTTGAACCCATATGCGAATATTAACCCAATTGACTTCAAATTGATTCACAGATGCAAACACTCGATTGTTTTACTTTCGCAAAATGAGCATCAACAACTCCACAATCGAGTTTTTAAATTCTTGCAAACAACAATTTCACAGTCCTTGACTTCGCGTTTTTCTTCACGAATCATCCCTCAATCATCAATCCAATTGCGAATCAAATCTCATATGTTCTTGCTTTATCGATTCATCGACTACACTCATACAAATGCGAACAATACTCAATTTCAAAATCGATTGAAACTTATAGCAAAGCTAAATCCAACTTCGATTCAAAGCACACAAGTGTTATTGATTGCATTCATGAAATACTAACAAGATAATATATTATAATACAAATATACATATTTTAGGTGGTGAAATCGTAACAGCCTAACAATTTGGTATGCAACTTTATTAAATCAATAAAAAAAGTTATGCAAATTGGAAAAATAAATAAAAATATATCTTTTGTTGTTTTAATTAAGGAAATAAATATTTTATATGAATACTCACCTGGAAAAACGCATATTATAATTGTCTAATTTAATCGTAACAGCCTACCAATGTACTTTCTTCTTGACTGTTTGATTGTTTTTTTCTGTGTGCTGATTATAATTGTCTAATTTAATGTAATTTTTTTTTTAACTTGCAAGGTACAATGGAACATATTACTCCAATAAAGGAAATTGACTCAATCAAGGACAATGCTATAATCTGTAATTTATCATCTTTTAGTTTAATTTTCTAAATATATGTGTGGTTGTCTGTGTGTATCTCTTTAAAAATTCTGCAATTTCATCATTTTATGACCCCCATTTGCAAAGTTGAGTATTTATTTCCAAAAATGCGAAACTCCAGGGACAATATTTGAAAATTTCTGTTTTCTTCCCCAATTCGCATTCTACTGTGAAATACTTCGCATCTTCATTCTTACACCCTTCGCATCCCTTCGCATTAATCACCTTCGCATTTTAACCTAATTAATCAAATGCAAACCACAAAATTTTCATTCCAGATGCGAACACAGTTTAGTTCTTGAACTCTAAACTTGCGAAATCAAAAATTCATATGTTGAACCCATATGCGAATATTAACCCAATTGACTTCAAATTGATTCACAGATGCAAACACTCGATTGTTTTACTTTCGCAAAATGAGCATCAACAACTCCACAATCGAGTTTTTAAATTCTTGCAAACAACAATTTCACAGTTCTTGACTTCGCGTTTTTCTTCACGAATCATCCCTCAATCATCAATCCAATTGCGAATCAAAACTCATATGTTGTTGCTTTATCGATTCATCGACTACTCATACAAATGCGAACAATACTCAATTTCAAAATCGATTGAAACTTATAGCAAAGCTAAATCCAACTTCGCATTCAAAGCACACAAGTGTTATTGATTGCATTCATCATTTTATGACCCCCATTTGCGAAGTTGAGTATTTATTTCCAAAAATGCGAAACTCCAGGGACAATATTTGAAAATTTCTGTTTTCTTCCCCAATTCGCATTCTACTGTGAAATACTTCGCATCTTCATTCTTACACCCTTCGCATCCCTTCGCATCCCTTCGCATTAATCACCTTCGCATTTTAACCTAATTAATCAAATGCAAACCACAAAATTATCATTCCAGATGCGAACACAGTTTAGTTCTTGAACTCTAAACTTGCGAAATCAAAAATTCATATGTTGAACCCATATGCGAATATTAACCCAATTGACTTCAAATTGATTCACAGATGCAAACACTCGATTGTTTTACTTTCGCAAAATGAGCATCAACAACTCCACAATCGAGTTTTTAAATTCTTGCAAACAACAATTTCACAGTCCTTGACTTCGCGTTTTTCTTCACGAATCATCCCTCAATCATCAATCCAATTGCGAATCAAAACTCATATGTTCTTGCTTTATCGATTCATCGACTACACTCATACAAATGCGAACAATACTCAATTTCAAAATCGATTGAAACTTATAGCAAAGCTAAATCCAACTTCGCATTCAAAGCACACAAGTGTTATTGATTGCATTCATGAAATACTAACAAGATAATATATTATAATACAAATATACATATTTTAGGTGGTGAAATCGTAACAGCCTAACAATTTGGTATGCAACTTTATTAAATCAATAAAAAAAGTTATGCAAATTGGAAAAATAAATAAAAATATATCTTTTGTTGTTTTAATTAAGGAAATAAATATTTTATATGAATACTCAGCTGGAAAAACGCATATTATAATTGTCTAATTTAATCGTAACAGCCTACCAATGTACTTTCTTCTTGACTGTTTGATTGTTTTTTTCTGTGTGCTGATTATAATTGTCTAATTTAATGTAAATTTTTTTTTTTTTTTAACTTGCAAGGTACAATGGAACATATTACTCCTATAAAGGAAATTGACTCAATCAAGGACAATGCTATAATCTGTAATTTATCATCTTTTAGTTTAATTTAATAAATATATGTGTGGTTGTCTGTGTGGATCTCTTTAAAAATTCTGCAATTTCATCATTTTATGACCCCCATTTGCGAAGTTGAGTATTTATTTCCAAAAATGCGAAACTCCAGGGACAATATTTGAAAATTTCTGTTTTCTTCCCCAATTCGCATTCTACTGTGAAATACTTCGCATCTTCATTCTTACACCCTTCGCATCCCTTCGCATTAATCACCTTCGCATTTTAACCTAATTAATCAAATGCAAACCACAAAATTTTCATTCCAGATGCGAACACAGTTTAGTTCTTGAACTCTAAACTTGCGAAATCAAAAATTCATATGTTGAACCCATATGCGAATATTAACCCAATTGACTTCAAATTGATTCACAGATGCAAACACTCGATTGTTTTACTTTCGCAAAATGAGCATCAACAACTCCACAATCGAGTTTTTAAATTCTTGCAAACAACAATTTCACAGTTCTTGACTTCGCGTTTTTCTTCACGAATCATCCCTCAATCATCAATCCAATTGCGAATCAAAACTCATATGTTGTTGCTTTATCGATTCATCGACTACTCATACAAATGCGAACAATACTCAATTTCAAAATCGATTGAAACTTATAGCAAAGCTAAATCCAACTTCGCATTCAAAGCACACAAGTGTTATTGATTGCATTCATCATTTTATGACCCCCATTTGCGAAGTTGAGTATTTATTTCCAAAAATGCGAAACTCCAGGGACAATATTTGAAAATTTCTGTTTTCTTCCCCAATTCGCATTCTACTGTGAAATACTTCGCATCTTCATTCTTACACCCTTCGCATCCCTTCGCATTAATCACCTTCGCATTTTAACCTAATTAATCAAATGCAAACCACAAAATTTTCATTCCAGATGCGAACACAGTTTAGTTCTTGAACTCTAAACTTGCGAAATAAAAAATTCATATGTTGAACCCATATGCGAATATTAACCCAATTGACTTCAAATTGATTCACAGATGCAAACACTCGATTGTTTTACTTTCGCAAAATGAGCATCAACAACTCCACAATCGAGTTTTTAAATTCTTGCAAACAACAATTTCACAGTCCTTGACTTCGCGTTTTTCTTCACGAATCATCCCTCAATCATCAATCCAATTGCGAATCAAAACTCATATGTTCTTGCTTTATCGATTCATCGACTACACTCATACAAATGCGAACAATACTCAATTTCAAAATCGATTGAAACTTATAGCAAAGCTAAATCCAACTTCACATTCAAAGCACACAAGTGTTATTGATTGCATTCATGAAATACTAACAAGATAATATATTATAATACAAATATACATATTTTAGGTGGTGAAATCGTAACAGCCTAACAATTTGGTATGCAACTTTATTAAATCAATAAAAAAAGTTATGCAAATTGGAAAAATAAATAAAAATATATCTTTTGTTGTTTTAATTAAGGAAATAAATATTTTATATGAATACTCACCTGGAAAAACGCATATTATAATTGTCTAATTTAATCGTAACAGCCTACCAATGTACTTTCTTCTCGACTGTTTGATTGTTTTTTTCTGTGTGCTGATTATAATTGTCTAATTTAATGTAAATTTTTTTTTTTTTAACTTGCAAGGTACAATGGAACATATTACTCCTATAAAGGAAATTGACTCAATCAAGGACAATGCTATAATCTGTAATTTATCATCTTTTAGTTTAATTTTCTAAATATATGTGTGGTTGTCTATGTGTGTATCTCTTTAAAAATTCTGCAATTTCATCATTTTATGACCCCCATTTGCGAAGTTGAGTATTTATTTCCAAAAATGCGAAACTCCAGGGACAATATTTGAAAATTTCTGTTTTCTTCCCCAATTCGCATTCTACTGTGAAATACTTCGCATCTTCATTCTTACACCCTTCGCATCCCTTCGCATTAATCACCTTCGCATTTTAACCTAATTAATCAAATGCAAACCACAAAATTTTCATTCCAGATGCGAACACAGTTTAGTTCTTGAACTCTAAACTTGCGAAATCAAAAATTCATATGTTGAACCCATATGCGAATATTAACCCAATTGACTTCAAATTGATTCACAGATGCAAACACTCGATTGTTTTACTTTCGCAAAATGAGCATCAACAACTCCACAATCGAGTTTTTAAATTCTTGCAAACAACAATTTCACAGTTCTTGACTTCGCGTTTTTCTTCACGAATCATCCCTCAATCATCAATCCAATTGCGAATCAAAACTCATATGTTCTTGCTTTATCGATTCATCGACTACACTCATACAAATGCGAACAATACTCAATTTCAAAATCGATTGAAACTTATAGCAAAGCTAAATCCAACTTCGCATTCAAAGCACACAAGTGTTATTGATTGCATTCATGAAATACAAACAAGATAATATATTATAATACAAATATACATATTTTAGGTGGTGAAATCGTAACAGCCTAACAATTTGGTATGCAACTTTATTAAATCAATAAAAAAAGTTATGCAAATTGGAAAAATAAATAAAAATATATCTTTTGTTGTTTTAATTAAGGAAATAAATATTTTATATGAATACTCACCTGGAAAAACGCATATTATAATTGTCTAATTTAATCGTAACAGCCTACCAATGTACTTTCTTCTTGACTGTTTGATTGTTTTTTTCTGTGTGCTGATTATAATTGTCTAATTTAATGTAAATTTTTTTTTTTTTAACTTGCAAGGTACAATGGAACATATTACTCCTATAAAGGAAATTGACTCAATCAAGGACAATGCTATAATCTGTAATTTATCATCTTTTAGTTTAATTTTCTAAATATATGTGTGGTTGTCTGTGTGTATCTCTTTAAAAATTCTGCAATTTCATCATTTTATGACCCCCATTTGCGAAGTTGAGTATTTATTTCCAAAAATGCGAAACTCCAGGGACAATATTTGAAAATTTGTTTTCTTCCCCAATTCGCATTCTACTGTGAAATACTTCGCATCTTCATTCTTACACCCTTCGCATCCCTTCGCATTAATCACCTTCGCATTTTAACCTAATTAATCAAATGCAAACCACAAAATTTTCATTCCATATGCGAACACAGTTTAGTTCTTGAACTCTAAACTTGCGAAATCAAAAATTCATATGTTGAACCCATATGCGAATATTAACCCAATTGACTTCAAATTGATTCACAGATGCAAACACTCGATTGTTTTACTTTCGCAAAATGAGCATCAACAACTCCACAATCCAGTTTTTAAATTCTTGCAAACAACAATTTCACAGTTCTTGACTTCGCGTTTTTCTTCACGAATCATCCCTCAATCATCAATCCAATTGCGAATCAAAACTCATATGTTGTTGCTTTATCGATTCATCGACTACTCATACAAATGCGAACAATACTCAATTTCAAAATCGATTGAAACTTATAGCAAAGCTAAATCCAACTTCGCATTCAAAGCACACAAGTGTTATTGATTGCATTCATCATTTTATGACCCCCATTTGCGAAGTTGAGTATTTTTTTCCAAAAATGCGAAACTCCAGGGACAATATTTGAAAATTTCTGTTTTCTTCCCCAATTCGCATTCTACTGTGAAATACTTCGCATCTTCATTCTTACACCCTTCGCATCCCTTCGCATTAATCACCTTCGCATTTTAACCTAATTAATCAAATGCAAACCACAAAATTTTCATTCCAGATGCGAACACAGTTTAGTTCTTGAACTCTAAACTTGCGAAATCAAAAATTCATATGTTGAACCCATATGCGAATATTAACCCAATTGACTTCAAATTGATTCACAGATGCAAACACTCGATTGTTTTACTTTCGCAAAATGAGCATCAACAACTCCACAATCGAGTTTTTAAATTCTTGCAAACAACAATTTCACAGTTCTTGACTTCGCGTTTTTCTTCACGAATCATCCCTCAATCATCAATCCAATTGCGAATCAAAACTCATATGTTGTTGCTTTATCGATTCATCGACTACTCATACAAATGCGAACAATACTCAATTTCAAAATCGATTGAAACTTATAGCAAAGCTAAATCCAACTTCGCATTCAAAGCACACAAGTGTTATTGATTGCATTCATCATTTTATGACCCCTATTTGCGAAGTTGAGTATTTATTTCCAAAAATGCGAAACTCCAGGGACAATATTTGAAAATTTCTGTTTTCTTCCCCAATTCGCATTCTACTGTGAAATACTTCGCATCTTCATTCTTACACCCTTCGCATCCCTTCGCATTAATCACCTTCGCATTTTAACCTAATTAATCAAATGCAAACCACAAAATTTTCATTCCAGATGCGAACACAGTTTAGTTCTTGAACTCTAAACTTGCGAAATCAAAAATTCATATGTTGAACCCATATGCGAATATTAACCCAATTGACTTCAAATTGATTCACAGATGCAAACACTCGATTGTTTTACTTTCGCAAAATGAGCATCAACAACTCCACAATCGAGTTTTTAACTTCTTGCAAACAACAATTTCACAGTTCTTGACTTCGCGTTTTTCTTCACGAATCATCCCTCAATCATCAATCCAATTGCGAATCAAAACTCATATGTTGTTGCTTTATCGATTCATCGACTACTCATACAAATGCGAACAATACTCAATTTCAAAATCGATTGAAACTTATAGCAAAGCTAAATCCAACTTCGCATTCAAAGCACACAAGTGTTATTGATTGCATTCATCATTTTATGACCCCCATTTGCGAAGTTGAGTATTTATTTCCAAAAATGCGAAACTCCAGGGACAATATTTGAAAATTTCTGTTTTCTTCCCCAATTCGCATTCTACTGTGAAATACTTCGCATCTTCATTCTTACACCCTTCGCATCCCTTCGCATTAATCACCTTCGCATTTTAACCTAATTAATCAAATGCAAACCACAAAATTTTCATTCCAGATGCGAACACAGTTTAGTTCTTGAACTCTAAACTTGCGAAATCAAAAATTCATATGTTGAACCCATATGCGAATATTAACCCAATTGACTTCAAATTGATTCACAGATGCAAACACTCGATTGTTTTACTTTCGCAAAATGAGCATCAACAACTCCATAATCGAGTTTTTAAATTCTTGCAAACAACAATTTCACAGTTCTTGACTTCGCGTTTTTCTTCACGAATCATCCCTCAATCATCAATCCAATTGCGAATCAAAACTCATATGTTGTTGCTTTATCGATTCATCGACTACTCATACAAATGCGAACAATACTCAATTTCAAAATCGATTGAAACTTATAGCAAAGCTAAATCCAACTTCGCATTCAAAGCACACAAGTGTTATTGATTGCATTCATCATTTTATGACCCCCATTTGCGAAGTTGAGTATTTATTTCCAAAAATGCGAAACTCCAGGGACAATATTTGAAAATTTCTGTTTTCTTCCCCAATTCGCATTCTACTGTGAAATACTTCGCATCTTCATTCTTACTCCCTTCGCATCCCTTCGCATTAATCACCTTCGCATTTTAACCTAATTAATCAAATGCAAACCACAAAATTTTCATTCCAGATGCGAACACAGTTTAGTTCTTGAACTCTAAACTTGCGAAATCAAAATTTCATATGTTGAACCCATATGCGAATATTAACCCAATTGACTTCAAATTGATTCACAGATGCAAACACTCGATTGTTTTACTTTCGCAAAATGAGCATCAACAACTCCACAATCGAGTTTTTAAATTCTTGCAAACAACAATTTCATAGTCCTTGACTTTGCGTTTTTCTTCACGAATCATCCCTCAATCATCAATCCAATTGCGAATCAAAACTCATATGTTCTTGCTTTATCGATTCATCGACTACACTCATACAAATGCGAACAATACTCAATTTCAAAATCGATTGAAACTTATAGCAAAGCTAAATCCAACTTCGCATTCAAAGCACACAAGTGTTATTGATTGCATTCATGAAATACTAACAAGATAATATATTATAATACAAATATACATATTTTAGGTGGTGAAATCGTAACAGCCTAACAATTTGGTATGCAACTTTATTAAATCAATAAAAAAAGTTATGCAAATTGGAAAAATAAATAAAAATATATCTTTTGTTGTTTTAATTAAGGAAATAAATATTTTATATGAATACTCACCTGGAAAAACGCATATTATAATTGTCTAATTTAATCGTAACAGCCTACCAATGTACTTTCTTCTTGACTGTTTGATTGTTTTTTTCTGTGTGCTGATTATAATTGTCTAATTTAATGTAATTTTTTTTTTTTTTTTAACTTGCAAGGTACAATGGAACATATTACTCCTATAAAGGAAATTGACTCAATCAAGGACAATGATATAATCTGTAATTTATCTTCTTTTAGTTTAATTTTCTAAATATATGTGTGGTTGTTTGTGTGTATCTCTTTAAAAATTCTGCAATTTCATCATTTTATGACCCCCATTTGCGAAGTTGAGTATTTATTTCCAAAAATGCGAAACTCCAGGGACAATATTTGAAAATTTCTGTTTTCTTCCCCAATTCGCATTCTACTGTGAAATACTTCGCATCTTCATTCTTACACCCTTCGCATCCCTTCGCATTTTAACCTAATTAATCAAATGCAAACCACAAAATTTTCATTCCAGATGCGAACACAGTTTAGTTCTTGAACACTAAACTTGCGAAATCAAAAATTCATATGTTGAACCCATATGCGAATATTAACCCAATTGACTTCAAATTGATTCACAGATGCAAACACTCGATTGTTTTACTTTCGCAAAATGAGCATCAACAACTCCACAATCGAGTTTTTAAATTCTTGCAAACAACAATTTCACAGTCCTTGACTTCGCGTTTTTCTTCACGAATCATCCCTCAATCATCAATCCAATTGCGAATCAAAACTCATATGTTCTTGCTTTATCGATTCATCGACTACACTCATACAAATGCGAACAATACTCAATTTCAAAATCGATTGAAACTTATAGCAAAGCTAAATCCAACTTCGCATTCAAAGCACACAAGTGTTATTGATTGCATTCATGAAATACTAACAAGATAATATATTATAATACAAATATACATATTTTAGGTGGTGAAATCGTAACAGCCTAACAATTTGGTATGCAACTTTATTAAATCAATAAAAAAAGTTATGCAAATTGGAAAAATAAATAAAAATATATCTTTTGTTGTTTTAATTAAAGAAATAAATATTTTATATCAATACTCACCTGGAAAAACACATATTATAATTGTCTAATTTAATCGTAACAGCCTACCAATGTACTTTCTTCTCGACTGTTTGATTGTTTTTTTTCTGTGTGCTGATTATAATTGTCTAATTTAATGTAAATTTTTTTTTTTTTTTTTTAACTTGCAAGGTACAATGGAACATATTACTCCTATAAAGGAAATTGACTCAATCAAGGACAATGCTATAATATGTAATTTATCATCTTTTAGTTTAATTTTCTAAATATATATGTGGTTGTCTGTGTGTATCTCTTTAAAAATTCTGCAATTTCATCATTTTATGACCCCCATTTGCGAAGTTGAGTATTTATTTCCAAAAATGCGAAACTCCAGGGACAATATTTGAAAATTTCTGTTTTCTTCCCCAATTCGCATTCTACTGTGAAATACTTCCTATCTTCATTCTTACACCCTTCGCATCCTTTCGCATTAATCACCTTCGCATTTTAACCTAATTAATCAAATGCAAACCACAAAATTTTCATTCCAGATGCGAACACAGTTTAGTTCTTGAACTCTAAACTTGCGAAATCAAAAATTCATATGTTGAACCCATATGCGAATATTAACCCAATTGACTTCAAATTGATTCACAGATGCAAACACTCGATTGTTTTACTTTCGCAAAATGAGCATCAACAACTCCACAATCGAGTTTTTAAATTCTTGCAAACAACAATTTCACAGTCCTTGACTTCGCGTTTTTCTTCACGAATCATCCCTCAATCATCAATCCAATTGCGAATCAAAACTCATATGTTCTTGCTTTATCGATTCATCGACTACACTCATACAAATGCGAACAATACTCAATTTCAAAATCGATTGAAACTTATAGCAAAGCTAAATCCAACTTCGCATTCAAAGCACACAAGTGTTATTGATTGCATTCATGAAATACTAACAAGATAATATATTATAATACAAATATACATATTTTAGGTGGTGAAATCGTAACAGCCTAACAATTTGGTATGCAACTTTATTAAATCAATAAAAAAAGTTATGCAAATTGGAAAAATAAATAAAAATATATCTTTTGTTGTTTTAATTAAGGAAATAAATATTTTATATGAATACTCACCTGGAAAAATGCATATTATAATTGTCTAATTTAATCGTAACAGCCTACCAATGTACTTTCTTCTCGACTGTTTGATTGTTTTTTTCTGTGTGCTGATTATAATTGTCTAATTTAATGTAAATTTTTTTTTTTTTTTAACTTGCAAGGTACAATGGAACATATTACTCCTATAAAGGAAATTGACTCAATCAAGGACAATGCTATAATCTGTAATTTATCATCTTTTAGTTTAATTTTCTAAATATATGTGTGGTTGTCTATGTGTGTATCTCTTTAAAAATTCTGCAATTTCATCATTTTATGACCCCCATTTGCGAAGTTGAGTATTTATTTCCAAAAATGCGAAACTCCAGGGACAATATTTGAAAATTTCTGTTTTCTTCCCCAATTCGCATTCTACTGTGAAATACTTCGCATCTTCATTCTTACACCCTTCGCATCCCTTCGCATTAATCACCTTCGCATTTTAACCTAATTAATCAAATGCAAACCACAAAATTTTGATTCCAGATGCGAACACAGTTTAGTTCTTGAACTCTAAACTTGCGAAATCAAAAATTCATATGTTGAACCCATATGCGAATATTAACCCAATTGACTTCAAATTGATTCACAGATGCAAACACTCGATTGTTTTACTTTCGCAAAATGAGCATCAACAACTCCACAATCGAGTTTTTAAATTCTTGCAAACAACAATTTCACAGTCCTTGACTTCGCGTTTTTCTTCACGAATCATCCCTCAATCATCAATCCAATTGCGAATCAAAACTCATATGTTCTTGCTTTATCGATTCATCGACTACACTCATACAAATGCGAACAATACTCAATTTCAAAATCGATTGAAACTTATAGCAAAGCTAAATCCAAATTCGCATTCAAAGCACACAAGTGTTATTGATTGCATTCATGAAATACAAACAAGATAATATATTATAATACAAATATACATATTTTAGGTGGTGAAATCGTAACAGCCTAACAATTTGGTATGCAACTTTCTTAAATCAATAAAAAAAGTTATGCAAATTGGAAAAATAAATAAAAATATATCTTTTGTTGTTTTAATTAAGGAAATAAATATTTTATATGAATACTCACCTGGAAAAACGCATATTATAATTGTCTAATTTAATCGTAACAGCCTACCAATGTACTTTCTTCTTGACTGTTTGATTGTTTTTTTCTGTGTGCTGATTATAATTGTCTAATTTAATGTAAATTTTTTTTTTTTTAACTTGCAAGGTACAATGGAACATATTACTCCTATAAACGAAATTGACTCAATCAAGGACAATGCTATAATCTGTAATTTATCATCTTTTAGTTTAATTTTCTAAATATATGTGTGGTTGTCTGTGTGTATCTCTTTAAAACTTCTGCAATTTCATCATTTTATGACCCCCATTTGCGAAGTTGAGTATTTATTTCCAAAAATGCGAAACTCCAGGGACAATATTTGAAAATTTCTGTTTTCTTCCCCAATTCGCATTCTACTGTGAAATACTTCGCATCTTCATTCTTACACCCTTCGCATCCCTTCGCATTAATCACCTTCGCATTTTAACCTAATTAATCAAATGCAAACCACAAAATTTTCATTCCAGATGCGAACACAGTTTAGTTCTTGAACTCTAAACTTGCGAAATCAAAAATTCATATGTTGAACCCATATGCGAATATTAACCCAATTGACTTCAAATTGATTCACAGATGCAAACACTCGATTGTTTTACTTTCGCAAAATGAGCATCAACAACTCCACAATCGAGTTTTTAAATTCTTGCAAACAACAATTTCACAGTCCTTGACTTCGCGTTTTTCTTCACGAATCATCCCTCAATCATCAATCCAATTGCGAATCAAAACTCATATGTTCTTGCTTTATCGATTCATCGACTACACTCATACAAATGCGAACAATACTCAATTTCAAAATCGATTGAAACTTATAGCAAAGCTAAATCCAACTTCGCATTCAAAGCACACAAGTGTTATTGATTGCATTCATGAAATACTAACAAGATAATATATTATAATACAAATATACATATTTTAGGTGGTGAAATCGTAACAGCCTAACAATTTGGTATGCAACTTTATTAAATCAATAAAAAAAGTTATGCAAATTGGAAAAATAAATGAAAATATATCTTTTGTTGTTTTTGTTGGATTAGTGTCTAAGTCCATAACTATTTTGGTATGTACTTGACCCGATGGTGCATGGTCCTTTTGGGTTGCCTTCACCAAAGCAACTTGATTGGAGAAATGAATAAAGAGAGAGAGGATAATATGATTTATTAATATGTTATAAGAATAATATATTAAAGGAGAAATCATATTTGTTTAATTAATATTGGTCAATAATTAATTAAGAATTAGTTTTGTGATCAAATGTAATTAATTAAACTAGAGGGGATGAATTGTAATTATGTGATAGTTACAAAATAAGGTAAGGATTATCTTATATATATGGTGAACGAATTTGAGGTGTAAATCCCTTAGAATTCGAGTATGATAAGGATTCAAGGATTATCTTATTGGTTGCTTAATGGATAATCAACTAGATAAGGATAATGACTGAAACCCTATCTCTACACCTATATAAACACCCCTAGGGCCATGAATTCGTGTATCCCTTCCCAAGAGGTCCTAGATACGAATTCTTACCTCTCACCCCTCTCCTTATACCTTCTCCACTTGCTTATGGTGTTTGTGAGCCATTAGAGGAGTGACACTTGTGACTCTAAGCCTTCCAAAGTCAATACAAGGAGATTTGGGATTGTTATTGCTACATAACAATCAAGGTAACATTATAAACTCATTCTTATGTTAATATGATTATTTGTATGCTAGAATTAGGGTTTATAGTCTTGGATTCAAAGCATGTACAATAGAGAAACCTAGATCCAAGCATTAGGGTTTGTATGAGCACATAGGATGTCTTATGACCAAAACCCATCAGTGGTATCAGAGCCTAGATTGGTTTCAATTGTATTGATGCATATTTGATCGAAATAAGCACTGAAAATCGATTTTTTGAGTTTCTGAATGTTTGACTCGCCGAGTCACTTGGTGAACTCGTCGAGTCAGCTGTACTCGACGAGTCCAGGTCCAGACTCGACGAGTCAAAGGGTCTGACAGCTCAGATTCGCGATTTTCTTCCTGTTTTGGTTTTGGATAATTACCATAAACTTGCTTTTGTGATAAAATCCGAATTTTTTCATTATTATGTGATTATCTTTACCAAAATAGAAGATAATTGTCAAAATTTAGATAATCACTTGTTTTATTAGATAAAGTTTGATTATTTGTAATTTAGATTTGAATTATCTTGTGAAATAGTTTCAATTTATCCCTTTAGGTTTTATAGTTTAAATTTGAACCCCAAAAGTTTTGTTGTTTTGAAATTTAAATAGTTAAAACCCTAATGTTTTGAAATGTTTCAAAACTTGCCCTCAAGTTTTGGAATTTAAAAGTTGATTAAAGGTTTAATTAGAAATGTTAAATTCTAAAACTCTAGTAATGTTTTGAAAAGTTCAAATCACACCCTTATGGTTTTATTAATTAATTAAGGAGTATAATTAAAAGAGGTTTAATAAATCCATAAAAGTTTAGGTTAACTTTTTAATTGAATTAAAAGTGTAATTGTTAAAGTTAACTACATAGTATTTTAAAAGTATAAAGTACACCCTATACTATATATAACATTAGTAGGCCTCATTCACGAAGCTGGTCTATAAGGGGTGTTTAAGGAAATTGCCTATAAAATGGCGATTGAATGGGTATCCACTCTTACCCACCGCACTCTTGACTAGTGGAGGGTCGTTAGCCGAATGGGTAGGATAGGACGAAACCTTCCATTATAAGTATAATGAAATACAGAGTAACTAAATGTTTCGCAAATTCCCAATCTTAGTTACTTAGGCAAAAGTGAATTGATGCAATTCCATGAAATTACACTTTGTGCCCTTGCGAAGACGTTAGTGGAGCGTGTGTGGTTTACCGGCACACTAAATGGTTCTAAGCAACGGTAGCAAAGGGTGACTCAATGTTTGTCATAGTTCGGTGGAGCGTGTGTGGTTTACCGGCACATCGAATAGGTGATTGTAACATGTGAGGGCACCATGTAGTTTGCATGGTTATTCACACCCGCTTTGTGATCCTCGGCATCCCAGTCACAAACAAGAGGGGCATATCGAGATTTAAACATGCCATTGAATTGTTCAATGAATCTCAAAGGATCTAGGAGTTTTCATAAATTTAAAACTTAAATTTCTTTTTCGTTTTTCATGGTGGAAATTAGTGAATCGTCATTCACTTACCTTCAAATGTTCTGCATTTGGGTTACGGCATCCCTCTCCCGAGTTGTAGGATATTGTGTTGGGTCCTAGCCTTGGAATTTCATTTGGGTGATTTACCAAGGACTAAATCAATCAACTAACTTGAATTCGTTTTTCTCCCGATGTCAAAGTTCGACAACTATGGTCTTCTCAAATCCCGTGGAACAAGCATTCCACATGAAGATGATATTCCACGATTCGATCGAGGAACAAGAAATCATGCTTCACTTCCTCCTCCTCCTCCAATTATTCTCCCTAACCCACAAGATTGTAAAATTGAAAAGTTCAATATCACTCAAGCCCTTTTGGCAAGTAAACATAAAGAAGGAAAGTCGGTGTGTGCACACGTCCTAGGGATGAAGTCGCACATTGATAGACTAAGAATGATAGGATCCATTGTCGGTGAAGAGATGGCTGTTGATTGGGTTCTTCAGTCACTTCCTAACTCATATAGTGAGTTCGTAAGAGAGTACTATATGATGAACCGCGACGTGACCCTTATAGATCTCACCTATATGCTTATTGCTGCTGAATCAGCAATGGTTTGGCGCAATAGAAAAGCAAAGTTGATTGGTGAATCTGCCTTCGAGACCTCTGTGGATATAGACAATGGCAATGAAAGACATGCAATGATCGAAAAGTTTGATCATAAGAGAAAGGCGATGTCTGAAGTAGTTCCATGTGTTGTTCCAAAAAGAGTCAATTTGCTTTTATTGCCAAGAGAAGGGGCATTAGAGACGAAGCTGCCCTATTTACCTAAGAGATCTAAGAGATGGGAGAGTCGAAACGTATGACTCTAATTTAGGTAAAATCCATTGACTAACTCTTTTAAGCTTCATTCTAGGTTCTGAATACATAATGTGATAAGATTACAATTGATGTTTAGAAGGATCAAAGAAAAGAAAAGAAGCTTAAGGGAAGAAGTGAGCAGAATCTAACCGTGAAGGAATGGATTTCGATTGCGTTTCTCGAAGATTAGATTCTTGAGCTACTACTTAGAGTTAGAATTAGATTGCTAAGAAAGATGTATTCGCATAAGTTTTTCTATAAGTTGCATTGTGAAGGACAAATTTTTTCCGCAATAAAATAAATTTTGATTTTAAATTTTATTTATTTATCCTTACAATGGCGTGTATGAAAAATTGATTATTAGCAATAATGGATTTGTTTCTTATTGTGTTATGGAAAGTCAAGAATTTACCAAATAGGGAGAGTTTCTCATCACCCAAGTTTCAATTGGACAGAAACTTGGAATCATGCAACTTGGTTGCATGATGAATGAGAAATTTCATATTTGATAATTAGACTAATTCGTTGACAAAGTGTCAAGTGAAAGACTAGGAGATCGAGTACACAAAGTTGTGTGTTGATCAAGTTCACCATAAGAGTAACAAAGATATTCGTCATCATTTACTAAAGGTTTAGTAAATATGATTATACTTACAAGATTAAGTGTAATTTTGAATTGATTAAAGGGTTTAGATCAATAGCAAAACGAATAAGAAGAATCAAATAGGCAGAAAGATAAGAGTTTCTCCATTCTAAGAAGAAGGGAGAGTGGCTTTTATGCTTTGTGATAGGTCTTAATGATTAAGAACCATATCTCAATTGATCCTCTAAGTGAGTCTTGGTACAATTGTATGTCCAAGAAGAGGAATCAAAGATTGATGAAATGGTCAAATCAAGAAGACAATCATACTTTGTTCCAATAACAAGTCTTAAAGTTAAGATTGTGACAATGAGTAAAAAAGTATTAAAGGTTTATAACATTCATCAAATGTGGAAAGTTGTGATGTCTTGAATAAGACAAAAACCAACTATGACCAATTTATGAAGTGTTTTGATACAAGCTACACTAACTCTTGAAAATTTGTTTGTCAAGAAATGTTTATTGACAAAAGAATCTTATATGTCAAGGAGTCAGTGGGAGTCTTAATGGTCTCGAAAAGTTTCAAGAACAAATCAAATAAACCTTATCGATCATCACTAGCACACGAGTTGAGGTTTACAACCTATCGTAAAGACATTATTTTGTTTCTGTGCCAATCCAATCGAGTTAATTATGCATGTGAGTCCTATGAGTTCTCATTTGAATGCGTAAAAGGCAAGGACCTTGATCAATGAAAGGTACATTGATAGGAAAAAGGTAAGATGCTTAACTACTTGGAAGACGTGGTGGGCAGCTGTGCTACCATAAGGCAAGAAATCAAGATTAAGAAAGTTCGATCCATATGAGTTTGAATTTGTCGTAAACTTTGGTTTTAACAAATTCGCATGGATAGGAACACATACACCGTTTAAATCTAAGTGTCATAAGATTTCCTCCTTCATGAAAATGATTGTGAGAAAATGCTTTCACTAAGAAAGATTTTAAAAGATAGTGATTGTAAAATTGCATTCTCAAATTCGATCATGGTTACGGCATCCCTTTCCATAATTTGAATTGTGAGGTTTGGCAATTAGTCTTAATTGTTAAGACACACATATGAACTATCTAAGGCAAAAGTGTATAAGTTCAAGAAGCCTTGATAAAAGATTATCAAAGCACTAAGTATTAGAAACATGAACTTAAGAAATTCAATAAGTATTGTTTTTTTGAAAGTTAAGATGTTTATGAATACATGTCGAAGCTAGTGGGAGCATAAGTGTTATGTTTTATAATAATCATCATGATAGTGGGAACATAAATGTTATGATTGTATGATTATTAAGGCACGTATTGCATAGTTGGCAATATTAATTATAGAAAACAAGAGTCATACTTTGCAAAGTTGTAAGAGTTGAAAGGTTGTTTTGCTATAATTAAGGGAGAGAGTATTATGCTTCATTTCAAATCTAAAGGATTAGGTTGTGGAATGTTAATAAATTTAGTCAAAGGTACATAGTGTGTTCTTAAAATTTCGATTGTGATTACGGCATTCCTCTTCGCAATTCGAGTTTTGAGAACATAGCAAATAAAACATTATGCGTCGTGTCCCATACGCTTCGGGTATAGGATCGATTGCGAATGCTTTAATGTTTGACCATTCTAAAATTTTCCAAATGTATAGTGCATTTAGAGGGAAAAGGGACTAGAATTGGTTTTGACTAAAATAATTAAACAACTATCAAAGGAAAATCCAAAGTTCGACGAGGATTGGTCGCTTGCGAGTAGTTGGAAGTATAGTATTGGAAATTATGGAAGTGTTTCCATATTGGATGGACAATATCGACATCATTACGAATAGATAAGATTCTATTAAGAATGAGTTGTCATATGGAAAATATGGAAGTGTGTCCATGTTGGGAAGTAAATATTGAAAATCTATGTCTAGATTAGAAACTTTTATGCAAAAGGATGTTCAAAGGAATGTACTTTGAGAGAGAGACATCATATCTAAGGAATTGTCTTGTAACAATCTCCGATAGAGGACTTTGTAATATCATTGGCAATAGTCTTTGTGACTTTGGTGCAGTGACATTACGAAAGGATCGTTGCATAAAGTGTTAGAATCTAATATATTCTATAAATAACAAGAATTTGACATTCTTACACTTAAGAAAATGGATTTAGTGTTGTAAAATGAGAATGATTGGAAATGTGTTCAATTTGTCTATTTCGCAAAAGTAAGAACCATAGGTAAACATTGTGTGCATACTAGGAGCATGGGACAAGTGTTGGAATTAAAATGCGAAGTTGATTACCCGAAACGACAAATAATGAGTAATCGATATGGTGATAAATAAAACGTGTTTTGTTTATACTCAAAGGTTTGAGGCCATATGGGATTAGTATTATTATTGTGTTTCACCTTGCATGTTTTGACTTCCAGAATAATTGAGTTTATTAAGAATAATCAAATTATTCAAACGGGCCACAAGTCGTTCATATGTTGGAAGTAGATATGAATGAAGACTGTCGTGAATTGGTGTGTGGATTGTCTAGAAGAGTATTAGACATAAGCAAATGTTTGCTGCAACGTTCATGAGTGCTTATGAATATGATTTGAGCATTGGATTAAACCCACGCTCACTTGGATCACTCCATGAATTGTATTACGAGTGATTGGTGAGACGATAACATCTTATATTCTTGAAACCGAGATGTGTGAGTTGTATCTTGCGAATCGGTTGCACATTGATAATATGTAAACGCACTAGTAACTTGGTGTTATAAAACATATTGTTGTGTGTGATTTGGTTAGTGAGTGCAAGCGAGCATTGTATCAAAGTTTATCCGTTCCTTTTATCCAAAGTAGGATAAAAGCGATATCTTTGGGCCCCTCGATGGTTTAGTGATGACATACGTAAATGCTCGGCCGGGCTAGGGCTAATTTGATTTGTTCAATTAGTCTGTCGTCATAAATCAGAAATCGAGAAGTAGTACAAAGAGAATGATTAGAAATCATATCTTAGATGATATCAAGAATGGAGGAATATATGATCCCTTATCTAAGGACACGCGTATCTGATATGATCAGAGTTGACAGCGGCTTTGGAAAGCTACGATTGCAGATCAGGATCTGAAGTCATACGCAAAATAGTTGTTAGACTTATCCAAGTGGGAGACTGTTGGATTAGTGTCTAAGTCCATAACTATTTTGGTATGTACTTGACCCGATGGTGCATGGTCCTTTTGGGTTGCCTTCACCAAAGCAACTTGATTGGAGAAATGAATAAAGAGAGAGAGGATAATATGATTTATTAATATGTTATAAGAATAATATATTAAAGGAGAAATCATATTTGTTTAATTAATATTGGTCAATAATTAATTAAGAATTAGTTTTGTGATCAAATGTAATTAATTAAACTAGAGGGGCTGAATTGTAATTATGTGATAGTTACAAAATAAGGTAAGGATTATCTTATATATATGGTGAACGAATTTGAGGTGTAAATCCCTTAGAATTCGAGTATGATAAGGATTCAAGGATTATCTTATTGGTTGCTTAATGGATAATCAACTAGATAAGGATAATGACTGAAACCCTATCTCTACACCTATATAAACACCCCTAGGGCCATGAATTCGTGTATCCCTTCCCAAGAGGTCCTAGATACGAATTCTTACCTCTCACCCCTCTCCTTATACCTTCTCCACTTGCTTATGGTGTTTGTGAGCCATTAGAGGAGTGACACTTGTGACTCTAAGCCTTCCAAAGTCAATACAAGGAGATTTGGGATTGTTATTGCTACATAACAATCAAGGTAACATTATAAACTCATTCTTATGTTAATATGATTATTTGTATGCTAGAATTAGGGTTTATAGTCTTGGATTCAAAGCATGTACAATAGAGAAACCTAGATCCAAGCATTAGGGTTTGTATGAGCACATAGGATGTCTTATGACCAAAACCCAACAGTTTTAATTAAGGAAATAAATATTTTATATGAATACTCACCTGGAAAAACGCATATTATAATTGTCTAATTTAATCGTAACAGCCTACCAATGTACTTTCTTCTCGACTGTTTGATTGTTTTTTTCTGTGTGCTGATTATAATTGTCTAATTTAATGTAATTTTTTTTTTTTTTTTTTTTTTAACTTGCAAGGTACAATGGAACATATTACTCCTATAAAGGAAATTGACTCAATCAAGGACAACGCTATAATCTGTAATTTATCATCTTTTAGTTTAATTTTCTAAATATATGTGTGGTTGTCTATGTGTGTATCTCTTTAAAAATTCTGCAATTTCATCATTTTATGACCCCCATTTGCGAAGTTGAGTATTTATTTCCAAATATGCGAAACTCCAGGGACAATATTTGAAAATTTCTGTTTTCTTCCCCAATTCGCATTCTACTGTGAAATACTTCGCATCTTCATTCTTACACCCTTCGCATCCCTTCGCATTAATCACCTTCGCATTTTAACCTAATTAATCAAATGCAAACCACAAAATTTTCATTCCAGATGCGAACACAGTTTAGTTCTTGAACTCTAAACTTGCGAAATCAAAAATTCATATGTTGAACCCATATGCGAATATTAACCCAATTGACTTCAAATTGATTCACAGATGCAAACACTCGATTGTTTTACTTTCGCAAAATGAGCATCAACAACTCCACAATCGAGTTTTTAAATTCTTGCAAACAACAATTTCACAGTCCTTGACTTCGCGTTTTTCTTCACGAATCATCCCTCAATCATCAATCCAATTGCGAATCAAAACTCATATGTTCTTGCTTTATCGATTCATCGACTACACTCATACAAATGCGAACAATACTCAATTTCAAAATCGATTGAAACTTATAGCAAAGCTAAATCCAACTTCGCATTCAAAGCACACAAGTGTTATTGATTGCATTCATGAAATACAAACAAGATAATATATTATAATACAAATATACATATTTTAGGTGGTGAAATCGTAACAGCCTAACAATTTGGTATGCAACTTTATTAAATCAATAAAAAAAGTTATGCAAATTGGAAAAATAAATAAAAATATATCTTTTGTTGTTTTAATTAAGGAAATAAATATTTTATATGAATACTCACCTGGAAAAACGCATATTATAATTGTCTAATTTAATCGTAACAGCCTACCAATGTACTTTCTTCTTGACTGTTTGATTGTTTTTTTCTGTGTGCTGATTATAATTGTCTAATTTAATGTAAATTTTTTTTTTTAACTTGCAAGGTACAATGGAACATATTACTCCTATAAAGGAAATTGACTCAATCAAGGACAATGCTATAATCTGTAATTTATCATCTTTTAGTTTAATGTTCTAAATATATGTGTGGTTGTCTGTGTGTATCTCTTTAAAAATTCTGCAATTTCATCATTTTATTACCCCCATTTGCGAAGTTGAGTATTTATTTCCAAAAATGCGAAACTCCAGGGACAATATTTGAAAATTTCTGTTTTCTTCCCCAATTCGCATTCTACTGTGAAATACTTCGCATCTTCATTCTTACACCCTTCGCATCCCTTCGCATTAATCACCTTCGCATTTTAACCTAATTAATCAAATGCAAACCACAAAATTTTCATTCCAGATGCGAACACAGTTTAGTTCTTGAACTCTAAACTTGCGAAATCAAAAATTCATATGTTGAACCCATATGCGAATATTAACCCAATTGACTTCAAATTGATTCACAGATGCAAACACTCGATTGTTTTACTTTCGCAAAATGAGCATCAACAACTCCACAATCGAGTTTTTAAATTCTTGCAAACAACAATTTCACAGTCCTTGACTTCGCGTTTTTCTTCACGAATCATCCCTCAATCATCAATCCAATTGCGAATCAAAACTCATATGTTCTTGCTTTATCGATTCATCGACTACACTCATACAAATGCGAACAATACTCAATTTCAAAATCGATTGAAACTTATAGCAAAGCTAAATCCAACTTCGCATTCAAAGCACACAAGTGTTATTGATTGCATTCATGAAATACAAACAAGATAATATATTATAATACAAATATACATATTTTAGGTGGTGAAATCGTAACAGCCTAACAATTTGGTATGCAACTTTATTAAATCAATAAAAAAAGTTATGCAAATTGGAAAAATAAATAAAAATATATCTTTTGTTGTTTTAATTAAGGAAATAAATATTTTATATGAATACTCACCTGGAAAAACGCATATTATAATTGTCTAATTTAATCGTAACAGCCTACCAATGTACTTTCTTCTTGACTGTTTGATTGTTTTTTTCTGTGTGCTGATTATAATTGTCTAATTTAATGTAAATTTTTTTTTTTTAACTTGCAAGGTACAATGGAACATATTACTCCTATAAAGGAAATTGACTCAATCAAGGACAATGCTATAATCTGTAATTTATCATCTTTTAGTTTAATTTTCTAAATATATGTGTGGTTGTCTGTGTGTATCTCTTTAAAAATTCTGCAATTTCATCATTTTATGACCCCCATTTGCGAAGTTGAGTATTTATTTCCAAAAATGCGAAACTCCAGGGACAATATTTGAAAATTTCTGTTTTCTTCCCCAATTCGCATTCTACTGTGAAATACTTCGCATCTTCATTCTTACACCCTTCGCATCCCTTCGCATTAATCACCTTCGCATTTTAACCTAATTAATCAAATGCAAACCACAAAATTTTCATTCCAGATGCGAACACAGTTTAGTTCTTGAACTCTAAACTTGCGAAATCAAAAATTCATATGTTGAACCCATATGCGAATATTAACCCAATTGACTTCAAATTGATTCACAGATGCAAACACTCGATTGTTTTACTTTCGCAAAATGAGCATCAACAACTCCACAATCGAGTTTTTAAATTCTTGCAAACAACAATTTCACAGTTCTTGACTTCGCGTTTTTCTTCACGAATCATCCCTCAATCATCAATCCAATTGCGAATCAAAACTCATATGTTGTTGCTTTATCGATTCATCGACTACTCATACAAATGGGAACAATACTCAATTTCAAAATCGATTAAAACTTATAGCAAAGCTAAATCCAACTTCGCATTCAAAGCATACAAGTGTTATTGATTGCATTCATCATTTTATGACCCCCATTTGCGAAGTTGAGTATTTATTTCCAAAAATGCGAAACTCCAGGGACAATATTTGAAAATTTCTGTTTTCTTCCCCAATTCGCATTCTACTGTGAAATACTTCGCATCTTCATTCTTACACCCTTCGCATCCCTTCGCATCCCTTCGCATTAATCACCTTCGCATTTTAACCTAATTAATCAAATGCAAACCACAAAATTTTCATTCCAGATGCGAACACAGTTTAGGTCTTGAACTCTAAACTTGCGAAATCAAAAATTCATATGTTGAACCCATATGCGAATATTAACCCAATTGACTTCAAATTGATTCAAAGATGCAAACACTCGATTGTTTTACTTTCGCAAAATGAGCATCAACAACTCCACAATCGAGTTTTTAAATTCTTGCAAACAACAATTTCACAGTCCTTGACTTCGCGTTTTTCTTCACGAATCATCCCTCAATCATCAATCCAATTGCGAATCAAAACTTATATGTTCTTGCTTTATCGATTCATCGACTACACTCATACAAATGTGAACAATACTCAATTTCAAAATCGATTGAAACTTATAGCAAAGCTAAATCCAACTTCGCATTCAAAGCACACAAGTGTTATTGATTGCATTCATGAAATACTAACAAGATAATATATTATAATACAAATATACATATTTTAGGTGGTGAAATCGTAACAGCCTAACAATTTGGTATGAAACTTTATTAAATCAATAAAAAAAGTTATGCAAATTGGAAAAATAAATAAAAATATATCTTTTGTTGTTTTAATTAAGGAAATAAATATTTTATATGAATACTCACCTGGAAAAACGCATATTATAATTGTCTAATTTAATCGTAACAGCCTACCAATGTACTTTCTTCTCGACTGTTTGATTGTTTTTTTCTGTGTGCTGATTATAATTGTCTAATTTAATGTAAATTTTTTTTTTTTTTTTTTTAACTTGCAAGGTACAATGGAACATATTACTCCTATAAAGGAAATTGACTCAATCAAGGACAATGCTATAATCTGTAATTTATCATCTTTTAGTTTAATTTTCTAAATATATGTGTGGTTGGCTATGTGTGTATCTCTTTAAAAATTCTGCAATTTCATCATTTTATGACCCCCATTTGCGAAGTTGAGTATTTATTTCCAAAAATGCGAAACTCCAGGGACAATATTTGAAAATTTCTGTTTTCTTCCCCAATTCGCATTCTACTGTGAAATACTTCGCATCTTCATTCTTACACCTTTCGCATCCCTTCGCATCCCTTCGCATTAATCACCTTCGCATTTTAACCTAATTAATCAAATGCAAACCACAAAATTTTCATTCCAGATGCGAACACAGTTTAGTTCTTGAACTCTAAACTTGCGAAATCAAAAATTCATATGTTGAATCCATATGCGAATATTAACCCAATTGACTTCAAATTGATTCACAGATGCAAACACTCGATTGTTTTACTTTCGCAAAATGAGCATCAACAACTCCACAATCGAGTTTTTAAATTCTTGCAAACAACAATTTCACAGTCCTTGACTTCGCGTTTTTCTTCACGAATCATCCCTCAATCATCAATCCAATTGCGAATCAAAACTCATATGTTCTTGCTTTATCGATTCATCGACTACACTCATACAAATGCGAACAATACTCAATTTCAAAATCGATTGAAACTTATAGCAAAGCTAAATCCAACTTCGCATTCAAAGCACACAAGTGTTATTGATTGCATTCATGAAATACAAACAAGATAATATATTATAATACAAATATACATATTTTAGGTGGTGAAATCGTAACAGCCTAACAATTTGGTATGCAACTTTATTAAATCAATAAAAAAAGTTATGCAAATTGGAAAAATAAATAAAAATATATCTTTTGTTGTTTTAATTAAGGAAATAAATATTTTATATGAATACTCACCTGGAAAAACACATATTATAATTGTCTAATTTAATCGTAACAGCCTACCAATGTACTTTCTTCTTGACTGTTTGATTGTTTTTTTCTGTGTGCTGATTATAATTGTCTAATTTAATGTAAATTTTTTTTTTTTTAACTTGCAAGGTACAATGGAACATATTACTCCTATAAACGAAATTGACTCAATCAAGGACAATGCTATAATCTGTAATTTATCATCTTTTAGTTTAATTTTCTAAATATATGTGTGGTTGTCTGTGTGTATCTCTTTAAAAATTCTGCAATTTCATCATTTTATGACCCCCATTTGCGAAGTTGAGTATTTATTTCCAAAAATGCGAAACTCCAGGGACAATATTTGAAAATTTCTGTTTTCTTCCCCAATTCGCATTCTACTGTGAAATACTTCGCATCTATATTCTTACACCCTTCGCATCCCTTCGCATTAATCACCTTCGCATTTTAACCTAATTAATCAAATGCAAACCACAAAATTTTCATTCCAGATGCGAACACAATTTAGTTCTTGAACTCTAAACTTGCGAAATCAAAAATTCATATGTTGAACCCATATGCGAATATTAACCCAATTGACTTCAAATTGATTCACAGATGCAAACACTCGATTGTTTTACTTTCGCAAAATGAGCATCAACAACTCCACAATCGAGTTTTTAAATTCTTGCAAACAACAATTTCACAGTCCTTGAGTTCGCGTTTTTCTTCACGAATCATCCCTCAATCATCAATCCAATTGCGAATCAAAACTCATATGTTCTTGCTTTATCGATTCATCGACTACACTCATACAAATGCGAACAATACTCAATTTCAAAATCGATTGAAACTGATAGCAAAGCTAAATCCAACTTCGCATTCAAAGCACACAAGTGTTATTGATTGCATTCATGAAATACTAACAAGATAATATATTATAATACAAATATACATATTTTAGGTGGTGAAATCGTAACAGCCTAACAATTTGGTATGCAACTTTATTAAATCAATAAAAAAAGTTATGCAAATTGGAAAAATAAATAAAAATATATCTTTTGTTGTTTTAATTAAGGAAATAAATATTTTATATGAATACTCACCTGGAAAAACGCATATTATAATTGTCTAATTTAATCGTAACAGCCTACCAATGTACTTTCTTCTCGACTGTTTGATTGTTTTTTTCTGTGTGCTGATTATAATTGTCTAATTTAATGTAAATTTTTTTTTTTTTTTAACTTGCAAGGTACAATGGAACATATTACTCCTATAAAGGAAATTGACTCAATCAAGGACAATGCTATAATCTGTAATTTATCATCTTTTAGTTTAATTTTCTAAATATATGTGTGGTTGTCTATGTGTGTATCTCTTTAAAAATTCTGCAATTTCATCATTTTATGACCCCCATTTGCGAAGTTGAATATTTATTTCCAAAAATGCGAAACTCCAGGGACAATATTTGAAAATTTCTGTTTTCTTCCCCAATTCGCATTCTACTGTGAAATACTTCGCATCTTCATTCTTACACCCTTCGCATCCCTTCGCATTAATCACCTTCGCATTTTAACCTAATTAATCAAATGCAAACCACAAAATTTTCATTCCAGATGCGAACACAGTTTAGGTCTTGAACTCTAAACTTGCGAAATCAAAAATTCATATGTTGAACCCATATGCGAATATTAACCCAATTGACTTCAAATTGATTCAAAGATGCAAACACTCGATTGTTTTACTTTCGCAAAATGAGCATCAACAACTCCACAATCGAGTTTTTAAATTCTTGCAAACAACAATTTCACAGTCCTTGACTTCGCGTTTTTCTTCACGAATCATCCCTCAATCATCAATCCAATTGCGAATCAAAACTCATATGTTCTTGCTTTATCGATTCATCGACTACAGTCATACAAATGCGAACAATACTCAATTTCAAAATCGATTGAAACTTATAGCAAAGCTAAATCCAACTTCGCATTCAAAGCACACAAGTGTTATTGATTGCATTCATGAAATACTAACAAGATAATATATTATAATACAAATATACATATTTTAGGTGGTGAAATCGTAACAGCCTAACAATTTGGTATGCAACTTTATTAAATCAATAAAAAAAGTTATGCAAATTGGAAAAATAAATAAAAATATATCTTTTGTTGTTTTAATTAAGGAAATAAATATTTTATATGAATACTCACCTGGAAAAACGCATATTATAATTGTCTAATTTAATCGTAACAGCCTACCAATGTACTTTCTTCTCGACTGTTTGATTGTTTTTTTCTGTGTGCTGATTATAATTGTCTAATTTAATGTAAATTTTTTTTTTTTTTTAACTTGCAAGGTACAATGGAACATATTACTCCTATAAAGGAAATTGACTCAATCAAGGACAATGCTATAATCTGTAATTTATCATCTTTTAGTTTAATTTTCTAAATATATGTGTGGTTGGCTATGTGTGTATCTCTTTAAAAATTCTGCAATTTCATCATTTTATGACCCCCATTTGCGAAGTTGAGTATTTATTTCCAAAAATGCGAAACTCCAGGGACAATATTTGAAAATTTCTGTTTTCTTCCCCAATTCGCATTCTACTGTGAAATACTTCGCATCTTCATTCTTACACCCTTCGCATCCCTTCGCATTAATCACCTTCGCATTTTAACCTAATTAATCAAATGCAAACCACAAAATTTTCATTCCAGATGCGAACACAGTTTAGTTCTTGAACTCTAAACTTGCGAAATCAAAAATTCATATGTTGAACCCATATGCGAATATTAACCCAATTGACTTCAAATTGATTCACAGATGCAAACACTCGATTGTTTTACTTTCGCAAAATGAGCATCAACAACTCCACAATCGAGTTTTTAAATTCTTGCAAACAACAATTTCACAGTCCTTGACTTCGCGTTTTTCTTCACGAATCATCCCTCAATCATCAATCCAATTGCGAATCAAAACTCATATGTTCTTGCTTTATCGATTCATCGACTACACTCATACAAATGCGAACAATACTCAATTTCAAAATCGATTGAAACTTATAGCAAAGCTAAATCCAACTTCGCATTCAAAGCACACAAGTGTTATTGATTGCATTCATAAAATACAAACAAGATAATATATTATAATACAAATATACATATTTTAGGTGGTGAAATCGTAACAGCCTAACAATTTGGTATGCAACTTTATTAAATCAATAAAAAAAGTTATGCAAATTGGAAAAATAAATAAAAATATATCTTTTGTTGTTTTAATTAAGGAAATAAATATTTTATATGAATACTCACCTGGAAAAACGCATATTATAATTGTCTAATTTAATCGTAACAGCCTACCAATGTACTTTCTTCTTGACTGTTTGATTGTTTTTTTCTGTGTGCTGATTATAATTGTCTAATTTAATGTAAATTTTTTTTTTAACTTGCAAGGTACAATGGAACATATTACTCCTATAAAGGAAATTGACTCAATCAAGGACAATGCTATAATCTGTAATTTATCATCTTTTAGTTTAATTTTCTAAATATATGTGTGGTTGTCTGTGTGTATCTCTTTAAAAATTCTGCAATTTCATCATTTTATGACCCCCATTTGCGAAGTTGAGTATTTATTTCCAAAAAAGCGAAACTCCAGGGACAATATTTGAAAATTTCTGTTTTCTTCCCCAATTCGCATTCTACTGTGAAATACTTCGCATCTTCATTCTTACACCCTTCGCATCCCTTCGCATTAATCACCTTCGCATTTTAACCTAATTAATCAAATGCAAACCACAAAATTTTCATTCCAGATGCGAACACAGTTTAGTTCTTGAACTCTAAACTTGCGAAATCAAAAATTCATATGTTGAACCCATATGTGAATATTAACCCAATTGACTTCAAATTGATTCACAGATGCAAACACTCGATTGTTTTACTTTCGCAAAATGAGCATCAACAACTCCACAATCGAGTTTTTAAATTCTTGCAAACAACAATTTCACAGTCCTTGACTTCGCGTTTTTCTTCACGAATCATCCCTCAATCATCAATCCAATTGCGAATCAAAACTCATATGTTCTTGCTTTATCGATTCATCGACTACACTCATACAAATGCGAACAATACTCAATTTCAAAATCGATTGAAACTTATAGCAAAGCTAAATCCAACTTCGCATTCAAAGCACACAAGTGTTATTGATTGCATTCATGAAATACAAACAAGATAATATATTATAATACAAATATACATATTTTAGGTGGTGAAATCGTAACAGCCTAACAATTTGGTATGCAACTTTATTAAATCAATAAAAAAAGTTATGCAAATTGGAAAAATAAATAAAAATATATCTTTTGTTGTTTTAATTAAGGAAATAAATATTTTGTATGAATACTCACCTGGAAAAACGCATATTATAATTGTCTAATTTAATCGTAACAGCCTACCAATGTACTTTCTTCTTGACTGTTTGATTGTTTTTTTCTGTGTGCTGATTATAATTGTCTAATTTAATGTAATTTTTTTTTTTTTTTAACTTGCAAGGTACAATGGAACATATTACTCCTATAAAGGAAATTGACTCAATCAAGGACAATGCTATAATCTGTAATTTATCATCTTTTAGTTTAATTTTCTAAATATATGTGTGGTTGTCTGTGTGTATCTCTTTAAAAATTCTGCAATTTCATCATTTTATGACCCCCATTTGCGAAGTTGAGTATTTATTTCCAAAAATGCGAAACTCCAGGGACAATATTTGAAAATTTCTGTTTTCTTCCCCAATTCGCATTCTACTGTGAAATACTTCGCATCTTCATTCTTACACCCTTCGCATCCCTTCGCATTAATCACCTTCGCATTTTAACCTAATTAATCAAATGCAAACCACAAAATTTTCATTCCAGATGCGAACACAGTTTAGTTCTTGAACTCTAAACTTGCGAAATCAAAAATTCATATGTTGAACCCATATGCGAATATTAACCCAATTGACTTCAAATTGATTCACAGATGCAAACACTCGATTGTTTTACTTTCGCAAAATGAGCATCAACAACTCCACAATCGAGTTTTTAAATTCTTGCAAACAACAATTTCACAGTCCTTGACTTCGCGTTTTTCTTCACGAATCATCCCTCAATCATCAATCCAATTGCGAATCAAAACTCATATGTTCTTGCTTTATCGATTCATCGACTACACTCATACAAATGCGAACAATACTCAATTTCAAAATCGATTGAAACTTATAGCAAAGCTAAATCCAACTTCGCATTCAAAGCACACAAGTGTTATTGATTGCATTCATGAAATACAAACAAGATAATATATTATAATACAAATATACATATTTTAGGTGGTGAAATCGTAACAGCCTAACAATTTGGTATGCAACTTTATTAAATCAATAAAAAAAGTTATGCAAATTGGAAAAATAAATAAAAATATATCTTTTGTTGTTTTAATTAAGGAAATAAATATTTTATATGAATACTCACCTGGAAAAACGCATATTATAATTGTCTAATTTAATCGTAACAGCCTACCAATGTACTTTCTTCTTGACTGTTTGATTGTTTTTTTCTGTGTGCTGATTATAATTGTCTAATTTAATGTAATTTTTTTTTTTTTTTTAACTTGCAAGGTACAATGGAACATATTACTCCTATAAAGGAAATTGACTCAATCAAGGACAATGCTATAATCTGTAATTTATCATCTTTTAGTTTAATTTTCTAAATATATGTGTGGTTGTCTGTGTGTATCTCTTTAAAAATTCTGCAATTTCATCATTTTATGACCCCCATTTGCGAAGTTGAGTATTTATTTCCAAAAATGCGAAACTCCAGGGACAATATTTGAAAATTTCTGTTTTCTTCCCCAATTCGCATTCTACTGTGAAATACTTCGCATCTTCATTCTTACACCCTTCGCATCCCTTCGCATTAATCACCTTCGCATTTTAACCTAATTAATCAAATGCAAACCACAAAATTTTCATTCCAGATGCGAACACAGTTTAGTTCTTGAACTCTAAACTTGCGAAATCAAAAATTCATATGTTGAACACATATGCGAATATTAACCCATTTGACTTCAAATTGATTCACAGATGCAAACACTCGATTGTTTTACTTTCGCAAAATGAGCATCAACAACTCCACAATCGAGTTTTTAAATTCTTGCAAACAACAATTTCACAGTTCTTGACTTCGCGTTTTTCTTCACGAATCATCCCTCAATCATCAATCCAATTGCGAATCAAAACTCATATGTTGTTGCTTTATCGATTCATCGACTACTCATACAAATGCGAACAATACTCAATTTCAAAATCGATTGAAACTTATAGCAAAGCTAAATCCAACTTCGCATTCAAAGCATACAAGTGTTATTGATTGCATTCATCATTTTATGACCCCCATTTGCGAAGTTGAGTATTTATTTCCAAAAATGCGAAACTCCAGGGACAATATTTGAAAATTTCTGTTTTCTTCCCCAATTCGCATTCTACTGTGAAATACTTCGCATCTTCATTCTTACACCCTTCGCATCCCTTCGCATCCCTTCGCATTAATCACCTTCGCATTTTAACCTAATTAATCAAATGCAAACCACAAAATTTTCATTCCAGATGCGAACACAGTTTAGGTCTTGAACTCTAAACTTGCGAAATCAAAAATTCATATGTTGAACCCATATGCGAATATTAACCCAATTGACTTCAAATTGATTCAAAGATGCAAACACTCGATTGTTTTACTTTCGCAAAATGAGCATCAACAACTCCACAATCGAGTTTTTAAATTCTTGCAAACAACAATTTCACAGTCCTTGACTTCGCGTTTTTCTTCACGAATCATCCCTCAATCATCAATCCAATTGCGAATCAAAACTCATATGTTCTTGCTTTATCGATTCATCGACTACACTCATACAAATGCGAACAATACTCAATTTCAAAATCGATTGAAACTGATAGCAAAGCTAAATCCAACTTCGCATTCAAAGCACACAAGTGTTATTGATTGCATTCATGAAATACTAACAAGATAATATATTATAATACAAATATACATATTTTAGGTGGTGAAATCGTAACAGCCTAACAATTTGGTATGCAACTTTATTAAATCAATAAAAAAAGTTATGCAAATTGGAAAAATAAATAAAAATATATCTTTTGTTGTTTTAATTAAGGAAATAAATATTTTATATGAATACTCACCTGGAAAAACGCATATTATAATTGTCTAATTTAATCGTAACAGCCTACCAATGTACTTTCTTCTCGACTGTTTGATTGTTTTTTTCTGTGTGCTGATTATAATTGTCTAATTTAATGTAAATTTTTTTTTTTTTTTAACTTGCAAGGTACAATGGAACATATTACTCCTATAAAGGAAATTGACTCAATCAAGGACAATGCTATAATCTGTAATTTATCATCTTTTAGTTTAATTTTCTAAATATATGTGTGGTTGGCTATGTGTGTATCTCTTTAAAAATTCTGCAATTTCATCATTTTATGACCCCCATTTGCGAAGTTGAGTATTTATTTCCAAAAATGCGAAACTCCAGGGACAATATTTGAAAATTTCTGTTTTCTTCCCCAATTCGCATTCTACTGTGAAATACTTCGCATCTTCATTCTTACACCCTTCGCATCCCTTCGCATTAATCACCTTCGCATTTTAACCTAATTAATCAAATGCAAACCACAAAATTTTCATTCCAGATGCGAACACAGTTTAGTTCTTGAACTCTAAACTTGCGAAATCAAAAATTCATATGTTGAACACATATGCGAATATTAACCCATTTGACTTCAAATTGATTCACAGATGCAAACACTCGATTGTTTTACTTTCGCAAAATGAGCATCAACAACTCCACAATCGAGTTTTTAAATTCTTGCAAACAACAATTTCACAGTTCTTGACTTCGCGTTTTTCTTCACGAATCATCCCTCAATCATCAATCCAATTGCGAATCAAAACTCATATGTTGTTGCTTTATCGATTCATCGACTACTCATACAAATGCGAACAATACTCAATTTCAAAATCGATTGAAACTTATAGCAAAGCTAAATCCAACTTCGCATTCAAAGCATACAAGTGTTATTGATTGCATTCATCATTTTATGACCCCCATTTGCGAAGTTGAGTATTTATTTCCAAAAATGCGAAACTCCAGGGACAATATTTGAAAATTTCTGTTTTCTTCCCCAATTCGCATTCTACTGTGAAATACTTCGCATCTTCATTCTTACACCCTTCGCATCCCTTCGCATCCCTTCGCATTAATCACCTTCGCATTTTAACCTAATTAATCAAATGCAAACCACAAAATTTTCATTCCAGATGCGAACACAGTTTAGGTCTTGAACTCTAAACTTGCGAAATCAAAAATTCATATGTTGAACCCATATGCGAATATTAACCCAATTGACTTCAAATTGATTCAAAGATGCAAACACTCGATTGTTTTACTTTCGCAAAATGAGCATCAACAACTCCACAATCGAGTTTTTAAATTCTTGCAAACAACAATTTCACAGTCCTTGACTTCGCGTTTTTCTTCACGAATCATCCCTCAATCATCAATCCAATTGCGAATCAAAACTCATATGTTCTTGCTTTATCGATTCATCGACTACACTCATACAAATGCGAACACTACTCAATTTCAAAATCGATTGAAACTTATACCAAAGCTAAATCCAACTTCGCATTCAAAGCACACAAGTGTTATTGATTGCATTCATGAAATACTAACAAGATAATATATTATAATACAAATATACATATTTTAGGTGGTGAAATCGTAACAGCCTAACAATTTGGTATGCAACTTTATTAAATCAATAAAAAAAGTTATGCAAATTGGAAAAATAAATAAAAATATATCTTTTGTTGTTTTAATTAAGGAAATAAATATTTTATATGAATACTCACCTGGAAAAACGCATATTATAATTGTCTAATTTAATCGTAACAGCCTACCAATGTACTTTCTTCTCGACTGTTTGATTGTTTTTTTCTGTGTGCTGATTATAATTGTCTAATTTAATGTAAATTTTTTTTTTTTTTTTTAACTTGCAAGGTACAATGGAACATATTACTCCTATAAAGGAAATTGACTCAATCAAGGACAATGCTATAATCTGTAATTTATCATCTTTTAGTTTAATTTTCTAAATATATGTGTGGTTGGCTATGTGTGTATCTCTTTAAAAATTCTGCAATTTCATCATTTTATGACCCCCATTTGCGAAGTTGAGTATTTATTTCCAAAAATGCGAAACACCAGGGACAATATTTGAAAATTTCTGTTTTCTTCCCCAATTCGCATTCTACTGTGAAATACTTCGCATCTTCATTCTTACACCCTTCGCATCCCTTCGCATTAATCACCTTCGCATTTTAACCTAATTAATCAAATGCAAACCACAAAATTTTCATTCCAGATGCGAACACAGTTTAGTTCTTGAACTCTAAACTTGCGAAATCAAAAATTCATATGTTGAACACATATGCGAATATTAACCCATTTGACTTCAAATTGATTCACAGATGCAAACACTCGATTGTTTTACTTTCGCAAAATGAGCATCAACAACTCCACAATCGAGTTTTTAAATTCTTGCAAACAACAATTTCACAGTTCTTGACTTCGCGTTTTTCTTCACGAATCATCCCTCAATCATCAATCCAATTGCGAATCAAAACTCATATGTTGTTGCTTTATCGATTCATCGACTACTCATACAAATGCGAACAATACTCAATTTCAAAATCGATTGAAACTTATAGCAAAGCTAAATCCAACTTCGCATTCAAAGCATACAAGTGTTATTGATTGCATTCATCATTTTATGACCCCCATTTGCGAAGTTGAGTATTTATTTCCAAAAATGCGAAACTCCAGGGACAATATTTGAAAATTTCTGTTTTCTTCCCCAATTCGCATTCTACTGTGAAATACTTCGCATCTTCATTCTTACACCCTTCGCATCCCTTCGCATCCCTTCGCATTAATCACCTTCGCATTTTAACCTAATTAATCAAATGCAAACCACAAAATTTTCATTCCAGATGCGAACACAGTTTAGGTCTTGAACTCTAAACTTGCGAAATCAAAAATTCATATGTTGAACCCATATGCGAATATTAACCCAATTGACTTCAAATTGATTCAAAGATGCAAACACTCGATTGTTTTACTTTCGCAAAATGAGCATCAACAACTCCACAATCGAGTTTTTAAATTCTTGCAAACAACAATTTCACAGTCCTTGACTTCTCGTTTTTCTTCACGAATCATCCCTCAATCATCAATCCAATTGCGAATCAAAACTCATATGTTCTTGCTTTATCGATTCATCGACTACACTCATACAAATGCGAACACTACTCAATTTCAAAATCGATTGAAACTTATAGCAAAGCTAAATCCAACTTCGCATTCAAAGCACACAAGTGTTATTGATTGCATTCATGAAATACTAACAAGATAATATATTATAATACAAATATACATATTTTAGGTGGTGAAATCGTAACAGCCTAACAATTTGGTATGCAACTTTATTAAATCAATAAAAAAAGTTATGCAAATTGGAAAAATAAATAAAAATATATCTTTTGTTGTTTTAATTAAGGAAATAAATATTTTATATGAATACTCACCTGGAAAAACGCATATTATAATTGTCTAATTTAATCGTAACAGCCTACCAATGTACTTTCTTCTCGACTGTTTGATTGTTTTTTTCTGTGTGCTGATTATAATTGTCTAATTTAATGTAAATTTTTTTTTTTTTTTTTAACTTGCAAGGTACAATGGAACATATTACTCCTATAAAGGAAATTGACTCAATCAAGGACAATGCTATAATCTGTAATTTATCATCTTTTAGTTTAATTTTCTAAATATATGTGTGGTTGGCTATGTGTGTATCTCTTTAAAAATTCTGCAATTTCATCATTTTATGACCCCCATTTGCGAAGTTGAGTATTTATTTCCAAAAATGCGAAACTCTAGGGACAATATTTGAAAATTTCTGTTTTCTTCCCCAATTCGCATTCTACTGTGAAATACTTCGCATCTTCATTCTTACACCCTTCGCATCCCTTCGCATTAATCACCTTCGCATTTTAACCTAATTAATCAAATGCAAACCACAAAATTTTCATTCCAGATGCGAACACAGTTTAGTTCTTGAACTCTAAACTTGCGAAATCAAAAATTCATGTGTTGAACCCATATGCGAATATTAACCCAATTGACTTCAAATTGATTCACAGATGCAAACACTCGATTGTTTTACTTTCGCAAAATGAGCATCAACAACTCCACAATCGAGTTTTTAAATTCTTGCAAACAACAATTTCACAGTCCTTGACTTCGCGTTTTTCTTCACGAATCATCCCTCAATCATCAATCCAATTGCGAATCAAAACTCATATGTTCTTGCTTTATCGATTCATCGACTAAACTCATACAAATGCGAACAATACTCAATTTCAAAATCGATTGAAACTTATAGCAAAGCTAAATCCAACTTCGCATTCAAAGCACACAAGTGTTATTGATTGCATTCATGAAATACAAACAAGATAATATATTATAATACAAATATACATATTTTAGGTGGTGAAATCGTAACAGCCTAACAATTTGGTATGCAACTTTATTAAATCAATAAAAAAAGTTATGCAAATTGGAAAAATAAATAAAAATATATCTTTTGTTGTTTTAATTAAGGAAATAAATATTTTATATGAATACTCACCTGGAAAAACACATATTATAATTGTCTAATTTAATCGTAACAGCCTACCAATGTACTTTCTTCTTGACTGTTTGATTGTTTTTTTCTGTGTGCTGATTATAATTGTCTAATTTAATGTAAAATTTTTTTTTTTAACTTGCAAGGTACAATGGAACATATTACTCCTATAAAGGAAATTGACTCAATCAAGGACAATGCTATAATCTGTAATTTATCATCTTTTAGTTTAATTTTCTAAATATATGTGTGGTTGTCTGTGTGTATCTCTTTAAAAATTCTGCAATTTCATCATTTTATGACCCCCATTTGCGAAGTTGAGTATTTATTTCCAAAAATGCGAAACTCCAGGGACAATATTTGAAAATTTCTGTTTTCTTCCCCAATTCGCATTCTACTGTGAAATTCTTCGCATCTTCATTCTTACACCCTTCGCATCCCTTCGCATTAATCACCTTCGCATTTTAACCTAATTAATCAAATGCAAACCACAAAATTTTCATTCCAGATGCGAACACAGTTTAGTTCTTGAACTCTAAACCTGCGAAATCAAAAATTCATATGTTGAACCCATATGCGAATATTAACCCAATTGACTTCAAATTGATTCACAGATGCAAACACTCGATTGTTTTACTTTCGCAAAATGAGCATCAACAACTCCACAATCGTGTTTTTAAATTCTTGCAAACAACAATTTCACAGTCCTTGACTTCGCGTTTTTCTTCACGAATCATCCCTCAATCATCAATCCAATTGCGAATCAAAACTCATATGTTCTTGCTTTATCGATTCATCGACTACACTCATACAAATGCGAACAATACTCAATTTCAAAATCGATTGAAACTTATAGCAAAGCTAAATCCAACTTCGCATTCAAAGCACACAAGTGTTATTGATTGCATTCATGAAATACTAACAAGATAATATATTATAATACAAATATACATATTTTAGGTGGTGAAATCGTAACAGCCTAACAATTTGGTATGCAACTTTATTAAATCAATAAAAAAAGTTATGCAAATTGGAAAAATAAATAAAAATATATCTTTTGTTGTTTTAATTAAGGAAATAAATATTTTATATGAATACTCACCTGGAAAAACGCATATTATAATTGTCTAATTTAATCGTAACAGCCTACCAATGTACTTTCTTCTCGACTGTTTGATTGTTTTTTTCTGTGTGCTGATTATAATTGTCTAATTTAATGTAAATTTTTTTTTTTTTTTAACTTGCAAGGTACAATGGAACATATTACTCCTATAAAGGAAATTGACTCAATCAAGGACAATGCTATAATCTGTAATTTATCATCTTTTAGTTTAATTTTCTAAATATATGTGTGGTTGGCTATGTGTGTATCTCTTTAAAAATTCTGCAATTTCATCATTTTATGACCCCCATTTGCGAAGTTGAGTATTTATTTCCAAAAATGCGAAACTCCAGGGACAATATTTGAAAATTTCTGTTTTCTTCCCCAATTCGCATTCTACTGTGAAATACTTCGCATCTTCATTCTTACACCCTTCGCATCCCTTCGCATTAATCACCTTCGCATTTTAACCTAATTAATCAAATGCAAACCACAAAATTTTCATTCCAGATGCGAACACAGTTTTGTTCTTGAACTCTAAACTTGCGAAATCAAAAATTCATATGTTGAACCCATATGCGAATATTAACCCAATTGACTTCAAATTGATTCACAGATGCAAACACTCGATTGTTTTACTTTCGCAAAATGAGCATCAACAACTCCACAATCGAGTTTTTAAATTCTTGCAAACAACAATTTCACAGTCCTTGACTTCGCGTTTTTCTTCACGAATCATCCCTCAATCATCAATCCAATTGCGAATCAAAACTCATATGTTCTTGCTTTATCGATTCATCGACTACACTCATACAAATGCGAACAATACTCAATTTCAAAATCGATTGAAACTTATAGCAAAGCTAAATCCAACTTCGCATTCAAAGCACACAAGTGTTATTGATTGCATTCATGAAATACTAACAAGATAATATATTATAATACAAATATACATATTTTAGGTGGTGAAATCGTAACAGCCTAACAATTTGGTATGCAACTTTATTAAATCAATAAAAAAAGTTATGCAAATTGGAAAAATAAATAAAAATATATCTTTTGTTGTTTTAATTAAGGAAATAAATATTTTATATGAATACTCACCTGGAAAAACGCATATTATAATTGTCTAATTTAATCGTAACAGCCTACCAATGTACTTTCTTCTCGACTGTTTGATTGTTTTTTTCTGTGTGCTGATTATAATTGTCTAATTTAATGTAATTTTTTTTTTTTTTTTTAACTTGCAAGGTACAATGGAACATATTACTCCTATAAAGGAAATTGACTCAATCAAGGACAATGCTATAATCTGTAATTTATCATCTTTTAGTTTAATTTTCTAAATATATGTGTGGTTGGCTATGTGTGTATCTCTTTAAAAATTCTGCAATTTCATCATTTTATGACCCCCATTTGCGAAGTTGAGTATTTATTTCCAAAAATGCGAAACTCCAGGGACAATATTTGAAAATTACTGTTTTCTTCCCCAATTCGCATTCTACTGTGAAATACTTCGCATCTTCATTCTTACACCCTTCGCATCCCTTCGCATTAATCACCTTCGCATTTTAACCTAATTAATCAAATGCAAACCACAAAATTTTCATTCCAGATGCGAACACAGTTTAGTTCTTGAACTCTAAACTTGCGAAGTCAAAAATTCATATGTTGAACCCATATGCGAATATTAACCCAATTGACTTCAAATTGATTCACAGATGCAAACACTCGATTGTTTTACTTTCGCAAAATGAGCATCAACAACTCCACAATCGAGTTTTTAAATTCTTGCAAACAACAATTTCACAGTCCTTGACTTCGCGTTTTTCTTCACGAATCATCCCTCAATCATCAATCCAATTGCGAATCAAAACTCATATGTTCTTGCTTTATCGATTCATCGACTACACTCATACAAATGCGAACAATACTCAATTTCAAAATCGATTGAAACTTATAGCAAAGCTAAATCCAACTTCGCATTCAAAGCACACAAGTGTTATTGATTGCATTCATGAAATACTAACAAGATAATATATTATAATACAAATATACATATTTTAGGTGGTGAAATTGTAACAGCCTAACAATTTGGTATGCAACTTTATTAAATCAATAAAAAAAGTTATGCAAATTGGAAAAATAAATAAAAATATATCTTTTGTTGTTTTAATTAAGGAAATAAATATTTTATATGAATACTCACCTGGAAAAACGCATATTATAATTGTCTAATTTAATCGTAACAGCCTACCAATGTACTTTCTTCTCGACTGTTTGATTGTTTTTTTCTGTGTGCTGATTATAATTGTCTAATTTAATGTAAATTTTTTTTTTTTTTAACTTGCAAGGTACAATGGAACATATTACTCCTATAAAGGAAATTGACTCAATCAAGGACAATGCTATAATCTGTAATTTATCATCTTTTAGTTTAATTTTCTAAATATATGTGTGGTTGTCTATGTGTGTATCTCTTTAAAAATTCTGCAATTTCATCATTTTATGACCCCCATTTGCGAAGTTGAGTATTTATTTCCAAAAAAGCGAAACTCCAGGGACAATATTTGAAAATTTCTGTTTTCTTCCCCAATTCGCATTCTACTGTGAAATACTTCGCATCTTCATTCTTACACCCTTCGCATCCCTTCGCATTAATCACCTTCGCATTTTAACCTAATTAATCAAATGCAAACCACAAAATTTTCATTCCAGATGCGAACACAGTTTAGTTCTTGAACTCTAAACTTGCGAAATCAAAAATTCATATGTTGAACCCATATGCGAATATTAACCCAATTGACTTCAAATTGATTCACAGATGCAAACACTCGATTGTTTTACTTTCGCAAAATGAGCATCAACAACTCCACAATCGAGTTTTTAAATTCTTGCAAACAACAATTTCACAGTCCTTGACTTCGCGTTTTTCTTCACGAATCATCCCTCAATCATCAATCCAATTGCGAATCAAAACTCATATGTTCTTGCTTTATCGATTCATCGACTACACTCATACAAATGCGAACAATACTCAATTTCAAAATCGATTGAAACTTATAGCAAAGCTAAATCCAACTTCGCATTCAAAGCACACAAGTGTTATTGATTGCATTCATGAAATACAAACAAGATAATATATTATAATACAAATATACATATTTTAGGTGGTGAAATCGTAACAGCCTAACAATTTGGTATGCAACTTTATTAAATCAATAAAAAAAGTTATGCAAATTGGAAAAATAAATAAAAATATATCTTTTGTTGTTTTAATTAAGGAAATAAATATTTTATATGAATACTCACCTGGAAAAACGCATATTATAATTGTCTAATTTAATCGTAACAGCCTACCAATGTACTTTCTTCTCGACTGTTTGATTGTTTTTTTCTGTGTGCTGATTATAATTGTCTAATTTAATGTAAATTTTTTTTTTTTTTTTAACTTGCAAGGTACAATGGAACATATTACTCCTATAAAGGAAATTGACTCAATCAAGGACAATGCTATAATCTGTAATTTATCATCTTTTAGTTTAATTTTCTAAATATATGTGTGGTTGGCTATGTGTGTATCTCTTTAAAAATTCTGCAATTTCATCATTTTATGACCCCCATTTGCGAAGTTGAGTATTTATTTCCAAAAATGCGAAACTCCAGGGACAATATTTGAAAATTTCTGTTTTCTTCCCCAATTCGCATTCTACTATGAAATACTTCGCATCTTCATTCTTACACCCTTCGCATCCCTTCGCATTAATCACCTTCGCATTTTAAACTAATTAATCAAATGCAAACCACAAAATTTTCATTCCAGATGCGAACACAGTTTAGTTCTTGAACTCTAAACTTGCGAAATCAAAAATTCATATGTTGAACCCATATGCGAATATTAACCCAATTGACTTCAAATTGATTCACAGATGCAAACACTCGATTGTTTTACTTTCGCAAAATGAGCATCAACAACTCCACAATCGAGTTTTTAAATTCTTGCAAACAACAATTTCACAGTCCTTGACTTCGCGTTTTTCTTCACGAATCATCCCTCAATCATCAATCCAATTGCGAATCAAAACTCATATGTTCTTGCTTTATCGATTCATCGACTACACTCATACAAATGCGAACAATACTCAATTTCAAAATCGATTGAAACTTATAGCAAAGCTAAATCCAACTTCGCATTCAAAGCATACAAGTGTTATTGATTGCATTCATCATTTTATGACCCCCATTTGCGAAGTTGAGTATTTATTTCCAAAAATGCGAAACTCCAGGGACAATATTTGAAAATTTCTGTTTTCTTCCCCAATTCGCATTCTACTGTGAAATACTTCGCATCTTCATTCTTACACCCTTCGCATCCCTTCGCATCCCTTCGCATTAATCACCTTCGCATTTTAACCTAATTAATCAAATGCAAACCACAAAATTTTCATTCCAGATGCGAACACAGTTTAGGTCTTGAACTCTAAACTTGCGAAATCAAAAATTCATATGTTGAACCCATATGCGAATATTAACCCAATTGACTTCAAATTGATTCAAAGATGCAAACACTCGATTGTTTTACTTTCGCAAAATGAGCATCAACAACTCCACAATCGAGTTTTTAAATTCTTGCAAACAACAATTTCACAGTCCTTGACTTCGCGTTTTTCTTCACGAATCATCCCTCAATCATCAATCCAATTGCGAATCAAAACTCATATGTTCTTGCTTTATCGATTCATCGACTACACTCATACAAATGCGAACAATACTCAATTTCAAAATCGATTGAAACTTATAGCAAAGCTAAATCCAACTTCGCATTCAAAGCACACAAGTGTTATTGATTGCATTCATGAAATACTAACAAGATAATATATTATAATACAAATATACATATTTTAGGTGGTGAAATCGTAACAGCCTAACAATTTGGTATGCAACTTTATTAAATCAATAAAAAAAGTTATGCAAATTGGAAAAATAAATAAAAATATATCTTTTGTTGTTTTAATTAAGGAAATAAATATTTTATATGAATACTCACCTGGAAAAACGCATATTATAATTGTCTAATTTAATCGTAACAGCCTACCAATGTACTTTCTTCTCGACTGTTTGATTGTTTTTTTCTGTGTGCTGATTATAATTGTCTAATTTAATGTAAATTTTTTTTTTTTTTTAACTTGCAAGGTACAATGGAACATATTACTCCTATAAAGGAAATTGACTCAATCAAGGACAATGCTATAATCTGTAATTTATCATCTTTTAGTTTAATTTTCTAAATATATGTGTGGTTGGCTATGTGTGTATCTCTTTAAAAATTCTGCAATTTCATCATTTTATGACCCCCATTTGCGAAGTTGAGTATTTATTTCCAAAAATGCGAAACTCCAGGGACAATATTTGAAAATTTCTGTTTTCTTCCCCAATTCGCATTCTACTGTGAAATACTTCGCATCTTCATTCTTACACCCTTCGCATCCCTTCGCATTAATCACCTTCGCATTTTAACCTAATTAATCAAATGCAAACCACAAAATTTTCATTCCAGATGCGAACACAGTTTAGTTCTTGAACTCTAAACTTGCGAAATCAAAAATTCATATGTTGAACCCATATGCGAATATTAACCCAATTGACTTCAAATTGATTCACAGATGCAAACACTCGATTGTTTTACTTTCGCAAAATGAGCATCAACAACTCCACAATCGAGTTTTTAAATTCTTGCAAACAACAATTTCACAGTCCTTGACTTCGCGTTTTTCTTCACGAATCATCCCTCAATCATCAATCCAATTGCGAATCAAAACTCATATGTTCTTGCTTTATCGATTCATCGACTACACTCATACAAATGCGAACAATACTCAATTTCAAAATCGATTGAAACTTATAGCAAAGCTAAATCCAACTTCGCATTCAAAGCACACAAGTGTTATTGATTGCATTCATGAAATACAAACAAGATAATATATTATAATACAAATATACATATTTTAGGTGGTGAAATCGTAACAGCCTAACAATTTGGTATGCAACTTTATTAAATCAATAAAAAAAGTTATGCAAATTGGAAAAATAAATAAAAATATATCTTTTGTTGTTTTAATTAAGGAAATAAATATTTTATATGAATACTCACCTGGAAAAACACATATTATAATTGTCTAATTTAATCGTAACAGCCTACCAATGTACTTTCTTCTTGACTGTTTGATTGTTTTTTTCTGTGTGCTGATTATAATTGTCTAATTTAATGTAAATTTTTTTTTTTTTAACTTGCAAGGTACAATGGAACATATTACTCCTATAAAGGAAATTGACTCAATCAAGGACAATGCTATAATCTGTAATTTATCATCTTTTAGTTTAATTTTCTAAATATATGTGTGGTTGTCTGTGTGTATCTCTTTAAAAATTCTGCAATTTCATCATTTTATGACCCCCATTTGCGAAGTTGAGTATTTATTTCCAAAAATGCGAAACTCCAGGGACAATATTTGAAAATTTCTGTTTTCTTCCCCAATTCGCATTCTACTGTGAAATACTTCGCATCTTCATTCTTACACCCTTCGCATCCCTTCGCATTAATCACCTTCGCATTTTAACCTAATTAATCAAATGCAAACCACAAAATTTTCATTCCAGATGCAAACACAGTTTAGTTCTTGAACTCTAAACTTGCGAAATCAAAAATTCATATGTTGAACCCATATGCGAATATTAACCCAATTGACTTCAAATTGATTCACAGATGCAAACACTCGATTGTTTTACTTTCGCAAAATGAGCATCAACAACTCCACAATCGAGTTTTTAAATTCTTGCAAACAACAATTTCACAGTCCTTGACTTCGCGTTTTTCTTCACGAATCATCCCTCAATCATCAATCCAATTGCGAATCAAAACTCATATGTTCTTGCTTTATCGATTCATCGACTACACTCATACAAATGCGAACAATACTCAATTTCAAAATCGATTGAAACTTATAGCAAAGCTAAATCCAACTTCGCATTCAAAGCACACAAGTGTTATTGATTGCATTCATGAAATACTAACAAGATAATATATTATAATACAAATATACATATTTTAGGTGGTGAAATTGTAACAGCCTAACAATTTGGTATGCAACTTTATTAAATCAATAAAAAAAGTTATGCAAATTGGAAAAATAAATAAAAATATATCTTTTGTTGTTTTAATTAAGGAAATAAATATTTTATATGAATACTCACCTGGAAAAACGCATATTATAATTGTCTAATTTAATCGTAACAGCCTACCAATGTACTTTCTTCTCGACTGTTTGATTGTTTTTTTCTGTGTGCTGATTATAATTGTCTAATTTAATGTAAATTTTTTTTTTTTTTTAACTTGCAAGGTACAATGGAACATATTACTCCTATAAAGGAAATTGACTCAATCAAGGACAATGCTATAATCTGTAATTTATCATCTTTTAGTTTAATTTTCTAAATATATGTGTGGTTGTCTATGTGTGTATCTCTTTAAAAATTCTGCAATTTCATCATTTTATGACCCCCATTTGCGAAGTTGAGTATTTATTTCCAAAAAAGCGAAACTCCAGGGACAATATTTGAAAATTTCTGTTTTCTTCCCCAATTCGCATTCTACTGTGAAATACTTCGCATCTTCATTCTTACACCCTTCGCATCCCTTCGCATTAATCACCTTCGCATTTTAACCTAATTAATCAAATGCAAACCACAAAATTTTCATTCCAGATGCGAACACAGTTTAGTTCTTGAACTCTAAACTTGCGAAATCAAAAATTCATATGTTGAACCCATATGCGAATATTAACCCAATTGACTTCAAATTGATTCACAGATGCAAACACTCAATTGTTTTACTTTCGCAAAATGAGCATCAACAACTCCACAATCGAGTTTTTAAATTCTTGCAAACAACAATTTCACAGTCCTTGACTTCGCGTTTTTCTTCACGAATCATCCCTCAATCATCAATCCAATTGCGAATCAAAACTCATATGTTCTTGCTTTATCGATTCATCGACTACACTCATACAAATGCGAACAATACTCAATTTCAAAATCGATTGAAACTTATAGCAAAGCTAAATCCAACTTCGCATTCAAAGCATACAAGTGTTATTGATTGCATTCATCATTTTATGACCCCCATTTGCGAAGTTGAGTATTTATTTCCAAAAATGCGAAACTCCAGGGACAATATTTGAAAATTTCTGTTTTCTTCCCCAATTCGCATTCTACTGTGAAATACTTCGCATCTTCATTCTTACACCCTTCGCATCCCTTCGCATCCCTTCGCATTAATCACCTTCGCATTTTAACCTAATTAATCAAATGCAAACCACAAAATTTTCATTCCAGATGCGAACACAGTTTAGGTCTTGAACTCTAAACTTGCGAAATCAAAAATTCATATGTTGAACCCATATGCGAATATTAACCCAATTGACTTCAAATTGATTCAAAGATGCAAACACTCGATTGTTTTACTTTCGCAAAATGAGCATCAACAACTCCACAATCGAGTTTTTAAATTCTTGCAAACAACAATTTCACAGTCCTTGACTTCGCGTTTTTCTTCACGAATCATCCCTCAATCATCAATCCAATTGCGAATCAAAACTCATATGTTCTTGCTTTATCGATTCATCGACTACACTCATACAAATGCGAACAATACTCAATTTCAAAATCGATTGAAACTTATAGCAAAGCTAAATCCAACTTCGCATTCAAAGCACACAAGTGTTATTGATTGCATTCATGAAATACTAACAAGATAATATATTATAATACAAATATACATATTTTAGGTGGTGAAATCGTAACAGCCTAACAATTTGGTATGCAACTTTATTAAATCAATAAAAAAAGTTATGCAAATTGGAAAAATAAATAAAAATATATCTTTTGTTGTTTTAATTAAGGAAATAAATATTTTATATGAATACTCACCTGGAAAAACGCATATTATAATTGTCTAATTTAATCGTAACAGCCTACCAATGTACTTTCTTCTCGACTGTTTGATTGTTTTTTTCTGTGTGCTGATTATAATTGTCTAATTTAATGTAAATTTTTTTTTTTTTTTTTAACTTGCAAGGTACAATGGAACATATTACTCCTATAAAGGAAATTGACTCAATCAAGGACAATGCTATAATCTGTAATTTATCATCTTTTAGTTTAATTTTCTAAATATATGTGTGGTTGGCTATGTGTGTATCTCTTTAAAAATTCTGCAATTTCATCATTTTATGACCCCCATTTGCGAAGTTGAGTATTTATTTCCAAAAATGCGAAACTCCAGGGACAATAATTGAAAATTTCTGTTTTCTTCCCCAATTCGCATTCTACTGTGAAATACTTCGCATCTTCATTCTTACACCCTTCGCATCCCTTCGCATTAATCACCTTCGCATTTTAACCTAATTAATCAAATGCAAACCACAAAATTTTCATTCCAGATGCGAACACAGTTTAGTTCTTGAACTCTAAACTTGCGAAATCAAAAATTCATATGTTGAACCCATATGCGAATATTAACCCAATTGACTTCAAATTGATTCACAGATGCAAACACTCGATTGTTTTACTTTCGCAAAATGAGCATCAACAACTCCACAATCGAGTTTTTAAATTCTTGCAAACAACAATTTCACAGTCCTTGACTTCGCGTTTTTCTTCACGAATCATCCCTCAATCATCAATCCAATTGCGAATCAAAACTCATATGTTCTTGCTTTATCGATTCATCGACTACACTCATACAAATGCGAACAATACTCAATTTCAAAATCGATTGAAACTTATAGCAAAGCTAAATCCAACTTCGCATTCAAAGCACACAAGTGTTATTGATTGCATTCATGAAATACAAACAAGATAATATATTATAATACAAATATACATATTTTAGGTGGTGAAATCGTAACAGCCTAACAATTTGGTATGCAACTTTATTAAATCAATAAAAAAAGTTATGCAAATTGGAAAAATAAATAAAAATATATCTTTTGTTGTTTTAAATAAGGAAATAAATATTTTATATGAATACTCACCTGGAAAAACACATATTATAATTGTCTAATTTAATCGTAACAGCCTACCAATGTACTTTCTTCTTGACTGTTTGATTGTTTTTTTCTGTGTGCTGATTATAATTGTCTAATTTAATGTAAATTTTTTTTTTTAACTTGCAAGGTACAATGGAACATATTACTCCTATAAAGGAAATTGACTCAATCAAGGACAATGCTATAATCTGTAATTTATCATCTTTTAGTTTAATTTTCTAAATATGTGTGTGGTTGTCTGTGTGTATCTCTTTAAAAATTCTGCAATTTCATCATTTTATGACCCCCATTTGCGAAGTTGAGTATTTATTTCCAAAAATGCGAAACTCCAGGGACAATATTTGAAATTTTCTGTTTTCTTCCCCAATTCGCATTCTACTGTGAAATACTTCGCATCTTCATTCTTACACCCTTCGCATCCCTTCGCATTAATCACCTTCGCATTTTAACCTAATTAATCAAATGCAAACCACAAAATTTTCATTCCAGATGCGAACACAGTTTAGTTCTTGAACTCTAAACTTGCGAAATCAAAAATTCATATGTTGAACCCATATGCGAATATTAACCCAATTGACTTCAAATTGATTCACAGATGCAAACACTCGATTGTTTTACTTTCGCAAAATGAGCATCAACAACTCCACAATCGAGTTTTTAAATTCTTGCAAACAACAATTTCACAGTCCTTGACTTCGCGTTTTTCTTCACGAATCATCCCTCAATCATCAATCCAATTGCGAATCAAAACTCATATGTTCTTGCTTTATCGATTCATCGACTACACTCATACAAATGCGAACAATACTCAATTTCAAAATCGATTGAAACTTATAGCAAAGCTAAATCCAACTTCGCATTCAAAGCACACAAGTGTTATTGATTGCATTCATGAAATACTAACAAGATAATATATTATAATACAAATATACATATTTTAGGTGGTGAAATTGTAACAGCCTAACAATTTGGTATGCAACTTTATTAAATCAATAAAAAAAGTTATGCAAATTGGAAAAATAAATAAAAATATATCTTTTGTTGTTTTAATTAAGGAAATAAATATTTTATATGAATACTCACCTGGAAAAACGCATATTATAATTGTCTAATTTAATCGTAACAGCCTACCAATGTACTTTCTTCTCGACTGTTTGATTGTTTTTTTCTGTGTGCTGATTATAATTGTCTAATTTAATGTAAATTTTTTTTTTTTTTTAACTTGCAAGGTACAATGGAACATATTACTCCTATAAAGGAAATTGACTCAATCAAGGACAATGCTATAATCTGTAATTTATCATCTTTTAGTTTAATTTTCTAAATATATGTGTCGTTGTCTATGTGTGTATCTCTTTAAAAATTCTGCAATTTCATCATTTTATGACCCCCATTTGCGAAGTTGAGTATTTATTTCCAAAAAAGCGAAACTCCAGGGACAATATTTGAAAATTTCTGTTTTCTTCCCCAATTCGCATTCTACTGTGAAATACTTCGCATCTTCATTCTTACACCCTTCGCATCCCTTCGCATTAATCACCTTCGCATTTTAACCTAATTAATCAAATGCAAACCACAAAATTTTCATTCCAGATGCGAACACAGTTTAGTTCTTGAACTCTAAACTTGCGAAATCAAAAATTCATATGTTGAACCCATATGCGAATATTAACCCAATTGACTTCAAATTGATTCACAGATGCAAACACTCGATTGTTTTACTTTCGCAAAATGAGCATCAACAACTCCACAATCGAGTTTTTAAATTCTTGCAAACAACAATTTCACAGTCCTTGACTTCGCGTTTTTCTTCACGAATCATCCCTCAATCATCAATCCAATTGCGAATCAAAACTCATATGTTCTTGCTTTATCGATTCATCGACTACACTCATACAAATGCGAACAATACTCAATTTCAAAATCGATTGAAACTTATAGCAAAGCTAAATCCAACTTCGCATTCAAAGCATACAAGTGTTATTGATTGCATTCATCATTTTATGACCCCCATTTGCGAAGTTGAGTATTTATTTCCAAAAATGCGAAACTCCAGGGACAATATTTGAAAATTTCTGTTTTCTTCCCCAATCCGCATTCTACTGTGAAATACTTCGCATCTTCATTCTTACACCCTTCGCATCCCTTCGCATCCCTTCGCATTAATCACCTTCGCATTTTAACCTAATTAATCAAATGTAAACCACAAAATTTTCATTCCAGATGCGAACACAGTTTAGGTCTTGAACTCTAAACTTGCGAAATCAAAAATTCATATGTTGAACCCATATGCGAATATTAACCCAATTGACTTCAAATTGATTCAAAGATGAAAACACTCGATTGTTTTACTTTCGCAAAATGAGCATCAACAACTCCACAATCGAGTTTTTAAATTCTTGCAAACAACAATTTCACAGTCCTTGACTTCGCGTTTTTCTTCACGAATCATCCCTCAATCATCAATCCAATTGCGAATCAAAACTCATATGTTCTTGCTTTATCGATTCATCGACTACACTCATACAAATGCGAACAATACTCAATTTCAAAATCGATTGAAACTTATAGCAAAGCTAAATCCAACTTCGCATTCAAAGCACACAAGTGTTATTGATTGCATTCATGAAATACTAACAAGATAATATATTATAATACAAATATACATATTTTAGGTGGTGAAATCGTAACAGCCTAACAATTTGGTATGCAACTTTATTAAATCAATAAAAAAAGTTATGCAAATTGGAAAAATAAATAAAAATATATCTTTTGTTGTTTTAATTAAGGAAATAAATATTTTATATGAATACTCACCTGGAAAAACGCATATTATAATTGTCTAATTTAATCGTAACAGCCTACCAATGTACTTTCTTCTCGACTGTTTGATTGTTTTTTTCTGTGTGCTGATTATAATTGTCTAATTTAATGTAAATTTTTTTTTTTTTTTTTTTTAACTTGCAAGGTACAATGGAACATATTACTCCTATAAAGGAAATTGACTCAATCAAGGACAATGCTATAATCTGTAATTTATCATCTTTTAGTTTAATTTTCTAAATATATGTGTGGTTGTCTATGTGTGTATCTCTTTAAAAATTCTGCAATTTCATCATTTTATGACCCCCATTTGCGAAGTTGAGTATTTATTTCCAAAAATGCGAAACTCCAGGGACAATATTTGAAAATTTCTGTTTTCTTCCCCAATTCGCATTCTACTGTGAAATACTTCGCATCTTCATTCTTACACTGTGACAACCGTCAAATTATGGTCAATTCAAAGTCAAATAAAGTCATCAAGTCAAGCCGGTCAACTCTATTAAACCTTGTGTATTAGGGTTAGTGTTATGTTCGTATTGTATAACTTGCTATGTTAATGGGAAAACATCACAGGAGAAAAGTTTGTGTTAAAAATTTCCTAAGCCTTCGCATCCCTTCGCATTTATCTCTTTGAAAATTCTGCAATTTCATCATTTTATGACCCCATTTGCGAAGTTGAGTATTTATTTCCAAAAATGCGAAACTCCAGGGACAATATTTGAAATCTTCTGTTTTCTTCCCCAATTCGCATTCTATTGTGAAATACTTCGCATCTTCATTCTTACACCCTTCGCATGCCTTCGCATTTATCACATTCGCATTTTAAGCTAATTAATCGAATGCGATTCACAAAATTTTCATTCCAGATGCGAACACAGTTTAGTTCTTGAACTCTAAACTTGCGAAATCAAAAATTCATATGTTGAACCCATATGCGAATATTAACCCAATTGACTTCAAATTGACTCATAGATGCGAACACTCGATTGTTTTACTTTCGCAAAATGAGCATCAACAACTCCACAATCGAGTTTTTAAATTCTTACAAACAACAATTTCATAGTCCTTGACTTCGCGTCTTTCTTCACGAATCACCCCTCAATCATCAATCCAACTTCGCATTCAAGCAGTGTTATTGATTCGCAGTCACAAGCAACCACCCCACACCCACTCTATGACCAGCCATACCTTCCCACCTTACCTATGTCACATCAATGTTCCCTTACACTCAATTATCCCTCCTCCCACGTTTTTGAGGGCTGATTATTCATCCTCTCTCCTCACATCATCTCATTTACTCTCATTTCACAAGAAGATCAAACTCTTTCCTCTCTCACTTTCTCTCTCTAGAAATTCGAGATTCAAGGGCTGATCTCGAGTTTTTCCTCCACATTTGGTAAGCATAATCCATTCTCTTTGTGATTATCTCGTTTATTACCACTCAAATCATGGATATCTTAGACAAACTCTCTCATAATTGTGTTAGATCTTCGAATCTTCAAGTGATTCTTCAAGTGTTCTTGGGTTGAACACTTTCCTTCTTCAACACTTACCTACTGAAATCACTTAAGGTGAGTTCATACCCCTACATTTTCATGTTTTCTCAAGTTTTCAGGGGGGGAATACAAGTTAAAACACTAAGAACGTATCTAAATTTTTCTAACAGTCTTCATCAGAAAAGTTCAACTCCATTCACAGACTGTTTTGGGCATCTTAACTATTTTTGTTTTCAAAACTGTACAAGGTGCAAATAGATCAAGTTTTTAGCTTTAAAATGGCTACTTGCACATCTCCATACGATTTTTCTACAATTTATGGTGATTTTTACAAAACTGCCTATCATTTCAAACAACAATCCGGACCAGTCTGTGATCTTGGACTTTTTCACCCAAGTTAGAAGTCATTATAAATTGAGATAAAATTTATGAGCAAACTAAACACATTTTGTGAACTCTCAGAATTTACGGATCTAGTTTTCGACTTCGTATGATTTTTCTATGATTTTTCCAAAACAGGGCAGAATTGCTAAATTTTGCCAACAGCATGTAAATATCATAACACTTTGTATTATGTTGAGCAAAGTGTATAATCATAAGTTCTAATATTTGAATGTGTTTTCTTACTAGTTTATCATTATAAACTGAAACTAAGACATTCATATTAAATATTATTCATTCATTTTGGATCACGCACTATTAAACTATGAAAAGAGTTCGATAAATTCACAACACTAATACTTTTCCATAAAAGAGTTCATACATAGTACATACATTTTAGATAAACTATAATAGGTATAGTTTATGATACAACACTCTACGCACTCGTACAAGAAGGGTACATTCATACAAGAAATATTTATATTCACACACATTTCACGTAAACTTGTTATCCTATATTGTGAGACTCTCTCTCCCCGTACGTCCGAGTGCGGGATATAATTCCTGGTAGTTATAATCAGAATCTCCTGGAGGGAGAACGTGATACTTGTATATAGATCTATATTGGGATTGACACCCCACACCTCGCTGCTAGCTACAGTGGGATCTGCAGGTCTACGGGTGACAAATGTCATTTCATTTTTCGCGACACTGAGAACGTCGTGGCAGGTTCACATAGTCATAGTATGATTATAACGGCTCACATAGGAAACAATCCATAAGTTTACGGGATTTTATTTTTAAAACCTAAATGAGTTTTATGTTGATTTAAAATCACCTTTTATCTCTATGGGTACAAATGCAAAGTACCGGGTCTCTATACAAAGTTATTATGATATTAAACTATATTTCCTCTAGAATTGTTAGACTTCAACTATAGTCGCTGAGCGTATATGTTTGAGTCATATAAGAATTTAGTCTTGATTGGCCTAGAATTGGTGGTGCCCGCCTCATCTCCTGTTCCTCGTTGGGTTGTGGACCTGGGGCAGACCCACTATATTCAACGTTTTATCTAAGTTAAACCTTATATAACTTATATATGTTGGACGATTATAGAGGGACTCTACGGATTACTCTAGGGTTCATTAATGCATCATGCAGGATTATTTCTATTCATACTTAACTAAGAAAATATTGGATTTTCTGGAAATCAAACTAAATCGATTTTACAAGGAAAAACGGTTTCTACTTCAAACAAAACTCTTGTGAACTCACCAACCTTTGTGTTGACACTTTTTAAAACTACTTGTATTCTCAGGAAATCAGTGAAACAGGAAAACTTCATCGCTTTGAGGATGGGACGCTAAACCGTCAACAAATTTATTTTGTCATCATAATGTAATTGTTTTTGAAACATGTAAACATATACCTTGGTGTAACTTTTGCAATTATATTTATGGTGGTTGTTTCTACTTTGAACACTATTATACACGTTGTTGTGATACTGTACATGAAGTCCTCCACCCCCAGACGTTTCCGCCATCCTTGGTTTGGGGGTGTGACAGATTGGTATCAGAGCATTGTTTATAGTGAACTAAGTATATCAAACCACATAAGATATACAAACTATAAATACATTGGGACTAAGGTCTCTGATTTTAAGATTTCAAAACCACTGTACCTTTAAGAATAAATAACTTTTGTTAAAAGTATACATGCATGCATACATACTAAGGTCAGCATCATTTTAGGACAAAACAAAAGTAATGATTGTTGGATATCACAGGTAAGCCTGGGGATGTATGGTCAGTCTTGGGAGTGGCATAGCCTGATCAACTATGCTGGTCCGAGGAGTGATTAGCATATGCCCAAGAATGGTTGTGATGTGGCAACAAGTCTAAAAACTTACCAACACTACCACAATGAAATACCATAGGGGTATTTTGGCATTATTAAAATTTCATCTGCGAGAACTAAATAGATCTTTATCAATAGGTCAATAGTTGCTTAGTGGATACATTAAAATTTTATGTATCCAGGACGTCATAGACTTAGAATCTGTGGATCTTTGCTCTACTTCCTGTTCTCGTTGGATTGGGGATTTAGAGTTAGGGTCGCTTATTCGAAGGTCTATCCTGTCCCGAATACATATAATTAGTATGCACTAAACAATTTGTTGAAGTACCTGATAAAGGTCATCGTATAATTAGCTAATTAGTACGTTTGCTTAATTATTTCTTATATCCCCATTTCTCGCGAAGATATCATGGCTGGATTTCCATCCACACGACGACCCATACTACCCTAACCACGATAATACCAAATGGCTCGGAGAGGAGCCAGAGAATGATTACCCAACCCCTGTAGATGGTCACCAAGCTGAAGGCTATGCTGATGGTTCTGACTCCGACCCTGAAGTGGAGAACTTAACCCCGATGACTCTTGTTCTGAATCCCAACCCTCGACCGGCTTTCAAGGCCCGACGCCTCCTTGGGTAGAGTGCTTGGAAACCGGGAGCAAAGAACAAGACCAACATATGTCGTTTAATAGAGAACGAAGCTTCTACAACATAAACGAAGGAAACTCAGCAGATAAAATTTTTCCAATCCTAGTCTATAGAGTTGCCCGAAACGAGATTCAAGAACGATGCCACCAAGGAAAAGACCCAGACCTTCGGGCAGCACAGCGCCACCACCTCCGACGCCGCCTCCCCAGTTTGATCCTGAAATGTTCCAAGCTGCAGTGACAGCAGCCGTGGTAGCTGCAATGTCACAAATTGGCACAAATAGCAATGGTGGTGCTGGATCTGGAGCCACAAACCCTAACCACGGGGATAGTGCAGGACGCACAAGGGAATGCACTTACAAGGACTTCACAAATGGCAAACCCGATTCCTTTGATGGAAGTGGGGGTGTCCTCGCACTAATTCAATGGTTCGAGAGGACCGAAGCGATCTTTGAGATTTGTGCTTGCCCCGAAGCGAGCAAAGTCAAGTACGCGACATTCACCTTCATCGGAAGAGCTCTCACTTGGTGGAACGGCAAAGTTAAGTCGCTTACGCTTGCAGTGGCTAACTCGTTAAGTTGGGAGGACTTAAAGAAGATGATGTTGAAGGAATATTGCCCAAGAGGTGAAGTGCAAAAGCTGGAGCAAGAACTATGGAATCTCAGAATGGCAGGCTCCGACCTTACAACTTACACCAACCGATTTTGTGATCTAGCACTCCTTTGTCCCGCTATGGTCACCCCGGAAGACAAAAAGTTGGAGCGTTACCTCTGGGGATTGTCCCCCGAAATTCAAGATAGCGTGCTCGCCTCAAGACCAACTACCTTCGACAGCGCCAAGGAGTTAGCACAACAACTCATCGACCACCATGCCCACCATGACACTATGGCAACCACCCATACCCAAGCAAGAGGAGGGAACAACGAAAGAAAGTTTTGGGACAACAAGAAAGACCAATCAACCCAAGGCCTCGCTAAGAAGCAACAGATCCTTGCTGTTCATGCTGCCACAACCCTCACCACACCAACTCCCATGAGACCATACGCAGGAACACTTCCAAAATGCAACAAGTGTAACTTCCATCACACTGGGGCTTGCCGAAAGATGCATTGCAAAAACTGCGACAGAGAGGGGCACACTGCTCGTTTCTGTAAGGCACCAGCACGACCCATCAACCAGGTACCCGGCTCTGGAGCAAGCCCAACCTGTTACGAGTGTGGAGAAACGGGACACTTTATAAGGGAATGCCCAAGGACAAGAGATGCTGGTGGTGGTGGGAGGGTGTTTGCAATCACCGAGGGAGAAACCACTCCGGAACTGCCCACAAATATCAGTACGTGTTTCTAACATCGACATTTAAATCCCGAATTTCTTTATATGATAAATCTAGCATCGATTAAAGCATGCATTGTAGTAATCATGTGACACCGGGCGGGTCATTCCTCACCATAATCAAATTCTTGTGCTACGAAAAGTCATCCCCATCTTTCCTCTAAATTCCTAGATCTCCATTCGAAGTGCAAATTTCGGGACGAAATTCCCTTTAACGGGGGGATGATGTGACAACCGTCAAATTATGGTCAATTCAAAGTCAAATAAAGTCATCAAGTCAAGCCGGTCAACTCTATTAAACCTTGTGTATTAGGGTTAGTGTTATGTTCGTATTGTATAACTTGCTATGTTAATGGGAAAACATCACAGGAGAAAAGTTTGTGTTAAAAATTTCCTAAGCCTTCGCATCCCTTCGCATTTATCTCTTTGAAAATTCTGCAATTTCATCATTTTATGACCCCATTTGCGAAGTTGAGTATTTATTTCCAAAAATGCGAAACTCCAGGGACAATATTTGAAATCTTCTGTTTTCTTCCCCAATTCGCATTCTATTGTGAAATACTTCGCATCTTCATTCTTACACCCTTCGCATGCCTTCGCATTTATCACATTCGCATTTTAAGCTAATTAATCGAATGCGATTCACAAAATTTTCATTCCAGATGCGAACACAGTTTAGTTCTTGAACTCTAAACTTGCGAAATCAAAAATTCATATGTTGAACCCATATGCGAATATTAACCCAATTGACTTCAAATTGACTCATAGATGCGAACACTCGATTGTTTTACTTTCGCAAAATGAGCATCAACAACTCCACAATCGAGTTTTTAAATTCTTACAAACAACAATTTCATAGTCCTTGACTTCGCGTCTTTCTTCACGAATCACCCCTCAATCATCAATCCAACTTCGCATTCAAGCAGTGTTATTGATTCGCAGTCACAAGCAACCACCCCACACCCACTCTATGACCAGCCATACCTTCCCACCTTACCTATGTCACATCAATGTTCCCTTACACTCAATTATCCCTCCTCCCACGTTTTTGAGGGCTGATTATTCATCCTCTCTCCTCACATCATCTCATTTACTCTCATTTCACAAGAAGATCAAACTCTTTCCTCTCTCACTTTCTCTCTCTAGAAATTCGAGATTCAAGGGCTGATCTCGAGTTTTTCCTCCACATTTGGTAAGCATAATCCATTCTCTTTGTGATTATCTCGTTTATTACCACTCAAATCATGGATATCTTAGACAAACTCTCTCATAATTGTGTTAGATCTTCGAATCTTCAAGTGATTCTTCAAGTGTTCTTGGGTTGAACACTTTCCTTCTTCAACACTTACCTACTGAAATCACTTAAGGTGAGTTCATACCCCTACATTTTCATGTTTTCTCAAGTTTTCAGGGGGGGAATACAAGTTAAAACACTAAGAACGTATCTAAATTTTTCTAACAGTCTTCATCAGAAAAGTTCAACTCCATTCACAGACTGTTTTGGGCATCTTAACTATTTTTGTTTTCAAAACTGTACAAGGTGCAAATAGATCAAGTTTTTAGCTTTAAAATGGCTACTTGCACATCTCCATACGATTTTTCTACAATTTATGGTGATTTTTACAAAACTGCCTATCATTTCAAACAACAATCCGGACCAGTCTGTGATCTTGGACTTTTTCACCCAAGTTAGAAGTCATTATAAATTGAGATAAAATTTATGAGCAAACTAAACACATTTTGTGAACTCTCAGAATTTACGGATCTAGTTTTCGACTTCGTATGATTTTTCTATGATTTTTCCAAAACAGGGCAGAATTGCTAAATTTTGCCAACAGCATGTAAATATCATAACACTTTGTATTATGTTGAGCAAAGTGTATAATCATAAGTTCTAATATTTGAATGTGTTTTCTTACTAGTTTATCATTATAAACTGAAACTAAGACATTCATATTAAATATTATTCATTCATTTTGGATCACGCACTATTAAACTATGAAAAGAGTTCGATAAATTCACAACACTAATACTTTTCCATAAAAGAGTTCATACATAGTACATACATTTTAGATAAACTATAATAGGTATAGTTTATGATACAACACTCTACGCACTCGTACAAGAAGGGTACATTCATACAAGAAATATTTATATTCACACACATTTCACGTAAACTTGTTATCCTATATTGTGAGACTCTCTCTCCCCGTACGTCCGAGTGCGGGATATAATTCCTGGTAGTTATAATCAGAATCTCCTGGAGGGAGAACGTGATACTTGTATATAGATCTATATTGGGATTGACACCCCACACCTCGCTGCTAGCTACAGTGGGATCTGCAGGTCTACGGGTGACAAATGTCATTTCATTTTTCGCGACACTGAGAACGTCGTGGCAGGTTCACATAGTCATAGTATGATTATAACGGCTCACATAGGAAACAATCCATAAGTTTACGGGATTTTATTTTTAAAACCTAAATGAGTTTTATGTTGATTTAAAATCACCTTTTATCTCTATGGGTACAAATGCAAAGTACCGGGTCTCTATACAAAGTTATTATGATATTAAACTATATTTCCTCTAGAATTGTTAGACTTCAACTATAGTCGCTGAGCGTATATGTTTGAGTCATATAAGAATTTAGTCTTGATTGGCCTAGAATTGGTGGTGCCCGCCTCATCTCCTGTTCCTCGTTGGGTTGTGGACCTGGGGCAGACCCACTATATTCAACGTTTTATCTAAGTTAAACCTTATATAACTTATATATGTTGGACGATTATAGAGGGACTCTACGGATTACTCTAGGGTTCATTAATGCATCATGCAGGATTATTTCTATTCATACTTAACTAAGAAAATATTGGATTTTCTGGAAATCAAACTAAATCGATTTTACAAGGAAAAACGGTTTCTACTTCAAACAAAACTCTTGTGAACTCACCAACCTTTGTGTTGACACTTTTTAAAACTACTTGTATTCTCAGGAAATCAGTGAAACAGGAAAACTTCATCGCTTTGAGGATGGGACGCTAAACCGTCAACAAATTTATTTTGTCATCATAATGTAATTGTTTTTGAAACATGTAAACATATACCTTGGTGTAACTTTTGCAATTATATTTATGGTGGTTGTTTCTACTTTGAACACTATTATACACGTTGTTGTGATACTGTACATGAAGTCCTCCACCCCCAGACGTTTCCGCCATCCTTGGTTTGGGGGTGTGACATACACCCTTCGCATCCCTTCGCATTAATCACCTTCGCATTTTAACCTAATTAATCAAATGCAAACCACAAAATTTTCATTCCAGATGCGAACACAGTTTAGTTCTTGAACTCTAAACTTGCGAAATCAAAAATTCATATGTTGAACCCATATGCGAATATTAACCCAATTGACTTCAAATTGATTCACAGATGCAAACACTCGATTGTTTTACTTTCGCAAAATGAGCATCAACAACTCCACAATCGAGTTTTTAAATTCTTGCAAACAACAATTTCACAGTCCTTGACTTCGCGTTTTTCTTCACGAATCATCCCTCAATCATCAATCCAATTGCGAATCAAAACTCATATGTTCTTGCTTTATCGATTCATCGACTACACTCATACAAATGCGAACAATACTCAATTTCAAAATCGATTGAAACTTATAGCAAAGCTAAATCCAACTTCGCATTCAAAGCACACAAGTGTTATTGATTGCATTCATGAAATACTAACAAGATAATATATTATAATACAAATATACATATTTTAGGTGGTGAAATCGTAACAGCCTAACAATTTGGTATGCAACTTTATTAAATCAATAAAAAAAGTTATGCAAATTGGAAAAATAAATAAAAATATATCTTTTGTTGTTTTAATTAAGGAAATAAATATTTTATATGAATACTCACCTGGAAAAACGCATATTATAATTGTCTAATTTAATCGTAACAGCCTACCAATGTACTTTCTTCTCGACTGTTTGATTGTTTTTTTCTGTGTGCTGATTATAATTGTCTAATTTAATGTAATTTTTTTTTTTTTTTTAACTTGCAAGGTACAATGGAACATATTACTCCTATAAAGGAAATTGACTCAATCAAGGACAATGCTATAATCTGTAATTTATCATCTTTTAGTTTAATTTTCTAAATATATGTGTGGTTGTCTATGTGTGTATCTCTTTAAAAATTCTGCAATTTCATCATTTTATGACCCCCATTTGCGAAGTTGAGTATTTATTTCCAAAAATGCGAAACTCCAGGGACAATATTTGAAAATTTCTGTTTTCTTCCCCAATTCGCATTCTACTGTGAAATACTTCGCATCTTCATTCTTACACCCTTCGCATCCCTTCGCATTAATCACCTTCGCATTTTAACCTAATTAATCAAATGCAAACCACAAAATTTTCATTCCAGATGCGAACACAGTTTAGTACTTGAACTCTAAACTTGCGAAATCAAAAATTCATATGTTGAACCCATATGCGAATATTAACCCAATTGACTTCAAATTGATTCACAGATGCAAACACTCGATTGTTTTACTTTCGCAAAATGAGCATCAACAACTCCACAATCGAGTTTTTAAATTCTTGCAAACAACAATTTCACAGTCCTTGACTTCGCGTTTTTCTTCACGAATCATCCCTCAATCATCAATCCAATTGCGAATCAAAACTCATATGTTCTTGCTTTATCGATTCATCGACTACACTCATACAAATGCGAACAATACTCAATTTCAAAATCGATTGAAACTTATAGCAAAGCTAAATCCAACTTCGCATTCAAAGCACACAAGTGTTATTGATTGCATTCATGAAATACTAACAAGATAATATATTATAATACAAATATACATATTTTAGGTGGTGAAATCGTAACAGCCTAACAATTTGGTATGCAACTTTATTAAATCAATAAAAAAAGTTATGCAAATTGGAAAAATAAATAAAAATATATCTTTTGTTGTTTTAATTAAGGAAATAAATATTTTATATGAATACTCACCTGGAAAAACGCATATTATAATTGTCTAATTTAATCGTAACAGCCTACCAATGTACTTTCTTCTCGACTGTTTGATTGTTTTTTTCTGTGTGCTGATTATAATTGTCTAATTTAATGTAATTTTTTTTTTTTTTTTTAACTTGCAAGGTACAATGGAACATATTACTCCTATAAAGGAAATTGACTCAATCAAGGACAATGCTATAATCTGTAATTTATCATCTTTTAGTTTAATTTTCTAAATATATGTGTGGTTGTCTATGTGTGTATCTCTTTAAAAATTCTGCAATTTCATCATTTTATGACCCCCATTTGCGAAGTTGAGTATTTATTTCCAAAAATGCGAAACTCCAGGGACAATATTTGAAAATTTCTGTTTTCTTCCCCAATTCGCATTCTACTGTGAAATACTTCGCATCTTCATTCTTACACCCTTCGCATCCCTTCGCATTAATCACCTTCGCATTTTAACCTAATTAATCAAATGCAAACCACAAAATTTTCATTCCAGATGCGAACACAGTTTAGTTCTTGAACTCTAAACTTGCGAAATCAAAAATTCATATGTTGAACCCATATGCGAATATTAACCCAATTGACTTCAAATTGATTCACAGATGCAAACACTCGATTGTTTTACTTTCGCAAAATGAGCATCAACAACTCCACAATCGAGTTTTTAAATTCTTGCAAACAACAATTTCACAGTCCTTGACTTCGCGTTTTTCTTCACGAATCATCCCTCAATCATCAATCCAATTGCGAATCAAAACTCATATGTTCTTGCTTTATCGATTCATCGACTACACTCATACAAATGCGAACAATACTCAATTTCAAAATCGATTGAAACTTATAGCAAAGCAAAATCCAACTTCGCATTCAAAGCATACAAGTGTTATTGATTGCATTCATCATTTTATGACCCCCATTTGCGAAGTTGAGTATTTATTTCCAAAAATGCGAAACTCCAGGGACAATATTTGAAAATTTCTGTTTTCTTCCCCAATTCGCATTCTACTGTGAAATACTTCGCATCTTCATTCTTACACCCTTCGCATCCCTTCGCATTAATCACCTTCGCATTTTAACCTAATTAATCAAATGCAAACCACAAAATTTTCATTCCAGATGCGAACACAGTTTAGTTCTTGAACTCTAAACTTGCGAAATCAAAAATTCATATGTTGAACCCATATGCGAATATTAACCCAATTGACTTCAAATTGATTCACAGATGCAAACACTCGATTGTTTTACTTTCGCAAAATGAGCATCAACAACTCCACAATCGAGTTTTTAAATTCTTGCAAACAACAATTTCACAGTCCTTGACTTCGCATTTTTCTTCACGAATCATCCCTCAATCATCAATCCAATTGCGAATCAAAACTCATATGTTCTTGCTTTATCGATTCATCGACTACACTCATACAAATGCGAACAATACTCAATTTCAAAATCGATTGAAACTTATAGCAAAGCTAAATCCAACTTCGCATTCAAAGCACACAAGTGTTATTGATTGCATTCATGAAATACTAACAAGATAATATATTATAATACAAATATACATATTTTAGGTGGTGAAATCGTAACAGCCTAACAATTTGGTATGCAACTTTATTAAATCAATAAAAAAAGTTATGCAAATTGGAAAAATAAATAAAAATATATCTTTTGTTGTTTTAATTAAGGAAATAAATATTTTATATGAATACTCACCTGGAAAAACGCATATTATAATTGTCTAATTTAATCGTAACAGCCTACCAATGTACTTTCTTCTCGACTGTTGGATTGTTTTTTTCTGTGTGCTGATTATAATTGTCTAATTTAATGTAATTTTTTTTTTTTTTTAACTTGCAAGGTACAATGGAACATATTACTCCTATAAAGGAAATTGACTCAATCAAGGACAATGCTATAATCTGTAATTTATCATCTTTTAGTTTAATTTTCTAAATATATGTGTGGTTGTCTATGTGTGTATCTCTATAAAAATTCTGCAATTTCATCATTTTATGACCCCCATTTGCGAAGTTGAGTATTTATTTCCAAAAATGCGAAACTCCAGGGACAATATTTGAAAATTTCTGTTTTCTTCCCCAATTCGCATTCTACTGTGAAATACTTCGCATCTTCATTCTTACACCCTTCGCATCCCTTCGCATTAATCACCTTCGCATTTTAACCTAATTAATCAAATGCAAACCACAAAATTTTCATTCCAGATGCGAACACAGTTTAGTTCTTGAACTCTAAACTTGCGAAATCAAAAATTCATATGTTGAACCCATATGCGAATATTAACCCAATTGACTTCAAATTGATTCACAGATGCAAACACTCGATTGTTTTACTTTCGCAAAATGAGCATCAAAAACTCCACAATCGAGTTTTTAAATTCTTGCAAACAACAATTTCACTGTCCTTGACTTCGCGTTTTTCTTCACGAATCATCCCTCAATCATCAATCCAATTGCGAATCAAAACTCATATGTTCTTGCTTTATCGATTCATCGACTACACTCATACAAATGCGAACAATACTCAATTTCAAAATCGATTGAAACTTATAGCAAAGCTAAATCCAACTTCGCATTCAAAGCACACAAGTGTTATTGATTGCATTCATGAAATACAAACAAGATAATATATTATAATACAAATATACATATTTTAGGTGGTGAAATCGTAACAGCCTAACAATTTGGTATGCAACTTTATTAAATCAATAAAAAAAGTTATGCAAATTGGAAAAATAAATAAAAATATATCTTTTGTTGTTTTAATTAAGGAAATAAATATTTTATATGAATACTCACCTGGAAAAACGCATATTATAATTGTCTAATTTAATCGTAACAGCCTACCAATGTACTTTCTTCTCGACTGTTTGATTGTTTTTTTCTGTGTGCTGATTATAATTGTCTAATTTAATGTAAATTTTTTTTTTTTAACTTGCAAGGTACAATGGAACATATTACTCCTATAAAGGAAATTGACTCAATCAAGGACAATGCTATAATCTGTAATTTATCATCTTTTAGTTTAATTTTCTAAATATATGTGTGGTTGGCTATGTGTGTATCTCTTTAAAAATTCTGCAATTTCATCATTTTATGACCCCCATTTGCGAAGTTGAGTATTTATTTCCAAAAATGCGAAACTCCAGGGACAATATTTGAAAATTTCTGTTTTCTTCCCCAATTCGCATTCTACTGTGAAATACTTCGCATCTTCATTCTTACACCCTTCGCATCCCTTCGCATTAATCACCTTCGCATTTTAACCTAATTAATCAAATGCAAACCACAAAATTTTCACTCCAGATGCGAACACAGTTTAGTTCTTGAACTTTAAACTTGCGAAATCAAAAATTCATATGTTGAACCCATATGCGAATATTAACCCAATTGACTTCAAATTGATTCACAGATGCAAACACTTGATTGTTTTACTTTCGCAAAATGAGCATCAACAACTCCACAATCGAGTTTTTAAATTCTTGCAAACAACAATTTCACAGTCCTTGACTTCGCGTTTTTCTTCACGAATCATCCCTCAATCATCAATCCAATTGCGAATCAAAACTCATATGTTCTTGCTTTATCGATTCATCGACTACACTCATACAAATGCGAACAATACTCAATTTCAAAATCGATTGAAACTTATAGCAAAGCAAAATCCAACTTCGCATTCAAAGCATACAAGTGTTATTGATTGCATTCATCATTTTATGACCCCCATTTGCGAAGTTGAGTATTTATTTCCAAAAATGCGAAACTCCAGGGACAATATTTGAAAATTTCTGTTTTCTTCCCCAATTCGCATTCTACTGTGAAATACTTCGCATCTTCATTCTTACACCCTTCGCATCCCTTCGCATCCCTTCGCATTAATCACCTTCGCATTTTAACCTAATTAATCAAATGCAAACCACAAAATTTTCATTCCAGATGCGAACACAGTTTAGGTCTTGAACTCTAAACTTGCGAAATCAAAAATTCATATGTTGAACCCATATGCGAATATTAACCCAATTGACTTCAAATTGATTCAAAGATGCAAACACTCGATTGTTTTACTTTCGCAAAATGAGCATCAACAACTCCACAATCGAGTTTTTAAATTCTTGCAAACAACAATTTCACAGTCCTTGACTTCGCGTTTTTCTTCACGAATCATCCCTCAATCATCAATCCAATTGCGAATCAAAACTCATATGTTCTTGCTTTATCGATTCATCGACTACACTCATACAAATGCGAACAATACTCAATTTCAAAATCGATTGAAACTTATAGCAAAGCTAAATCCAACTTCGCATTCAAAGCACACAAGTGTTATTGATTGCATTCATGAAATACTAACAAGATAATATATTATAATACAAATATACATATTTTAGGTGGTGAAATCGTAACAGCCTAACAATTTGGTATGCAACTTTATTAAATCAATAAAAAAAGTTATGCAAATTGGAAAAATAAATAAAAATATATCTTTTGTTGTTTTAATTAAGGAAATAAATATTTTATATGAATACTCACCTGGAAAAACGCATATTATAATTGTCTAATTTAATCGTAACAGCCTACCAATGTACTTTCTTCTTGACTGTTTGATTGTTTTTTTCTGTGTGCTGATTATAATTGTCTAATTTAATGTAATTTTTTTTTTTAACTTGCAAGGTACAATGGAACATATTACTCCTATAAAGGAAATTGACTCAATCAAGGACAATGCTATAATCTGTAATTTATCATCTTTTAGTTTAATTTTCTAAATATATGTGTGGTTGTATGTGTGTATCTCTTTAAAAATTCTGCAATTTCATCATTTTATGACCCCCATTTGCGAAGTTGAGTATTTATTTCAAAAAATGCGAAACTCCAGGGACAATATTTGAAAATTTCTGTTTTCTTCCCCAATTCGCATTCTACTGTGAAATACTTCGCATCTTCATTCTTACACCCTTCGCATCCCTTCGCATTAATCACCTTCGCATTTTAACCTAATTAATCAAATGCAAACCACAAAATTTTCATTCCAGATGCGAACACAGTTTAGTTCTTGAACTCTAAACTTGCGAAATCAAAAATTCATATGTTGAACCCATATGCGAATATTAACCCAATTGACTTCAAATTGATTCACAGATGCAAACACTCGATTGTTTTACTTTCGCAAAATGAGCATCAACAACTCCACAATCGAGTTTTTAAATTCTTGCAAACAACAATTTCACAGTCCTTGACTTCGCGTTTTTCTTCACGAATCATCCCTCAATCATCAATCCAATTGCGAATCAAAACTCATATGTTCTTGCTTTATCGACTCATCGACTACACTCATACAAATGCGAACAATACTCAATTTCAAAATCGATTGAAACTTATAGCAAAGCTAAATCCAACTTCGCATTCAAAGCACACAAGTGTTATTGATTGCATTCATGAAATACAAACAAGATAATATATTATAATACAAATATACATATTTTAGGTGGTGAAATCGTAACAGCCTAACAATTTGGTATGCAACTTTATTAAATCAATAAAAAAAGTTATGCAAATTGGAAAAATAAATAAAAATATATCTTTTGTTGTTTTAATTAAGGAAATAAATATTTTATATGAATACTCACCTGGAAAAACGCATATTATAATTGTCTAATTTAATCGTAACAGCCTACCAATGTACTTTCTTCTCGACTGTTTGATTGTTTTTTTCTGTGTGCTGATTATAATTGTCTAATTTAATGTAAATTTTTTTTTTTTTTTTTTAACTTGCAAGGTACAATGGAACATATTACTCCTATAAAGGAAATTGACTCAATCAAGGACAATGCTATAATCTGTAATTTATCATCTTTTAGTTTAATTTTCTAAATATATGTGTGGTTGGCTATGTGTGTATCTCTTTAAAAATTCTGCAATTTCATCATTTTATGACCCCCATTTGCGAAGTTGAGTATTTATTTCCAAAAATGCGAAACTCCAGGGACAATATTTGAAAATTTCTGTTTTCTTCCCCAATTCGCATTCTACTGTGAAATACTTCGCATCTTCATTCTTACACCCTTCGCATCCCTTCGCATTAATCACCTTCGCATTTTAACCTAATTAATCAAATGCAAACCACAAAATTTTCATTCCAGATGCGAACACAGTTTAGTTCTTGAACTCTAAACTTGCGAAATCAAAAATTCATATGTTGAACCCATATGCGAATATTAACCCAATTGACTTCAAATTGATTCACAGATGCAAACACTCGATTGTTTTACTTTCGCAAAATGAGCATCAACAACTCCACAATCGAGTTTTTAAATTCTTGCAAACAACAATTTCACAGTCCTTGACTTCGCGTTTTTCTTCACGAATCATCCCTCAATCATCAATCCAATTGCGAATCAAAACTCATATGTTCTTGCTTTATCGATTCATCGACTACACTCATACAAATGCGAACAATACTCAATTTCAAAATCGATTGAAACTTATAGCAAAGCTAAATCCAACTTCGCATTCAAAGCACACAAGTGTTATTGATTGCATTCATGAAATACTAACAAGATAATATATTATAATACAAATATACATATTTTAGGTGGTGAAATCGTAACAGCCTAACAATTTGGTATGCAACTTTATTAAATCAATAAAAAAAGTTATGCAAATTGGAAAAATAAATAAAAATATATCTTTTGTTGTTTTAATTAAGGAAATAAATATTTTATATGAATACTCACCTGGAAAAACGCATATTATAATTGTCTAATTTAATCGTAACAGCCTACCAATGTACTTTCTTCTTGACTGTTTGATTGTTTTTTTTCTGTGTGCTGATTATAATTGTCTAATTTAATGTAATTTTTTTTTTTTAACTTGCAAGGTACAATTGAACATATTACTCCTATAAAGGAAATTGACTCAATCAAGGACAATGCTATAATCTGTAATTTATCATCTTTTAGTTTAATTTTCTAAATATATGTGTGGTTGTATGTGTGTATCTCTTTAAAAATTCTGCAATTTCATCATTTTATGACCCCCATTTGCGAAGTTGAGTATTTATTTCAAAAAATGCGAAACTCCAGGGACAATATTTGAAAATTTCTGTTTTCTTCCCCAATTCGCATTCTACTGTGAAATACTTCGCATCTTCATTCTTACACCCTTCGCATCCCTTCGCATTAATCACCTTCGCATTTTAACCTAATTAATCAAATGCAAACCACAAAATTTTCATTCCAGATGCGAACACAGTTTAGTTCTTGAACTCTAAACTTGCGAAATCAAAAATTCATATGTTGAACCCATATGCGAATATTAACCCAATTGACTTCAAATTGATTCACAGATGCAAACACTCGATTGTTTTACTTTCGCAAAATGAGCATCAACAACTCCACAATCGAGTTTTTAAATTCTTGCAAACAACAATTTCACAGTCCTTGACTTCGCGTTTTTCTTCACGAATCATCCCTCAATCATCAATCCAATTGCGAATCAAAACTCATATGTTCTTGCTTTATCGACTCATCGACTACACTCATACAAATGCGAACAATACTCAATTTCAAAATCGATTGAAACTTATAGCAAAGCTAAATCCAACTTCGCATTCAAAGCACACAAGTGTTATTGATTGCATTCATGAAATACAAACAAGATAATATATTATAATACAAATATACATATTTTAGGTGGTGAAATCGTAACAGCCTAACAATTTGGTATGCAACTTTATTAAATCAATAAAAAAAGTTATGCAAATTGGAAAAATAAATAAAAATATATCTTTTGTTGTTTTAATTAAGGAAATAAATATTTTATATGAATACTCACCTGGAAAAACGCATATTATAATTGTCTAATTTAATCGTAACAGCCTACCAATGTACTTTCTTCTCGACTGTTTGATTGTTTTTTTCTGTGTGCTGATTATAATTGTCTAATTTAATGTAAATTTTTTTTTTTTTTTTAACTTGCAAGGTACAATGGAACATATTACTCCTATAAAGGAAATTGACTCAATCAAGGACAATGCTATAATCTGTAATTTATCATCTTTTAGTTTAATTTTCTAAATATATGTGTGGTTGGCTATGTGTGTATCTCTTTAAAAATTCTGCAATTTCATCATTTTATGACCCCCATTTGCGAAGTTGAGTATTTATTTCCAAAAATGCGAAACTCCAGGGACAATATTTGAAAATTTCTGTTTTCTTCCCCAATTCGCATTCTACTGTGAAATACTTCGCATCTTCATTCTTACACCCTTCGCATCCCTTCGCATTAATCACCTTCGCATTTTAACCTAATTAATCAAATGCAAACCACAAAATTTTCATTCCAGATGCGAACACAGTTTAGTTCTTGAACTCTAAACTTGCGAAATCAAAAATTCATATGTTGAACCCATATGCGAATATTAACCCAATTGACTTCAAATTGATTCACAGATGCAAACACTCGATTGTTTTACTTTCGCAAAATGAGCATCAACAACTCCACAATCGAGTTTTTAAATTCTTGCAAACAACAATTTCACAGTCCTTGACTTCGCGTTTTTCTTCACGAATCATCCCTCAATCATCAATCCAATTGCGAATCAAAACTCATATGTTCTTGCTTTATCGATTCATCGACTACACTCATACAAATGCGAACAATACTCAATTTCAAAATCGATTGAAACTTATAGCAAAGCTAAATCCAACTTCGCATTCAAAGCACACAAGTGTTATTGATTGCATTCATGAAATACAAACAAGATAATATATTATAATACAAATATACATATTTTAGGTGGTGAAATCGTAACAGCCTAACAATTTGGTATGCAACTTTATTAAATCAATAAAAAAAAGTTATGCAAATTGGAAAAATAAATAAAAATATATCTTTTGTTGTTTTAATTAAGGAAATAAATATTTTATATGAATACTCACCTGGAAAAACGCATATTATAATTGTCTAATTTAATCGTAACAGCCTACCAACGTACTTTCTTCTTGACTGTTTGATTGTTTTTTTCTGTGTGCTGATTATAATTGTCTAATTTAATGTAATTTTTTTTTTTAACTTGCAAGGTACAATGGAACATATTACTCCTATAAAGGAAATTGACTCAATCAAGGACAATGCTATAATCTGTAATTTATCATCTTTTAGTTTAATTTTCTAAATATATGTGTGGTTGTCTGTGTGTATCTCTTTAAAAATTCTGCAATTTCATCATTTTATGACCCCCATTTGCGAAGTTGAGTATTTATTTCCAAAAATGCGAAACTCCAGGGACAATATTTGAAAATTTCTGTTTTCTTCCCCAATTCGCATTCTACTGTGAAATACTTCGCATCTTCATTCTTACACCCTTCGCATCCCTTCGCATTAATCACCTTCGCATTTTAACCTAATTAATCAAATGCAAACCACAAAATTTTCATTCCAGATGCGAACACAGTTTAGTTCTTGAACTCTAAACTTGCGAAATCAAAAATTCATATGTTGAACCCATATGCGAATATTAACCCAATTGACTTCAAATTGATTCACAGATGCAAACACTCGATTGTTTTACTTTCGCAAAATGAGCATCAACAACTCCACAATCGAGTTTTTAAATTCTTGCAAACAACAATTTCACAGTCCTTGACTTCGCGTTTTTCTTCACGAATCATCCCTCAATCATCAATCCAATTGCGAATCAAAAGTCATATGTTCTTGCTTTATCGATTCATCGACTACACTCATACAAATGCGAACAATACTCAATTTCAAAATCGATTGAAACTTATAGCAAAGCTAAATCCAACTTCGCATTCAAAGCACACAAGTGTTATTGATTGCATTCATGAAATACTAACAAGATAATATATTATAATACAAATATACATATTTTAGGTGGTGAAATCGTAACAGCCTAACAATTTGGTATGCAACTTTATTAAATCAATAAAAAAAGTTATGCAAATTGGAAAAATAAATAAAAATATATCTTTTGTTGTTTTAATTAAGGAAATAAATATTTTATATGAATACTCACCTGGAAAAACGCATATTATAATTGTCTAATTTAATCGTAGCAGCCTACCAATGTACTTTCTTCTCGACTGTTTGATTGTTTTTTTCTGTGTGCTGATTATAATTGTCTAATTTAATGTAAATTTTTTTTTTTTTAACTTGCAAGGTACAATGGAACATATTACTCCTATAAAGGAAATTGACTCAATCAAGGACAATGCTATAATCTGTAATTTATCATCTTTTAGTTTAATTTTCTAAATATATGTGTGGTTGTCTATGTGTGTATCTCTTTAAAAATTCTGCAATTTCATCATTTTATGACCCCCATTTGCGAAGTTGAGTATTTATTTCCAAAAATGCGAAACTCCAGGGACAATATTTGAAAATTTCTGTTTTCTTCCCCAATTCGCATTCTACTGTGAAATACTTCGCATCTTCATTCTTACACCCTTCGCATCCCTTCGCATTAATCACCTTCGCATTTTAACCTAATTAATCAAATGCAAACCACAAAATTTTCATTCCAGATGCGAACACAGTTTAGTTCTTGAACTCTAAACTTGCGAAATCAAAAATTCATATGTTGAACCCATATGCAAATATTAACCCAATTGACTTCAAATTGATTCACAGATGCAAACACTCGATTGTTTTACTTTCGCAAAATGAGCATCAACAACTCCACAATCGAGTTTTTAAATTCTTGCAAACAACAATTTCACAGTTCTTGACTTCGCGTTTTTCTTCACGAATCATCCCTCAATCATCAATCCAATTGCGAATCAAAACTCATATGTTGTTGCTTTATCGATTCATCGACTACTCATACAAATGCGAACAATACTCAATTTCAAAATCGATTGAAACTTATAGCAAAGCTAAATCCAACTTCGCATTCAAAGCATACAAGTGTTATTGATTGCATTCATCATTTTATGACCCCCATTTGCGAAGTTGAGTATTTATTTCCAAAAATGCGAAACTCCAGGGACAATATTTGAAAATTTCTGTTTTCTTCCCCAATTCGCATTCTACTGTGAAATACTTCGCATCTTCATTCTTACACCCTTCGCATCCCTTCGCATCCCTTCGCATTAATCACCTTCGCATTTTAACCTAATTAATCAAATGCAAACCACAAAATTTTCATTCCAGATGCGAACACAGTTTAGTTCTTGAACTCTAAACTTGCGAAATCAAAAATTCATATGTTGAACCCATATGCGAATATTAACCCAATTGACTTCAAATTGATTCACAGATGCAAACACTCGATTGTTTTACTTTCGCAAAATGAGCATCAACAACTCCACAATCGAGTTTTTAAATTCTTGCAAACAACAATTTCACAGTTCTTGACTTCGCGTTTTTCTTCACGAATCATCCCTCAATCATCAATCCAATTGCGAATCAAAACTCATATGTTGTTGCTTTATCGATTCATCGACTACTCATACAAATGCGAACAATACTCAATTTCAAAATCGATTGAAACTTATAGCAAAGCTAAATCCAACTTCGCATTCAAAGCACACAAGTGTTATTGATTGCATTCATGAAATACTAACAAGATAATATAATATAATACAAATATACATATTTTAGGTGGTGAAATCGTAACAGCCTAACAATTTGGTATGCAACTTTATTAAATCAATAAAAAAAGTTATGCAAATTGGAAAAATAAATAAAAATATATCATTTGTTGTTTTAATTAAGGAAATAAATATTTTATATGAATACTCACCTGGAAAAACGCATATTATAATTGTCTAATTTAATCGTAACAGCCTACCAATGTACTTTCTTCTCGACTGTTTGATTGTTTTTTTCTGTGTGCTGATTATAATTGTCTAATTTAATGTAAATTTGTTTTTTTTTTTTTAAACTTGCAAGGTACAATGGAACATATTACTCCTATAAAGGAAATTGACTCAATCAAGGACAATGCTATAATCTGTAATTTATCATCTTTTAGTTTAATTTTCTAAATATATGTGTGGTTGTCTATGTGTGTATCTCTTTAAAAATTCTGCAATTTCATCATTTTATGACCCCCATTTGCGAAGTTAAGTATTTAGTTCCAAAAATGCGAAACTCCAGGGACAATATTTGAAAATTTCTGTTTTCTTCCCCAATTCGCATTCTACTGTGAAATACTTCGCATCTTCATTCTTACACCCTTCGCATCCCTTCGCATTAATCACCTTCGCATTTTAACCTAATTAATCAAATGCAAACCACAAAATTTTCATTCCAGATGCGAACACAGTTTAGTTCTTGAACTCTAAACTTGCGAAATCAAAAATTCATATGTTGAACCCATATGCGAATATTAACCCAATTGACTTCAAATTGATTCACAGATGCAAACACTCGATTGTTTTACTTTCGCAAAATGAGCATCAACAAATCCACAATCGAGTTTTTAAATTCTTGCAAACAACAATTTCACAGTCCTTGACTTCGCGTTTTTCTTCACGAATCATCCCTCAATCATCAATCCAATTGCGAATCAAAACTCATATGTTCTTGCTTTATCGATTCATCGACTACACTCATACAAATGCGAACAATACTCAATTTCAAAATCGATTGAAACTTATAGCAAAGCTAAATCCAACTTCGCATTCAAAGCACACAAGTGTTATTGATTGCATTCATGAAATACAAACAAGATAATATATTATAATACAAATATACATATTTTAGGTGGTGAAATCGTAACAGCCTAACAATTTGGTATGCAACTTTATTAAATCAATAAAAAAAGTTATGCAAATTGGAAAAATAAATAAAAATATATCTTTTGTTGTTTTAATTAAGGAAATAAATATTTTATATGAATACTCACCTGGAAAAACGCATATTATAATTGTCTAATTTAATCGTAACAGCCTACCAATGTACTTTCTTCTTGACTGTTTGATTGTTTTTTTCTGTGTGCTGATTATAATTGTCTAATTTAATGTAAATTTTTTTTTTAACTTGCAAGGTACAATGGAACATATTACTCTTATAAAGGAAATTGACTCAATCAAAGACAATGCTATAATCTGTAATTTATCATCTTTTAGTTTAATTTTCTAAATATATGTGTGGTTGTCTGTGTGTATCTCTTTAAAAATTCTGCAATTTCATCATTTTATGACCCCCATTTGCGAAGTTGAGTATTTATTTCCAAAAATGCGAAACTCCAGGGACAATATTTGAAAATTTCTGTTTTCTTCCCCAATTCGCATTCTACTGTGAAATACTTTGCATCTTCATTCTTACACCCTTCGCATCCCTTCGCATTAATCACCTTCGCATTTTAACCTAATTAATCAAATGCAAACCACAAAATTTTCATTCCAGATGCGAACACAGTTTAGTTCTTGAACTCTAAACTTGCGAAATCAAAAATTCATATGTTGAACCCATATGCGAATATTAACCCAATTGACTTCAAATTGATTTACAGATGCAAACACTCGATTGTTTTACTTTCGCAAAATGAGCATCAACAACTCCACAATCGAGTTTTTAAATTCTTGCAAACAACAATTTCACAGTTCTTGACTTCGCGTTTTTCTTCACGAATCATCCCTCAATCATCAATCCAATTGCGAATCAAAACTCATATGTTGTTGCTTTATCGATTCATCGACTACTCATACAAATGCGAACAATACTCAATTTCAAAATCGATTGAAACTTATAGCAAAGCTAAATCCAACTTCGCATTCAAAGCATACAAGTGTTATTGATTGCATTCATCATTTTATGACCCCCATTTGCGAAGTTGAGTATTTATTTCCAAAAATGCGAAACTCCAGGGACAATATTTGAAAATTTCTGTTTTCTTCCCCAATTCGCATTCTACTGTGAAATACTTCGCATCTTCATTCTTACACCCTTCGCATCCCTTCGCATTTTAACCTAATTAATCAAATGCAAACCACAAAATTTTCATTCCAGATGCGAACACAGTTTAGTTCTTGAACTCTAAACTTGCGAAATCAAAAATTCATATGTTGAACCCATATGCGAATATTAACCCAATTGACTTCAAATTGATTCACAGATGCAAACACTCGATTGTTTTACTTTCGCAAAATGAGCATCAACAACTCCACAATCGAGTTTTTAAATTCTTGCAAACAACAATTTCACAGTCCTTGACTTCGCGTTTTTCTTCACGAATCATCCCTCAATCATCAATCCAATTGCGAATCAAAACTCATATGTTCTTGCTTTATCGATTCATCGACTACACTCATACAAATGTGAACAATACTCAATTTCAAAATCGATTGAAACTTATAGCAAAGCTAAATCCAACTTCGCATTCAAAGCACACAAGTGTTATTGATTGCATTCATGAAATACTAACAAGATAATATATTATAATACAAATATACATATTTTAGGTGGTGAAATCGTAACAGCCTAACAATTTGGTATGCAACTTTATTAAATCAATAAAAAAAGTTATGCAAATTGGAAAAATAAATAAAAATATATCTTTTGTTGTTTTAATTAAGGAAATAAATATTTTATATGAATACTCACCTGGAAAAACGCATATTATAATTGTCTAATTTAATCGTAACAGCCTACCAATGTACTTTCTTCTCGACTGTTTGATTGTTTTTTTCTGTGTGCCGATTATAATTGTCTAATTTAATGTAATTTTTTTTTTTTAACTTGCAAGGTACAATGGAACATATTACTCCTATAAAGGAAATTGACTCAATCAAGGACAATGCTATAATCTGTAATTTATCATCTTTTAGTTTAATTTTCTAAATATATGTGTGGTTGTCTATGTGTGTATCTCTTTAAAAATTCTGCAATTTCATCATTTTATGACCCCCATTTGCGAAGTTGAGTATTTATTTCCAAAAATGCGAAACTCCAGGGATAATATTTGAAAATTTCTGTTTTCTTCCCCAATTCGCATTCTACTGTGAAATACTTCGCATCTTCATTCTTACACCCTTCGCATCCCTTCGCATTAATCACCTTCGCATTTTAACCTAATTAATCAAATGCAAACCACAAAATTTTCATTCCAGATGCGAACACAGTTTAGTTCTTGAACTCTAAACTTGCGAAATCAAAAATTCATATGTTGAACCCATATGCGAATATTAACCCAATTGACTTCAAATTGATTCACAGATGCAAACACTCGATTGTTTTACTTTCGCAAAATGAGCATCAACAACTCCACAATCGAGTTTTTAAATTCTTGCAAACAACAATTTCACAGTCCTTGACTTCGCGTTTTTCTTCACGAATCATCCCTCAATCATCAATCCAATTGCGAATCAAAACTCATATGTTCTTGCTTTATCGATTCATCGACTACACTCATACAAATGCGAACAATACTCAATTTCAAAATCGATTGAAACTTATAGCAAAGCTAAATCCAACTTCGCATTCAAAGCACACAAGTGTTATTGATTGCATTCATGAAATACTAACAAGATAATATATTATAATACAAATATACATATTTTAGGTGGTGAAATCGTAACAGCCTAACAATTTGGTATGCAACTTTATTAAATCAATAAAAAAAAGTTATGCAAATTGGAAAAATAAATAAAAATATATCTTTTGTTGTTTTAATTAAGGAAATAAATATTTTATATGAATACTCACCTGGAAAAACGCATATTATAATTGTCTAATTTAATCGTAACAGCCTACCAATGTACTTTCTTCTCGACTGTTTGATTGTTTTTTTCTGTGTGCTGATTATAATTGTCTAATTTAATGTAAATTTTTTTTTTTTTTTAACTTGCAAGGTACAATGGAACATATTACTCCTATAAAGGAAATTGACTCAATCAAGGACAATGCTATAATCTGTAATTTATCATCTTTTAGTTTAATTTTCTAAATATATGTGTGGTTGTCTATGTGTGTATCTCTTTAAAAATTCTGCAATTTCATCATTTTATGACCCCCATTTGCGAAGTTGAGTATTTATTTCCAAAAATGCGAAACTCCAGGGACAATATTTGAAAATTTCTGTTTTCTTCCCCAATTCGCATTCTACTGTGAAATACTTCGCATCTTCATTCTTACACCCTTCGCATCCCTTCGCATTAATCACCTTCGCATTTTAACCTAATTAATCAAATGCAAACCACAAAATTTTCATTCCAGATGCGAACACAGTTTAGTTCTTGAACTCTAAACTTGCGAAATCAAAAATTCATATGTTGAACCCATATGCGAATATTAACCCAATTGACTTCAAATTGATTCACAGATGCAAACACTCGATTGTTTTACTTTCGCAAAATGAGCATCAACAACTCCACAATCGAGTTTTTAAATTCTTGCAAACAACAATTTCACAGTCCTTGACTTCGCGTTTTTCTTCACGAATCATCCCTCAATCATCAATCCAATTGCGAATCAAAACTCATATGTTCTTGCTTTATCGATTCATCGACTACACTCATACAAATGCGAACAATACTCAATTTCAAAATCGATTGAAACTTATAGCAAAGCTAAATCCAACTTCGCATTCAAAGCACACAAGTGTTATTGATTGCATTCATGAAATACTAACAAGATAATATATTATAATACAAATATACATATTTTAGGTGGTGAAATCGTAACAGCCTAACAATTTGGTATGCAACTTTATTAAATCAATAAAAAAAGTTATGCAAATTGGAAAAATAAATAAAAATATATCTTTTGTTGTTTTAATTAAGGAAATAAATATTTTATATGAATACTCACCTGGAAAAACGCATATTATAATTGTCTAATTTAATCGTAACAGCCTACCAATGTACTTTCTTCTCGACTGTTTGATTGTTTTTTTTCTGTGTGCTGATTATAATTTTCTAATTTAATGTAATTTTTTTTTTTAACTTGCAAGGTACAATGGAACATATTACTCCTATAAAGGAAATTGACTCAATCAAGGACAATGCTATAATCTGTAATTTATCATCTTTTAGTTTAATTTTCTAAATATATGTGTGGTTGTCTGTGTGTATCTCTTTAAAAATTCTGCAATTTCATCATTTTATGACCCCCATTTGCGAAGTTGAGTATTTATTTCCAAAAATGCGAAACTCCAGGGACAATATTTGAAAATTTCTGTTTTCTTCCCCAATTCGCATTCTACTGTGAAATACTTCGCATCTTCATTCTTACACCCTTCGCATCCCTTCGCATTAATCACCTTCGCATTTTAACCTAATTAATCAAATGCAAACCACAAAATTTTCATTCCAGATGCGAACACAGTTTAGTTCTTGAACTCTAAACTTGCGAAATCAAAAATTCATATGTTGAACCCATATGCGAATATTAACCCAATTGACTTCAAATTGATTCACAGATGCAAACACTCGATTGTTTTACTTTCGCAAAATGAGCATCAACAACTCCACAATCGAGTTTTTAAATTCTTGCAAACAACAATTTCACAGTTCTTGACTTCGCGTTTTTCTTCACGAATCATCCCTCAATCATCAATCCAATTGCGAATCAAAACTCATATGTTGTTGCTTTATCGATTCATCGACTACTCATACAAATGCGAACAATACTCAATTTCAAAATCGATTGAAACTTATAGCAAAGCTAAATCCAACTTCGCATTCAAAGCACACAAGTGTTATTGATTGCATTCATCATTTTATGACCCCCATTTGCGAAGTTGAGTATTTATTTCCAAAAATGCGAAACTCCAGGGACAATATTTGAAAATTTCTGTTTTCTTCCCCAATTCGCATTCTACTGTGAAATACTTCGCATCTTCATTCTTACACCCTTCGCATCCCTTCGCATTAATCACCTTCGCATTTTAACCTAATTAATCAAATGCAAACCACAAAATTTTCATTCCAGATGCGAACACAGTTTAGTTCTTGAACTCTAAACTTGCGAAATCAAAAATTCATATGTTGAACCCATATGCGAATATTAACCCAATTGACTTCAAATTGATTCACAGATGCAAACACTCGATTGTTTTACTTTCGCAAAATGAGCATCAACAACTCCACAATCGAGTTTTTAAATTCTTGCAAACAACAATTTCACAGTTCTTGACTTCGCGTTTTTCTTCACGAATCATCCCTCAATCATCAATCCAATTGCGCATCAAAACTCATATGTTGTTGCTTTATCGATTCATCGACTACTCATACAAATGCGAACAATACTCAATTTCAAAATCGATTGAAACTTATAGCAAAGCTAAATCCAACTTCGCATTTAAAGCACACAAGTGTTATTGATTGCATTCATCATTTTATGACCCCCATTTGCGAAGTTGAGTATTTATTTCCAAAAATGCGAAACTCCAGGGACAATATTTGAAAATTTCTGTTTTCTTCCCCAATTCGCATTCTACTGTGAAATACTTCGCATCTTCATTCTTACACCCTTCGCATCCCTTCGCATTAATCACCTTCGCATTTTAACCTAATTAATCAAATGCAAACCACAAAATTTTCATTCCAGATGCGAACACAGTTTAGTTCTTGAACTCTAAACTTGCGAAATCAAAAATTCATATGTTGAACCCATATGCGAATATTAACCCAATTGACTTCAAATTGATTCACAGATGCAAACACTCGATTGTTTTACTTTCGCAAAATGAGCATCAACAACTCCACAATCGAGTTTTTAAATTCTTGCAAACAACAATTTCACAGTCCTTGACTTCGCGTTTTTCTTCACGAATCATCCCTCAATCATCAATCCAATTGCGAATCAAAACTCATATGTTCTTGCTTTATCGATTCATCGACTACACTCATACAAATGCGAACAATACTCAATTTCAAAATCGATTGAAACTTATAGCAAAGCTAAATCCAACTTCGCATTCAAAGCACACAAGTGTTATTGATTGCATTCATGAAATACTAACAAGATAATATATTATAATACAAATATACATATTTTAGGTGGTGAAATCGTAACAGCCTAACAATTTGGTATGCAACTTTATTAAATCAACAAAAAAAGTTATGCAAATTGGAAAAATAAATAAAAATATATCTTTTGTTGTTTTAATTAAGGAAATAAATATTTTATATGAATACTCACTTGGAAAAACGCATATTATAATTGTCTAATTTAATCGTAACAGCCTACCAATGTACTTTCTTCTTGACTGTTTGATTGTTTTTTTCTGTGTGCTGATTATAATTGTCTAATTTAATGTAAATTTTTTTTTTTTTAACTTGCAAGGTACAATGGAACATATTACTCCTATAAAGGAAATTGACTCAATCAAGGACAATGCTATAATCTGTAATTTATCATCTTTTAGTTTAATTTTCTAAATATATGTGTGGTTGTCTGTGTGTATCTCTTTAAAAATTCTGCAATTTCATCATTTTATGACCCCCATTTGCGAAGTTGAGTATTTATTTCCAAAAATGCGAAACTCCAGGGACAATATTTGAAAATTTCTGTTTTCTTCCCCAATTCGCATTCTACTGTGAAATACTTCGCATCTTCATTCTTACACCCTTCGCATCCCTTCGCATTAATCACCTTCGCATTTTAACCTAATTAATCAAATGCAAACCACAAAATTTTCATTCCAGATGCGAACACAGTTTAGTTCTTGAACTCTAAACTTGCGAAATCAAAAATTCATATGTTGAACCCATATGCGAATATTAACCCAATTGACTTCAAATTGATTCACAGATGCAAACACTCGATTGTTTTACTTTCGCAAAATGAGCATCAACAACTCCACAATCGAGTTTTTAAATTCTTGCAAACAACAATTTCACAGTCCTTGACTTCGCGTTTTTCTTCACGAATCATCCCTCAATCATCAATCCAATTGCGAATCAAAACTCATATGTTCTTGCTTTATCGATTCATCGACTACACTCATACAAATGCGAACAATACTCAATTTCAAAATCGATTGAAACTTATAGCAAAGCTAAATCCAACTTCGCATTCAAAGCACACAAGTGTTATTGATTGCATTCATGAAATACTAACAAGATAATATATTATAATACAAATATACATATTTTAGGTGGTGAAATCGTAACAGCCTAACAATTTGGTATGCAACTTTATTAAATCAATAAAAAAAGTTATGCAAATTGGAAAAATAAATAAAAATATATCTTTTGTTGTTTTAATTAAGGAAATAAATATTTTATATGAATACTCACCTGGAAAAACGCATATTATAATTGTCTAATTTAATCGTAACAGCCTACCAATGTACTTTCTTCTTGACTGTTTGATTGTTTTTTTCTGTGTGCTGATTATAATTGTCTAATTTAATGTAAATTTTTTTTTTTAACTTGCAAGGTACAATGCAACATATTACTCCTATAAAGGAAATTGACTCAATCAAGGACAATGCTATAATCTGTAATTTATCATCTTTTAGTTTAATTTAATAAATATATGTGTGGTTGTCTGTGTGTATCTCTTTAAAAATTCTGCAATTTCATCATTTTATGACCCCCATTTGCGAAGTTGAGTATTTATTTCCAAAAATGCGAAACTCCAGGGACAATATTTGAAAATTTCGGTTTTCTTCCCCAATTCGCATTCTACTGTGAAATACTTCGCATCTTCATTCTTACACCCTTCGCATCCCTTCGCATTAATCACCTTCGCATTTTAACCTAATTAATCAAATGCAAACCACAAAATTTTCATTCCAGATGCGAACACAGTTTAGTTCTTGAACTCTAAACTTGCGAAATCAAAAATTCATATGTTGAACCCATATGTGAATATTAACCCAATTGACTTCAAATTGATTCACAGATGCAAACACTCGATTGTTTTACTTTCGCAAAATGAGCATCAACAACTCCACAATCGAGTTTTTAAATTCTTGCAAACAACAATTTCACAGTTCTTGACTTCGTGTTTTTCTTCACGAATCATCCCTCAATCATCAATCCAATTGCGAATCAAAACTCATATGTTGTTGCTTTATCGATTCATCGACTACTCATACAAATGCGAACAATAGTCAATTTCAAAATCGATGGAAACTTATAGCAAAGCTAAATCCAACTTCGCATTCAAAGCACACAAGTGTTATTGATTGCATTCATCATTTTATGACCCCCATTTGCGAAGTTGAGTATTTATTTCCAAAAATGCGAAACTCCAGGGACAATATTTGAAAATTTCTGTTTTCTTCCCCAATTCGCATTCTACTGTGAAATACTTCGCATCTTCATTCTTACACCCTTCGCATCCCTTCGCATTAATCACCTTCGCATTTTAACCTAATTAATCAAATGCAAACCACAAAATTTTCATTCTAGATGCGAACACAGTTTAGTTCTTGAACTCTAAACTTGCGAAATCAAAAATTCATATGTTGAACCCATATGCGAATATTAACCCAATTGACTTCAAATTGATTCACAGATGCAAACACTCGATTGTTTTACTTTCGCAAAACGAGCATCAACAACTCCACAATCGAGTTTTTAAATTCTTGCAAACAACAATTTCACAGTCCTTGACTTCGCGTTTTTCTTCACGAATCATCCCTCAATCATCAATCCAATTGCGAATCAAAACTCATATGTTCTTGCTTTATCGATTCATCGACTACACTCATACAAATGCGAACAATACTCAATTTCAAAATCGATTGAAACTTATAGCAAAGCTAAATCCAACTTCGCATTCAAAGCACACAAGTGTTATTGATTGCATTCATGAAATACTAACAAGATAATATATTATAATACAAATATACATATTTTAGGTGGTGAAATCGTAACAGCCTAACAATTTGGTATGCAACTTTATTAAATCAATAAAAAAAGTTATGCAAATTGGAAAAATAAATAAAAATATATCTTTTGTTGTTTTAATTAAGGAAATAAATATTTTATATGAATACTCACCTGGAAAAACGCATATTATAATTGTCTAATTTAATCGTAACAGCCTACCAATGTACTTTCTTCTCGACTGTTTGATTGTTTTTTTCTGTGTGCTGATTATAATTGTCTAATTTAATGTAAATTTTTTTTTTTTTAACTTGCAAGGTACAATGGAACATATTACTCCTATAAAGGAAATTGACTCAATCAAGGACAATGCTATAATCTGTAATTTATCATCTTTTAGTTTAATTTTCTAAATATATGTGTGGTTGTCTATGTGTGTATCTCTTTAAAAATTCTGCAATTTCATCATTTTATGACCCCCATTTGCGAAGTTGAGTATTTATTTCCAAAAATGCGAAACTCCAGGGACAATATTTGAAAATTTCTGTTTTCTTCCCCAATTCGCATTCTACTGTGAAATACTTCGCATCTTCATTCTTACACCCTTCGCATCCCTTCGCATTAATCACCTTCGCATTTTAACCTAATTAATCAAATGCAAACCACAAAATTTTCATTCCAGATGCGAACACAGTTTAGTTCTTGAACTCTAAACTTGCGAAATCAAAAATTCATATGTTGAACCCATATGCGAATATTAACCCAATTGACTTCAAATTGATTCACAGATGCAAACACTCGATTGTTTTACTTTCGCAAAATGAGCATCAACAACTCCACAATCGAGTTTTTAAATTCTTGCAAACAACAATTTCACAGTCCTTGACTTCGCGTTTTTCTTCACGAATCATCCCTCAATCATCAATCCAATTGCGAATCAAAACTCATATGTTCTTGCTTTATCGATTCATCGACTACACTCATACAAATGCGAACAATACTCAATTTCAAAATCGATTGAAACTTATAGCAAAGCTAAATCCAACTTCGCATTCAAAGCACACAAGTGTTATTGATTGCATTCATGAAATACAAACAAGATAATATATTATAATACAAATATACATATTTTAGGTGGTGAAATCGTAACAGCCTAACAATTTGGTATGCAACTTTATTAAATCAATAAAAAAAGTTATGCAAATTGGAAAAATAAATAAAAATATATCTTTTGTTGTTTTAATTAAGGAAATAAATATTTTATATGAATACTCACTTGGAAAAACGCATATTATAATTGTCTAATTTAATCGTAACAGCCTACCAATGTACTTTCTTCTTGACTATTTGATTGTTTTTTTCTGTGTGCTGATTATAATTGTCTAATTTAATGTTAATTTTTTTTTTTTTTTAACTTGCAAGGTACAATGGAACATATTACTCCTATAAAGGAAATTGACTCAATCAAGGACAATGGAACATATTACTCCTATAAAGGAAATTGACTCAATCAAGGACAATGCTATAATCTGTAATTTATCATCTTTTAGTTTAATTTTCTAAATATATGTGTGGTTGTCTATGTGTGTATCTCTTTAAAAATTCTGCAATTTCATCATTTTATGACCCCCATTTGCGAAGTTGAGTATTTAGTTCCAAAAATGCGAAACTCCAGGGATAATATTTGAAAATTTCTGTTTTCTTCCCCAATTCGCATTCTACTGTGAAATACTTCGCATCTTCATTCTTACACCCTTCGCATCCCTTCGCATTAATCACCTTCGCATTTTAACCTAATTAATCAAATGCAAACCACAAAATTTTCATTCCAGATGCGAACACAGTTTAGTTCTTGAACTCTAAACTTGCGAAATCAAAAATTCATATGTTGAACCCATATGTGAATATTAACCCAATTGACTTCAAATTGATTCACAGATGCAAACACTCGATTGTTTTACTTTCGCAAAATGAGCATCAACAACTCCACAATCGAGTTTTTAAATTCTTGCAAACAACAATTTCACAGTTCTTGACTTCGCGTTTTTCTTCACGAATCATCCCTCAATCATCAATCCAATTGCGAATCAAAACTCATATGTTGTTGCTTTATCGATTCATCGACTACTCATACAAATGCGAACAATAGTCAATTTCAAAATCGATGGAAACTTATAGCAAAGCTAAATCCAACTTCGCATTCAAAGCACACAAGTGTTATTGATTGCATTCATCATTTTATGACCCCCATTTGCGAAGTTGAGTATTTATTTCCAAAAATGCGAAACTCCAGGGACAATATTTGAAAATTTCTGTTTTCTTCCCCAATTCGCATTGTACTGTGAAATACTTCGCATCTTCATTCTTACACCCTTCGCATCCCTTCGCATTAATCACCTTCGCATTTTAACCTAATTAATCAAATGCAAACCACAAAATTTTCATTCTAGATGCGAACACAGTTTAGTTCTTGAACTCTAAACTTGCGAAATCAAAAATTCATATGTTGAACCCATATGCGAATATTAACCCAATTGACTTCAAATTGATTCACAGATGCAAACACTCGATTGTTTTACTTTCGCAAAACGAGCATCAACAACTCCACAATCGAGTTTTTAAATTCTTGCAAACAACAATTTCACAGTCCTTGACTTCGCGTTTTTCTTCACGAATCATCCCTCAATCATCAATCCAATTGCGAATCAAAACTCATATGTTCTTGCTTTATCGATTCATCGACTACACTCATACAAATGCGAACAATACTCAATTTCAAAATCGATTGAAACTTATAGCAAAGCTAAATCCAACTTCGCATTCAAAGCACACAAGTGTTATTGATTGCATTCATGAAATACTAACAAGATAATATATTATAATACAAATATACATATTTTAGGTGGTGAAATCGTAACAGCCTAACAATTTGGTATGCAACTTTATTAAATCAATAAAAAAAGTTATGCAAATTGGAAAAATAAATAAAAATATATCTTTTGTTGTTTTAATTAAGGAAATAAATATTTTATATGAATACTCACCTGGAAAAACGCATATTATAATTGTCTAATTTAATCGTAACAGCCTACCAATGTACTTTCTTCTCGACTGTTTGATTGTTTTTTTCTGTGTGCTGATTATAATTGTCTAATTTAATGTAAAATTTTTTTTTTTTTTAACTTGCAAGGTACAATGGAACATATTACTCCTATAAAGGAAATTGACTCAATCAAGGACAATGCTATAATCTGTAATTTATCATCTTTTAGTTTAATTTTCTAAATATATGTGTGGTTGTCTATGTGTGTATCTCTTTAAAAATTCTGCAATTTCATCATTTTATGACCCCCATTTGCGAAGTTGAGTATTTATTTCCAAAAATGCGAAACTCCAGGGACAATATTTGAAAATTTCTGTTTTCTTCCCCAATTCGCATTCTACTGTGAAATACTTCGCATCTTCATTCTTACACCCTTCGCATCCCTTCGCATTAATCACCTTCGCATTTTAACCTAATTAATCAAATGCAAACCACAAAATTTTCATTCCAGATGCGAACACAGTTTAGTTCTTGAACTCTAAACTTGCGAAATCAAAAATTCATATGTTGAACCCATATGCGAATATTAACCCAATTGACTTCAAATTGATTCACAGATGCAAACACTCGATTGTTTTACTTTCGCAAAATGAGCATCAACAACTCCACAATCGAGTTTTTAAATTCTTGCAAACAACAATTTCACAGTCCTTGACTTCGCGTTTTTCTTCACGAATCATCCCTCAATCATCAATCCAATTGCGAATCAAAACTCATATGTTCTTGCTTTATCGATTCATCGACTACACTCATACAAATGCGAACAAAACTCAATTTCAAAATCGATTGAAACTTATAGCAAAGCTAAATCCAACTTCGCATTCAAAGCACACAAGTGTTATTGATTGCATTCATGAAATACAAACAAGATAATATATTATAATACAAATATACATATTTTAGGTGGTGAAATCGTAACAGCCTAACAATTTGGTATGCAACTTTATTAAATCAATAAAAAAAGTTATGCAAATTGGAAAAATAAATAAAAATATATCTTTTGTTGTTTTAATTAAGGAAATAAATATTTTATATGAATACTCACCTGGAAAAACGCATATTATAATTGTCTAATTTAATCGTAACAGCCTACCAATGTACTTTCTTCTCGACTGTTTGATTGTTTTTTTCTGTGTGCTGATTATAATTGTCTAATTTAATGTAAATTTTTTTTTTTTTTTTTAACTTGCAAGGTACAATGGAACATATTACTCCTATAAAGGAAATTGACTCAATCAAGGACAATGGAACATATTACTCCTATAAAGGAAATTGACTCAATCAAGGACAATGCTATAATCTGTAATTTATCATCTTTTAGTTTAATTTTCTAAATATATGTGTGGTTGTCTATGTGTGTATCTCTTTAAAAATTCTGCAATTTCATCATTTTATGACCCCCATTTGCGAAGTTGAGTATTTAGTTCCAAAAATGCGAAACTCCAGGGATAATATTTGAAAATTTCTGTTTTCTTCCCCAATTCGCATTCTACTGTGAAATACTTCGCATCTTCATTCTTACACCCTTCGCATCCCTTCGCATTAATCACCTTCGCATTTTAACCTAATTAATCAAATGCAAACCACAAAATTTTCATTCCAGATGCGAACACAGTTTAGTTCTTGAACTCTAAACTTGCGAAATCAAAAATTCATATGTTGAACCCATATGCGAATATTAACCCAATTGACTTCAAATTGATTCACAGATGCAAACACTCGATTGTTTTACTTTCGCAAAATGAGCATCAACAACTCCACAATCGAGTTTTTAAATTCTTGCAAACAACAATTTCACAGTCCTTGACTTCGCGTTTTTCTTCACGAATCATCCCTCAATCATCAATCCAATTGCGAATCAAAACTCATATGTTCTTGCTTTATCGATTCATCGACTACACTCATACAAATGCGAACAATACTTAATTTCAAAATCGATTGAAACTTATAGCAAAGCTAAATCCAACTTCGCATTCAAAGAACACAAGTGTTATTGATTGCATTCATGAAATACAAACAAGATAATATATTATAATACAAATATACATATTTTAGGTGGTGAAATCGTAACAGCCTAACAATTTGGTATGCAACTTTATTAAATCAATAAAAAAAGTTATGCAAATTGGAAAAATAAATAAAAATATATCTTTTGTTGTTTTAATTAAGGAAATAAATATTTTATATGAATACTCACCTGGAAAAACGCATATTATAATTGTCTAATTTAATCGTAACAGCCTACCAATGTACTTTCTTCTTGACTGTTTGATTGTTTTTTTCTGTGTGCTGATTATAATTGTCTAATTTAATGTAAATTTTTTTTTTTTTTTAACTTGCAAGGTACAATGGAACATATTACTCCTATAAAGGAAATTGACTCAATCAAGGACAATGCTATAATCTGTAATTTATCATCTTTTAGTTTAATTTTCTAAATATATGTGTGGTTGTCTGTGTGTATCTCTTTAAAAATTCTGCAATTTCATCATTTTATGACCCCCATTTGCGAAGTTGAGTATTTATTTCCAAAAATGCGAAACTCCAGGGACAGTATTTGAAAATTTCTGTTTTCTTCCCCAATTCGCATTCTACTGTGAAATACTTCGCATCTTCATTCTTACACCCTTCGCATCCCTTCGCATTAATCACCTTCGCATTTTAACCTAATTAATCAAATGCAAACCACAAAATTTTCATTCCAGATGCGAACACAGTTTAGTTCTTGAACTCTAAACTTGCGAAATCAAAAATTCATATGTTGAACCCATATGCGAATATTAACCCAATTGACTTCAAATTGATTCACAGATGCAAACACTCGATTGTTTTACTTTCGCAAAACGAGCATCAACAACTCCACAATCGAGTTTTTAAATCCTTGCAAACAACAATTTCACAGTCCTTGACTTCGCGTTTTTCTTCACGAATCATCCCTCAATCATCAATCCAATTGCGAATCAAAACTCATATGTTCTTGCTTTATCGATTCATCGACTACACTCATACAAATGCGAACAATACTCAATTTCAAAATCGATTGAAACTTATAGCAAAGCTAAATCCAACTTCGCATTCAAAGCACACAAGTGTTATTGATTGCATTCATGAAATACAAACAAGATAATATATTATAATACAAATATACATATTTTAGGTGGTGAAATCGTAACAGCCTAACAATTTGGTATGCAACTTTATTAAATCAATAAAAAAAGTTATGCAAATTGGAAAAATAAATAAAAATATATCTTTTGTTGTTTTAATTAAGGAAATAAATATTTTATATGAATACTCACCTGGAAAAACGCATATTATAATTGTCTAATTTAATCGTAACAGCCTACCAATGTACTTTCTTCTCGACTGTTTGATTGTTTTTTTCTGTGTGCTGATTATAATTGTCTAATTTAATGTAAATTTTTTTTTTTTTTTTTAACTTGCAAGGTACAATGGAACATATTACTCCTATAAAGGAAATTGACTCAATCAAGGACAATGGAACATATTACTCCTATAAAGGAAATTGACTCAATCAAGGACAATGCTATAATCTGTAATTTATCATCTTTTAGTTTAATTTTCTAAATATATGTGTGGTTGTCTATGTGTGTATCTCTTTAAAAATTCTGCAATTTCATGATTTTATGACCCCCATTTGCGAAGTTGAGTATTTAGTTCCAAAAATGCGAAACTCCAGGGATAATATTTGAAAATTTCTGTTTTCTTCCCCAATTCGCATTCTACTGTGAAATACTTCGCATCTTCATTCTTACACCCTTCGCATCCCTTCGCATTAATCACCTTCGCATTTTAACCTAATTAATCAAATGCAAACCACAAAATTTTCATTCCAGATGCGAACACAGTTTAGTTCTTGAACTCTAAACTTGCGAAATCAAAAATTCATATGTTGAACCCATATGCGAATATTAACCCAATTGACTTCAAATTGATTCACAGATGCAAACACTCGATTGTTTTACTTTCGCAAAATGAGCATCAACAACTCCACAATCGAGTTTTTAAATTCTTGCAAACAACAATTTCACAGTCCTTGACTTCGCGTTTTTCTTCACGAATCATCCCTCAATCATCAATCCAATTGCGAATCAAAACTCATATGTTCTTGCTTTATCGATTCATCGACTACACTCATACAAATGCGAACAATACTTAATTTCAAAATCGATTGAAACTTATAGCAAAGCTAAATCCAACTTCGCATTCAAAGAACACAAGTGTTATTGATTGCATTCATGAAATACAAACAAGATAATATATTATAATACAAATATACATATTTTAGGTGGTGAAATCGTAACAGCCTAACAATTTGGTATGCAACTTTATTAAATCAATAAAAAAAGTTATGCAAATTGGAAAAATAAATAAAAATATATCTTTTGTTGTTTTAATTAAGGAAATAAATATTTTATATGAATACTCACCTGGAAAAACGCATATTATAATTGTCTAATTTAATCGTAACAGCCTACCAATGTACTTTCTTCTTGACTGTTTGATTGTTTTTTTCTGTGTGCTGATTATAATTGTCTAATTTAATGTAAATTTTTTTTTTTTTAACTTGCAAGGTACAATGGAACATATTACTCCTATAAAGGAAATTGACTCAATCAAGGACAATGCTATAATCTGTAATTTATCATCTTTTAGTTTAATTTTCTAAATATATGTGTGGTTGTCTGTGTGTATCTCTTTAAAAATTCTGCAATTTCATCATTTTATGACCCCCATTTGCGAAGTTGAGTATTTATTTCCAAAAATGCGAAACTCCAGGGACAGTATTTGAAAATTTCTGTTTTCTTCCCCAATTCGCATTCTACTGTGAAATACTTCGCATCTTCATTCTTACACCCTTCGCATCCCTTCGCATTAATCACCTTCGCATTTTAACCTAATTAATCAAATGCAAACCACAAAATTTTCATTCCAGATGCGAACACAGTTTAGTTCTTGAACTCTAAACTTGCGAAATCAAAAATTCATATGTTGAACCCATATGCGAATATTAACCCAATTGACTTCAAATTGATTCACAGATGCAAACACTCGATTGTTTTACTTTCGCAAAACGAGCATCAACAACTCCACAATCGAGTTTTTAAATTCTTGCAAACAACAATTTCACAGTCCTTGACTTCGCGTTTTTCTTCACGAATCATCCCTCAATCATCAATCCAATTGCGAATCAAAACTCATATGTTCTTGCTTTATCGATTCATCGACTACACTCATACAAATGCGAACAATACTCAATTTCAAAATCGATTGAAACTTATAGCAAAGCTAAATCCAACTTCGCATTCAAAGCACACAAGTGTTATTGATTGCATTCATGAAATACTAACAAGATAATATATTATAATACAAATATACATATTTTAGGTGGTGAAATCGTAACAGCCTAACAATTTGGTATGCAACTTTATTAAATCAATAAAAAAAGTTATGCAAATTGGAAAAATAAATAAAAATATATCTTTTGTTGTTTTAATTAAGGAAATAAATATTTTATATGAATACTCACCTGGAAAAACGCATATTATAATTGTCTAATTTAATCGTAACAGCCTACCAATGTACTTTCTTCTCGACTGTTTGATTGTTTTTTTCTGTGTGCTGATTATAATTGTCTAATTTAATGTAAATTTTTTTTTTTTAACTTGCAAGGTACAATGGAACATATTACTCCTATAAAGGAAATTGACTCAATCAAGGACAATGCTATAATCTGTAATTTATCATCTTTTAGTTTAATTTTCTAAATATATGCGTGGTTGTCTATGTGTGTATCTCTTTAAAAATTCTGCAATTTCATCATTTTATGACCCCCATTTGCGAAGTTGAGTATTTATTTCCAAAAATGCGAAACTCCAGGGACAATATTTGAAAATTTCTGTTTTCTTCCCCAATTCGCATTCTACTGTGAAATACTTCGCATCTTCATTCTTACACCCTTCGCATCCCTTCGCATTAATCACCTTCGCATTTTAACCTAATTAATCAAATGCAAACCACAAAATTTTCATTCCAGATGCGAACACAGTTTAGTTCTTGAACTCTAAACTTGCGAAATCAAAAATTCATATGTTGAACCCATATGCGAATATTAACCCAATTGACTTCAAATTGATTCACAGATGCAAACACTCGATTGTTTTACTTTCGCAAAACGAGCATCAACAACTCCACAATCGAGTTTTTAAATTCTTGCAAACAACAATTTCACAGTCCTTGACTTCGCGTTTTTCTTCACGAATCATCCCTCAATCATCAATCCAATTGCGAATCAAAACTCATATGTTCTTGCTTTATCGATTCATCGACTACACTCATACAAATGCGAACAATACTCAATTTCAAAATTGATTGAAACTTATAGCAAAGCTAAATCCAACTTCGCATTCAAAGCACACAAGTGTTATTGATTTCATTCATGAAATAGAAACAAGATAATATATTATAATACAAATATACATATTTTAGGTGGTGAAATCGTAACAGCCTAACAATTTGGTATGCAACTTTATTAAATCAATAAAAAAAGTTATGCAAATTGGAAAAATAAATAAAAATATATCTTTTGTTGTTTTAATTAAGGAAATAAATATTTTATATGAATACTCACCTGGAAAAACGCATATTATAATTGTCTAATTTAATCGTAACAGCCTACCAATGTACTTTCTTCTCGACTGTTTGATTGTTTTTTTCTGTGTGCTGATTATAATTGTCTAATTTAATGTAAATTTTTTTTTTTTTTTTAACTTGCAAGGTACAATGGAACATATTACTCCTATAAAGGAAATTGACTCAATCAAGGACAATTCTATAATCTGTAATTTATCATCTTTTAGTTTAATTTTCTAAATATATGTGTGGTTGTCTGTGTGTATCTCTTTAAAAATTCTGCAATTTCATCATTTTATGACCCCCATTTGCGAAGTTGAGTATTTATTTCCAAAAATGCGAAACTCCAGGGACAATATTTGAAAATTTCTGTTTTCTTCCCCAATTCGCATTCTACTGTGAAATACTTCGCATCTTCATTCTTACACCCTTCGCATCCCTTCGCATTAATCACCTTCGCATTTTAACGTAATTAATCAAATGCAAACCACAAAATTTTCATTCCAGATGCGAACACAGTTTAGTTCTTGAACTCTAAACTTGCGAAATCAAAAATTCATATGTTGAACCCATATGCGAATATTAACCCAATTGACTTCAAATTGATTCACAGATGCAAACACTCGATTGTTTTACTTTCGCAAAATGAGCATCAACAACTCCACAATCGAGTTTTTAAATTCTTGCAAACAACAATTTCACAGTCCTTGACTTCGCGTTTTTCTTCACGAATCATCCCTCAATCATCAATCCAATTGCGAATCAAAACTCATATGTTCTTGCTTTATCGATTCATCGACTACACTCATACAAATGCGAACAATACTCAATTTCAAAATCGATTGAAACTTATAGCAAAGCTAAATCCAACTTCGCATTCAAAGCACACAAGTGTTATTGATTGCATTCATGAAATACTAACAAGATAATATATTATAATACAAATATACATATTTTAGGTGGTGAAATCGTAACAGCCTAACAATTTGGTATGCAACTTTATTAAATCAATAAAAAAAGTTATGCAAATTGGAAAAATAAATAAAAATATATCTTTTGTTGTTTTAATTAAGGAAATAAAAATTTTTTATGAATACTCACCTGGAAAAACGCATATTATAATTGTCTAATTTAATCGTAACAGCCTACCAATGTACTTTCTTCTTGACTGTTTGATTGTTTTTTTCTGTGTGCTGATTATAATTGTCTAATTTAATGTAAATTTTTTTTTAACTTGCAAGGTACAATGGAACATATTACTCCTATAAAGGAAATTGACTCAATCAAGGACAATGCTATAATCTGTAATTTATCATCTTTTAGTTTAATTTTCTAAATATATGTGTGGTTGTCTGTGTGTATCTCTTTAAAAATTCTGCAATTTCATGATTTTATGACCCCCATTTGCGAAGTTGAGTATTTATTTCCAAAAATGCGAAACTCCAGGGACAATATTTGAAAATTTCTGTTTTCTTCCCCAATTCGCATTCTACTGTGAAATACTTCGCATCTTCATTCTTACACCCTTCGCATCCCTTCGCATTAATCACCTTCGCATTTTAACCTAATTAATCAAATTCAAACCACAAAATTTTCATTCCAGATGCGAACACAGTTTAGTTCTTGAACTCTAAACTTGCGAAATCAAAAATGCATATGTTGAACCCATATTCGAATATTAACCCAATTGACTTCAAATTGATTCACAGATGCAAACACTCGATTGTTTTACTTTCGCAAAATGAGCATCAACAACTCCACAATCGAGTTTTTAAATTCTTGCAAACAACAATTTCACAGTCCTTGACTTCGCGTTTTTCTTCACGAATCATCCCTCAATCATCAATCCAATTGCGAATCAAAACTCATATGTTCTTGCTTTATCGATTCATCGACTACACTCATACAAATGCGAACAATACTCAATTTCAAAATCGATTGAAACTTATAGCAAAGCTAAATCCAACTTCGCATTCAAAGCACACAAGTGTTATTGATTGCATTCATGAAATACAAACAAGATAATATATTATAATACAAATATACATATTTTAGGTGGTGAAATCGTAACAGCCTAACAATTTGGTATGCAACTTTATTAAATCAATAAAAAAAGTTATGCAAATTGGAAAAATAAATAAAAATATATCTTTTGTTGTTTTAATTAAGGAAATAAATATTTTAAATGAATACTCACCTGGAAAAACGCATATTATAATTGTCTAATTTAATCGTAACAGCCTACCAATGTACTTTCTTCTTGACTGTTTGATTGTTTTTTTCTGTGTGCTGATTATAATTGCCTAATTTAATGTAATTTTTTTTTTTTTTTTAACTTGCAAGGTACAATGGAACATATTACTCCTATAAAGGAAATTGACTCAATCAAGGACAATGCTATAATCTGTAATTTATCATCTTTTAGTTTAATTTTCTAAATATATGTGTGGTTGTCTGTGTGTATCTCTTTAAAAATTCTGCAATTTCATCATTTTATGACCCCCATTTGCGAAGTTGAGTATTTATTTCCAAAAATGCGAAACTCCAGGGACAATATTTGAAAATTTCTGTTTTCTTCCCCAATTCGCATTCTACTGTGAAATACTTCGCATCTTCATTCTTACACCCTTCGCATCCCTTCGCATTAATCACCTTCGCATTTTAACCTAATTAATCAAATGCAAACCACAAAATTTTCATTCCAGATGCGAACACAGTTTAGTTCTTGAACTCTAAACTTGCGAAATCAAAAATTCATATGTTGAACCCATATGCGAATATTAACCCAATTGACTTCAAATTGATTCACAGATGCAAACACTCGATTGTTTTACTTTCGCAAAACGAGCATCAACAACTCCACAATCGAGTTTTTAAATTCTTGCAAACAACAATTTCACAGTCCTTGACTTCGCGTTTTTCTTCACGAATCATCCCTCAATCATCAATCCAATTGCAAATCAAAACTCATATGTTCTTGCTTTATCGATTCATCGACTACACTCATACAAATGCGAACAATACTCAATTTCAAAATCGATTGAAACTTATAGCAAAGCTAAATCCAACTTCGCATTCAAAGCACACAAGTGTTATTGATTGCATTCATGAAATACAAACAAGATAATATATTATAATACAAATATACATATTTTAGGTGGTGAAATCGTAACAGCCTAACAATTTGGTATGCAACTTTATTAAATCAATAAAAAAAGTTATGCAAATTGGAAAAATAAATAAAAATATATCTTTTGTTGTTTTAATTAAGGAAATAAATATTTTAAATGAATACTCACCTGGAAAAACGCATATTATAATTGTCTAATTTAATCGTAACAGCCTACCAATGTACTTTCTTCTTGACTGTTTGATTGTTTTTTTCTGTGTGCTGATTATAATTGTCTAATTTAATGTAAATTTTTTTTTTTTTTTAACTTGCAAGGTACAATGGAACATATTACTCCTATAAAGGAAATTGACTCAATCAAGGACAATGCTATAATCTGTAATTTATCATCTTTTAGTTTAATTTTCTAAATATATGTGTGGTTGTCTGTGTGTATCTCTTTAAAAATTCTGCAATTTCATCATTTTATGACCCCCATTTGCGAAGTTGAGTATTTATTTCCAAAAATGCGAAACTCCAGGGACAATATTTGAAAATTTCTGTTTTCTTCCCCAATTCGCATTCTACTGTGAAATACTTCGCATCTTCATTCTTACACCCTTCGCATCCCTTCGCATTAATCACCTTCGCATTTTAACCTAATTAATCAAATGCAAACCACAAAATTTTCATTCCAGATGCGAACACAGTTTAGTTCTTGAACTCTAAACTTGCGAAATCAAAAATTCATATGTTGAACCCATATGCGAATATTAACCCAATTGACTTCAAATTGATTCACAGATGCAAACACTCGATTGTTTTACTTTCGCAAAACGAGCATCAACAACTCCACAATCGAGTTTTTAAATTCTTGCAAACAACAATTTCACAGTCCTTGACTTCGCGTTTTTCTTCACGAATCATCCCTCAATCATCAATCCAATTGCAAATCAAAACTCATATGTTCTTGCTTTATCGATTCATCGACTACACTCATACAAATGCGAACAATACTCAATTTCAAAATTGATTGAAACTTATAGCAAAGCTAAATCCAACTTCGCATTCAAAGCACACAAGTGTTATTGATTGCATTCATGAAATACTAACAAGATAATATATTATAATACAAATATACATATTTTAGGTGGTGAAATCGTAACAGCCTAACAATTTGGTATGCAACTTTATTAAATCAATAAAAAAAGTTATGCAAATTGGAAAAATAAATAAAAATATATCTTTTGTTGTTTTAATTAAGGAAATAAATATTTTATATGAATACTCACCTGGAAAAACGCATATTATAATTGTCTAATTTAATCGTAGCAGCCTACCAATGTACTTTCTTCTCGACTGTTTGATTGTTTTTTTCTGTGTGCTGATTATAATTGTCTAATTTAATGTAAATTTTTTTTTTTTTTAACTTGCAAGGTACAATGGAACATATTACTCCTATAAAGGAAATTGACTCAATCAAGGACAATGCTATAATCTGTAATTTATCATCTTTTAGTTTAATTTTCTAAATATATGTGTGGTTGTCTGTGTGTATCTCTTTAAAAATTCTGCAATTTCATCATTTTATGACCCCCATTTGCGAAGTTGAGTATTTATTTCCAAAAATGCGAAACTCCAGGGACAATATTTGAAAATTTCTGTTTTCTTCCCCAATTCGCATTCTACTGTGAAATACTTCGCATCTTCATTCTTACACCCTTCGCATCCCTTCGCATTAATCACCTTCGCATTTTAACCTAATTAATCAAATGCAAACCACAAAATTTTCATTCCAGATGCGAACACAGTTTAGTTCTTGAACTCTAAACTTGCGAAATCAAAAATTCATATGTTGAACCCATATGCGAATATTAACCCAATTGACTTCAAATTGATTCACAGATGCAAACACTCGATTGTTTTACATTCGCAAAATGAGCATCAACAACTCCACAATCGAGTTTTTAAATTCTTGCAAACAACAATTTCACAGTCCTTGACTTCGCGTTTTTCTTCACGAATCATCCCTCAATCATCAATCCAATTGCGAATCAAAACTCATATGTTCTTGCTTTATCGATTCATCGACTACACTCATACAAATGCGAACAATACTCAATTTCAAAATCGATTAAAACTTATAGCAAAGCTAAAGCCAACTTCGCATTCAAAGCACACAAGTGTTATTGATTGCATTCATGAAATACTAACAAGATAATATATTATAATACAAATATACATATTTTAGGTGGTGAAATCGTAACAGCCTAACAATTTGGTATGCAACTTTATTAAATCAATAAAAAAAGTTATGCAAATTGGAAAAAATAAATAAAAATATATCTTTTGTTGTTTTAATTAAGGAAATAAATATTTTATATGAATACTCACCTGGAAAAACGCATATTATAATTGTCTAATTTAATCGTAACAGCCTACCAATGTACTTTCTTCTCGACTGTTTGATTGTTTTTTTCTGTGTGCTGATTATAATTGTCTAATTTAATGTAAATTTTTTTTTTTTTTTTAACTTGCAAGGTACAATGGAACATATTACTCCTATAAAGGAAATTGACTCAATCAAGGACAATGCTATAATCTGTAATTTATCATCTTTTAGTTTAATTTTCTAAATACATGTGTGGTTGTCTATGTGTGTATCTCTTTAAAAATTCTGCAATTTCATCATTTTATGACCCCCATTTGCGAAGTTGAGTATTTAGTTCCAAAAATGCGAAACTCCAGGGACAATATTTGAAAATTTCTGTTTTCTTCCCCAATTCGCATTCTACTGTGAAATACTTCGCATCTTCATTCTTACACCCTTCGCATCCCTTCGCATTAATCACCTTCGCATTTTAACCTAATTAATCAAATGCAAACCACAAAATTTTCATTCCAGATGCGAACACAGTTTAGTTCTTGAACTCTAAACTTGCGAAATCAAAAATTCATATGTTGAACCCATATGCGAATATTAACCCAATTGACTTCAAATTGATTCACAGATGCAAACACTCGATTGTTTTACTTTTGCAAAATGAGCATCAACAACTCCACAATCGAGTTTTTAAATTCTTGCAAACAACAATTTCACAGTCCTTGACTTCGCGTTTTTCTTCACGAATCATCCCTCAATCATCAATCCAATTGCGAATCAAAACTCATATGTTCTTGCTTTATCGATTCATCGACTACACTCATACAAATGCGAACAATACTCAATTTCAAAATCGATTGAAACTTATAGCAAAGCTAAATCCAACTTCGCATTCAAAGCACACAAGTGTTATTGATTGCATTCATGAAATACAAACAAGATAATATATTATAATACAAATATACATATTTTAGGTGGTGAAATCGTAACAGCCTAACAATTTGGTATGCAACTTTATTAAATCAATAAAAAAAGTTATGCAAATTGGAAAAATAAATAAAAATATATCTTTTGTTGTTTTAATTAAGGAAATAAATATTTTATATAAATACTCACCTGGAAAAACGCATATTATAATTGTCTAATTTAATCGTAACAGCCTACCAATGTACTTTCTTCTCGACTGTTTGATTGTTTTTTTCTGTGTGCTGATTATAATTGTCTAATTTAATGTAAATTTTTTTTTTTTAACTTGCAAGGTACAATGGAACATATTACTCCTATAAAGGAAATTGACTCAATCAAGGAGAATGCTATAATCTGTAATTTATCATCTTTTAGTTTAATTTTCTAAATATATGTGTGGTTGTCTGTGTGTATCTCTTTAAAAATTCTGCAATTTCATCATTTTATGACCCCCATTTGCGAAGTTGAGTATTTATTTCCAAAAATGCGAAACTCCAGGGACAATATTTGAAAATTTCTGTTTTCTTCCCCAATTCGCATTCTACTGTGAAATACTTCGCATCTTCATTCTTACACCCTTCGCATCCCTTCGCATTAATCACCTTCGCATTTTAACCTAATTAATCAAATGCAAACCACAAAATTTTCATTCCAGATGCGAACACAGTTTAGTTCTTGAACTCTAAACTTGCGAAATCAAAAATTCATATGTTGAACCCATATGCGAATATTAACCCAATTGACTTCAAATTGATTCACAGATGCAAACACTCGATTGTTTTACTTTCGCAAAACGAGCATCAACAACTCCACAATCGAGTTTTTAAATTCTTGCAAACAACAATTTCACAGTCCTTGACTTTGCGTTTTTCTTCACGAATCATCCCTCAATCATCAATCCAATTGCGAATCAAAACTCATATGTTCTTGCTTTATCGATTCATCGACTACACTCATACAAATGCGAACAATACTCAATTTCAAAATCGATTGAAACTTATAGCAAAGCTAAATCCAACTTCGCATTCAAAGCACACAAGTGTTATTGATTGCATTCATGAAATACTAACAAGATAATATATTATAATACAAATATACATATTTTAGGTGGTGAAATCGTAACAGCCTAACAATTTGGTATGCAACTTTATTAAATCAATAAAAAAAGTTATGCAAATTGGAAAAATAAATAAAAATATATCTTTTGTTGTTTTAATTAAGGAAATAAATATTTTATATGAATACTCACCTGGAAAAACGCATATTATAATTGTCTAATTTAATCGTAACAGCCTACCAATGTACTTTCTTCTCGACTGTTTGATTGTTTTTTTCTGTGTGCTGATTATAATTGTCTAATTTAATGTAAATTTTTTTTTTTTTTTTAACTTGCAAGGTACAATGGAACATATTACTCCTATAAAGGAAATTGACTCAATCAAGGACAATGCTATAATCTGTAATTTATCATCTTTTAGTTTAATTTTCTAAATATATGTGTGGTTGTCTATGTGTGTATCTCTTTAAAAATTCTGCAATTTCATCATTTTATGACCCCCATTTGCGAAGTTGAGTATTTATTTCCAAAAATGCGAAACTCCAGGGACAATATTTGAAAATTTCTGTTTTCTTCCCCAATTCGCATTCTACTGTGAAATACTTCGCATCTTCATTCTTACACCCTTCGCATCCCTTCGCATTAATCACCTTCGCATTTTAACCTAATTAATCAAATGCAAACCACAAAATTTTCATTCCAGATGCGAACACAGTTTAGTTCTTGAACTCTAAACTTGCGAAATCAAAAATTCATATGTTGAACCCATATGCGAATATTAACCCAATTGACTTCAAATTGATTCACAGATGCAAACACTCGATTGTTTTACTTTCGCAAAATGAGCATCAACAACTCCACAATCGAGTTTTTAAATTCTTGCAAACAACAATTTCACAGTCCTTGACTTCGCGTTTTTCTTCACGAATCATCCCTCAATCATCAATCCAATTGCGAATCAAAACTCATATGTTCTTGCTTTATCGATTCATCGACTACACTCATACAAATGCGAACAATACTCAATTTCAAAATCGATTGAAACTTATAGCAAAGCTAAATCCAACTTCGCATTCAAAGCACACAAGTGTTATTGATTGCATTCATGAAATACAAACAAGATAATATATTATAATACAAATATACATATTTTAGGTGGTGAAATCGTAACAGCCTAACAATTTGGTATGCAACTTTATTAAATCAATAAAAAAAGTTATGCAAATTGGAAAAATAAATAAAAATATATCTTTTGTTGTTTTAATTAAGGAAATAAATATTTTATATGAATACTCACCTGGAAAAACGCATATTATAATTGTCTAATTTAATCGTAACAGCCTACCAATGTACTTTCTTCTCGACTGTTTGATTGTTTTTTTCTGTGTGCTGATTATAATTGTCTAATTTAATGTAAATTTTTTTTTTTTTTTAACTTGCAAGGTACAATGGAACATATTACTCCTATAAAGGAAATTGACTCAATCAAGGACAATGCTATAATCTGTAATTTATCATCTTTTAGTTTAATTTTCTAAATATATGTGTGGTTGTCTGTGTGTATCTCTTTAAAAATTCTGCAATTTCATCATTTTATGACCCCCATTTGCGAAGTTGAGTATTTATTTCCAAAAATGCGAAACTCCAGGGACAATATTTGAAAATTTCTGTTTTCTTCCCCAATTCGCATTCTACTGTGAAATACTTCGCATCTTCATTCTTACACCCTTCGCATCCCTTCGCATTAATCACCTTCGCATTTTAACCTAATTAATCAAATGCAAACCACAAAATTTTCATTCCAGATGCGAACACAGTTTAGTTCTTGAACTCTAAACTTGCGAAATCAAAAATTCATATGTTGAACCCATATGCGAATATTAACCCAATTGACTTCAAATTGATTCACAGATGCAAACACTCGATTGTTTTACTTTCGCAAAACGAGCATCAACAACTCCACAATCGAGTTTTTAAATTCTTGCAAACAACAATTTCACAGTCCTTGACTTCGCGTTTTTCTTCACGAATCATCCCTCAATCATCAATCCAATTGCGAATCAAAACTCATATGTTCTTGCTTTATCGATTCATCGACTACACTCATACAAATGCGAACAATACTCAATTTCAAAATCGATTGAAACTTATAGCAAAGCTAAATCCAACTTCGCATTCAAAGCACACAAGTGTTATTGATTGCATTCATGAAATACTAACAAGATAATATATTATAATACAAATATACATATTTTAGGTGGTGAAATCGTAACAGCCTAACAATTTGGTATGCAACTTTATTAAATCAATAAAAAAAGTTATGCAAATTGGAAAAATAAATAAAAATATATCTTTTGTTGTTTTAATTAAGGAAATAAATATTTTATATGAATACTCACCTGGAAAAACGCATATTATAATTGTCTAATTTAATCGTAACAGCCTACCAATGTACTTTCTTCTCGACTGTTTGATTGTTTTTTTCTGTGTGCTGATTATAATTGTCTAATTTAATGTAAATTTTTTTTTTTTTTTAACTTGCAAGGTACAATGGAACATATTACTCCTATAAAGGAAATTGACTCAATCAAGGACAATGCTATAATCTGTAATTTATCATCTTTTAGTTTAATTTTCTAAATATATGTGTGGTTGTCTATGTGTGTATCTCTTTAAAAATTCTGCAATTTCATCATTTTATGACCCCCATTTGCGAAGTTGAGTATTTATTTCCAAAAATGCGAAACTCCAGGGATAATATTTGAAAATTTCTGTTTTCTTCCCCAATTCGCATTCTACTGTGAAATACTTCGCATCTTCATTCTTACACCCTTCGCATCCCTTCGCATTAATCACCTTTGCATTTTAACCTAATTAATCAAATGCAAACCACAAAATTTTCATTCCAGATGCGAACACAGTTTAGTTCTTGAACTCTAAACTTGCGAAATCAAAAATTCATATGTTGAACACATATGCGAATATTAACCCAATTGACTTCAAATTGATTCACAGATGCAAACACTCGATTGTTTTACTTTCGCAAAACGAGCATCAACAACTCCACAATCGAGTTTTTAAATTCTTGCAAACAACAATTTCACAGTCCTTGACTTCGCGTTTTTCTTCACGAATCATCCCTCAATCATCAATCCAATTGCGAATCAAAACTCATATGTTCTTGCTTTATCGATTCATCGACTACACTCATACAAATGCGAACAATACTCAATTTCAAAATCGATTGAAACTTATAGCAAAGCTAAATCCAACTTCGCATTCAAAGCACACAAGTGTTATTGATTGCATTCATGAAATACAAACAAGATAATATATTATAATACAAATATACATATTTTAGGTGGTGAAATCGTAACAGCCTAACAATTTGGTATGCAACTTTATTAAATCAATAAAAAAAGTTATGCAAATTGGAAAAATAAATAAAAATATATCTTTCGTTGTTTAAATTAAGGAAATAAATATTTTATATGAATACTCACCTGGAAAAACGCATATTATAATTGTCTAATTTAATCGTAACAGCCTACCAATGTACTTTCTTCTTGACTGTTTGATTGTTTTTTTCTGTGTGCTGATTATAATTGTCTAATTTAATGTAAATTTTTTTTTTTTTAACTTGCAAGGTACAATGGAACATATTACTCCTATAAAGGAAATTGACTCAATCAAGGACAATGCTATAATCTGTAATTTATCATCTTTTAGTTTAATTTTCTAAATATATGTGTGGTTGTCTGTGTGTATCTCTTTAAAAATTCTGCAATTTCATCATTTTATGACCCCCATTTGCGAAGTTGAGTATTTATTTCCAAAAATGCGAAACTCCAGGGACAATATTTGAAAATTTCTGTTTTCTTCCCCAATTCGCATTCTACTGTGAAATACTTCGCATCTTCATTCTTACACCCTTCGCATCCCTTCGCATTAATCACCTTCGCATTTTAACCTAATTAATCAAATGCAAACCACAAAATTTTCATTCCAGATGCGAACACAGTTTAGTTCTTGAACTCTAAACTTGCGAAATCAAAAATTCATATGTTGAACCCATATGCGAATATTAACCCAATTGACTTCAAATTGATTCACAGATGCAAACACTCGATTGTTTTACTTTCGCAAAACGAGCATCAACAACTCCACAATCGAGTTTTTAAATTCTTGCAAACAACAATTTCACAGTCCTTGACTTCGCGTTTTTCTTCACGAATCATCCCTCAATCATCAATCCAATTGCGAATCAAAACTCATATGTTCTTGCTTTATCGATTCATCGACTACACTCATACAAATGCGAACAATACTCAATTTCAAAATCGATTGAAACTTATAGCAAAGCTAAATCCAACTTCGCATTCAAAGCACACAAGTGTTATTGATTGCATTCATGAAATACTAACAAGATAATATATTATAATACAAATATACATATTTTAGGTGGTGAAATCGTAACAGCCTAACAATTTGGTATGCAACTTTATTAAATCAATAAAAAAAGTTATGCAAATTGGAAAAATAAATAAAAATATATCTTTTGTTGTTTTAATTAAGGAAATAAATATTTTATATGAATACTCACCTGGAAAAACGCATATTATAATTGTCTAATTTAATCGTAACAGCCTACCAATGTACTTTCTTCTCGACTGTTTGATTGTTTTTTTCTGTGTGCTGATTATAATTGTCTAATTTAATGTAAATTTTTTTTTTTTTTAACTTGCAAGGTACAATGGAACATATTACTCCTATAAAGGAAATTGACTCAATCAAGGACAATGCTATAATCTGTAATTTATCATCTTTTAGTTTAATTTTCTAAATATATGTGTGGTTGTCTATGTGTGTATCTCTTTAAAAATTCTGCAATTTCATCATTTTATGACCCCCATTTGCGAAGTTGAGTATTTAGTTCCAAAAATGCGAAACTCCAGGGATAATATTTAAAAATTTCTGTTTTCTTCCCCAATTCGCATTCTACTGTGAAATACTTCGCATCTTCATTCTTACACCCTTCGCATCCCTTCGCATTAATCACCTTCGCATTTTAACCTAATTAATCAAATGCAAACCACAAAATTTTCATTCCAGATGCGAACACAGTTTAGTTCTTGAACTCTAAACTTGCGAAATCAAAAATTCATATGTTGAACCCATATGCGAATATTAACCCAATTGACTTCAAATTGATTCACAGATGCAAACACTCGATTGTTTTACTTTCGCAAAACGAGCATCAACAACTCCACAATCGAGTTTTTAAATTCTTGCAAACAACAATTTCACAGTCCTTGACTTCGCGTTTTTCTTCAAGAATCATCCCTCAATCATCAATCCAATTGCGAATCAAAACTCATATGTTCTTGCTTTATCGATTCATCGACTACACTCATACAAATGCGAACAATACTCAATTTCAAAATCGATTGAAACTTATAGCAAAGCTAAATCCAACTTCGCATTCAAAGCACACAAGTGTTATTGATTGCATTCATGAAATACTAACAAGATAATATATTATAATACAAATATACATATTTTAGGTGGTGAAATCGTAACAGCCTAACAATTTGGTATGCAACTTTATTAAATCAATAAAAAAAGTTATGCAAATTGGAAAAATAAATAAAAATATATCTTTTGTTGTTTTAATTAAGGAAATAAATATTTTATATGAATACTCACCTGGAAAAACGCATATTATAATTGTCTAATATAATCGTAACAGCCTACCAATGTACTTTCTTCTCGACTGTTTGATTGTTTTTTTCTGTGTGCTGATTATAATTGTCTAATTTAATGTAAATTTTTTTTTTTTTAACTTGCAAGGTACAATGGAACATATTACTCCTATAAAGGAAATTGACTCAATCAAGGACAATGCTATAATCTGTAATTTATCATCTTTTAGTTTAATTTTCTAAATATATGTGTGGTTGTCTATGTGTGTATCTCTTTAAAAATTCTGCAATTTCATCATTTTATGACCCCCATTTGCGAAGTTGAGTATTTATTTCCAAAAATGCGAAACTCCAGGGACAATATTTGAAAATTTCTGTTTTCTTCCCCAATTCGCATTCTACTGTGAAATACTTCGCATCTTCATTCTTACACCCTTCGCATCCCTTCGCATTAATCACCTTCGCATTTTAACCTAATTAATCAAATGCAATCCACAAAATTTTCATTCCAGATGCGAACACAGTTTAGTTCTTGAACTCTAAACTTGCGAAATCAAAAATTCATATGTTGAACCCATATGCGAATATTAACCCAATTGACTTCAAATTGATTCACAAATGCAAACACTCGATTGTTTTACTTTCGCAAAACGAGCATCAACAACTCCACAATCGAGTTTTTAAATTCTTGCAAACAACAATTTCACAGTCCTTGACTTCGCGTTTTTCTTCACGAATCATCCCTCAATCATCAATCCAATTGCGAATCAAAACTCATATGTTCTTGCTTTATCGATTCATCGACTACACTCATACAAATGCGAACAATACTCAATTTCAAAATCGATTGAAACTTATAGCAAAGCTAAATCCAACTTCGCATTCAAAGCACACAAGTGTTATTGATTGCATTCATGAAATACAAACAAGATAATATATTATAATACAAATATACATATTTTAGGTGGTGAAATCGTAACAGCCTAACAATTTGGTATGCAACTTTATTAAATCAATAAAAAAAGTTATGCAAATTGGAAAAATAAATAAAAATATATCTTTTGTTGTTTTAATTAAGGAAATAAATATTTTATATGAATACTCACCTGGAAAAACGCATATTATAATTGTCTAATTTAATCGTAACAGCCTACCAATGTACTTTCTTCTTGACTGTTTGATTGTTTTTTTCTGTGTGCTGATTATAATTGTCTAATTTAATGTAAATTTTTTTTTTTTAACTTGCAAGGTACAATGGAACATATTACTCCTATAAAGGAAATTGACTCAATCAAGGACAATGCTATAATCTGTAATTTATCATCTTTTAGTTTAATTTTCTAAATATATGTGTGGTTGTCTGTGTGTATCTCTTTAAAAATTCTGCAATTTCATCATTTTATGACCCCCATTTGCGAAGTTGAGTATTTATTTCCAAAAATGCGAAACTCCAGGGACAATATTTGAAAATTTCTGTTTTCTTCCCCAATTCGAATTCTACTGTGAAATACTTCGCATCTTCATTCTTACACCCTTCGCATCCCTTCGCATTAATCACCTTCATATTTTAACCTAATTAATCAAATGCAAACCACAAAATTTTCATTCCAGATGCGAACACAGTTTAGTTCTTGAACTCTAAACTTGCGAAATCAAAAATTCATATGTTGAACCCATATGCGAATATTAACCCAATTGACTTCAAATTGATTCACAGATGCAAACACTCGATTGTTTTACTTTCGCAAAACGAGCATCAACAACTCCACAATCGAGTTTTTAAATTCTTGCAAACAACAATTTCACAGTCCTTGACTTCGCGTTTTTCTTCACGAATCATCCCTCAATCATCAATCCAATTGCGAATCAAAACTCATATGTTCTTGATTTATCGATTCATCGACTACACTCATACAAATGCGAACAATACTCAATTTCAAAATCGATTGAAACTTATAGCAAAGCTAAATCCAACTTCGCATTCAAAGCACACAAGTGTTATTGATTGCATTCATGAAATACTAACAAGATAATACATTATAATACAAATATACATATTTTAGGTGGTGAAATCGTAACAGCCTAACAATTTGGTATGCAACTTTATTAAATCAATAAAAAAAGTTATGCAAATTGGAAAAATAAATAAAAATATATCTTTTGTTGTTTTAATTAAGGAAATAAATATTTTATATGAATACTCACCTGGAAAAACGCATATTATAATTGTCTAATTTAATCGTAACAGCCTACCAATGTACTTTCTTCTCGACTGTTTGATTGTTTTTTTCTGTGTGCTGATTATAATTGTCTAATTTAATGTAAATTTTTTTTTTTTTTTTAACTTGCAAGGTACAATGGAACATATTACTCCTATAAAGGAAATTGACTCAATCAAGAACAATGCTATAATCTGTAATTTATCATCTTTTAGTTTAATTTTCTAAATATATGTGTGGTTGTCTATGTGTGTATCTCTTTAAAAATTCTGCAATTTCATCATTTTATGACCCCCATTTGCGAAGTTGAGTATTTAGTTCCAAAAATGCGAAACTCCAGGGATAATATTTGAAAATTTCTGTTTTCTTCCCCAATTCGCATTCTACTGTGAAATACTTCGCATCTTCATTCTTACACCCTTCGCATCCCTTCGCATTAATCACCTTCGCATTTTAACCTAATTAATCAAATGCAAACCACAAAATTTTCATTCCAGATGCGAACACAGTTTAGTTCTTGAACTCTAAACTTGCGAAATCAAAAATTCATATGTTGAACCCATATGCGAATATTAACCCAATTGACTTCAAATTGATTCACAGATGCAAACACTCGATTGTTTTACTTTCGCAAAATGAGCATCAACAACTCCACAATCGAGTTTTTAAATTCTTGCAAACAACAATTTCACAGTCCTTGACTTTGCGTTTTTCTTCACGAATCATCCCTCAATCATCAATCCAATTGCGAATCAAAACTCATATGTTCTTGCTTTATCGATTCATCGACTACACTCATACAAATGCGAACAATACTCAATTTCAAAATCGATTGAAACTTATAGCAAAGCTAAATCCAACTTCGCATTCAAAGCACACAAGTGTTATTGATTGCATTCATGAAATAGAAACAAGATAATATATTATAATACAAATATACATATTTTAGGTGGTGAAATCGTAACAGCCTAACAATTTGGTATGCAACTTTATTAAATCAATAAAAAAAAGTTATGCAAATTGGAAAAATAAATAAAAATATATCTTTTGTTGTTTTAATTAAGGAAATAAATATTTTATATGAATACTCACCTGGAAAAACGCATATTATAATTGTCTAATTTAATCGTAACAGCCTACCAATGTACTTTCTTCTCGACTGTTTGATTGTTTTTTTCTGTGTGCTGATTATAATTGTCTAATTTAATGTAATTTTTTTTTTTTTTTAACTTGCAAGGTACAATGGAACATATTACTCCTATAAAGGAAATTGACTCAATCAAGGACAATGCTATAATCTGTAATTTATCATCTTTTAGTTTAATTTTCTAAATATATGTGAGGTTGTCTGTGTGTATCTCTTTAAAAATTCTGCAATTTCATCATTTTATGACCTCCATTTGCGAAGTTGGGTATTTATTTCTAAAAATGCGAAACTCCAGGGACAATATTTGAAAATTTCTGTTTTCTTCCCCAATTCGCATTCTACTGTGAAATACTTCGCATCTTCATTCTTACACCCTTCGCATCCCTTCGCATTAATCACCTTCGCATTTTAACCTAATTAATCAAATGCAAACCACAAAATTTTCATTCCAGATGCGAACACAGTTTAGTTCTTGAACTCTAAACTTGCGATATCAAAAATTCATATGTTGAACCCATATGCGAATATTAACCCAATTGACTTCAAATTGATTCACAGATGCAAACACTCGATTGTTTTACTTTCGCAAAATGAGCATCAACAACTCCACAATCGAGTTTTTAAATTCTTGCAAACAACAATTTCACAGTCCTTGACTTCGCGTTTTTCTTCACGAATCATCCCTCAATCATCAATCCAATTGCGAATCAAAACTCATATGTTCTTGCTTTATCGATTCATCGACTACACTCATACAAATACGAACAATACTCAATTTCAAAATCGATTGAAACTTATAGCAAAGCTAAATCCAACTTCGCATTCAAAGCACACAAGTGTTATTGATTGCATTCATGAAATACAAACAAGATAATATATTATAATACAAATATACATATTTTAGGTGGTGAAATCGTAACAGCCTAACAATTTGGTATGCAACTTTATTAAATCAATAAAAAAAGTTATGCAAATTGGAAAAATAAATAAAAATATATCTTTTGTTGTTTTAATTAAGGAAATAAATATTTTATATGAATACTCACCTGGAAAAACGCATATTATAATTGTCTAATTTAATCGTAACAGCCTACCAATGTACTTTCTTCTCGACTGTTTGATTGTTTTTTTCTGTGTGCTGATTATAATTGTCTAATTTAATGTAATTTTTTTTTTTTTTTTTTAACTTGCAAGGTACAATGGAACATATTACTCCTATAAAGGAAATTGACTCAATCAAGGACAATGCTATAATCTGTAATTTATCATCTTTTAGTTTAATTTTCTAAATATATGTGTGGTTGTCTGTGTGTATCTCTTTAAAAATTCTGCAATTTCATCATTTTATGACCCCCATTTGCGAAGTTGAGTATTTATTTCCAAAAATGCGAAACTCCAGGGACAATATTTGAAAATTTCTGTTTTCTTCCCCAATTCGCATTCTACTGTGAAATACTTCGCATCTTCATTCTTACACCCTTCGCATCCCTTCGCATTAATCACCTTCGCATTTTAACCTAATTAATCAAATGCAAACCACAAAATTTTCATTCCAGATGCGAACACAGTTTAGTTCTTGAACTCTAAACTTGCGAAACAAAAATTCATATGTTGAACCCATATGCGAATATTAACCCAATTGACTTCAAATTGATTCACAGATGCAAACACTCGATTGTTTTACTTTCGCAAAACGAGCATCAACAACTCCACAATCGAGTTTTTAAATTCTTGCAAACAACAATTTCACAGTCCTTGACTTCGCGTTTTTCTTCACGAATCATCCCTCAATCATCAATCCAATTGCGAATCAAAACTCATATGTTCTTGCTTTATCGATTCATCGACTACACTCATACAAATGCGAACAATACTCAATTTCAAAATCGATTGAAACTTATAGCAAAGCTAAATCCAACTTCGCATTCAAAGCACACAAGTGTTATTGATTGCATTCATGAAATACTAACAAGATAATATATTATAATACAAATATACATATTTTAGGTGGTGAAATCGTAACAGCCTAACAATTTGGTATGCAACTTTATTAAATCAATAAAAAAAGTTATGCAAATTGGAAAAATAAATAAAAATATATCTTTTGTTGTTTTAATTAAGGAAATAAATATTTTATATGAATACTCACCTGGAAAAACGCATATTATAATTGTCTAATTTAATCGTAACAGCCTACCAATGTACTTTCTTCTTGACTGTTTGATTGTTTTTTTCTGTGTGCTGATTATAATTGTCTAATTTAATGTAAATTTTTTTTTTTTAACTTGCAAGGTACAATGGAACATATTACTCCTATAAAGGAAATTGACTCAATCAAGGACAATGCTATAATCTGTAATTTATCATCTTTTAGTTTAATTTTCTAAATATATGTGTGGTTGTCTGTGTGTATCTCTTTAAAAATTTTGCAATTTCATCATTTTATGACCCCCATTTGCGAAGTTGAGTATTTATTTCCAAAAATGCGAAACTCCAGGGACAATATTTGAAAATTTCTGTTTTCTTCCCCAATTCGCATTCTACTGTGAAATACTTCGCATCTTCATTCTTACACCCTTCGCATCCCTTCGCATTAATCACCTTCGCATTTTAACCTAATTAATCAAATGCAAACCACAAAATTTTCATTCCAGATGCGAACACAGTTTAGTTCTTGAACTCTAAACTTGCGAAATCAAAAATTCATATGTTGAACCCATATGCGAATATTAACCCAATTAACTTCAAATTGATTCACAGATGCAAACACTCGATTGTTTTACTTTCGCAAAACGAGCATCAACAACTCCACAATCGAGTTTTTAAATTCTTGCAAACAACAATTTCACAGTCCTTGACTTCGCGTTTTTCTTCACGAATCATCCCTCAATCATCAATCCAATTGCAAATCAAAACTCATATGTTCTTGCTTTATCGATTCATCGACTACACTCATACAAATGCGAACAATACTCAATTTCAAAATCGATTGAAACTTATAGCAAAGCTAAATCCAACTTCGCATTCAAAGCACACAAGTGTTATTGATTGCATTCATGAAATACAAACAAGATAATATATTATAATACAAATATACATATTTTAGGTGGTGAAATCGTAACAGCCTAACAATTTGGTATGCAACTTTATTAAATCAATAAAAAAAGTTATGCAAATTGGAAAAATAAATAAAAATATATCTTTTGTTGTTTTAATTAAGGAAATAAATATTTTATATGAATACCCACCTGGAAAAACGCATATTATAATTGTCTAATTTAATCGTAACAGCCTACCAATGTACTTTCTTCTCGACTGTTTGATTGTTTTTTTCTGTGTGCTGATTATAATTGTCTAATTTAATGTAAATTTTTTTTTTTTTTTTAACTTGCAAGGTACAATGGAACATATTACTCCTATAAAGGAAATTGACTCAATCAAGGACAATGCTATAATCTGTAATTTATCATCTTTTAGTTTAATTTTCTAAATATATGTGTGGTTGTCTATGTGTGTATCTCTTTAAAAATTCTGCAATTTCATCATTTTATGACCCCCATTTGCGAAGTTGAGTATTTATTTCCAAAAATGCGAAACTCCAGGGACAATATTTGAAAATTTCTGTTTTCTTCCCCAATTCGCATTCTACTGTGAAATACTTCGCATCTTCATTCTTACACCCTTCGCATCCCTTCGCATTAATCACCTTCGCATTTTAACCTAATTAATCAAATGCAAACCACAAAATTTTCATTCCAGATGCGAACACAGTTTAGTTCTTGAACTCTAAACTTGCGAAATCAAAAATTCATATGTTGAACCCATATGCGAATATTAACCCAATTGACTTCAAATTGATTCACAGATGCAAACACTCGATTGTTTTACTTTCGCAAAACGAGCATCAACAACTCCACAATCGAGTTTTTAAATTCTTGCAAACAACAATTTCACAGTCCTTGACTTCGCGTTTTTCTTCACGAATCATCCCTCAATCATCAATCCAATTGCGAATCAAAACTCATATGTTCTTGCTTTATCGATTCATCGACTACACTCATACAAATGCGAACAATACTCAATTTCAAAATCGATTGAAACTTATAGCAAAGCTAAATCCAACTTCGCATTCAAAGCACACAAGTGTTATTGATTGCATTCATGAAATACAAACAAGATAATATATTATAATACAAATATACATATTTTAGGTGGTGAAATCGTAACAGCCTAACAATTTGGTATGCAACTTTATTAAATCAATAAAAAAAGTTATGCAAATTGGAAAAATAAATAAAAATATATCTTTTGTTGTTTTAATTAAGGAAATAAATATTTTATATGAATACTCACCTGGAAAAACGCATATTATAATTGTCTAATTTAATCGTAACAGCCTACCAATGTACTTTCTTCTTGACTGTTTGATTGTTTTTTTCTGTGTGCTGATTATAATTGTCTAATTTAATGTAAATTTTTTTTTTTTTTAACTTGCAAGGTACAATGGAACATATTACTCCTATAAAGGAAATTGACTCAATCAAGGACAATGCTATAATCTGTAATTTATCATCTTTTAGTTTAATTTTCTAAATATGTGTGGTTGTCTGTGTGTATCTCTTTAAAAAATCTGCAATTTCATCATTTTATGACCCCCATTTGCGAAGTTGAGTATTTATTTCCAAAAATGCGAAACTCCAGGGACAATATTTGAAAATTTCTGTTTTCTTCCCCAATTCGCATTCTACTGTGAAATACTTCGCATCTTCATTCTTACACCCTTCGCATCCCTTCGCATTAATCACCTTCGCATTTTAACCTAATTAATCAAATGCAAACCACAAAATTTTCATTCCAGATGCGAACACAGTTTAGTTCTTGAACTCTAAACTTGCGAAATCAAAAATTCATATGTTGAACCCATATGCGAATATTAACCCAATTGACTTCAAATTGATTCACAGATGCAAACACTCGATTGTTTTACTTTCGCAAAACGAGCATCAACAACTCCACAATTGAGTTTTTAAATTCTTGCAAACAACAATTTCACAGTCCTTGACTTCGCGTTTTTCTTCACGAATCATCCCTCAATCATCAATCCAATTGCGAATCAAAACTCATATGTTCTTGCTTTATCGATTCATCGACTACACTCATACAAATGCGAACAATACTCAATTTCAAAATCGATTGAAACTTATAGCAAAGCTAAATCCAACTTCGCATTCAAAGCACACAAGTGTTATTGATTGCATTCATGAAATACTAACAAGATAATATATTATAATACAAATATACATATTTTAGGTGGTGAAATCGTAACAGCCTAACAATTTGGTATGCAACTTTATTAAATCAATAAAAAAAGTTATGCAAATTGGAAAAATAAATAAAAATATATCTTTTGTTGTTTTAATTAAGGAAATAAATATTTTATATGAATACTCACCTGGAAAAACGCATATTATAATTGTCTAATTTAATCGTAACAGCCTACCAATGTACTTTCTTCTCGACTGTTTGATTGTTTTTTTCTGTGTGCTGATTATAATTGTCTAATTTAATGTAAATTTTTTTTTTTAACTTGCAAGGTACAATGGAACATATTACTCCTATAAAGGAAATTGACTCAATCAAGGACAATGCTATAATCTGTAATTTATCATCTTTTAGTTTAATTTTCTAAATATATGTGTGGTTGTCTATGTGTGTATCTCTTTAAAAATTCTGCAATTTCATCATTTTATGACCCCCATTTGCGAAGTTGAGTATTTAGTTCCAAAAATGCGAAACTCCAGGGACAATATTTGAAAATTTCTGTTTTCTTCCCCAATTCGCATTCTACTGTGAAATACTTCGCATCTTCATTCTTACACCCTTCGCATCCCTTCGCATTAATCACCTTCGCATTTTAACCTAATTAATCAAATGCAAACCACAAAATTTTCATTCCAGATGCGAACACAGTTTAGTTCTTGAACTCTAAACTTGCGAAATCAAAAATTCATATGTTGAACCCATATGCGAATATTAACCCAATTGACTTCAAATTGATTCACAGATGCAAACACTCGATTGTTTTACTTTCGCAAAATGAGCATCAACAACTCCACAATCGAGTTTTTAAATTCTTGCAAACAACAATTTCACAGTCCTTGACTTCGCGTTTTTCTTCACGAATCATCCCTCAATCATCAATCCAATTGCGAATCAAAACTCATATGTTCTTGCTTTATCGATTCATCGACTACACTCATACAAATGCGAACAATACTCAATTTCAAAATCGATTGAAACTTATAGCAAAGCTAAATCCAACTTCGCATTCAAAGCACACAAGTGTTATTGATTGCATTCATGAAATACAAACAAGATAATATATTATAATACAAATATACATATTTTAGGTGGTGAAATCGTAACAGCCTAACAATTTGGTATGCAACTTTATTAAATCAATAAAAAAAGTTATGCAAATTGGAAAAATAAATAAAAATATATCTTTTGTTGTTTTAATTAAGGAAATAAATATTTTATATGAATACTCACCTGGAAAAACGCATATTATAATTGTCTAATTTAATCGTAACAGCCTACCAATGTACTTTCTTCTCGACTGTTTGATTGTTTTTTTCTGTGTGCTGATTATAATTGTCTAATTTAATGTAAATTTTTTTTTTTTAACTTGCAAGGTACAATGGAACATATTACTGTTGGAATAGTGTCTAAGGCTATAACTATATTCGGTGGTGCATGGTCCTTTTGGGTTGCCTTCACCATAGCAATTTGAAGGATGATTTGTTAAGAGAGAGTAAATATTATAAGGAATAATATTTAGCTATTTGATTAATATAAGTCATAAATTAATTGGTATTAATTTGGTGACTTAAAGAGATTAATTAAATAAGAGGGTATGAACTGTCAATTGTTTCATAGTTAAACTTTAGACTGTAAATCCATTAGGGATGACCTTGGACGGATTCTAGGAGCTTTAGGATAGCTCAAAATCGTCCATAGGGTTATCTATGGAATGGATTTGGATAGCCTTAAGAGAAGATTATCCAATTAGGGTTTAGGGTGAAACCCTTAGGGAGTCTACAAGTATAAATAGACCCTATGGGTGAGGGAATTCGACACACATCCTAAAGCAAGGAACCTCTGGTCGAATTCCTCCCCTCTCCTCTCTCCTAAATCATCTTGCTTGCTATTGGTGTTTGTAAGCCATTAGAGGAGTGACAATTGTGACTCTAGAAGCTCCAAGACAAGAAGATCAACAAGGAACTCAAAGGTATGATTCTAGATCTGTATTAATGTTGTTGTTTAACCTAATTAGCCATTAGAAGTCTTGGATTCAAAAGCATGTTTATTAGAAAGCCTAGATCCAAGCAATAGGGTTTTGCATGCGCACATAGGAAAGTTCTTATGGCTAAAACCCAACAGTGGTATCAGAGCCTAGATTGGTTTTCTACAAATTGTTGCTTGTATAACTGAATCAAACCTGCAAAATTCGATTTTTTAGTTTTTGAGTCACTGACTCGTCGAGTTCCAAGGTGGACTCGTCGAGTAGGCCTGACTCGTCGAGTCCCCTTGTGCACTCGGCGAGTCCAAGCGTCAGGAATGGCCAGATTCGGGATTTTTTCATAATTATCTTATGGAAACTTACCTTAATCATATTAGATCAATGTAAATCCGATTTTTTGATAAATATGACTGTTATCTTGATCTAGTTAAAGGTAATTATCAACTAATTAAATATTTAGTTTCCTTATATGATAATTAATTAAATATTTTGATTATTTTTGGTAATTATCTTCAAAGAAATCAAAGATATATCAAATAAAGATAATTAAGATATTAATTGTTAATTGAAATTATTTGTTATTTGATCCTCCATGTTTTTTAAATGTTTAAAACCTACCCTATAGTTTTGAAATTTAAATTTGTGATTAAAAGCTTTAATTTAGACAACTTAAATTTCAAACCCTAGATTTTGAAAAGTTTAAAATACAACCCTATACTTATATGACATTATTAGAATAATATATATATGTATAACTAAATGCTAGTCTTACCGCTAGTAGGCCTCATTCACGAAGCCGATCTATAAGGTGGGTATAAGGTTGCGGCCTATAAAATGGCGCTTAATGGGTGTACACTCACACCCACCGCTTGCTTGATTGGTGAAGGGTCGTTAGCCGAACGGGTAGGATAGGGCAACCTCATCCTCTCATTAAAAGTATAATAAGAAATACGAAGTAACTAAATTTTTTTTAAATTTCCCAATCTTAGTTACTTTAGGAAAAGTGAATTGATGCAATCCCATGAAATTACACTTTGCACCTTGCTAAGGCGTTAGTGGAGCGTGTGTGGTTTACCGGCACACTAATTGGTTCTAAGCGAAGGTGGCAAGGGGTGATTCATTGTTTATCATAGTTCGATGGAGCGTGTGTGGTTTACCGGCACATCGAATAGGTGATCGTAACAATGAAGGCACCATGTAAATTTGCATGGTAATTCACACCCGCTTTGTGATCCTCGGCATCCCAGTCACAAACAAGAGGGGCATATCGAGATTTAAACATGCCATTGAATAGTTCAATGAATCTCATCCGAACCTAGGAATTCTCAAAAACACTTAGGACTAAAAGTTTAAGTTTTGTGATGGAGAATTAGTGAATCGTCATTCACTTACCTTCAATTTATTTGCATGTTGGATTACGGCATCCCTTTTCTAGTATGTAAATGTTATTGTTGGATCCTAGCCCTAATTTTTCTTATTGGGTGATAATTAGGGATTCTTGTTCTAATCTATCTTTGTCCTTTCTATAGATGTCAAACGCAAACAACGCTGCTGCTAGTTCTTTCACGTTGATGAGCCTTTGCCAAAAGGTCACCTTCGATGGAACGAACTTTGGCGAATGGATAAGATACATTCGCACCATTGCTCGCTATGAGGATAAAGAGTATGTCCTCGACGAGAAGCTCGAGAAAATCAACCCCGAAATTGCTACTCCTGCCGAAATCACCGCCTTTGAAACCCATGAGCGAGATGCAACGAAAGTACATTGCATCATGATCGCCACCATGAACTCCGAATTCCAAAAGTCCTACGAGGACATGTATCCATACGAGATGCACCAAGACTTGTTGGAGAGGTACCACCAAAACGCGAGACAAGAGCGTTACGAGATCTTCACTAACATGATTTCCGCTAAGATGGGTCATGGAGAATCTCTTACCGTGCACTTGCAAAAGATGCAAAGGTATGTCGACCGCCTTCGCAAGTTAAATGTTGACTTTGGCGAAGACTTGGCGATCGACATGGTGCTTCACTCTTTGCCTCCGATGTACAACCAATTTAGGATGACCTACCACATGAACAAAGAGGAGGTCACTCTAAGTAAGCTCCAAGGTCTCTTGAGAGTTGCTGAGAGCAATTTCAAGGACAAGTCTGTTGCACCAACTCCTAATCCGTCTGCTGCTCCTGTCTTGGCAATTGGTCAAGGGAAGGGAAAGAAGAGGAAAGCTTCTTCAAATAACTATCGAAAGGTGAAAGCACGAGATGGTTCCTCTTCTAGTGGGACAAAAGTTGATCCCTCTAAGCCCTGCTCTAACCCGAAGGAGGCAGAGTGCCACCACTGCCACAAGATAGGACATTGGAAGCGAAGCTGCCCGGACTACCTGCAAGCCATCAAGGAAGGAAAGATCAAGCCATCTTTCGCAGGTATATATGCAATAAAATCTAACGATTCTAATCATGCTATTTCTTGGGTTCTTGACACCGGTTGTGGTTATCACATTTGTTCTAATGTGCAGGGACTAAGAAGAAGTAGGGATGTGGAGCAAGGAAGGATCAATCTAATCATGGGGAACAGAAGATCGTCGCCTGTGACCAAGATTGGAGTGTATTCTTTAGTGCTTAAGAATAGTTTAGTTTTAGATTTGAACAATTGTTGCTATTCGCCAGAAATGGCTAGAAACATCATTTCATTTCATGGTTTATATAGACAAGGTTTTAGATTTTCTTTTAATAATGAGAATGATTCTATTTTGGCTTATCTAAATGGTGTCTTTTATTTTGAAGCTATACCATGTAATGGAATATATGAAACTGTTATGATTGTTGATAACTTAGGAAATGATGTTTTGAATATTGATTCTTCCACTAGTATGGATAAAGCATCCTTGTGGCATTGTCGTCTTGGACATGTCAACAAGAAACGCATAGCCCAACTCCAAAAGGATGGAGTGTTGGAGTCATTTGACCTTAGGGAAGATGACACATGCGAGTCTTGTTTACTTGGAAAGATGACTAAGTCACCCTTCACAAGCATTTGTGAAAGGGGTGAGGGACTATTAGACCTAATACATACCGATGTATGTGGACCTTTTAGATCAACCACGAAGGATGGGAACCGCTTCTATGTGACCTTTACCGATGATTATAGTAGATATGGGTATATCTATTTAATCAAGCAAAAGTCAGAAACCTTTGAAAAGTTCAAGGAGTTCAAGAATGAAGTGGAGAATCAATTGGGCAGGAAAATCAAGATGCTTCGATCCGATCGAGGAGGAGAGTACCTAAGTCTTGAATTCCACGATTATCTCAAGGAGTGTGGAATAGTTTCGCAATTGACGCCTCCTAGGACACCGCAATTGAATGGTGTGGCAGAAAGGCGTAATCGAACCTTATTGGATATGGTTCGCTCTATGATGAGTCGTGCTTCACTACCTATCTTCTTTTGGGGGTATGCCTTAGAGACTGCCGCCCATATCCTTAACCGAGTCCCTACCAAGAAGGTTGCCAAAACACCTCACGAGATGTGGACGGGGAAAGTTCCCTCGTTGGCACATATCAAGGTTTGGGGTTGCGAGGCTTTCGTAAGACGAGATACTCACGACAAGCTTGAACCTCGAAGTGAGCGATGTATTTTCATCGGCTACCCGCAAACTTCCTTTGGATATCTCTTCTATAGACCGAAAGATAATGTTATCTTTGTTGCGAGGAGAGGAGTTTTCCGAGAGCGAGAACTCATAAGCCAAGGAGACAGTGGGAGGCAAATCGAACTTGAAGAGATTCAAGAATCGATAGATGAAGGAACCTCTACCGCTGGCGTTCAACCCGAGGAGGAAACTCCGGTTGAACCGATTAACGAATCCTTACCTCTTAGACGTTCCGATAGAGTTAGAGTTCAACCCCAGTTTTATGGTTTTCATATTACTACCGAAGGGGACACGTATATTAGTGATGGTACACTAATAAATCTTGATGAACCTAATAACTATAAGGAAGCCATGGCAGGCCCGGAGTCTGCGAAATGGAAAGAGGCGATGGATAGCGAGATCCAATCCATGTACGATTACCAAGTTTGGAATTTGGTTGATTACGTGCCCGAACGTAAGACCGTAGGGTGCAAGTGGATCTTCAAGAAGAAGACCGACGTGGATGGGAACGTGCACACATACAAAGCGCGATTGGTTGCGAAGGGCTTTACTCAAACTCCCGGAGTTGACTATGATGAGACCTTCTCGCCAGTTGCGAAGATTAAATCTATTAGAGTGATGCTAGCGATTGCCGCATTTCATGATTATGAGATTTGGCAAATGGATGTCAAGACTGCTTTCCTTAACGGAAAGTTGGCTGAGGATGTTTACATGGCTCAGCCAGAGGGGTTTGTGGATCCGAAGCATCCGAATAGAGTGTGTAAGCTTGAGAAGTCCATTTATGGACTTAAGCAAGCGTCTCGCAGATGGAATCTTTGCTTCGATGAGAAAGTCAAAGAGTTTGGATTTGTACGAAGCGAAGACGAATCTTGTGTGTATGTCAAAGCCAGTGGGAGTGTAGTAAGCTTCCTCGTTCTATATGTCGATGACATATTACTCATAGGAAACGACATCCCGACTCTGCAGGAGGTTAAGTCCTGGCTCGGGAAGTGCTTCGCTATGAAGGACCTCGGAGAGGCTTCTTACATATTGGGAATAAGGATAGTAAGAGAAAGAAGTAAGAGACTAATTGGACTTAGTCAGAATACTTACTTGGAGAAGGTACTAAAACGTTTTAGTATGGAAAACTCAAAGAAGGGAGAACTACCGATACAAGGAAATGCCAAGTTGAGTAAGACTCAAAGTCCGAGTACCGAAGCCGAGATAGCAGAAATGAGCCGAGTACCATACGCTTTCGCAGTTGGCTCAATCATGTACGCTATGACTTGTACTCGCCCTGATGTAGCCTTCGCTTTGAGCATGGTAAGCAGATATCAAGGGAACCCTGGCAAAGCACATTGGATTGCGGTGAAGAACATCCTTAAGTACCTTAGGAGAACGAAAGAATGGTTCTTAGTCCTTGGAGGGAGTGATGACTTGAAGGTGCGAGGGTATAGTGACGCCAGCTTTCAAACCGACAGGGACAACTACCGTTCGCAGTCGGGCTGGGTCTTTACTCTAAATGGAGGAGCAGTGACATGGAAAAGTTCCAAGCAGGAAACCCTAGCTGATTCAACGTGCGAATCAGAGTACATCGCAGCGAGCGAAGCGTCGAAGGAGGCAATATGGCTGAAGAACTTCATCGGTGATCTTGGAGTTGTACCGGCCATAAAGGAGCCCATGGAGATTTTCTGTGATAACGAAGGTGCGGTTGCCTTGACCAAGGAACCGAGGGATCATGGTAGATCTCGACATATCGACAGAAAATATCACTTCATTAGACATCGTGTAGAAGAAGGACAACTCGTAGTGAAGAGGATATCATCAGAAGATAACCCAGCAGATCCGCTTACGAAGGGACTAAGTAGGGTTAAGCACTTACAGCATGCTAGGAGTATTGGGCTGAAGGATGATATTAGTATAGATTAGATTGTATTAGAAACGTATAATAGATAAATGTATTTAACATTTGATGATTAAATAAAGAAGTTTTATTTATGAGTAAAGTTACTATCACATGTTAGTTATTTAACTATTGTTTCACTTTGCATGTTTTGACTTCCAGAATAATTGAGTTTATTAGGAATAATCGAATTATTCAAATGGTCCACAATCGTTCATATGTTGGGAGTAGATATGAATGAAGATTGTCGTGAATTGGTGTGTAGAGTGTCTAAATGGTGTTAGACATGGCAAGAGTTGCTGCAACGTTCATGAGTGCTTACGAACTGGTTTTGAGCATTGGAATAAACCCGCGCTTGCTGGAATCGCCTTATGGAATACGATATAAAAGGTGATCGCAAGACGATAATATCATATGGTCTTAAAACCTAGATATATGGTTTATTATTTGTTAATTGGTTGTGCATTGATAATGCGAAAACGCATCAGTAACTTGATGTCATAAAACGCATTGTTGTGTATGGTTGGTTAATGAATAAGTAAATGCATATAAGTCGAAGTTTATCTGTAAATTTTATCCTAAGAGGGTAGAAGAGATATCTTGGCCACTCGATGATTTGATTTGACTTATGTGCCGGGCCCGGTCAGAACTAAATTGATGTGTTCGATTAAGTTCTATGTCAAATAAATCGAAGATCGAGAAATCTAAATGCTAGACTAACCATTCCATAGGATTGTCAGCATGATATCTAACAGAGGACTGTAAGATCCCTTATCTAAAGGACAAGATTGATTAGATCAGAGTTGACAGCATCTTTGAGAGCTACGATTGCAAACCGTATTGTACTTGTATAGTTACTAGACTTATCCAAGTGGGAGACTGTTGGAATAGTGTCTAAGGCTATAACTATATTCGGTGGTGCATGGTCCTTTTGGGTTGCCTTCACCATAGCAATTTGAAGGATGATTTGTTAAGAGAGAGTAAATATTATAAGGAATAATATTTAGCTATTTGATTAATACAAGTCATAAATTAATTGGTATTAATTTGGTGACTTAAAGAGATTAATTAAATAAGAGGGTATGAACTGTCAATTGTTTCATAGTTAAACTTTAGACTGTAAATCCATTAGGGATGACCTTGGACGGATTCTAGGAGCTTTAGGATAGCTCAAAATCGTCCATAGGGTTATCTATGGAATGGATTTGGATAGCCTTAAGAGAAGATTATCCAATTAGGGTTTAGGGTGAAACCCTTAAGGAGTCTACAAGTATAAATAGACCCTATGGGTGAGGGAATTCGACACACATCCTAAAGCAAGGAACCTCTGGCCGAATTCCTCCCCTCTCCTCTCTCCTAAATCATCTTGCTTGCTATTGGTGTTTGTAAGCCATTAGAGGAGTGACAATTGTGACTCTAGAAGCTCCAAGACAAGAAGATCAACAAGGAACTCAAAGGTATGATTCTAGATCTGTATTAATGTTGTTGTTTAACCTAATTAGCCATTAGAAGTCTTGGATTCAAAAGCATGTTTATTAGAAAGCCTAGATCCAAGCAATAGGGTTTTGCATGCGCACATAGGAAAGTTCTTATGGCTAAAACCCAACAATTACTCCTATAAAGGAAATTGACTCAATCAAGGACAATGCTATAATCTGTAATTTATCATCTTTTAGTTTAATTTTCTAAATATATGTGTGGTTGTCTATGTGTGTATCTCTTTAAAAATTCTGCAATTTCATCATTTTATGACCCCCATTTGCGAAGTTGAGTATTTATTTCCAAAAATGCGAAACTCCAGGGACAATATTTGAAAAATTCTGTTTTCTTCCCCAATTCGCATTCTACTGTGAAATACTTCGCATCTTCATTCTTACACCCTTCGCATCCCTTCGCATTAATCACCTTCGCATTTTAACCTAATTAATCAAATGCAAACCACAAAATTTTCATTCCAGATGCGAACACAGTTTAGTTCTTGAACTCTAAACTTGCGAAATCAAAAATTCATATGTTGAACCCATATGCGAATATTAACCCAATTGACTTCAAATTGATTCACAAATGCAAACACTCGATTGTTTTACTTTCGCAAAATGAGCATCAACAACTCCACAATCGAGTTTTTAAATTCTTGCAAACAACAATTTCACAGTCCTTGACTTCGCGTTTTTCTTCACGAATCATCCCTCAATCATCAATCCAATTGCGAATCAAAACTCATATGTTCTTGCTTTATCGATTCATCGACTACACTCATACAAATGCGAACAATACTCAATTTCAAAATCGATTGAAACTTATAGCAAAGCTAAATCCAACTTCGCATTCAAAGCACACAAGTGTTATTGATTGCATTCATGAAATACTAACAAGATAATATATTATAATACAAATATACATATTTTAGGTGGTGAAATCGTAACAGCCTAACAATTTGGTATGCAACTTTATTAAATCAATAAAAAAAGTTATGCCAATTGGAAAAATAAATAAAAATATATCTTTTGTTGTTTTAATTAAGGAAATAAATATTTTATATGAATACTCACCTGGAAAAACGCATATTATAATTGTCTAATTTAATCGTAACAGCCTACCAATGTACTTTCTTCTCGACTGTTTGATTGTTTTTTTCTGTGTGCTGATTATAATTGTCTAATTTAATGTAAATTTTTTTTTTTTTAACTTGCAAGGTACAATGGAACACATTACTCCTATAAAGGAAATTGACTCAATCAAGGACAATGCTATAATCTGTAATTTATCATCTTTTAGTTTAATTTTCTAAATATATGTGTGGTTGTCTGTGTGTATCTCTTTAAAAATTCTGCAATTTCATCATTTTATGACCCCCATTTGCGAAGTTGAGTATTTATTTCCAAAAATGCGAAACTCCAGGGACAATATTTGAAAATTTCTGTTTTCTTCCCCAATTCGCATTCTACTGTGAAATACTTCGCATCTTCATTCTTACACCCTTCGCATCCCTTCGCATTAATCACCTTCGCATTTTAACCTAATTAATCAAATGCAAACCACAAAATTTTCATTCCAGATGCGAACACAGTTTAGTTCTTGAACTCTAAACTTGCGAAATCAAAAATTCATATGTTGAACCCATATGCGAATATTAACCCAATTGACTTCAAATTGATTCACAGATGCAAACACTCGATTGTTTTACTTTCGCAAAATGAGCATCAACAACTCCACAATCGAGTTTTTAAATTCTTGCAAACAACAATTTCACAGTCCTTGACTTCGCGTTTTTCTTCACGAATCATCCCTCAATCATCAATCCAATTGCGAATCAAAACTCATATGTTCTTGCTTTATCGATTCATCGACTACACTCATACAAATGCGAACAATACTCAATTTCAAAATCGATTGAAACTTATAGCAAAGCTAAATCCAACTTCGCATTCAAAGCACACAAGTGTTATTAATTGCATTCATGAAATACTAACAAGATAATATATTATAATACAAATATACATATTTTAGGTGGTGAAATCGTAACAGCCTAACAATTTGGTATGCAACTTTATTAAATCAATAAAAAAAGTTATGCAAATTGGAAAAATAAATAAAAATATATCTTTTGTTGTTTTAATTAAGGAAATAAATATTTTATATGAATACTCACCTGGAAAAACGCATATTATAATTGTCTAATTTAATCGTAACAGCCTACCAATGTACTTTCTTCTCGACTGTTTGATTGTTTTTTTCTGTGTGCTGATTATAATTGTCTAATTTAATGTAAATTTTTTTTTTTTTTTAACTTGCAAGGTAAAATGGAACATATTACTCCTATAAAGGAAATTGACTCAATCAAGGACAATGCTATAATCTGTAATTTATCATCTTTTAGTTTAATTTTCTAAATATATGTGTGGTTGTCTATGTGTGTATCTCTTTAAAAATTCTGCAATTTCATCATTTTATGACCCCCATTTGCGAAGTTGAGTATTTAGTTCCAAAAATGCGAAACTCCAGGGACAATATTTGAAAATTTCTGTTTTCTTCCCCAATTCGCATTCTACTGTGAAATACTTCGCATCTTCATTCTTACACCCTTCGTATCCCTTCGCATTAATCACCTTCGCATTTTAACCTAATTAATCAAATGCAAACCACAAAATTTTCATTCCAGATGCGAACACAGTTTAGTTCTTGAACTCTAAACTTTCGAAATCAAAAATTCATATGTTGAACCCATATGCGAATATTAACCCAATTGACTTCAAATTGATTCACAGATGCAAACACTCGATTGTTTTACTTTCGCAAAACGAGCATCAACAACTCCACAATCGAGTTTTTAAATTCTTGCAAACAACAATTTCACAGTCCTTGACTTCGCGTTTTTCTTCACGAATCATCCCTCAATCATCAATCCAATTGCGAATCAAAACTCATATGTTCTTGCTTTATCGATTCATCGACTACACTCATACAAATGCGAACAATACTCAATTTCAAAATCGATTGAAACTTATAGCAAAGCTAAATCCAACTTCGCATTCAAAGCACACAAGTGTTATTGATTGCATTCATGAAATACAAACAAGATAATATATTATAATACAAATATACATATTTTAGGTGGTGAAATCGTAACAGCCTAACAATTTGGTATGCAACTTTATTAAATCAATAAAAAAAGTTATGCAAATTGGAAAAATAAATAAAAATATATCTTTTGTTGTTTTAATTAAGGAAATAAATATTTTATATGAATACTCACCTGGAAAAACGCATATTATAATTGTCTAATTTAATCGTAACAGCCTACCAATGTACTTTCTTCTTGACTGTTTGATTGTTTTTTTCTGTGTGCTGATTATAATTGTCTAATTTAATGTAAATTTTTTTTTTAACTTGCAAGGTACAATGGAACATATTACTCCTATAAAGGAAATTGACTCAATCAAGGACAATGCTATAATCTGTAATTTATCATCTTTTAGTTTAATTTTCTAAATATATGTGTGGTTGTCTGTGTGTATCTCTTTAAAAATTCTGCAATTTCATCATTTTATGACCCCCATTTGCGAAGTTGAGTATTTATTTCCAAAAATGCGAAACTCCAGGGACAATATTTGAAAATTTCTGTTTTCTTCCCCAATTCGCATTCTACTGTGAAATACTTCGCATCTTCATTCTTACACCCTTCGTATCCCTTCGCATTAATCACCTTCGCATTTTAACCTAATTAATCAAATGCAAACCACAAAATTTTCATTCCAGATGCGAACACAGTTTAGTTCTTGAACTCTAAACTTTCGAAATCAAAAATTCATATGTTGAACCCATATGCGAATATTAACCCAATTGACTTCAAATTGATTCACAGATGCAAACACTCGATTGTTTTACTTTCGCAAAACGAGCATCAACAACTCCACAATCGAGTTTTTAAATTCTTGCAAACAACAATTTCACAGTCCTTGACTTCGCGTTTTTCTTCACGAATCATCCCTCAATCATCAATCCAATTGCGAATCAAAACTCATATGTTCTTGCTTTATCGATTCATCGACTACACTCATACAAATGCGAACAATACTCAATTTCAAAATCGATTGAAACTTATAGCAAAGCTAAATCCAACTTCGCATTCAAAGCACACAAGTGTTATTGATTGCATTCATGAAATACAAACAAGATAATATATTATAATACAAATATACATATTTTAGGTGGTGAAATCGTAACAGCCTAACAATTTGGTATGCAACTTTATTAAATCAATAAAAAAAGTTATGCAAATTGGAAAAATAAATAAAAATATATCTTTTGTTGTTTTAATTAAGGAAATAAATATTTTATATGAATACTCACCTGGAAAAACGCATATTATAATTGTCTAATTTAATCGTAACAGCCTACCAATGTACTTTCTTCTTGACTGTTTGATTGTTTTTTTCTGTGTGCTGATTATAATTGTCTAATTTAATGTAAATTTTTTTTTTAACTTGCAAGGTACAATGGAACATATTACTCCTATAAAGGAAATTGACTCAATCAAGGACAATGCTATAATCTGTAATTTATCATCTTTTAGTTTAATTTTCTAAATATATGTGTGGTTGTCTGTGTGTATCTCTTTAAAAATTCTGCAATTTCATCATTTTATGACCCCCATTTGCGAAGTTGAGTATTTATTTCCAAAAATGCGAAACTCCAGGGACAATATTTGAAAATTTCTTTTTTCTTCCCCAATTCGCATTCTACTGTGAAATACTTCGCATCTTCATTCTTACACCCTTCGCATCCCTTCGCATTAATCACCTTCGCATTTTAACCTAATTAATCAAATGCAAACCACAAAATTTTCATTCCAGATGCGAACACAGTTTAGTTCTTGAACTCTAAACTTGCGAAATCAAAAATTCATATGTTGAACCCATATGCGAATATTAACCCAATTGACTTCAAATTGATTCACAGATGCAAACACTCGATTGTTTTACTTTCGCAAAATGAGCATCAACAACTCCACAATCGAGTTTTTAAATTCTTGCAAACAACAATTTCACAGTCCTTGACTTCGCGTTTTTCTTCACGAATCATCCCTCAATCATCAATCCAATTGCGAATCAAAACTCATATGTTCTTGCTTTATCGATTCATCGACTACACTCATACAAATGCGAACAATACTCAATTTCAAAATCGATTGAAATTTATAGCAAAGCTAAATCCAACTTCGCATTCAAAGCACACAAGTGTTATTGATTGCATTCATGAAATACTAACAAGATAATATATTATAATACAAATATACATATTTTAGGTGGTGAAATCGTAACAGCCTAACAATTTGGTATGCAACTTTATTAAATCAATAAAAAAAGTTATGCAAATTGGAAAATAAATAAAAATATATCTTTTGTTGTTTTAATTAAGGAAATAAATATTTTATATGAATACTCACCTGGAAAAACGCATATTATAATTGTCTAATTTAATCGTAACAGCCTACCAATGTACTTTCTTCTCGACTGTTTGATTGTTTTTTTCTGTGTGCTGATTATAATTGTCTAATTTAATGTAAATTTTTTTTTTTTTTTTTAACTTGCAAGGTACAATGGAACATATTACTCCTATAAAGGAAATTGACTCAATCAAGGACAATGCTATAATCTGTAATTTATCATCTTTTAGTTTAATTTTCTAAATATATGTGTGGTTGTCTATGTGTGTATCTCTTTAAAAATTCTGCAATTTCATCATTTTATGTCCCCCATTTGCGAAGTTGAGTATTTAGTTCCAAAAATGCGAAACTCCAAGGACAATATTTGAAAATTTCTGTTTTCTTCCCCAATTCGCATTCTGCTGTGAAATACTTCGCATCTTCATTCTTACACCCTTCGCATCCCTTCGCATTAATCACCTTCACATTTTAACCTAATTAATCAAATGCAAACCACAAAATTTTCATTCCAGATGCGAACACAGTTTAGTTCTTGAACTCTAAACTTGCGAAATCAAAAATTCATATGTTGAACCCATATGCGAATATTAACCCAATTGACTTCAAATTGATTCACAGATGCAAACACTCGATTGTTTTACTTTCGCAAAAGGAGCATCAACAACTCCACAATCGAGTTTTTAAATTCTTGCAAACAACAATTTCACAGTCCTTGACTTCGCGTTTTTCTTCACGAATCATCCCTCAATCATCAATCCAATTGCGAATCAAAACTCATATGTTCTTGCTTTATCGATTCATCGACTACACTCATACAAATGCGAACAATACTCAATTTCAAAATCGATTGAAACTTATAGCAAAGCTAAATCCAACTTCGCATTCAAAGCACACAAGTGTTATTGATTGCATTCATGAAATACAAACAAGATAATATATTATAATACAAATATACATATTTTAGGTGGTGAAATCGTAACAGGCTAACAATTTGGTATGCAACTTTATTAAATCAATAAAAAAAGTTATGCAAATTGGAAAAATAAATAAAAATATATCTTTTGTTGTTTTAATTAAGGAAATAAATATTTTATATGAATACTCACCTGGAAAAACGCATATTATAATTGTCTAATTTAATCGTAACAGCCTACCAATGTACTTTCTTCTCGACTGTTTGATTGTTTTTTTCTGTGTGCTGATTATAATTGTCTAATTTAATGTAAATTTTTTTTTTTTTTAACTTGCAAGGTACAATGGAACATATTACTCCTATAAAGGAAATTGACTCAATCAAGGACAATGCTATAATCTGTAATTTATCATCTTTTAGTTTAATTTTCTAAATATATGTGTGGTTGTCTGTGTGTATCTCTTTAAAAATTCTGCAATTTCATCATTTTATGACCCCCATTTGCGAAGTTGAGTATTTATTTCCAAAAATGCGAAACTCCAGGGACAATATTTGAAAATTTCTGTTTTCTTCCCCAATTCGCATTCTACTGTGAAATACTTCGCATCTTCATTCTTACACCCTTCGCATCCCTTCGCATTAATCACCTTCGCATTTTAACCTAATTAATCAAATGCAAACCACAAAATTTTCATTCCAGATGCGAACACAGTTTAGTTCTTGAACTCTAAACTTGCGAAATCAAAAATTCATATGTTGAACCCATATGCGAATATTAACCCAATTGACTTCAAATTGATTCACAGATGCAAACACTCGATTTTTTTACTTTCGCAAAATGAGCATCAACAACTCCACAATCGAGTTTTTAAATTCTTGCAAACAACAATTTCACAGTCCTTGACTTCGCGTTTTTCTTCACGAATCATCCCTCAATCATCAATCCAATTGCGAATCAAAACTCATATGTTCTTGCTTTATCGATTCATCGACTACACTCATACAAATGCGAACAATACTCAATTTCAAAATCGATTGAAACTTATAGCAAAGCTAAATCCAACTTCGCATTCAAAGCACACAAGTGTTATTGATTGCATTCATGAAATACTAACAAGATAATATATTATAATACAAATATACATATTTTAGGTGGTGAAATCGTAACAGCCTAACAATTTGGTATGCAACTTTATTAAATCAATAAAAAAAAGTTATGCAAATTGGAAAAACAAATAAAAATATATCTTTTGTTGTTTTAATTAAGGAAATAAATATTTTATATGAATACTCACCTGGAAAAACGCATATTATAATTGTCTAATTTAATCGTAACAGCCTACCAATGTACTTTCTTCTCGACTGTTTGATTGTTTTTTTCTGTGTGCTGATTATAATTGTCTAATTTAATGTAAATTTTTTTTTTTTTTTAACTTGCAAGGTACAATGGAACATATTACTCCTATAAAGGAAATTGACTCAATCAAGGACAATGCTATAATCTGTAATTTATCATCTTTTAGTTTAATTTTCTAAATATATGTGTGGTTGTCTATGTGTGTATCTCTTTAAAAATTCTGCAATTTCATCATTTTATGACCCCCATTTGCGAAGTTGAGTATTTATTTCCAAAAATGCGAAACTCCAGGGACAATATTTGAAAATTTCTGTTTTCTTCCCCAATTCGCATTCTACTGTGAAATACTTCGCATCTTCATTCTTACACCCTTCGCATCCCTTCGCATTAATCACCGTCGCATTTTAACCTAATTAATCAAATGCAAACCACAAAATTTTCATTCCAGATGCGAACACAGTTTAGTTCTTGAACTCTAAACTTGCGAAATCAAAAATTCATATGTTGAACCCATATGCGAATATTAACCCAATTGACTTCAAATTGATTCACAGATGCAAACACTCGATTGTTTTACTTTTGCAAAACGAGCATCAACAACTCCACAATCGAGTTTTTAAATTCTTGCAAACAACAATTTCACAGTCCTTGACTTCGCGTTTTTCTTCACGAATCATCCCTCAATCATCAATCCAATTGCGAATCAAAACTCATATTTTCTTGCTTTATCGATTCATCGACTACACTCATACAAATGCGAACAATACTCAATTTCAAAATCGATTGAAACTTATAGCAAAGCTAAATCCAACTTCGCATTCAAAGCACACAAGTGTTATTGATTGCATTCATGAAATACAAACAAGATAATATATTATAATACAAATATACATATTTTAGGTGGTGAAATCGTAACAGCCTAACAATTTGGTATGCAACTTTATTAAATCAATAAAAAAAAAGTTATGCAAATTGGAAAAATAAATAAAAATATATCTTTTGTTGTTTTAATTAAGGAAATAAATATTTTATATGAATACTCACCTGGAAAAACGCATATTATAATTGTCTAATTTAATCGTAACAGCCTACCAATGTACTTTCTTCTCGACTGTTTGATTGTTTTTTTCTGTGTGCTGATTATAATTGTCTAATTTAATGTAATTTTTTTTTTTAACTTGCAAGGTACAATGGAACATATTACTCCTATAAAGGAAATTGACTCAATCAAGGACAATGCTATAATCTATAATTTATCATCTTTTAGTTTAATTTTCTAAATATATGTGTGGTTGTCTGTGTGTATCTCTTTAAAAATTCTGCAATTTCATCATTTTATGACCCCCATTTGCGAAGTTGAGTATTTATTTCCAAAAATGCGAAACTCCAGGGACAATATTTGAAAATTTCTGTTTTCTTCCCCAATTCGCATTCTACTGTGAAATACTTCGCATCTTCATTCTTACACCCTTCGCATCCCTTCGCATTAATCACCTTCGCATTTTAACCTAATTAATCAAATGCAAACCACAAAATTTTCATTCCAGATGCGAACACAGTTTAGTTCTTGAACTCTAAACTTGCGAAATCAAAAATTCATATGTTGAACCCATATGCGAATATTAACCCAATTGACTTCAAATTGATTCACAGATGCAAACACTCGATTGTTTTACTTTCGCAAAATGAGCATCAACAACTCCACAATCGAGTTTTTAAATTCTTGCAAACAACAATTTCACAGTCCTTGACTTCGCGTTTTTCTTCACGAATCATCCCTCAATCATCAATCCAATTGCGAATCAAAACTCATATGTTCTTGCTTTATCGATTCATCGACTACACTCATACAAATGCGAACAATACTCAATTTCAAAATCGATTGAAACTTATAGCAAAGCTAAATCCAACTTCGCATTCAAAGAACACAAGTGTTATTGATTGCATTCATGAAATACTAACAAGATAATATATTATAATACAAATATACATATTTTAGGTGGTGAAATCGTAACAGCCTAACAATTTGGTATGCAACTTTATTAAATCAATAAAAAAAGTTATGCAAATTGGAAAAATAAATAAAAATATATCTTTTGTTGTTTTAATTAAGGAAATAAATATTTTATATGAATACTCACCTGGAAAAACGCATATTATAATTGTCTAATTTAATCGTAACAGCCTACCAATGTACTTTCTTCTCGACTGTTTGATTGTTTTTTTCTGTGTGCTGATTATAATTGTCTAATTTAATGTAAATTTTTTTTTTGTTTTTTAACTTGCAAGGTACAATGGAACATATTACTCCTATAAAGGAAATTGACTCAATCAAGGACAATGCTATAATCTGTAATTTATCATCTTTTAGTTTAATTTTCTAAATATATGTGTGGTTGTCTATGTGTGTATCTCTTTAAAAATTCTGCAATTTCTTCATTTTATGACCCCCATTTGCGAAGTTGAGTATTTAGTTCCAAAAATACGAAACTCCAGGGACAATATTTGAAAATTTCTGTTTTCTTCCCCAATTCGCATTCTACTGTGAAATACTTCGCATCTTCATTCTTACACCCTTCGCATCCCTTCGCATTAATCACCTTCGCATTTTAACCTAATTAATCAAATGCAAACCACAAAATTTTCATTCCAGATGCGAACACAGTTTAGTTCTTGAACTCTAAACTTGCGAAATCAAAAATTCATATGTTGAACCCATATGCGAATATTAACCCAATTGACTTCAAATTGATTCACAGATGCAAACACTCGATTGTTTTACTTTCGCAAAACGAGCATCAACAACTCCACAATCGAGTTTTGAAATTCTTGCAAACAACAATTTCACAGTCCTTGACTTCGCGTTTTTCTTCACGAATCATCCCTCAATCATCAATCCAATTGCGAATCAAAACTCATATGTTCTTGCTTTATCGATTCATCGACTACACTCATACAAATGCGAACAATACTCAATTTCAAAATCGATTGAAACTTATAGCAAAGCTAAATCCAACTTCGCATTCAAAGCACACAAGTGTTATTGATTGCATTCATGAAATACAAACAAGATAATATATTATAATACAAATATACATATTTTAGGTGGTGAAATCGTAACAGCCTAACAATTTGGTATGCAACTTTATTAAATCAATAAAAAAAGTTATGCAAATTGGAAAAATAAATAAAAATATATCTTTTGTTGTTTTAATTAAGGAAATAAATATTTTATATGAATACTCACCTGGAAAAACGCATATTATAATTGTCTAATTTAATCGTAACAGCCTACCAATGTACTTTCTTCTCGACTGTTTGATTGTTTTTTTCTGTGTGCTGATTATAATTGTCTAATTTATTGTAAATTTTTTTTTTTTTTTAACTTGCAAGGTACAATGGAACATATTACTCCTATAAAGGAAATTGACTCAATCAAGGACAATGCTATAATCTGTAATTTATCATCTTTTAGTTTAATTTTCTAAATATATGTGTGGTTGTCTGTGTGTATCTCTTTAAAAATTCTGCAATTTCATCATTTTATGACCCCCATTTGCGAAGTTGAGTATTTATTTCCAAAAATGCGAAACTCCAGGGACAATATTTGAAAATTTCTGTTTTCTTCCCCAATTCGCATTCTACTGTGAAATACTTCGCATCTTCATTCTTACACCCTTCGCATCCCTTCGCATTAATCACCTTCACATTTTAACCTAATTAATCAAATGCAAACCACAAAATTTTCATTCCAGATGCGAACACAGTTTAGTTCTTGAACTCTAAACTTGCGAAATCAAAAATTCATATGTTGAACCCATATGCGAATATTAACCCAATTCACTTCAAATTGATTCACAGATGCAAACACTCGATTGTTTTACTTTCGCAAAATGAGCATCAACAACTCCACAATCGAGTTTTTAAATTCTTGCAAACAACAATTTCACAATCCTTGACTTCGCGTTTTTCTTCACGAATCATCCCTCAATCATCAATCCAATTGCGAATCAAAACTCATATGTTCTTGCTTTATCGATTCATCGACTACACTCATACAAATGCGAACAATACTCAATTTCAAAATCGATTGAAACTTATAGCAAAGCTAAATCCAACTTCGCATTCAAAGCACACAAGTGTTATTGATTGCATTCATGAAATACTAACAAGATAATATATTATAATACAAATATACATATTTTAGGTGTTGAAATCGTAACACCCTAACAATTTGGTATGCAACTTTATTAAATCAATAAAAAAAGTTATGCAAATTGGAAAAATAAATAAAAATATATCTTTTGTTGTTTTAATTAAGGAAATAAATATTTTATATGAATACTCACCTGGAAAAACGCATATTATAATTGTCTAATTTAATCGTAACAGCCTACCAATGTACTTTCTTCTCGACTGTTTGATTGTTTTTTTCTGTGTGCTGATTATAATTGTCTAATTTAATGTAAATTTTTTTTTTTTGTTTTTTAACTTGCAAGGTACAATGGAACATATTACTCCTATAAAGGAAATTGACTCAATCAAGGACAATGCTATAATCTGTAATTTATCATCTTTTAGTTTAATTTTCTAAATATATGTGTGGTTGTCTATGTGTGTATCTCTTTAAAAATTCTGCAATTTCATCATTTTATGACCCCCATTTGCGAAGTTGAGTATTTAGTTCCAAAAATGCGAAACTCCAGGGACAATATTTGAAAATTTCTGTTTTCTTCCCCAATTCGCATTCTACTGTGAAATACTTCGCATCTTCATTCTTACACCCTTCGCATCCCTTCGCATTAATCACCTTCGCATTTTAACCTAATTAATCAAATGCAAACCACAAAATTTTCATTCCAGATGCGAACACAGTTTAGTTCTTGAACTCTAAACTTGCGAAATCAAAAATTCATATGTTGAACCCATATGCGAATATTAACCCAATTGACTTCAAATTGATTCACAGATGCAAACACTCGATTGTTTTACTTTCGCAAAATGAGCATCAACAACTCCACAATCGAGTTTTTAAATTCTTGCAAACAACAATTTCACAGTCCTTGACTTCGCGTTTTTCTTCACGAATCATCCCTCAATCATCAATCCAATTGCGAATCAAAACTCATATGTTCTTGCTTTATCGATTCATCGACTACACTCATACAAATGCGAACAATACTCAATTTCAAAATCGATTGAAACTTATAGCAAAGCTAAATCCAACTTCGCATTCAAAGCACACAAGTGTTATTGATTGCATTCATGAAATACAAACAAGATAATATATTATAATACAAATATACATATTTTAGGTGGTGAAATCGTAATAGCCTAACAATTTGGTATGCAACTTTATTAAATCAATAAAAAAAGTTATGCAAATTGGAAAAATAAATAAAAATATATCTTTTGTTGTTTTAATTAAGGAAATAAATATTTTATATGAATACTCACCTGGAAAAACGCATATTATAATTGTCTAATTTAATCGTAACAGCCTACCAATGTACTTTCTTCTCGACTGTTTGATTGTTTTTTTCTGTGTGCTGATTATAATTGTCTAATTTAATGTAAACTTTTTTTTTTGTTTTTTAACTTGCAAGGTACAATGGAACATATTACTCCTATAAAGGAAATTGACTCAATCAAGGACAATGCTATAATCTGTAATTTATCATCTTTTAGTTTAATTTTCTAAATATATGTGTGGTTGTCTATGTGTGTATCTCTTTAAAAATTCTGCAATTTCATCATTTTATGACCCCCATTTGCGAAGTTGAGTATTTATTTCCAAAAATGCGAAACTCCAGGGACAATATTTGAAAATTTCTGTTTTCTTCCCCAATTCGCATTCTACTGTGAAATACTTCGCATCTTCATTCTTACACCCTTCGCATCCCTTCGCATTAATCACCTTCGCATTTTAACCTAATTAATCAAATGCAAACCACAAAATTTTCATTCCAGATGCGAACACAGTTTAGTTCTTGAACTCTAAACTTGCGAAATCAAAAATTCATATGTTGAACCCATATGCGAATATTAACCCAATTGACTTCAAATTGATTCACAGATGCAAACACTCGATTGTTTTACTTTCGCAAAATGAGCATCAACAACTCCACAATCGAGTTTTTAAATTCTTGCAAACAACAATTTCACAGTCCTTGACTTCGCGTTTTTCTTCACGAATCATCCCTCAATCATCAATCCAATTGCGAATCAAAACTCATATGTTCTTGCTTTATCGATTCATCGACTACACTCATACAAATGCGAACAATACTCAATTTCAAAATCGATTGAAACGTATAGCAAAGCTAAATCCAACTTCGCATTCAAAGCACACAAGTGTTATTGATTGCATTCATGAAATACTAACAAGATAATATATTATAATACAAATATACATATTTTAGGTGGTGAAATCGTAACAGCCTAACAATTTGGTATGCAACTTTATTAAATCAATAAAAAAAGTTATGCAAATTGGAAAAATAAATAAAAATATATCTTTTGTTGTTTTAATTAAGGAAATAAATATTTTATATGAATACTCACCTGGAAAAACGCATATTATAATTGTCTAATTTAATCGTAACAGCCTACCAATGTACTTTCTTCTCGACTGTTTGATTGTTTTTTTCTGTGTGCTGATTATAATTGTCTAATTTAATGTAAATTTTTTTTTTTTTAACTTGCAAGGTACAATGGAACATATTACTCCTATAAAGGAAATTGACTCAATCAAGGACAATGCTATAATCTGTAATTTATCATCTTTTAGTTTAATTTTCTAAATATATGTGTGGTTGTCTGTGTGTATCTCTTTAAAAATTCTGCAATTTCATCATTTTATGACCCCCATTTGCGAAGTTGAGTATTTATTTCCAAAAATGCGAAACTCCAGGGACAATATTTGAAAATTTCTGTTTTCTTCCCCAATTCGCATTCTACTGTGAAATACTTCGCATCTTCATTCTTACACCCTTCGCATCCCTTCGCATTAATCACCTTCGCATTTTAACCTAATTAATCAAATGCAAACCACAAAATTTTCATTCCAGATGCGAACACAGTTTAGTTCTTGAACTCTAAACTTGCGAAATCAAAAATTCATATGTTGAACCCATATGCGAATATTAACCCAATTGACTTCAAATTGATTCACAGATGCAAACACTCGATTGTTTTACTTTCGCAAAATGAGCATCAACAACTCCACAATCGAGTTTTTAAATTCTTGCAAACAACAATTTCACAATCCTTGACTTCGCGTTTTTCTTCACGAATCATCCCTCAATCATCAATCCAATTGCGAATCAAAACTCATATGTTCTTGCTTTATCGATTCATCGACTACACTCATACAAATGCGAACAATACTCAATTTCAAAATCGATTGAAACTTATAGCAAAGCTAAATCCAACTTCGCATTCAAAGCACACAAGTGTTATTGATTGCATTCATGAAATACTAACAAGATAATATATTATAATACAAATATACATATTTTAGGTGGTGAAATCGTAACAGCCTAACAATTTGGTATGCAACTTTATTAAATCAATAAAAAAAGTTATGCAAATTGGAAAAATAAATAAAAATATATCTTTTGTTGTTTTAATTAAGGAAATAAATATTTTATATGAATACTCACCTGGAAAAACGCATATTATAATTGTCTAATTTAATCGTAACAGCCTACCAATGTACTTTCTTCTCGACTGTTTGATTGTTTTTTTCTGTGTGCTGATTATAATTGTCTAATTTAATGTAAATTTTTTTTTTTTGTTTTTTAACTTGCAAGGTACAATGGAACATATTACTCCTATAAAGGAAATTGACTCAATCAAGGACAATGCTATAATCTGTAATTTATCATCTTTTAGTTTAATTTTCTAAATATATGTGTGGTTGTCTATGAGTGTATCTCTTTAAAAATTCTGCAATTTCATCATTTTATGACCCCCATTTGCGAAGTTGAGTATTTAGTTCCAAAAATGCGAAACTCCAGGGACAATATTTGAAAATTTCTGTTTTCTTCCCCAATTCGCATTCTACTGTGAAATACTTCGCATCTTCATTCTTACACCCTTCGCATCCCTTCGCATTAATCACCTTCGCATTTTAACCTAATTAATCAAATGCAAACCACAAAATTTTCATTCCAGATGCGAACACAGTTTAGTTCTTGAACTCTAAACTTGCGAAATCAAAAATTCATATGTTGAACCCATATGCGAATATTAACCCAATTGACTTCAAATTGATTCACAGATGCAAACACTCGATTGTTTTACTTTCGCAAAATGAGCATCAACAACTCCACAATCGAGTTTTTAAATTCTTGCAAACAACAATTTCACAGTCCTTGACTTCGCGTTTTTCTTCACGAATCATCCCTCAATCATCAATCCAATTGCGAATCAAAACTCATATGTTCTTGCTCTATCGATTCATCGACTACACTCATACAAATGCGAACAATACTCAATTTCAAAATCGATTGAAACTTATAGCAAAGCTAAATCCAACTTCGCATTCAAAGCACACAAGTGTTATTGATTGCATTCATGAAATACAAACAAGATAATATATTATAATACAAATATACATATTTTAGGTGGTGAAATCGTAATAGCCTAACAATTTGGTATGCAACTTTATTAAATCAATAAAAAAAGTTATGCAAATTGGAAAAATAAATAAAAATATATCTTTTGTTGTTTTAATTAAGGAAATAAATATTTTATATGAATACTCACCTGGAAAAACGCATATTATAATTGTCTAATTTAATCGTAACAGCCTACCAATGTACTTTCTTCTCGACTGTTTGATTGTTTTTTTCTGTGTGCTGATTATAATTGTCTAATTTAATGTAAATTTTTTTTTTGTTTTTTAACTTGCAAGGTACAATGGAACATATTACTCCTATAAAGGAAATTGACTCAATCAAGGACAATGCTATAATCTGTAATTTATCATCTTTTAGTTTAATTTTCTAAATATATGTGTGGTTGTCTATGTGTGTATCTCTTTAAAAATTCTGCAATTTCATCATTTTATGACCCCCATTTGCGAAGTTGAGTATTTAGTTCCAAAAATGCGAAACTCCAGGGACAATATTTGAAAATTTCTGTTTTCTTCCCCAATTCGCATTCTACTGTGAAATACTTCGCATCTTCATTCTTACACCCTTCGCATCCCTTCGCATTAATCACCTTCGCATTTTAACCTAATTAATCAAATGCAAACCACAAAATTTTCTTTCCAGATGCGAACACAGTTTAGTTCTTGAACTCTAAACTTGCGAAATCAAAAATTCATATGTTGAACCCATATGCGAATATTAACCCAATTGACTTCAAATTGATTCACAGATGCAAACACTCGATTGTTTTACTTTCGCAAAATGAGCATCAACAACTCCACAATCGAGTTTTTAAATTCTTGCAAACAACAATTTCACAGTCCTTGACTTCGCGTTTTTCTTCACGAATCATCCCTCAATCATCAATCCAATTGCGAATCAAAACTCATATGTTCTTGCTTTATCGATTCATCGACTACACTCATACAAATGCGAACAATACTCAATTTCAAAATCGATTGAAACTTATAGCAAAGCTAAATCCAACTTCGCATTCAAAGCACACAAGTGTTATTGATTGCATTCATGAAATACAAACAAGATAATATATTATAATACAAATATACATATTTTAGGTGGTGAAATCGTAATAGCCTAACAATTTGGTATGCAACTTTATTAAATCAATAAAAAAAGTTATGCAAATTGGAAAAATAAATAAAAATATATCTTTTGTTGTTTTAATTAAGGAAATAAATATTTTATATGAATACTCACCTGGAAAAACGCATATTATAATTGTCTAATTTAATCGTAACAGCCTACCAATGTACTTTCTTCTCGACTGTTTGATTGTTTTTTTCTGTGTGCTGATTATAATTGTCTAATTTAATGTAAATTTTTTTTTTTTGTTTTTTAACTTGCAAGGTACAATGGAACATATTACTCCTATAAAGGAAATTGACTCAATCAAGGACAATGCTATAATCTGTAATTTATCATCTTTTAGTTTAATTTTCTAAATATATGTGTGGTTGTCTGTGTGTATCTCTTTAAAAATTCTGCAATTTCATCATTTTATGACCCCCATTTGCGAAGTTGAGTATTTATTTCCAAAAATGCGAAACTCCAGGGACAATATTTGAAAATTTCTGTTTTCTTCCCCAATTCGCATTCTACTGTGAAATACTTCGCATCTTCATTCTTACACCCTTCGCATCCCTTCGCATTAATCACCTTCGCATTTTAACCTAATTAATCAAATGCAAACCACAAAATTTTCATTCCAGATGCGAACACAGTTTAGTTCTTGAACTCTAAACTTGCGAAATCAAAAATTCATATGTTGAACCCATATGCGAATATTAACCCAATTGACTTCAAATTGATTCACAGATGCAAACACTCGATTGTTTTACTTTCGCAAAATGAGCATCAACAACTCCACAATCGAGTTTTTAAATTCTTGAAAACAACAATTTCACAGTCCTTGACTTCGCGTTTTTCTTCACGAATCATCCCTCAATCATCAATCCAATTGCGAATCAAAACTCATATGTTCTTGCTTTATCGATTCATCGACTACACTCATACAAATGCGAACAATACTCAATTTCAAAATCGATTGAAACGTATAGCAAAGCTAAATCCAACTTCGCATTCAAAGCACACAAGTGTTATTGATTGCATTCATGAAATACTAACAAGATAATATATTATAATACAAATATACATATTTTAGGTGGTGAAATCGTAACAGCCTAACAATTTGGTATGCAACTTTATTAAATCAATAAAAAAAGTTATGCAAATTGGAAAAATAAATAAAAATATATCTTTTGTTGTTTTAATTAAGGAAATAAATATTTTATATGAATACTCACCTGGAAAACGCATATTATAATTGTCTAATTTAATCGTAACAGCCTACCAATGTACTTTCTTCTCGACTGTTTGATTGTTTTTTTCTGTGTGCTGATTATAATTGTCTAATTTAATGTAAATTTTTTTTTTTGTTTTTTAACTTGCAAGGTACAATGGAACATATTACTCCTATAAAGGAAATTGACTCAATCAAGGACAATGCTATAATCTGTAATTTATCATCTTTTAGTTTAATTTTCTAAATATATGTGTGGTTGTCTATGTGTGTATCTCTTTAAAAATTCTGCAATTTCATCATTTTATGACCCCCATTTGCGAAGTTGAGTATTTAGTTCCAAAAATGCGAAACTCCAGGGACAATATTTGAAAATTTCTGTTTTCTTCCCCAATTCGCATTCTACTGTGAAATACTTCGCATCTTCATTCTTACACCCTTCGCATCCCTTCGCATTAATCACCTTCGCATTTTAACCTAATTAATCAAATGCAAACCACAAAATTTTCATTCCAGATGCGAACACAGTTTAGTTCTTGAACTCTAAACTTGCGAAATCAAAAATTCATATGTTGAACCCATATGCGAATATTAACCCAATTGACTTCAAATTGATTCACAGATGCAAACACTCGATTGTTTTACTTTCGCAAAATGAGCATCAACAACTCCACAATCGAGTTTTTAAATTCTTGCAAACAACAATTTCACAGTCCTTGACTTCGCGTTTTTCTTCACGAATCATCCCTCAATCATCAATCCAATTGCGAATCAAAACTCATATGTTCTTGCTTTATCGATTCATCGACTACACTCATACAAATGCGAACAATACTCAATTTCAAAATCGATTGAAACTTATAGCAAAGCTAAATCCAACTTCGCATTCAAAGCACACAAGTGTTATTGATTGCATTCATGAAATACTAACAAGATAATATATTATAATACAAATATACATATTTTAGGTGGTGAAATCGTAACAGCCTAACAATTTGGTATGCAACTTTATTAAATCAATAAAAAAAGTTATGCAAATTGGAAAAATAAATAAAAATATATCTTTTGTTGTTTTAATTAAGGAAATAAATATTTTATATGAATACTCACCTGGAAAAACGCATATTATAATTGTCTAATTTAATCGTAACAGCCTACCAATGTACTTTCTTCTCGACTGTTTGATTGTTTTTTTCTGTGTGCTGATTATAATTGTCTAATTTAATGTAAATTTTTTTTTTTGTTTTTTAACTTGCAAGGTACAATGGAACATATTACTCCTATAAAGGAAATTGACTCAATCAAGGACAATGCTATAATCTGTAATTTATCATCTTTTAGTTTAATTTTCTAAATATATGTGGGGTTGTCTGTGTGTATCTCTTTAAAAATTCTGCAATTTCATCATTTTATGACCCCCATTTGCGAAGTTGAGTATTTATTTCCAAAAATGCGAAACTCCAGGGACAATATTTGAAAATTTCTGTTTTCTTCCCCAATTCGCATTCTACTGTGAAATACTTCGCATCTTCATTCTTACACCCTTCGCATCCCTTCGCATTAATCACCTTCGCATTTTAACCTAATTAATCAAATGCAAACCACAAAATTTTCATTCCAGATGCGAACACAGTTTAGTTCTTGAACTCTAAACTTGCGAAATCAAAAATTCATATGTTGAACCCATATGCGAATATTAACCCAATTGACTTCAAATTGATTCACAGATGCAAACACTCGATTGTTTTACTTTCGCAAAATGAGCATCAACAACTCCACAATCGAGTTTTTAAATTCTTGCAAACAACAATTTCACAGTCCTTGACTTCGCGTTTTTCTTCACGAATCATCCCTCAATCATCAATCCAATTGCGAATCAAAACTCATATGTTCTTGCTTTATCGATTCATCGACTACACTCATACAAATGCGAACAATACTTAATTTCAAAATCGATTGAAACGTATAGCAAAGCTAAATCCAACTTCGCATTCAAAGCACACAAGTGTTATTGATTGCATTCATGAAATACTAACAAGATAATATATTATAATACAAATATACATATTTTAGGTGGTGAAATCGTAACAGCCTAACAATTTGGTATGCAACTTTATTAAATCAATAAAAAAAGTTATGCAAATTGGAAAAATAAATAAAAATATATCTTTTGTTGTTCTAATTAAGGAAATAAATATTTTATATGAATACTCACCTGGAAAAACGCATATTATAATTGTCTAATTTAATCGTAACAGCCTACCAATGTACTTTCTTCTCGACTGTTTGATTGTTTTTTTCTGTGTGCTGATTATAATTGTCTAATTTAATGTAAATTTTTTTTTTTTTGTTTTTTAACTTGCAAGGTACAATGGAACATATTACTCCTATAAAGGAAATTGACTCAATCAAGGACAATGCTATAATCTGTAATTTATCATCTTTTAGTTTAATTTTCTAAATATATGTGTGGTTGTCTGTGTGTATCTCTTTAAAAATTCTGCAATTTCATCATTTTATGACCCCCATTTGCGAAGTTGAGTATTTATTTCCAAAAATGCGAAACTCCAGGGACAATATTTGAAAATTTCTGTTTTCTTCCCCAATTCGCATTCTACTGTGAAATACTTCGCATCTTCATTCTTACACCCTTCGCATCCCTTCGCATTAATCACCTTCGCATTTTAACCTAATTAATCAAATGCAAACCACAAAATTTTCATTCCAGATGCGAACACAGTTTAGTTCTTGAACTCTAAACTTGCGAAATCAAAAATTCATATGTTGAACCCATATGCGAATATTAACCCAATTGACTTCAAATTGATTCACAGATGCAAACACTCGATTGTTTTACTTTCGCAAAATGAGCATCAACAACTCCACAATCGAGTTTTTAAATTCTTGAAAACAACAATTTCACAGTCCTTGACTTCGCGTTTTTCTTCACGAATCATCCCTCAATCATCAATCCAATTGCGAATCAAAACTCATATGTTCTTGCTTTATCGATTCATCGACTACACTCATACAAATGCGAACAATACTCAATTTCAAAATCGATTCAAACGTATAGCAAAGCTAAATCCAACTTCGCATTCAAAGCACACAAGTGTTATTGATTGCATTCATGAAATACTAACAAGATAATATATTATAATACAAATATACATATTTTAGGTGGTGAAATCGTAACAGCCTAACAATTTGGTATGCAACTTTATTAAATCAATAAAAAAAGTTATGCAAATTGGAAAAATAAATAAAAATATATCTTTTGTTGTTTTAATTAAGGAAATAAATATTTTATATGAATACTCACCTGGAAAACGCATATTATAATTGTCTAATTTAATCGTAACAGCCTACCAATGTACTTTCTTCTCGACTGTTTGATTGTTTTTTTCTGTGTGCTGATTATAATTGTCTAATTTAATGTAAATTTTTTTTTTTTGTTTTTTAACTTGCAAGGTACAATGGAACATATTACTCCTATAAAGGAAATTGACTCAATCAAGGACAATGCTATAATCTGTAATTTATCATCTTTTAGTTTAATTTTCTAAATATATGTGTGGTTGTCTATGTGTGTATCTCTTTAAAAATTCTGCAATTTCATCATTTTATGACCCCCATTTGCGAAGTTGAGTATTTAGTTCCAAAAATGCGAAACTCCAGGGACAATATTTGAAAATTTCTGTTTTCTTCCCCAATTCGCATTCTACTGTGAAATACTTCGCATCTTCATTCTTACACCCTTCGCATCCCTTCGCATTAATCACCTTCGCATTTTAACCTAATTAATCAAATGCAAACCACAAAATTTTCATTCCAGATGCGAACACAGTTTAGTTCTTGAACTCTAAACTTGCGAAATCAAAAATTCATATGTTGAACCCATATGCGAATATTAACCCAATTGACTTCAAATTGATTCACAGATGCAAACACTCGATTGTTTTACTTTCGCAAAATGAGCATCAACAACTCCACAATCGAGTTTTTAAATTCTTGCAAATAACAATTTCACAGTCCTTGACTTCGCGTTTTTCTTCACGAATCATCCCTCAATCATCAATCCAATTGCGAATCAAAACTCATATGTTCTTGCTTTATCGATTCATCGACTACACTCATACAAATGCGAACAATACTCAATTTCAAAATCGATTGAAACTTATAGCAAAGCTAAATCCAACTTCGCATTCAAAGCACACAAGTGTTATTGATTGCATTCATGAAATACTAACAAGATAATATATTATAATACAAATATACATATTTTAGGTGGTGAAATCGTAACAGCCTAACAATTTGGTATGCAACTTTATTAAATCAATAAAAAAAGTTATGCAAATTGGAAAAATAAATAAAAATATATCTTTTGTTGTTTTAATTAAGGAAATAAATATTTTATATGAATACTCACCTGGAAAAACGCATATTATAATTGTCTAATTTAATCGTAACAGCCTACCAATGTACTTTCTTCTCGACTGTTTGATTGTTTTTTTCTGTGTGCTGATTATAATTGTCTAATTTAATGTAAATTTTTTTTTTTTGTTTTTTAACTTGCAAGGTACAATGGAACATATTACTCCTATAAAGGAAATTGACTCAATCAAGGACAATGCTATAATCTGTAATTTATCATCTTTTAGTTTAATTTTCTAAATATATGTGTGGTTGTCTGTGTGTATCTCTTTAAAAATTCTGCAATTTCATCATTTTATGACCCCCATTTGCGAAGTTGAGTATTTATTTCCAAAAATGCGAAACTCCAGGGACAATATTTGAAAATTTCTGTTTTCTTCCCCAATTCGCATTCTACTGTGAAATACTTCGCATCTTCATTCTTACACCCTTCGCATCCCTTCGCATTAATCACCTTCGCATTTTAACCTAATTAATCAAATGCAAACCACAAAATTTTCATTCCAGATGCGAACACAGTTTAGTTCTTGAACTCTAAACTTGCGAAATCAAAAATTCATATGTTGAACCCATATGCGAATATTAACCCAATTGACTTCAAATTGATTCACAGATGCAAACACTCGATTGTTTTACTTTCGCAAAATGAGCATCAACAACTCCACAATCGAGTTTTTAAATTCTTGCAAACAACAATTTCACAGTCCTTGACTTCGCGTTTTTCTTCACGAATCATCCCTCAATCATCAATCCAATTGCGAATCAAAACTCATATGTTCTTGCTTTATCGATTCATCGACTACACTCATACAAATGCGAACAATACTCAATTTCAAAATCGATTGAAACGTATAGCAAAGCTAAATCCAACTTCGCATTCAAAGCACACAAGTGTTATTGATTGCATTCATGAAATACTAACAAGATAATATATTATAATACAAATATACATATTTTAGGTGGTGAAATCGTAACAGCCTAACAATTTGGTATGCAACTTTATTAAATCAATAAAAAAAGTTATGCAAATTGGAAAAATAAATAAAAATATATCTTTTGTTGTTTTAATTAAGGAAATAAATATTTTATATGAATACTCACCTGGAAAAACGCATATTATAATTGTCTAATTTAATCGTAACAGCCTACCAATGTACTTTCTTCTCGACTGTTTGATTGTTTTTTTCTGTGTGCTGATTATAATTGTCTAATTTAATGTAAATTTTTTTTTTTTTTTAACTTGCAAGGTACAATGGAACATATTACTCCTATAAAGGAAATTGACTCAATCAAGGACAATGCTATAATCTGTAATTTATCATCTTTTAGTTTAATTTTCTAAATATATGTGTGGTTGTCTGTGTGTATCTCTTTAAAAATTCTGCAATTTCATCATTTTATGACCCCCATTTGCGAAGTTGAGTATTTATTTCCAAAAATGCGAAACTCCAGGGACAATATTTGAAAATTTCTGTTTTCTTCCCCAATTCGCATTCTACTGTGAAATACTTCGCATCTTCATTCTTACACCCTTCGCATCCCTTCGCATTAATCACCTTCGCATTTTAACATAATTAATCAAATGCAAACCACAAAATTTTCATTCCAGATGCGAACACAGTTTAGTTCTTGAACTCTAAACTTGCGAAATCAAAAATTCATATGTTGAACCCATATGCGAATATTAACCCAATTGACTTCAAATTGATTCACAGATGCAAACACTCGATTGTTTTACTTTCGCAAAATGAGCATCAACAACTCCACAATCGAGTTTTTAAATTCTTGCAAACAACAATTTCACAGTCCTTGACTTCGCGTTTTTCTTCACGAATCATCCCTCAATCATCAATCCAATTGCGAATCAAAACTCATATGTTCTTGCTTTATCGATTCATCGACAACACTCATACAAATGCGAACAATACTCAATTTCAAAATCGATTGAAACTTATAGCAAAGCTAAATCCAACTTCGCATTCAAAGCACACAAGTGTTATTGATTGCATTCATGAAATACTAACAAGATAATATATTATAATACAAATATACATATTTTAGGTGGTGAAATCGTAACAGCCTAACAATTTGGTATGCAACTTTATTAAATCAATAAAAAAAGTTATGCAAATTGGAAAAATAAATAAAAATATATCTTTTGTTGTTTTAATTAAGGAAATAAATATTTTATATGAATACTCACCTGGAAAAACGCATATTATAATTGTCTAATTTAATCGTAACAGCCTACCAATGTACTTTCTTCTCGACTGTTTGATTGTTTTTTTCTGTGTGCTGATTATAATTGTCTAATTTAATGTAAATTTTTTTTTTTTGTTTTTTAACTTGCAAGGTACAATGGAACATATTACTCCTATAAAGGAAATTGACTCAATCAAGGACAATGCTATAATCTGTAATTTATCATCTTTTAGTTTAATTTTCTAAATATATGTGTGGTTGTCTGTGTGTATCTCTTTAAAAATTCTGCAATTTCATCATTTTATGACCCCCATTTGCGAAGTTGAGTATTTATTTCCAAAAATGCGAAACTCCAGGGACAATATTTGAAAATTTCTGTTTTCTTCCCCAATTCGCATTCTACTGTGAAATACTTCGCATCTTCATTCTTACACCCTTCGCATCCCTTCGCATTAATCACCTTCGCATTTTAACCTAATTAATCAAATGCAAACCACAAAATTTTCATTCCAGATGCGAACACAGTTTAGTTCTTGAACTCTAAACTTGCGAAATCAAAAATTCATATGTTGAACCCATATGCGAATATTAACCCAATTGACTTCAAATTGATTCACAGATGCAAACACTCGATTGTTTTACTTTCGCAAAATGAGCATCAACAACTCCACAATCGAGTTTTTAAATTCTTGCAAACAACAATTTCACAGTCCTTGACTTCGCGTTTTTCTTCACGAATCATCCCTCAATCATCAATCCAATTGCGAATCAAAACTCATATGTTCTTGCTTTATCGATTCATCGACTACACTCATACAAATGCGAACAATACTCAATTTCAAAATCGATTGAAACGTATAGCAAAGCTAAATCCAACTTCGCATTCAAAGCACACAAGTGTTATTGATTGCATTCATGAAATACTAACAAGATAATATATTATAATACAAATATACATATTTTAGGTGGTGAAATCGTAACAGCCTAACAATTTGGTATGCAACTTTATTAAATCAATAAAAAAAGTTATGCAAATTGGAAAAATAAATAAAAATATATCTTTTGTTGTTTTAATTAAGGAAATAAATATTTTATATGAATACTCACCTGGAAAAACGCATATTATAATTGTCTAATTTAATCGTAACAGCCTACCAATGTACTTTCTTCTCGACTGTTTGATTGTTTTTTTCTGTGTGCTGATTATAATTGTCTAATTTAATGTAAATTTTTTTTTTTGTTTTTTAACTTGCAAGGTACAATGGAACATATTACTCCTATAAAGGAAATTGACTCAATCAAGGACAATGCTATAATCTGTAATTTATCATCTTTTAGTTTAATTTTCTAAATATATGTGTGGTTGTCTGTGTGTATCTCTTTAAAAATTCTGCAATTTCATCATTTTATGACCCCCATTTGCGAAGTTGAGTATTTATTTCCAAAAATGCGAAACTCCAGGGACAATATTTGAAAATTTCTGTTTTCTTCCCCAATTCGCATTCTACTGTGAAATACTTCGCATCTTCATTCTTACACCCTTCGCATCCCTTCGCATTAATCACCTTCGCATTTTAACCTAATTAATCAAATGCAAACCACAAAATTTTCATTCCAGATGCGAACACAGTTTAGTTCTTGAACTCTAAACTTGCGAAATCAAAAATTCATATGTTGAACCCATATGCGAATATTAACCCAATTGACTTCAAATTGATTCACAGATGCAAACACTCGATTGTTTTACTTTCGCAAAATGAGCATCAACAACTCCACAATCGAGTTTTTAAATTCTTGCAAACAACAATTTCACAGTCCTTGACTTCGCGTTTTTCTTCACGAATCATCCCTCAATCATCAATCCAATTGCGAATCAAAACTCATATGTTCTTGCTTTATCGATTCATCGACTACACTCATACAAATGCGAACAATACTCAATTTCAAAATCGATTGAAACGTATAGCAAAGCTAAATCCAACTTCGCATTCAAAGCACACAAGTGTTATTGATTGCATTCATGAAATACTAATAAGATAATATATTATAATACAAATATACATATTTTAGGTGGTGAAATCGTAACAGCCTAACAATTTGGTATGCAACTTTATCAAATCAATAAAAAAAGTTATGCAAATTGGAAAAATAAATAAAAATATATCTTTTGTTGTTTTAATTAAGGAAATAAATATTTTATATGAATACTCACCTGGAAAAACGCATATTATAATTGTCTAATTTAATCGTAACAGCCTACCAATGTACTTTCTTCTCGACTGTTTGATTGTTTTTTTCTGTGTGCTGATTATAATTGTCTAATTTAATGTAAATTTTTTTTTTTTTTTAACTTGCAAGGTACAATGGAACATATTACTCCTATAAAGGAAATTGACTCAATCAAGGACAATGCTATAATCTGTAATTTATCATCTTTTAGTTTAATTTTCTAAATATATGTGTGGTTGTCTGTGTGTATCTCTTTAAAAATTCTGCAATTTCATCATTTTATGACCCCCATTTGCGAAGTTGAGTATTTATTTCCAAAAATGCGAAACTCCAGGGACAATATTTGAAAATTTCTGTTTTCTTCCCCAATTCGCATTCTACTGTGAAATACTTCGCATCTTCATTCTTACACCCTTCGCATCCCTTCGCATTAATCACCTTCGCATTTTAACATAATTAATCAAATGCAAACCACAAAATTTTCATTCCAGATGCGAACACAGTTTAGTTCTTGAACTCTAAACTTGCGAAATCAAAAATTCATATGTTGAACCCATATGCGAATATTAACCCAATTGACTTCAAATTGATTCACAGATGCAAACACTCGATTGTTTTACTTTCGCAAAATGAGCATCAACAACTCCACAATCGAGTTTTTAAATTCTTGCAAACAACAATTTCACAGTCCTTGACTTCGCGTTTTTCTTCACGAATCATCCCTCAATCATCAATCCAATTGCGAATCAAAACTCATATGTTCTTGCTTTATCGATTCATCGACTACACTCATACAAATGCGAACAATACTCAATTTCAAAATCGATTGAAACTTATAGCAAAGCTAAATCCAACTTCGCATTCAAAGCACACAAGTGTTATTGATTGCATTCATGAAATACTAACAAGATAATATATTATAATACAAATATACATATTTTAGGTGGTGAAATCGTAACAGCCTAACAATTTGGTATGCAACTTTATTAAATCAATAAAAAAAGTTATGCAAATTGGAAAAATAAATAAAAATATATCTTTTGTTGTTTTAATTAAGGAAATAAATATTTTATATGAATACTCACCTGGAAAAACGCATATTATAATTGTCTAATTTAATCGTAACAGCCTACCAATGTACTTTCTTCTCGACTGTTTGATTGTTTTTTTCTGTGTGCTGATTATAATTGTCTAATTTAATGTAAATTTTTTTTTTTTTTTAACTTGCAAGGTACAATGGAACATATTACTCCTATAAAGGAAATTGACTCAATCAAGGACAATGCTATAATCTGTAATTTATCATCTTTTAGTTTAATTTTCTAAATATATGTGTGGTTGTCTGTGTGTATCTCTTTAAAAATTCTGCAATTTCATCATTTTATGACCCCCATTTGTGAAGTTGAGTATTTATTTCCAAAAATGCGAAACTCCAGGGACAATATTTGAAAATTTCTGTTTTCTTCCCCAATTCGCATTCTACTGTGAAATACTTCGCATCTTCATTCTTACACCCTTCGCATCCCTTCGCATTAATCACCTTCGCATTTTAACCTAATTAATCAAATGCAAACCACAAAATTTTCATTCCAGATGCGAACACAGTTTAGTTCTTGAACTCTAAACTTGCGAAATCAAAAATTCATATGTTGAACCCATATGCGAATATTAACCCAATTGACTTCAAATTGATTCACAGATGCAAACACTCTATTGTTTTACTTTCGCAAAATGAGCATCAACAACTCCACAATCGAGTTTTTAAATTCTTGCAAACAACAATTTCACAGTTCTTGACTTCGCGTTTTTCTTCACGAATCATCCCTCAATCATCAATCCAATTGCGAATCAAAACTCATATGTTGTTGCTTTATCGATTCATCGACTACTCATACAAATGCGAACAATACTCAATTTCAAAATCGATTGAAACTTATAGCAAAGCTAAATCCAACTTCGCATTCAAAGCACACAAGTGTTATTGATTGCATTCATCATTTTATGACCCCCATTTGCGAAGTTGAGTATTTATTTCCAAAAATGCGAAACTCCAAGGACAATATTTGAAAATTTCTGTTTTCTTCCCCAATTCGGATTCTACTGTGAAATACTTTGCATCTTCATTCTTACACCCTTCGTATCCCTTCGCATTAATCACCTTCGCATTTTAACCTAATTAATCAAATGCAAACCACAAAATTTTCATTCCAGATGCGAACACAGTTTAGTTCTTGAACTCTAAACTTGCGAAATCAAAAATTCATATGTTGAACCCATATGCGAATATTAACCCAATTGACTTCAAATTGATTCACAGATGCAAACACTCGATTGTTTTACTTTCGCAAAATGAGCATCAACAACTCCACAATCGAGTTTTTAAATTCTTGCAAACAACAATTTCACAGTCCTTGACTTCGCGTTTTTCTTCACGAATCATCCCTCAATCATCAATCCAATTGCGAATCAAAACTCATATGTTCTTGCTTTATCGATTCATCGACTACACTCATACAAATGCGAACAATACTCAATTTCAAAATCGATTGAAACTTATAGCAAAGCTAAATCCAACTTCGCATTCAAAGCACACAAGTGTTATTGATTGCATTCATGAAATACAAACAAGATAATATATTATAATACAAATATACATATTTTAGGTGGTGAAATCGTAATAGCCTAACAATTTGGTATGCAACTTTATTAAATCAATAAAAAAAGTTATGCAAATTGGAAAAATAAATAAAAATATATCTTTTGTTGTTTTAATTAAGGAAATAAATATTTTATATGAATACTCACCTGGAAAAACGCATATTATAATTGTCTAATTTAATCGTAACAGCCTACCAATGTACTTTCTTCTCGACTGTTTGATTGTTTTTTTCTGTGTGCTGATTATAATTGTCTAATTTAATGTAAATTTTTTTTTTGTTTTTTAACTTGCAAGGTACAATGGAACATATTACTCCTATAAAGGAAATTGACTCAATCAAGGACAATGCTATAATCTGTAATTTATCATCTTTTAGTTTAATTTTCTAAATATATGTGTGGTTGTCTGTGTGTATCTCTTTAAAAATTCTGCAATTTCATCATTTTATGACCCCCATTTGCGAAGTTGAGTATTTATTTCCAAAAATGCGAAACTCCAGGGACAATATTTGAAAATTTCTGTTTTCTTCCCCAATTCGCATTCTACTGTGAAATACTTCGCATCTTCATTCTTACACCCTTCGCATCCCTTCGCATTAATCACCTTCGCATTTTAACCTAATTAATCAAATGCAAACCACAAAATTTTCATTCCAGATGCGAACACAGTTTAGTTCTTGAACTCTAAACTTGCGAAATCAAAAATTCATATGTTGAACCCATATGCGAATATTAACCCAATTGACTTCAAATTGATTCACAGATGCAAACACTCGATTGTTTTACTTTCGCAAAATGAGCATCAACAACTCCACAATCGAGTTTTTAAATTCTTGCAAACAACAATTTCACAGTCCTTGACTTCGCTTTTTTCTTCACGAATCATCCCTCAATCATCAATCCAATTGCGAATCAAAACTCATATGTTCTTGCTTTATCGATTCATCGACTACACTCATACAAATGCGAACAATACTCAATTTCAAAATCGATTGAAACGTATAGCAAAGCTAAATCCAACTTCGCATTCAAAGCACACAAGTGTTATTGATTGCATTCATGAAATACTAACAAGATAATATATTATAATACAAATATACATATTTTAGGTGGTGAAATCGTAACAGCCTAACAATTTGGTATGCGACTTTATTAAATCAATAAAAAAAGTTATGCAAATTGGAAAAATAAATAAAAATATATCTTTTGTTGTTTTAATTAAGGAAATAAATATTTTATATGAATACTCACCTGGAAAAACGCATATTATAATTGTCTAATTTAATCGTAACAGCCTACCAATGTACTTTCTTCTCGACTGTTTGATTGTTTTTTTCTGTGTGCTGATTATAATTGTCTAATTTAATGTAAATTTTTTTTTTTTTAACTTGCAAGGTACAATGGAACATATTACTCCTATAAAGGAAATTGACTCAATCAAGGACAATGCTATAATCTGTAATTTATCATCTTTTAGTTTAATTTTCTAAATATATGTGTGGTTGTCTGTGTGTATCTCTTTAAAAATTCTACAATTTCATCATTTTATGACCCCCATTTGCGAAGTTGAGTATTTATTTCCAAAAATGCGAAACTCCAGGGACAATATTTGAAAATTTCTGTTTTCTTCCCCAATTCGCATTCTACTGTGAAATACTTCGCATCTTCATTCTTACACCCTTCGCATCCCTTCGCATTAATCACCTTCGCATTTTAACATAATTAATCAAATGCAAACCACAAAATTTTCATTCCAGATGCGAACACAGTTTAGTTCTTGAACTCTAAACTTGCGAAATCAAAAATTCATATGTTGAACCCATATGCGAATATTAACCCAATTGACTTCAAATTGATTCACAGATGCAAACACTCGATTGTTTTACTTTCGCAAAATGAGCATCAACAACTCCACAATCGAGTTTTTAAATTCTTGCAAACAACAATTTCACAGTCCTTGACTTCGCGTTTTTCTTCACGAATCATCCCTCAATCATCAATCCAATTGCGAATCAAAACTCATATGTTCTTGCTTTATCGATTCATCGACTACACTCATACAAATGCGAACAATACTCAATTTCAAAATCGATTGAAACTTATAGCAAAGCTAAATCCAACTTCGCATTCAAAGCACACAACTGTTATTGATTGCATTCATGAAATACTAACAAGATAATATATTATAATACAAATATACATATTTTAGGTGGTGAAATCGTAACAGCCTAACAATTTGGTATGCAACTTTATTAAATCAATAAAAAAAGTTATGCAAATTGGAAAAATAAATAAAAATATATCTTTTGTTGTTTTAATTAAGGAAATAAATATTTTATATGAATACTCACCTGGAAAAACGCATATTATAATTGTCTAATTTAATCGTAACAGCCTACCAATGTACTTTCTTCTCGACTGTTTGATTGTTTTTTTCTGTGTGCTGATTATAATTGTCTAATTTAATGTAAATTTGTTTTTTTTTTAACTTGCAAGGTACAATGGAACATATTACTCCTATAAAGGAAATTGACTCAATCAAGGACAATGCTATAATCTGTAATTTATCATCTTTTAGTTTAATTTTCTAAATATATGTGTGGTTGTCTGTGTGTATCTCTTTAAAAATTCTGCAATTTCATCATTTTATGACCCCCATTTGTGAAGTTGAGTATTTATTTCCAAAAATGCGAAACTCCAGGGACAATATTTGAAAATCTGTTTTCTTCCCCAATTCGCATTCTACTGTGAAATACTTCGCATCTTCATTCTTACACCCTTCGCATCCCTTCGCATTAATCACCTTCGCATTTTAACCTAATTAATCAAATGCAAACCACAAAATTTTCATTCCAGATGCGAACACAGTTTAGTTCTTGAACTCTAAACTTGCGAAATCAAAAATTCATATGTTGAACCCATATGCGAATATTAACCCAATTGACTTCAAATTGATTCACAGATGCAAACACTCGATTGTTTTACTTTCGCAAAATGAGCATCAACAACTCCACAATCGAGTTTTTAAATTCTTGCAAACAACAATTTCACAGTTCTTGACTTCGCGTTTTTCTTCACGAATCATCCCTCAATCATCAATCCAATTGCGAATCAAAACTCATATGTTGTTGCTTTATCGATTCATCGACTACTCATACAAATGCGAACAATACTCAATTTCAAAATCGACTGAAACTTATAGCAAAGCTAAATCCAACTTCGCATTCAAAGCACACAAGTGTTATTGATTGCATTCATCATTTTATGACCCCCATTTGCGAAGTTGAGTATTTATTTCCAAAAATGCGAAACTCCAGGGACAATATTTGAAAATTTCTGTTTTCTTCCCCAATTCGCATTTTACTGTGAAATACTGTGCATCGTCATTCTTACACCCTTCGTATCCCTTCGCATTAATCACCTTCGCATTTTAACCTAATTAATCAAATGCAAACCACAAAATTTTCATTGCAGATGCGAACACAGTTTAGTTCTTGAACTCTAAACTTGCGAAATCAAAAATTCATATGTTGAACCCATATGCGAATATTAACCCAATTGACTTCAAATTGATTCACAGATGCAAACACTCGATTGTTTTACTTTCGCAAAATGAGCATCAACAACTCCACAATCGAGTTTTTAAATTCTTGCAAACAACAATTTCACAGTCCTTGACTTCGCGTTTTTCTTCACGAATCATCCCTCAATCATCAATCCAATTGCGAATCAAAACTCATATGTTCTTGCTTTATCGATTCATCGACTACACTCATACAAATGCGAACAATACTCAATTTCAAAATCGATTGAAACTTATAGCAAAGCTAAATCCAACTTCGCATTCAAAGCACACAAGTGTTATTGATTGCATTCATGAAATACAAACAAGATAATATATTATAATACAAATATACATATTTTAGGTGGTGAAATCGTAATAGCCTAACAATTTGGTATGCAACTTTATTAAATCAATAAAAAAAGTTATGCAAATTGGAAAAATAAATAAAAATATATCTTTTGTTGTTTTAATTAAGGAAATAAATATTTTATATGAATACTCACCTGGAAAAACGCATATTATAATTGTCTAATTTAATCGTAACAGCCTACCAATGTACTTTCTTCTCGACTGTTTGATTGTTTTTTTCTGTGTGCTGATTATAATTGTCTAATTTAATGTAAATTTTTTTTTTTGTTTTTTAACTTGCAAGGTACAATGGAACATATTACTCCTATAAAGGAAATTGACTCAATCAAGGACAATGCTATAATCTGTAATTTATCATCTTTTAGTTTAATTTTCTAAATATATGTGTGGTTGTCTGTGTGTATCTCTTTAAAAATTCTGCAATTTCATCATTTTATGACCCCCATTTGCGAAGTTGAGTATTTATTTCCAAAAATGCGAAACTCCAGGGACAATATTTGAAAATTTCTGTTTTCTTCCCCAATTCGCATTCTACTGTGAAATACTTCGCATCTTCATTCTTACACCCTTCGCATCCCTTCGCATTAATCACCTTCGCATTTTAACCTAATTAATCAAATGCAAACCACAAAATTTTCATTCCAGAAGCGAACACAGTTTAGTTCTTGAACTCTAAACTTGCGAAATCAAAAATTCATATGTTGAACCCATATGCGAATATTAACCCAATTGACTTCAAATTGATTCACAGATGCAAACACTCGATTGTTTTACTTTCGCAAAATGAGCATCAACAACTCCACAATCGAGTTTTTAAATTCTTGCAAACAACAATTTCACAGTCCTTGACTTCGCGTTTTTCTTCACGAATCATCCCTCAATCATCAATCCAATTGAGAATCAAAACTCATATGTTCTTGCTTTATCGATTCATCGACTACACTCATACAAATGCGAACAATACTCAATTTCAAAATCGATTGAAACGTATAGCAAAGCTAAATCCAACTTTGCATTCAAAGCACACAAGTGTTATTGATTGCATTCATGAAATACTAACAAGATAATATATTATAATACAAATATACATATTTTAGGTGGTGAAATCGTAACAGCCTAACAATTTGGTATGCAACTTTATTAAATCAATAAAAAAAGTTATGCAAATTGGAAAAATAAATAAAAATATATCTTTTGTTGTTTTAATTAAGGAAATAAATATTTTATATGAATACTCACCTGGAAAAACGCATATTATAATTGTCTAATTTAATCGTAACAGCCTACCAATGTACTTTCTTCTCGACTGTTTGATTGTTTTTTTCTGTGTGCTGATTATAATTGTCTAATTTAATGTAAATTTTTTTTTTTTTTTAACTTGCAAGGTACAATGGAACATATTACTCCTATAAAGGAAATTGACTCAATCAAGGACAATGCTATAATCTGTAATTTATCATCTTTTAGTTTAATTTTCTAAATATATGTGTGGTTGTCTGTGTGTATCTCTTTAAAAATTCTGCAATTTCATCATTTTATGACCCCCATTTGCGAAGTTGAGTATTTATTTCCAAAAATGCGAAACTCCAGGGACAATATTTGAAAATTTCTGTTTTCTTCCCCAATTCGCATTCTACTGTGAAATACTTCGCATCTTCATTCTTACACCCTTCGCATCCCTTCGCATTAATCACCTTCGCATTTTAACCTAATTAATCAAATGCAAACCACAAAATTTTCATTCCAGATGCGAACACAGTTTAGTTCTTGAACTCTAAACTTGCGAAATCAAAAATTCATATGTTGAACCCATATGCGAATATTAACCCAATTGACTTCAAATTGATTCACAGATGCAAACACTCGATTGTTTTACTTTCGCAAAATGAGCATCAACAACTCCACAATCGAGTTTTTAAATTCTTGAAAACAACAATTTCACAGTCCTTGACTTCGCGTTTTTCTTCACGAATCATCCCTCAATCATCAATCCAATTGCGAATCAAAACTCATATGTTCTTGCTTTATCGATTCATCGACTACACTCATACAAATGCGAACAATACTCAATTTCAAAATCGATTGAAACGTATAGCAAAGCTAAATCCAACTTCGCATTCAAAGCACACAAGTGTTATTGATTGCATTCATGAAATACTAACAAGATAATATATTATAATACAAATATACATATTTTAGGTGGTGAAATCGTAACAGCCTAACAATTTGGTATGCAACTTTATTAAATCAATAAAAAAAGTTATGCAAATTGGAAAAATAAATAAAAATATATCTTTTGTTGTTTTAATTAAGGAAATAAATATTTTATATGAATACTCACCTGGAAAAACGCATATTATAATTGTCTAATTTAATCGTAACAGCCTACCAATGTACTTTCTTCTCGACTGTTTGATTGTTTTTTTCTGTGTGCTGATTATAATTGTCTAATTTAATGTAAATTTTTTTTTTTTTTTAACTTGCAAGGTACAATGGAACATATTACTCCTATAAAGGAAATTGACTCAATCAAGGACAATGCTATAATCTGTAATTTATCATCTTTTAGTTTAATTTTCTAAATATATGTGTGGTTGTCTGTGTGTATCTCTTTAAAAATTCTGCAATTTCATCATTTTATGACCCCCATTTGCGAAGTTGAGTATTTATTTCCAAAAATGCGAAACTCCAAGGACAATATTTGAAAATTTCTGTTTTCTTCCCCAATTCGCATTCTACTGTGAAATACTTCGCATCTTCATTCTTACACCCTTCGCATCCCTTCGCATTAATCACCTTCGCATTTTAACATAATTAATCAAATGCAAACCACAAAATTTTCATTCCAGATGCGAACACAGTTTAGTTCTTGAACTCTAAACTTGCGAAATCAAAAATTCATATGTTGAACCCATATGCGAATATTAACCCAATTGACTTCAAATTGATTCACAGATGCAAACACTCGATTGTTTTACTTTCGCAAAATGAGCATCAACAACTCCACAATCGAGTTTTTAAATTCTTGCAAACAACAATTTCACAGTCCTTGACTTCGCGTTTTTCTTCACGAATCATCCCTCAATCATCAATCCAATTGCGAATCAAAACTCATATGTTCTTGCTTTATCGATTCATCGACTACACTCATACAAATACGAACAATACTCAATTTCAAAATCGATTGAAACTTATAGCAAAGCTAAATCCAACTTCGCATTCAAAGCACACAAGTGTTATTGATTGCATTCATGAAATACTAACAAGATAATATATTATAATACAAATATACATATTTTAGGTGGTGAAATCGTAACAGCCTAACAATTTGGTATGCAACTTTATTAAATCAATAAAAAAAGTTATGCAAATTGGAAAAATAAATAAAAATATATCTTTTGTTGTTTTAATTAAGGAAATAAATATTTTATATGAATACTCACTTGGAAAAACGCATATTATAATTGTCTAATTTAATCGTAACAGCCTACCAATGTACTTTCTTCTCGACTGTTTGATTGTTTTTTTCTGTGTGCTGATTATAATTGTCTAATTTAATGTAAATTTTTTTTTTTTTTTAACTTGCAAGGTACAATGGAACATATTACTCCTATAAAGGAAATTGACTCAATCAAGGACAATGCTATAATCTGTAATTTATCATCTTTTAGTTTAATTTTCTAAATATATGTGTGGTTGTCTGTGTGTATCTCTTTAAAAATTCTGCAATTTCATCATTTTATGACCCCCATTTGTGAAGTTGAGTATTTATTTCCAAAAATGCGAAACTCCAGGGACAATATTTGAAAATCTGTTTTCTTCCCCAATTCGCATTCTACTGTGAAATACTTCGCATCTTCATTCTTACACCCTTCGCATCCCTTCGCATTAATCACCTTCGCATTTTAACCTAATTAATCAAATGCAAACCACAAAATTTTCATTCCAGATGCGAACACAGTTTAGTTCTTGAACTCTAAACTTGCGAAATCAAAAATTCATATGTTGAACCCATATGCGAATATTAACCCAATTGACTTCAAATTGATTCACAGATGCAAACACTCGATTGTTTTACTTTCGCAAAATGAGCATCAACAACTCCACAATCGAGTTTTTAAATTCTTGCAAACAACAATTTCACAGTTCTTGACTTCGCGTTTTTCTTCACGAATCATCCCTCAATCATCAATCCAATTGCGAATCAAAACTCATATGTTGTTGCTTTATCGATTCATCGACTACTCATACAAATGCGAACAATACTCAATTTCAAAATCGATTGAAACTTATAGCAAAGCTAAATCCAACTTCGCATTCAAAGCACACAAGTGTTATTGATTGCATTCATCATTTTATGACCCCCATTTGCGAAGTTGAGTATTTATTTCCAAAAATGCGAAACTCCAGGGACAATATTTGAAAATTTCTGTTTTCTTCCCCAATTCGCATTCTACTGTGAAATACTTTGCATCTTCATTCTTACACCCTTCGTATCCCTTCGCATTTTAACCTAATTAATCAAATGCAAACCACAAAATTTTCATTCCAGATGCGAACACAGTTTAGTTCTTGAACTCTAAACTTGCGAAATCAAAAATTCATATGTTGAACCCATATGCGAATATTAACCCAATTGACTTCAAATTGATTCACAGATGCAAACACTCGATTGTTTTACTTTCGCAAAATGAGCATCAACAACTCCACAATCGAGTTTTTAAATTCTTGCAAACAACAATTTCACAGTCCTTGACTTCGCGTTTTTCTTCACGAATCATCCCTCAATCATCAATCCAATTGCGAATCAAAACTCATATGTTCTTGCTTTATCGATTCATCGACTACACTCATACAAATGCGAACAATACTCAATTTCAAAATCGATTGAAACTTATAGCAAAGCTAAATCCAACTTCGCATTCAAAGCACACAAGTGTTATTGATTGCATTCATGAAATACAAACAAGATAATATATTATAATACAAATATACATATTTTAGGTGGTGAAATCGTAATAGCCTAACAATTTGGTATGCAACTTTATTAAATCAATAAAAAAAGTTATGCAAATTGGAAAAATAAATAAAAATATATCTTTTGTTGTTTTAATTAAGGAAATAAATATTTTATATGAATACTCACCTGGAAAAACGCATATTATAATTGTCTAATTTAATCGTAACAGCCTACCAATGTACTTTCTTCTCGACTGTTTGATTGTTTTTTTCTGTGTGCTGATTATAATTGTCTAATTTCATGTAAATTTTTTTTTTTTTTAACTTGCAAGGTACAATGGAACATATTACTCCTATAAAGGAAATTGACTCAATCAAGGACAATGCTATAATCTGTAATTTAACATCTTTTAGTTTAATTTTCTAAATATATGTGTGGTTGTCTGTGTGTATCTCTTTAAAAATTCTGCAATTTCATCATTTTATGACCCCCATTTGTGAAGTTGAGTATTTATTTCCAAAAATGCGAAACTCCAGGGACAATATTTGAAAATTTCTGTTTTCTTCCCCAATTCGCATTCTACTGTGAAATACTTCGCATCTTCATTCTTACACCCTTCGCATCCCTTCGCATTAATCACCTTCGCATTTTAACCTAATTAATCAAATGCAAACCACAAAATTTTCATTCCAGATGCGAACACAGTTTAGTTCTTGAACTCTAAACTTGCGAAATCAAAAATTCATATGTTGAACCCATATGCGAATATTAACCCAATTGACTTCAAATTGATTCACAGATGCAAACACTCGATTGTTTTACTTTCGCAAAATGAGCATCAACAACTCCACAATCGAGTTTTTAAATTCTTGCAAACAACAATTTCACAGTTCTTGATTTCGCGTTTTTCTTCACGAATCATCCCTCAATCATCAATCCAATTGCGAATCAAAACTCATATGTTGTTGCTTTATCGATTCATCGACTACTCATACAAATGCGAACAATACTCAATTTCAAAATCGATTGAAACTTATAGCAAAGCTAAATCCAACTTCGCATTCAAAGCACACAAGTGTTATTGATTGCATTCATCATTTTATGACCCCCATTTGCGAAGTTGAGTATTTATTTCCAAAAATGCGAAACTCCAGGGACAATATTTGAAAATTTCTGTTTTCTTCCCCAATTCGCATTCTACTGTGAAATACTTTGCATCTTCATTCTTACACCCTTCGTATCCCTTCGCATTAATCACCTTCGCATTTTAACCTAATTAATCAAATGCAAACCACAAAATTTTCATTCCAGATGCGAACACAGTTTAGTTCTTGAACTCTAAACTTGCGAAATCAAAAATTCATATGTTGAACCCATATGCGAATATTAACCCAATTGACTTCAAATTGATTCACAGATGCAAACACTCGATTGTTTTACTTTCGCAAAATGAGCATCAACAACTCCACAATCGAGTTTTTAAATTCTTGCAAACAACAATTTCACAGTCCTTGACTTCGCGTTTTTCTTCACGAATCATCCCTCAATCATCAATCCAATTGCGAATCAAAACTCATATGTTCTTGCTTTATCGATTCATCGACTACACTCATACAAATGCGAACAATACTCAATTTCAAAATCGATTGAAACTTATAGCAAAGCTAAATCCAACTACGCATTCAAAGCACACAAGTGTTATTGATTGCATTCATGAAATACTAACAAGATAATATATTATAATACAAATATACATATTTTAGGTGGTGAAATCGTAACAGCCTAACAATTTGGTATGCAACTTTATTAAATCAATAAAAAAAGTTATGCAAATTGGAAAAATAAATAAAAATATATCTTTTGTTGTTTTAATTAAGGAAATAAATATTTTATATGAATACTCACCTGGAAAAACGCATATTATAATTGTCTAATTTAATCGTAACAGCCTACCAATGTACTTTCTTCTTGACTGTTTGATTGTTTTTTTCTGTGTGCTGATTATAATTGTCTAATTTAATGTAAATTTTTTTTTTTTTAACTTGCAAGGTACAATGGAACATATTACTCCTATAAAGGAAATAGACTCAATCAAGGACAATGCTATAATCTGTAATTTATCATCTTTTAGTTTAATTTTCTAAATATATGTGTGGTTGTCTGTGTGTATCTCTTTAAAAATTCTGCAATTTCATCATTTTATGACCCCCATTTGCGAAGTTGAGTATTTATTTCCAAAAATGCGAAACTCCAGGGACAATATTTGAAAATTTCTGTTTTCTTCCCCAATTCGCATTCTACTGTGAAATACTTCGCATCTTCATTCTTACACCCTTCGCATCCCTTCGCATCCCTTCGCATTAATCACCTTCGCATTTTAACCTAATTAATCAAATGCAAACCACAAAATTTTCATTCCAGATGCGAACACAGTTTAGTTCTTGAACTCTAAACTTGCGAAATCAAAAATTCATATGTTGAACCCATATGCGAATATTAACCCAATTGACTTCAAATTGATTCACAGATGCAAACACTCGATTGTTTTACTTTCGCAAAACGAGCATCAACAACTCCACAATCGAGTTTTTAAATTCTTGCAAACAACAATTTCACAGTCCTTGACTTCGCGTTTTTCTTCACGAATCATCCCTCAATCATCAATCCAATTGCGAATCAAAACTCATATGTTCTTGCTTTATCGATTCATCGACTACACTCATACAAATGCGAACAATACTCAATTTCAAAATCGATTGAAACTTATAGCAAAGCTAAATCCAACTTCGCATTCAAAGCACACAAGTGTTATTGATTGCATTCATGAAATACTAACAAGATAATATATTATAATACAAATATACATATTTTAGGTGGTGAAATCGTAACAGCCTAACAATTTGGTATGCAACTTTATTAAATCAATAAAAAAAGTTATGCAAATTGGAAAAATAAATAAAAATATATCTTTTGTTGCTTTAATTAAGGAAATAAATATTTTATATGAATACTCACCTGGAAAAACGCATATTATAATTGTCTAATTTAATCGTAACAGCCTACCAATGTACTTTCTTCTTGACTGTTTGATTGTTTTTTTCTGTGTGCTGATTATAATTGTCTAATTTAATGTAAATTTTTTTTTTTTAACTTGCAAGGTACAATGGAACATATTACTCCTATAAAGGAAATAGACTCAATCAAGGACAATGCTATAATCTGTAATTTATCATCTCTTAGTTTAATTTTCTAAATATATGTGTGGTTGTCTGTGTGTATCTCTTTAAAAATTCTGCAATTTCATCATTTTATGACCCCCATTTGCGAAGTTGAGTATTTATTTCCAAAAATGCGAAACTCCAGGGACAATATTTGAAAATTTCTGTTTTCTTCCCCAATTCGCATTCTACTGTGAAATACTTCGCATCTTCATTCTTACACCCTTCGCATCCCTTCGCATCCCTTCGCATTAATCACCTTCGCATTTTAACCTAATTAATCAAATGCAAACCACAAAATTTTCATTCCAGATGCGAACACAGTTTAGTTCTTGAACTCTAAACTTGCGAAATCAAAAATTCATATGTTGAACCCATATGCGAATATTAACCCAATTGACTTCAAATTGATTCACAGATGCAAACACTCGATTGTTTTACTTTCGCAAAACGAGCATCAACAACTCCACAATCGAGTTTTTAAATTCTTGCAAACAACAATTTCACAGTCCTTGACTTCGCGTTTTTCTTCACGAATCATCCCTCAATCATCAATCCAATTGCGAATCAAAACTCATATGTTCTTGCTTTATCGATTCATCGACTACACTCATACAAATGCGAACAATACTCAATTTCAAAATCGATTGAAACTTATAGCAAAGCTAAATCCAACTTCGCATTCAAAGCACACAAGTGTTATTGATTGCATTCATGAAATACTAACAAGATAATATATTATAATACAAATATACATATTTTAGGTGGTGAAATCGTAACAGCCTAACAATTTGGTATGCAACTTTATTAAATCAATAAAAAAAGTTATGCAAATTGGAAAAATAAATAAAAATATATCTTTTGTTGTTTTAATTAAGGAAATAAATATTTTATATGAATACTCACCTGGAAAAACGCATATTATAATTGTCTAATTTAATCGTAACAGCCTACCAATGTACTTTCTTCTTGACTGTTTGATTGTTTTTTTCTGTGTGCTGATTATAATTGTCTAATTTAATGTAAATTTTTTTTTTTTTTAACTTGCAAGGTACAATGGAACATATTACTCCTATAAAGGAAATTAACTCAATCAAGGACAATGCTATAATCTGTAATTTATCATCTTTTAGTTTAATTTTCTAAATATATGTGTGGTTGTCTGTGTGTATCTCTTTAAAAATTCTGCAATTTCATCATTTTATGACCCCCATTTGCGAAGTTGAGTATTTGTTTCCAAAAATGCGAAACTCCAGGGACAATATTTGAAAATTTCTGTTTTCTTCCCCAATTCGCATTCTACTGTGAAATACTTCGCATCTTCATTCTTACACCCTTCGCATCCCTTCGCATTAATCACCTTCGCATTTTAACCTAATTAATCAAATGCAAACCACAAAATTTTCATTCCAGATGCGAACACAGTTTAGTTCTTGAACTCTAAACTTGCGAAATCAAAAATTCATATGTTGAACCCATATGCGAATATTAACCCAATTGACTTCAAATTGATTCACAGATGCAAACACTCGATTGTTTTACTTTCGAAAAATGAGCATCAACAACTCCACAATCGAGTTTTTAAATTCTTGCAAACAACAATTTCACAGTTCATGACTTCGCGTTTTTCTTCACGAATCATCCCTCAATCATCAATCCAATTGCGAATCAAAACTCATATGTTGTTGCTTTATCGATTCATCGACTACTCATACAAATGCGAACAATACTCAATTTCAAAATCGATTGAAACTTATAGCAAAGCTAAATCCAACTTCGCATTCAAAGCACACAAGTGTTATTGATTGCATTCATCATTTTATGACCCCCATTTGCGAAGTTGAGTATTTATTTCCAAAAATGCGAAACTCCAGGGACAATATTTGAAAATTTCTGTTTTCTTCCCCAATTCGCATTCTACTGTGAAATACTTCGCATCTTCATTCTTACACCCTTCGCATCCCTTCGCATTAATCACCTTCGCATTTTAACCTAATTAATCAAATGCAAACCACAAAATTTTCATTCCAGATGCGAACACAGTTTAGTTCTTGAACTCTAAACTTGCGAAATCAAAAATTCATATTTTGAACCCATATGCGAATATTAACCCAATTGACTTCAAATTGATTCACAGATGCAAACACTCGATTGTTTTACTTTCGCAAAATAAGCATCAACAACTCCACAATCGAGTTTTTAAATTCTTGCAAACAACAATTTCACAGTCCTTGACTTCGCGTTTTTCTTCACGAATCATCCCTCAATCATCAATCCAATTGCGAATCAAAACTCATATGTTCTTGCTTTATCGATTCATCGACTACACTCATACAAATGCGAACAATACTCAATTTCAAAATCGATTGAAACTTATAGCAAAGCTAAATCCAACTTCGCATTCAAAGCACACAAGTGTTATTGATTGCATTCATGAAATACTAACAAGATAATATATTATAATACAAATATACATATTTTAGGTGGTGAAATCGTAACAGCCTAACAATTTGGTATGCAACTTTATTAAATCAATAAAAAAAGTTATGCAAATTGGAAAAATAAATAAAAATATATCTTTTGGTTTTTTAATTAAGGAAATAAATATTTTATATGAATACTCACCTGGAAAAACGCATATTATAATTGTCTAATTTAATCGTAACAGCCTACCAATGTACTTTCTTCTTGACTGTTTGATTGTTTTTTTCTGTGTGCTGATTATAATTGTCTAATTTAATGTAAATTTTTTTTTTTTAACTTGCAAGGTACAATGGAACATATTACTCCTATAAAGGAAATTGACTCAATCAAGGACAATGCTATAATCTGTAATTTATCATCTTTTAGTTTAATTTTCTAAATATATGTGTGGTTGTCTGTGTGTATCTCTTTAAAAATTCTGCAATTTCATCATTTTATGTCCCCCATTTGCGAAGTTGAGTATTTATTTCCAAAAATGCGAAACTCCAGGGACAATATTTGAAAATTTCTGTTTTCTTCCCCAATTCGCATTCTACTGTGAAATACTTCGCATCTTCATTCTTACACCCTTCGCATCCCTTCGCATCCCTTCGCATTAATCACCTTCGCATTTTAACCTAATTAATCAAATGCAAACCACAAAATTTTCATTCCAGATGCGAACACAGTTTAGTTCTTGAACTCTAAACTTGCGAAATCAAAAATTCATATGTTGAACCCATATGCGAATATTAACCCAATTGACTTCAAATTGATTCACAGATGCAAACACTCGATTGTTTTACTTTCGCAAAACGAGCATCAACAACTCCACAATCGAGTTTTTAAATTCTTGCAAACAACAATTTCACAGTCCTTGACTTCGCGTTTTTCTTCACGAATCATCCCTCAATCATCAATCCAATTGCGAATCAAAACTCATATGTTCTTGCTTTATCGATTCATCGACTACACTCATACAAATGCGAACAATACTCAATTTCAAAATCGATTGAAACTTATAGCAAAGCTAAATCCAACTTCGCATTCAAAGCACACAAGTGTTATTGATTGCATTCATGAAATACTAACAAGATAATATATTATAATACAAATATACATATTTTAGGTGGTGAAATCGTAACAGCCTAACAATTTGGTATGCAACTTTATTAAATCAATAAAAAAAGTTATGCAAATTGGAAAAATAAATAAAAATATATCTTTTGTTGTTTTAATTAAGGAAATAAATATTTTATATGAATACTCACCTGGAAAAACGCATATTATAATTGTCTAATTTAATCGTAACAGCCTACCAATGTACTTTCTTCTTGACTGTTTGATTGTTTTTTTCTGTGTGCTGATTATAATTGTCTAATTTAATGTAAATTTTTTTTTTTTTAACTTGCAAGGTACAATGGAACATATTACTCCTATAAAGGAAATAGACTCAATCAAGGACAATGCTATAATCTGTAATTTATCATCTTTTAGTTTAATTTTCTAAATATATGTGTGGTTGTCTGTGTGTATCTCTTTAAAAATTCTGCAATTTCATCATTTTATGACCCCCATTTGCGAAGTTGAGTATTTATTTCCAAAAATGCGAAACTCCAGGGACAATATTTGAAAATTTCTGTTTTCTTCCCCAATTCGCATTCTACTGTGAAATACTTCGCATCTTCATTCTTACACCCTTCGCATCCCTTCGCATTAATCACCTTCGCATTTTAACCTAATTAATCAAATGCAAACCACAAAATTTTCATTCCAGATGCGAACACAGTTTAGTTCTTGAACTCTAAACATGCGAAATCAAAAATTCATATGTTGAACCCATATGCGAATATTAACCCAATTGACTTCAAATTGATTCACAGATGCAAACACTCGATTGTTTTACTTTCGCAAAATGAGCATCAACAACTCCACAATCGAGTTTTTAAATTCTTGCAAACAACAATTTCACAGTCCTTGACTTCGCGTTTTTCTTCACGAATCATCCCTCAATCATCAATCCAATTGCGAATCAAAACTCATATGTTCTTGCTTTATCGATTCATCGACTACACTCATACAAATGCGAACAATACTCAATTTCAAAATCGATTGAAACTTATAGCAAAGCTAAATCCAACTTCGCATTCAAAGCACACAAGTGTTATTGATTGCATTCATGAAATACTAACAAGATAATATATTATAATACAAATATACATATTTTAGGTGGTGAAATCGTAACAGCCTAACAATTTGGTATGCTACTTTATTAAATCAATAAAAAAAAGTTATGCAAATTGGAAAAATAAATAAAAATATATCTTTTGTTGTTTTAATTAAGGAAATAAATATTTTATATGAATACTCACCTGGAAAAACGCATATTATAATTGTCTAATTTAATCGTAACAGCCTACCAATGTACTTTCTTCTTGACTGTTTGATTGTTTTTTTCTGTGTGCTGATTATAATTGTCTAATTTAATGTAAATTTTTTTTTTTAACTTGCAAGGTACAATGGAACATATTACTCCTATAAAGGAAATTGACTCAATCAAGGACAATGCTATAATCTGTAATTTATCATCTTTTAGTTTAATTTTCTAAATATATGTGTGGTTGTCTGTGTGTATCTCTTTAAAAATTCTGCAATTTCATCATTTTATGACCCCCATTTGCGAAGTTGAGTATTTATTTCCAAAAATGCGAAAATCCAGGGACAATATTTGAAAATTTCTGTTTTCTTCCCCAATTCGCATTCTACTGTGAAATACTTCGCATCTTCATTCTTACACCCTTCGCATCCCTTCGCATTAATCACCTTCGCATTTTAACCTAATTAATCAAATGCAAACCACAAAATTTTCATTCCAGATGCGAACACAGTTTAGTTCTTGAACTCTAAACTTGCGAAATCAAAAATTCATATGTTGAACCCATATGCGAATATTAACCCAATTGACTTCAAATTGATTCACAGATGCAAACACTCGATTGTTTTACTTTCGCAAAATGAGCATCAACAACTCCACAATCGAGTTTTTAAATTCTTGCAAACAACAATTTCACAGTTCTTGACTTCGCATTTTTCTTCACGAATCATCCCTCAATCATCAATCCAATTGCGAATCAAAACTCATATGTTGTTGCTTTATCGATTCATCGACTACTCATACAAATGCGAACAATACTCAATTTCAAAATCGATTGAAACTTATAGCAAAGCTAAATCCAACTTCGCATTCAAAGCACACAAGTGTTATTGATTGCATTCATCATTTTATGACCCCCATTTGCGAAGTTGAGTATTTATTTCCAAAAATGCGAAACTCCAGGGACAATATTTGAAAATTTCTATTTTCTTCCCCAATTCGCATTCTACTGTGAAATACTTCGCATCTTCATTCTTACACCCTTCGCATCCCTTCGCATCCCTTCGCATTAATCACCTTCGCATTTTAACCTAATTAATCAAATGCAAACCACAAAATTTTCATTCCAGATGCGAACACAGTTTAGTTCTTGAACTCTAAACTTGCGATATCAAAAATTCATATGTTGAACCCATATGCGAATATTAACCCAATTGACTTCAAATTGATTCACAGATGCAAACACTCTATTGTTTTACTTTCGCAAAATGAGCATCATCAACTCCACAATCGAGTTTTTAAATTCTTGCAAACAATTTCACAGTCCTTGACTTCGCGTTTTTCTTCACGAATCATCCCTCAATCATCAATCCAATTGCGAATCAAAACTCATATGTTCTTGCTTTATCGATTCATCGACTACTCATACAAATGCGAACAATACTCAATTTCAAAATCGATTGAAACTTATAGCAAAGCTAAATCCAACTTCGCATTCAAAGCACACAAGTGTTATTGATTGCATTCATGAAATACTAACAAGATAATATATTATAATACAAATATACATATTTTAGGTGGTTAAATCGTAACAGCCTAACAATTTGGTATGCAACTTTATTAAATCAATAAAAAAAGTTATGCAAATTGGAAAAATAAATAAAAATATATCTTTTGTTGTTTTAATTAAGGAAATAAATATTTTATATGAATACTCACCTGGAAAAACGCATATTATAATTGTCTAATTTAATCGTAACAGCCTACCAATGTACTTTCTTCTTGACTGTTTGATTGTTTTTTTCTGTGTGCTGATTATAATTGTCTAATTTAATGTAAATTTTTTTTTTTTAACTTGCAAGGTACAATGGAACATATTACTCCTATAAAGGAAATTGACTCAATCAAGGACAATGCTATAATCTGTAATTTATCATCTTTTAGTTTAATTTTCTAAATATATGTGTGGTTGTCTGTGTGTATCTCTTTAAAAATTATGCAATTTCATCATTTTATGACCCCCATTTGCGAAGTTGAGTATTTATTTCCAAAAATGCGAAACTCCAGGGACAATATTTGAAAATTTCTGTTTTCTTCCCCAATTCGCATTCTACTGTGAAATACTTCGCATCTTCATTCTTACACCCTTCGCATCCCTTCGCATTAATCACCTTCGCATTTTAACCTAATTAATCAAATGCAAACCACAAAATTTTCATTCCAGATGCGAACACAGTTTAGTTCTTGAACTCTAAACTTGCGAAATCAAAAATTCATATGTTGAACCCATATGCGAATATTAACCCAATTGACTTCAAATTGATTCACAGATGCAAACACTCGATTGTTTTACTTTCGCAAAATGAGCATCAACAACTCCACAATCGAGTTTTTAAATTCTTGCAAACAACAATTTCACAGTCCTTGACTTCGCGTTTTTCTTCACGAATCATCCCTCAATCATCAATCCAATTGCGAATCAAAACTCATATGTTCTTGCTTTATCGATTCATCGACTACACTCATACAAATGCGAACAATACTCAATTTCAAAATCGATTGAAACTTATAGCAAAGCTAAATCCAACTTCGCATTCAAAGCACACAAGTGTTATTGATTGCATTCATCATTTTATGACCCCCATTTGCGAAGTTGAGTATTTATTTCCAAAAATGCGAAACTCCAGGGACAATATTTGAAAATTTCTGTTTTCTTCCCCAATTCGCATTCTACTGTGGAATACTTCGCATCTTCATTCTTACACCCTTCGCATCCCTTCGCATTAATCACCTTCGCATTTTAACCTAATTAATCAAATGCAAACCACAAAATTTTCATTCCAGATGCGAACACAGTTTAGTTCTTGAACTCTAAACTTGCGAAATCAAAAATTCATATTTTGAACCCATATGCGAATATTAACCCAATTGACTTCAAATTGATTCACAGATGCAAACACTCGATTGTTTTACTTTCGCAAAATAAGCATCAACAACTCCACAATCGAGTTTTTAAATTCTTGCAAACAACAATTTCACAGTCCTTGACTTCGCGTTTTTCTTCACGAATCATCCCTCAATCATCAATCCAATTGCGAATCAAAACTCATATGTTCTTGCTTTATCGATTCATCGACTACACTCATACAAATGCGAACAATACTCAATTTCAAAATCGATTGAAACTTATAGCAAAGCTAAATCCAACTTCGCATTCAAAGCACACAAGTGTTATTGATTGCATTCATGAAATACTAACAAGATAATATATTATAATACAAATATACATATTTTAGGTGGTGAAATCGTAACAGCCTAACAATTTGGTATGCAACTTTATTAAATCAATAAAAAAAGTTATGCAAATTGGAAAAATAAATAAAAATATATCTTTTGGTTTTTTAATTAAGGAAATAAATATTTTATATGAATACTCACCTGGAAAAACGCATATTATAATTGTCTAATTTAATCGTAACAGCCTACCAATGTACTTTCTTCTTGACTGTTTGATTGTTTTTTTCTGTGTGCTGATTATAATTGTCTAATTTAATGTAAATTTTTTTTTTTTTAACTTGCAAGGTACAATGGAACATATTACTCCTATAAAGGAAATTGACTCAATCAAGGACAATGCTATAATCTGTAATTTATCATCTTTTAGTTTAATTTTCTAAATATATGTGTGGTTGTCTGTGTGTATCTCTTTAAAAATTCTGCAATTTCATCATTTTATGACCCCCATTTGCGAAGTTGAGTATTTATTTCCAAAAATGCGAAACTCCAGGGACAATATTTGAAAATTTCTGTTTTCTTCCCCAATTCGCATTCTACTGTGAAATACTTCGCATCTTCATTCTTACACCCTTCGCATCCCTTCGCATCCCTTCGCATTAATCACCTTCGCATTTTAACCTAATTAATCAAATGCAAACCACAAAATTTTCATTCCAGATGCGAACACAGTTTAGTTCTTGAACTCTAAACTTGCGAAATCAAAAATTCATATGTTGAACCCATATGCGAATATTAACCCAATTGACTTCAAATTGATTCACAGATGCAAACACTCGATTGTTTTACTTTCGCAAAACGAGCATCAACAACTCCACAATCGAGTTTTTAAATTCTTGCAAACAACAATTTCACAGTCCTTGACTTCGCGTTTTTCTTCACGAATCATCCCTCAATCATCAATCCAATTGCGAATCAAAACTCATATGTTCTTGCTTTATCGATTCATCGACTACACTCATACAAATGCGAACAATACTCAATTTCAAAATCGATTGAAACTTATAGCAAAGCTAAATCCAACTTCGCATTCAAAGCACACAAGTGTTATTGATTGCATTCATGAAATACTAACAAGATAATATATTATAATACAAATATACATATTTTAGGTGGTGAAATCGTAACAGCCTAACAATTTGGTATGCAACTTTATTAAATCAATAAAAAAAGTTATGCAAATTGGAAAAATAAATAAAAATATATCTTTTGTTGTTTTAATTAAGGAAATAAATATTTTATATGAATACTCACCTGGAAAAACGCATATTATAATTGTCTAATTTAATCGTAACAGCCTACCAATGTACTTTCTTCTTGACTGTTTGATTGTTTTTTTCTGTGTGCTGATTATAATTGTCTAATTTAATGTAAATTTTTTTTTTTTAACTTGCAAGGTACAATGGAACATATTACTCCTATAAAGGAAATAGACTCAATCAAGGACAATGCTATAATCTGTAATTTATCATCTTTTAGTTTAATTTTCTAAATATATGTGTGGTTGTCTGTGTGTATCTCTTTAAAAATTCTGCAATTTCATCATTTTATGACCCCCATTTGCGAAGTTGAGTATTTATTTCCAAAAATGCGAAACTCCAGGGACAATATTTGAAAATTTCTGTTTTCTTCCCCAATTCGCATTCTACTGTGAAATACTTCGCATCTTCATTCTTACACCCTTCGCATCCCTTCGCATTAATCACCTTCGCATTTTAACCTAATTAATCAAATGCAAACCACAAAATTTTCATTCCAGATGCGAACACAGTTTAGTTCTTGAACTCTAAACATGCGAAATCAAAAATTCATATGTTGAACCCATATGCGAATATTAACCCAATTGACTTCAAATTGATTCACAGATGCAAACACTCGATTGTTTTACTTTCGCAAAATGAGCATCAACAACTCCACAATCGAGTTTTTAAATTCTTGCAAACAACAATTTCACAGTCCTTGACTTCGCGTTTTTCTTCACGAATCATCCCTCAATCATCAATCCAATTGCGAATCAAAACTCATATGTTCTTGCTTTATCGATTCATCGACTACACTCATACAAATGCGAACAATACTCAATTTCAAAATCGATTGAAACTTATAGCAAAGCTAAATCCAACTTCGCATTCAAAGCACACAAGTGTTATTGATTGCATTCATGAAATACTAACAAGATAATATATTATAATACAAATATACATATTTTAGGTGGTGAAATCGTAACAGCCTAACAATTTGGTATGCTACTTTATTAAATCAATAAAAAAAAGTTATGCAAATTGGAAAAATAAATAAAAATATATCTTTTGTTGTTTTAATTAAGGAAATAAATATTTTATATGAATACTCACCTGGAAAAACGCATATTATAATTGTCTAATTTAATCGTAACAGCCTACCAATGTACTTTCTTCTTGACTGTTTGATTGTTTTTTTCTGTGTGCTGATTATAATTGTCTAATTTAATGTAAATTTTTTTTTTTAACTTGCAAGGTACAATGGAACATATTACTCCTATAAAGGAAATTGACTCAATCAAGGACAATGCTATAATCTGTAATTTATCATCTTTTAGTTTAATTTTCTAAATATATGTGTGGTTGTCTGTGTGTATCTCTTTAAAAATTCTGCAATTTCATCATTTTATGACCCCCATTTGCGAAGTTGAGTATTTATTTCCAAAAATGCGAAAATCCAGGGACAATATTTGAAAATTTCTGTTTTCTTCCCCAATTCGCATTCTACTGTGAAATACTTCGCATCTTCATTCTTACACCCTTCGCATCCCTTCGCATTAATCACCTTCGCATTTTAACCTAATTAATCAAATGCAAACCACAAAATTTTCATTCCAGATGCGAACACAGTTTAGTTCTTGAACTCTAAACTTGCGAAATCAAAAATTCATATGTTGAACCCATATGCGAATATTAACCCAATTGACTTCAAATTGATTCACAGATGCAAACACTCGATTGTTTTACTTTCGCAAAATGAGCATCAACAACTCCACAATCGAGTTTTTAAATTCTTGCAAACAACAATTTCACAGTTCTTGACTTCGCATTTTTCTTCACGAATCATCCCTCAATCATCAATCCAATTGCGAATCAAAACTCATATGTTGTTGCTTTATCGATTCATCGACTACTCATACAAATGCGAACAATACTCAATTTCAAAATCGATTGAAACTTATAGCAAAGCTAAATCCAACTTCGCATTCAAAGCACACAAGTGTTATTGATTGCATTCATCATTTTATGACCCCCATTTGCGAAGTTGAGTATTTATTTCCAAAAATGCGAAACTCCAGGGACAATATTTGAAAATTTCTGTTTTCTTCCCCAATTCGCATTCTACTGTGAAATACTTCGCATCTTCATTCTTACACCCTTCGCATCCCTTCGCATCCCTTCGCATTAATCACCTTCGCATTTTAACCTAATTAATCAAATGCAAACCACAAAATTTTCATTCCAGATGCGAACACAGTTTAGTTCTTGAACTCTAAACTTGCGATATCAAAAATTCATATGTTGAACCCATATGCGAATATTAACCCAATTGACTTCAAATTGATTCACAGATGCAAACACTCTATTGTTTTACTTTCGCAAAATGAGCATCATCAACTCCACAATCGAGTTTTTAAATTCTTGCAAACAATTTCACAGTCCTTGACTTCGCGTTTTTCTTCACGAATCATCCCTCAATCATCAATCCAATTGCGAATCAAAACTCATATGTTCTTGCTTTATCGATTCATCGACTACTCATACAAATGCGAACAATACTCAATTTCAAAATCGATTGAAACTTATAGCAAAGCTAAATCCAACTTCGCATTCAAAGCACACAAGTGTTATTGATTGCATTCATGAAATACTAACAAGATAATATATTATAATACAAATATACATATTTTAGGTGGTGAAATCGTAACAGCCTAACAATTTGGTATGCAACTTTATTAAATCAATAAAAAAAGTTATGCAAATTGGAAAAATAAATAAAAATATATCTTTTGTTGTTTTAATTAAGGAAATAAATATTTTATATGAATACTCACCTGGAAAAACGCATATTATAATTGTTTAATTTAATCGTAGCCTACCAATGTACTTTCTTCTTGACTGTTTGATTGTTTTTTTCTGTGTGCTGATTATAATTGTCTAATTTAATGTAAATTTTTTTTTTTTTAACTTGCAAGGTACAATGGAACATATTACTCCTATAAAGGAAATTGACTCAATCAAGGACAATGCTATAATCTGTAATTTATCATCTTTTAGTTTAATTTTCTAAATATATGTGTGGTTGTCTGTGTGTATCTCTTTAAAAATTATGCAATTTCATCATTTTATGACCCCCATTTGCGAAGTTGAGTATTTATTTCCAAAAATGCGAAACTCCAGGGACAATATTTGAAAATTTCTGTTTTCTTCCCCAATTCGCATTCTACTGTGAAATACTTCGCATCTTCATTCTTACACCCTTCGCATCCCTTCGCATTAATCACCTTCGCATTTTAACCTAATTAATCAAATGCAAACCACAAAATTTTCATTCCAGATGCGAACACAGTTTAGTTCTTGAACTCTAAACTTGCGAAATCAAAAATTCATATGTTGAACCCATATGCGAATATTAACCCAATTGACTTCAAATTGATTCACAGATGCAAACACTCGATTGTTTTACTTTCGCAAAATGAGCATCAACAACTCCACAATCGAGTTTTTAAATTCTTGCAAACAACAATTTCACAGTCCTTGACTTCGCGTTTTTCTTCACGAATCATCCCTCAATCATCAATCCAATTGCGAATCAAAACTCATATGTTCTTGCTTTATCGATTCATCGACTACACTCATACAAATGCGAACAATACTCAATTTCAAAATCGATTGAAACTTATAGCAAAGCTAAATCCAACTTCGCATTCAAAGCACACAAGTGTTATTGATTGCATTCATGAAATACTAACAAGATAATATATTATAATACAAATATACATATTTTAGGTGGTGAAATCGTAACAGCCTAACAATTTGGTATGCAACTTTATTAAATCAATAAAAAAAGTTATGCAAATTGGAAAAATAAATAAAAATATATCTTTTGTTGTTTTAATTAAGGAAATAAATATTTTATATGAATACTCACCTGGAAAAACGCATATTATAATTGTCTAATTTAATCGTAACAGCCTACCAATGTACTTTCTTCTTGACTGTTTGATTGTTTTTTTCTGTGTGCTGATTATAATTGTCTAATTTAATGTAAAAAAAAAAAAAATTTTAACTTGCAAGGTACAATGGAACATATTACTCCTATAAAGGAAATTGACTCAATCAAGGACAATGCTATAATCTGTAATTTATCATCTTTTAGTTTAATTTTCTAAATATATGTGTGGTTGTCTGTGTGTATCTCTTTAAAAATTCTGCAATTTCATCATTTTATGATCCCTATTTGCGAAGTTGAGTATTTATTTCCAAAAATGCGAAACTCCAGGGACAATATTTGAAAATTTCTGTTTTCTTCCCCAATTCGCATTCTACTGTGAAATACTTCGCATCTTCATTCTTACACCCTTCGCATCCCTTCGCATTAATCACCTTCGCATTTTAACCTAATTAATCAAATGCAAACCACAAAATTTTCATTCCAGATGCGAACACAGTTTAGTTCTTGAACTCTAAACTTGCGAAATCAAAAATTCATATGTTGAACCCATATGCGAATATTAACCCAATTGACTTCAAATTGATTCACAGATGCAAACACTCGATTGTTTTACTTTCGCAAAATGAGCATCAACAACTCCACAATCGAGTTTTTAAATTCTTGCAAACAACAATTTCACAGTTCTTGACTTCGCGTTTTTCTTCACGAATCATCCCTCAATCATCAATCCAATTGCGAATCAAAACTCATATGTTGTTGCTTTATCGATTCATCGACTACTCATACAAATGCGAACAATACTCAATTTCAAAATCGATTGAAACTTATAGCAAAGCTAAATCCAACTTCGCATTCAAAGCATACAAGTGTTATTGATTGCATTCATCATTTTATGACCCCCATTTGCGAAGTTGAGTATTTATTTCCAAAAATGCGAAACTCCAGGGACAATATTTGAAAATTTCTGTTTTCTTCCCCAATTCGCATTCTACTGTGAAATACTTCGCATCTTCATTCTTACACCCTTCGCATCCCTTCGCATTAATCACCTTCGCATTTTAACCTAATTAATCAAATGAAAACCACAAAATTTTCATTCCAGATGCGAACACAGTTTAGTTCTTGAACTCTAAACTTGCGAAATCAAAAATTCATATTTTGAACCCATATGCGAATATTAACCCAATTGACTTCAAATTGATTCACAGATGCAAACACTCGATTGTTTTACTTTCGCAAAATGAGCATCAACAACTCCACAATCGAGTTTTTAAATTCTTGCAAACAACAATTTCACAGTCCTTGACTTCGCGTTTTTCTTCACGAATCATCCCTCAATCATCAATCCAATTGCGAATCAAAACTCATATGTTCTTGCTTTATCGATTCATCGACTACACTCATACAAATGCGAACAATACTCAATTTCAAAATCGATTGAAACTTATAGCAAAGCTAAATCCAACTTCGCATTCAAAGCACACAAGTGTTACTGATTGCATTCATGAAATACTAACAAGATAATATATTATAATACAAATATACATATTTTAGGTGGTGAAATCGTAACAGCCTAACAATTTGGTATGCAACTTTATTAAATCAATAAAAAAAGTTATGCAAATTGGAAAAATAAATAAAAATATATCTTTTGTTGTTTTAATTAAGGAAATAAATATTTTATATGAATACTCACCTGGAAAAACGAATATTATAATTGTCTAATTTAATCGTAACAGCCTACCAATGTACTTTCTTCTCGACTGTTTGATTGTTTTTTTCTGTGTGCTGATTATAATTGTCTAATTTAATGTAAATTTTTTTTTTTTTTTAACTTGCAAGGTACAATGGAACATATTACTCCTATAAAGGAAATTGACTCAATCAAGGACAATGCTATAATCTGTAATTTATCATCTTTTAGTTTAATTTTCTAAATATATGTGTGTTTGTCTATGTGTGTATCTCTTTAAAAATTCTGCAATTTCATCATTTTATGACCCCCATTTGCGAAGTTGAGTATTTATTTCCAAAAATGCGAAACTCCAGGGACAATATTTGAAAATTTCTGTTTTCTTCCCCAATTCGCATTCTACTGTGAAATACTTCGCATCTTCATTCTTACACCCTTCGCATCCCTTCGCATTAATCACCTTCGCATTTTAACCTAATTAATCAAATGCAAACCACAAAATTTTCATTCCAGATGCGAACACAGTTTAGTTCTTGAACTCTAAACTTGCGAAATCAAAAATTCATATGTTGAACCCATATGCGAATATTAACCCAATTGACTTCAAATTGATTCACAGATGCAAACACTCGATTGTTTTACTTTCGCAAAATGAGCATCAACAACTCCACAATCGAGTTTTTAAATTCTTGCAAACAATAATTTCAGTCCTTGACTTCGCGTTTTTCTTCACGAATCATCCCTCAATCATCAATCCAATTGCGAATCAAAACTCATATGTTCTTGCTTTATCGATTCATCGACTACACTCATACAAATGCGAACAATACTCAATTTCAAAATCGATTGAAACTTATAGCAAAGCTAAATCCATCTTCGCATTCAAAGCACACAAGTGTTATTGATTGCATTCATCATTTTATGACCCCCATTTGCGAAGTTGAGTATTTATTTCCAAAAATGCGAAACTCCAGGGACAATATTTGAAAATTTCTGTTTTCTTCCCCAATTCGCATTCTACTGTGAAATACTTCGCATCTTCATTCTTACACCCTTCGCATCCCTTCGCATTAATCACCTTCGCATTTTAACCTAATTAATCAAATGCAAACCACAAAATTTTCATTCCAGATGCGAACACAGTTTAGTTCTTGAACTCTAAACTTGCGAAATCAAAAATTCATATGTTGAACCCATATGCGAATATTAACCCAATTGACTTCAAATTGATTCACAGATGCAAACACTCAATTGTTTTACTTTCGCAAAATGAGCATCAACAACTCCACAATCGAGTTTTTAAATTCTTGCAAACAACAATTTCACAGTCCTTGACTTCGCGTTTTTCTTCACGAATCATCCCTCAATCATCAATCCAATTGCGAATCAAAACTCATATGTTCTTGCTTTATCGATTCATCGACTACACTCATACAAATGCGAACAATACTCAATTTCAAAATCGATTGAAACTTATAGCAAAGCTAAATCCAACTTCGCATTCAAAGCACACAAGTGTTATTGATTGCATTCATCATTTTATGACCCCCATTTGCGAAGTTGAGTATTTATTTCCAAAAATGCGAAACTCCAGTGACAATATTTGAAAATTTCTGTTTTCTTCCCCAATTCGCATTCTACTGTGAAATACTTCGCATCTTCATTCTTACACCCTTCGCATCCCTTCGCATTAATCACCTTCGCATTTTAACCTAATTAATCAAATGCAAACCACAAAATTTTCATTCCAGATGCGAACACAGTTTAGTTCTTGAACTCTAAACTTGCGAAATCAAAAATTCATATGTTGAACCCATATGCGAATATTAACCCAATTGACTTCAAATTGATTCACAGATGCAAACACTCGATTGTTTTACTTTCGCAAAATGAGCATCAACAACTCCACAATCGAGTTTTTAAATTCTTGCAAACAACAATTTCACAGTTCTTGACTTCGCGTTTTTCTTCACAAATCATCCCTCAATCATCAATCCAATTGCGAATCAAAACTCATATGTTGTTGCTTTATCGATTCATCGACTACTCATACAAATGCGAACAATACTCAATTTCAAAATCGATTGAAACTTATAGCAAAGCTAAATCCAACTTCGCATTCAAAGCACACAAGTGTTATTGATTGCATTCATCATTTTATGACCCCCATTTGCGAAGTTGAGTATTTATTTCCAAAAATGCGAAACTCCAGGGACAATATTTGAAAATTTCTGTTTTCTTCCCCAATTCGCATTCTACTGTGAAATACTTCGCATCTTCATTCTTACACCCTTCGCATCCCTTCGCATTAATCACCTTCGCATTTTAACCTAATTAATCAAATGCAAACCACAAAATTTTCATTCCAGATGCGAACACAGTTTAGTTCTTGAACTCTAAACTTGCGAAATCAAAAATTCATATTTTGAACCCATATGCGAATATTAACCCAATTGACTTCAAATTGATTCACAGATGCAAACACTCGATTGTTTTACTTTCGCAAAATGAGCATCAACAACTCCACAATCGAGTTTTTAAATTCTTGCAAACAACAATTTCACAGTCCTTGACTTCGCGTTTTTCTTCACGAATCATCCCTCAATCATCAATCCAATTGCGAATCAAAACTCATATGTTCTTGCTTTATCGATTCATCGACTACACTCATACAAATGCGAACAATACTCAATTTCAAAATCGATTGAAACTTATAGCAAAGCTAAATCCAACTTCGCATTCAAAGCACACAAGTGTTATTGATTGCATTCATGAAATACTAACAAGATAATATATTATAATACAAATATACATATTTTAGGTGGTGAAATCGTAACAGCCTAACAATTTGGTATGCAACTTTATTAAATCAATAAAAAAAGTTATGCAAATTGGAAAAATAAATAAAAATATATCTTTTGTTGTTTTAATTAAGGAAATAAATATTTTATATGAATACTCACCTGGAAAAACGAATATTATAATTGTCTAATTTAATCGTAACAGCCTACCAATGTACTTTCTTCTCGACTGTTTGATTGTTTTTTTCTGTGTGCTGATTATAATTGTCTAATTTAATGTAAATTTTTTTTTTTTTTTAACTTGCAAGGTACAATGGAACATATTACTCCTATAAAGGAAATTGACTCAATCAAGGACAATGCTATAATCTGTAATTTATCATCTTTTAGTTTAATTTTCTAAATATATGTGTGTTTGTCTATGTGTGTATCTCTTTAAAAATTCTGCAATTTCATCATTTTATGACCCCCATTTGCGAAGTTGAGTATTTATTTCCAAAAATGCGAAACTCCAGGGACAATATTTGAAAATTTTTGTTTTCTTCCCCAATTCGCATTCTACTGTGAAATACTTCGCATCTTCATTCTTACACCCTTCGCATCCCTTCGCATTAATCACCTTCGCATTTTAACCTAATTAATCAAATGCAAACCACAAAATTTTCATTCCAGATGCGAACACAGTTTAGTTCTTGAACTCTAAACTTGCGAAATCAAAAATTCATATGTTGAACCCATATGCGAATATTAACCCAATTGACTTCAAATTGATTCACAGATGCAAACACTCGATTGTTTTACTTTCGCAAAATGAGCATCAACAACTCCACAATCGAGTTTTTAAATTCTTGCAAACAATAATTTCAGTCCTTGACTTCGCGTTTTTCTTCACGAATCATCCCTCAATCATCAATCCAATTGCGAATCAAAACTCATATGTTCTTGCTTTATCGATTCATCGACTACACTCATACAAATGCGAACAATACTCAATTTCAAAATCGATTGAAACTTATAGCAAAGCTAAATCCATCTTCGCATTCAAAGCACACAAGTGTTATTGATTGCATTCATCATTTTATGACCCCCATTTGCGAAGTTGAGTATTTATTTCCAAAAATGCGAAACTCCAGGGACAATATTTGAAAATTTCTGTTTTCTTCCCCAATTCGCATTCTACTGTGAAATACTTCGCATCTTCATTCTTACACCCTTCGCATCCCTTCGCATTAATCACCTTCGCATTTTAACCTAATTAATCAAATGCAAACCACAAAATTTTCATTCCAGATGCGAACACAGTTTAGTTCTTGAACTCTAAACTTGCGAAATCAAAAATTCATATGTTGAACCCATATGCGAATATTAACCCAATTGACTTCAAATTGATTCACAGATGCAAACACTCAATTGTTTTACTTTCGCAAAATGAGCATCAACAACTCCACAATCGAGTTTTTAAATTCTTGCAAACAACAATTTCACAGTCCTTGACTTCGCGTTTTTCTTCACGAATCATCCCTCAATCATCAATCCAATTGCGAATCAAAACTCATATGTTCTTGCTTTATCGATTCATCGACTACACTCATACAAATGCGAACAATACTCAATTTCAAAATCGATTGAAACTTATAGCAAAGCTAAATCCAACTTCGCATTCAAAGCACACAAGTGTTATTGATTGCATTCATCATTTTATGACCCCCATTTGCGAAGTTGAGTATTTATTTCCAAAAATGCGAAACTCCAGTGACAATATTTGAAAATTTCTATTTTCTTCCCCAATTCGCATTCTACTGTGAAATACTTCGCATCTTCATTCTTACACCCTTCGCATCCCTTCGCATTAATCACCTTCGCATTTTAACCTAATTAATCAAATGCAAACCACAAAATTTTCATTCCAGATGCGAACACAGTTTAGTTCTTGAACTCTAAACTTGCGAAATCAAAAATTCATATGTTGAACCCATATGCGAATATTAACCCAATTGACTTCAAATTGATTCACAGATGCAAACACTCGATTGTTTTACTTTCGCAAAATGAGCATCAACAACTCCACAATCGAGTTTTTAAATTCTTGCAAACAATAATTTCAGTCCTTGACTTCGCGTTTTTCTTCACGAATCATCCCTCAATCATCAATCCAATTGCGAATCAAAACTCATATGTTCTTGCTTTATCGATTCATCGACTACACTCATACAAATGCGAACAATACTCAATTTCAAAATCGATTGAAACTTATAGCAAAGCTAAATCCAACTTCGCATTCAAAGCACACAAGTGTTATTGATTGCATTCATCATTTTATGACCCCCATTTGCGAAGTTGAGTATTTATTTCCAAAAATGCGAAACTCCAGGGACAATATTTGAAAATTTCTGTTTTCTTCCCCAATTCGCATTCTACTGTGAAATACTTCGCATCTTCATTCTTACACCCTTCACATCCCTTCGCATTAATCACCTTCGCATTTTAACCTAATTAATCAAATGCAAACCACAAAATTTTCATTCCAGATGCGAACACAGTTTAGTTCTTGAACTCTAAACTTGCGAAATCAAAAATTCATATGTTGAACCCATATGCGAATATTAACCCAATGTACTTCAAATTGATTCACAGATGCAAACACTCAATTGTTTTACTTTCGCAAAATGAGCATCAACAACTCCACAATCGAGTTTTTAAATTCTTGCAAACAACAATTTCACAGTCCTTGACTTCGCGTTTTTCTTCACGAATCATCCCTCAATCATCAATCCAATTGCGAATCAAAACTCATATGTTCTTGCTTTATCGATTCATCGACTACACTCATACAAATGCGAACAATACTCAATTTCAAAATCGATTGAAACTTATAGCAAAGCTAAATCCAACTTCGCATTCAAAGCACACAAGTGTTATTGATTGCATTCATGAAATACTAACAAGATAATATATTATAATACAAATATACAGATTTTAGGTGGTGAAATCGTAACAGCCTAACAATTTGGTATGCAACTTTATGAAATCAATAAAAAAAGTTATGCAAATTGGAAAAATAAATAAAAATATATCTTTTGTTGTTTTAATTAAGGAAATAAATATTTTATATGAATACTCACCTGGAAAAACGCATATTATAATTGTCTAATTTAATCGTAACAGCCTACCAATGTACTTTCTTCTCGACTGTTTGATTGTTTTTTTCTGTGTGCTGATTATAATTGTCTAATTTAATGTAAATTTTTTTTTTTTTTAACTTGCAAGGTACAATGGAACATATTACTCCTATAAAGGAAATTGACTCAATCAAGGACAATGCTATAATCTGTAATTTATCATCTTTTAGTTTAATTTTCTAAATATATGTGTGTTTGTCTATGTGTGTATCTCTTTAAAAATTCTGCAATTTCATCATTTTATGACCCCCATTTGCGAAGTTGAGTATTTATTTCCAAATGCGAAACTCCAGGGACAATATTTGAAAATTTCTGTTTTCTTCCCCAATTCGCATTCTACTGTGAAATACTTCGCATCTTCATTCTTACACCCTTCGCATCCCTTCGCATTAATCACCTTCGCATTTTAACCTAATTAATCAAATGCAAACCACAAAATTTTCATTCCAGATGCGAACACAGTTTAGTTCTTGAACTCTAAACTTGCGAAATCAAAAATTCATATGTTGAACCCATATGCGAATATTAACCCAATTGACTTCAAATTGATTCACAGATGCAAACACTCGATTGTTTTACTTTCGCAAAATGAGCATCAACAACTCCACAATCGAGTTTTTAAATTCTTGCAAACAATAATTTCAGTCCTTGACTTCGCGTTTTTCTTCACGAATCATCCCTCAATCATCAATCCAATTGCGAATCAAAACTCATATGTTCTTGCTTTATCGATTCATCGACTACACTCATACAAATGCGAACAATACTCAATTTCAAAATCGATTGAAACTTATAGCAAAGCTAAATCCAACTTCGCATTCAAAGCACACAAGTGTTATTGATTGCATTCATGAAATACTAACAAGATAATATATTATAATACAAATATATAGATTTTAGGTGGTGAAATCGTAACAGCCTAACAATTTGGTATGCAACTTTATTAAATCAATAAAAAAAGTTATGCAAATTGGAAAAATAAATAAAAATATATCTTTTGTTGTTTTAATTAAGGAAATAAATATTTTATATGAATACTCACCTGGAAAAACGCATATTATAATTGTCTAATTTAATCGTAACAGCCTACCAATGTACTTTCTTCTCGACTGTTTGATTGTTTTTTTCTGTGTGCTGATTATAATTGTCTAATTTAATGTAAATTTTTTTTTTTTTTTTAACTTGCAAGGTACAATGGAACATATTACTCCTATAAAGGAAATTGACTCAATCAAGGACAATGCTATAATCTGTAATTTATCATCTTTTAGTTTAATTTTCTAAATATATGTGTGTTTGTCTATGTGTGTATCTCTTTAAAAATTCTGCAATTTCATCATTTTATGACCCCCATTTGCGAAGTTGAGTATTTATTTCCAAAAATGCGAAACTCCAGGGACAATATTTGAAAATTTCTGTTTTCTTCCCCAATTCGCATTCTACTGTGAAATACTTCGCATCTTCATTCTTACACCCTTCGCATCCCTTCGCATTAATCACCTTCGCATTTTAACCTAATTAATCAAATGCAAACCACAAAATTTTCATTCCAGATGCGAACACAGTTTAGTTCTTGAACTCTAAACTTGCGAAATCAAAAATTCATATGTTGAACCCATATGCGAATATTAACCCAATTGACTTCAAATTGATTCACAGATGCAAACACTCGATTGTTTTACTTTCGCAAAATGAGCATCAACAACTCCACAATCGAGTTTTTAAATTCTTGCAAACAATAATTTCAGTCCTTGACTTCGCGTTTTTCTTCACGAATCATCCCTCAATCATCAATCCAATTGCGAATCAAAACTCATATGTTCTTGCTTTATCGATTCATCGACTACACTCATACAAATGCGAACAATACTCAATTTCAAAATCGATTGAAACTTATAGCAAAGCTAAATCCATCTTCGCATTCAAAGCACACAAGTGTTATTGATTGCATTCATCATTTTATGACCCCCATTTGCGAAGTTGAGTATTTATTTCCAAAAATGCGAAACTCCAGGGACAATATTTGAAAATTTCTGTTTTCTTCCCCAATTCGCATTCTACTGTGAAATACTTCGCATCTTCATTCTTACACCCTTCGCATCCCTTCGCATTAATCACCTTCGCATTTTAACCTAATTAATCAAATGCAAACCACAAAATTTTCATTCCAGATGCGAACACAGTTTAGTTCTTGAACTCTAAACTTGCGAAATCAAAAATTCATATGTTGAACCCATATGCGAATATTAACCCAATTGACTTCAAATTGATTCACAGATGCAAACACTCAATTGTTTTACTTTCGCAAAATGAGCATCAACAACTCCACAATCGAGTTTTTAAATTCTTGCAAACAACAATTTCACAGTCCTTGACTTCGCGTTTTTCTTCACGAATCATCCCTCAATCATCAATCCAATTGCGAATCAAAACTCATATGTTCTTGCTTTATCGATTCATCGACTACACTCATACAAATGCGAACAATACTCAATTTCAAAATCGATTGAAACTTATAGCAAAGCTAAATCCAACTTCGCATTCAAAGCACACAAGTGTTATTGATTGCATTCATCATTTTATGACCCCCATTTGCGAAGTTGAGTATTTATTTCCAAAAATGCGAAACTCCAGGGACAATATTTGAAAATTTCTGTTTTCTTCCCCAATTCGCATTCTACTGTGAAATACTTCGCATCTTCATTCTTACACCCTTCGCATCCCTTCGCATTAATCACCTTCGCATTTTAACCTAATTAATCAAATGCAAACCACAAAATTTTCATTCCAGATGCGAACACAGTTTAGTTCTTGAACTCTAAACTTGCGAAATCAAAAATTCATATGTTGAACCCATATGCGAATATTAACCCAATTGACTTCAAATTGATTCACAGATGCAAACACTCAATTGTTTTACTTTCGCAAAATGAGCATCAACAACTCCACAATCGAGTTTTTAAATTCTTGCAAACAACAATTTCACAGTCCTTGACTTCGCGTTTTTCTTCACGAATCATCCCTCAATCATCAATCCAATTGCGAATCAAAACTCATATGTTCTTGCTTTATCGATTCATCGACTACACTCATACAAATGCGAACAATACTCAATTTCAAAATCGATTGAAACTTATAGCAAAGCTAAATCCAACTTCGCATTCAAAGCACACAAGTGTTATTGATTGCATTCATCATTTTATGACCCCCATTTGCGAAGTTGAGTATTTATTTCCAAAAATGCGAAACTCCAGGGACAATATTTGAAAATTTCTGTTTTCTTCCCCAATTCGCATTCTACTGTGAAATACTTCGCATCTTCATTCTTACACCCTTCGCATCCCTTCGCATTAATCACCTTCGCATTTTAACCTAATTAATCAAATGCAAACCACAAAATTTTCATTCCATATGCGAACACAGTTTAGTTCTTGAACTCTAAACTTGCGAAATCAAAAATTCATATGTTGAACCCATATGCGAATATTAACCCAATTGACTTCAAATTGATTCACAGATGCAAACACTCAATTGTTTTACTTTCGCAAAATGAGCATCAACAACTCCACAATCGAGTTTTTAAATTCTTGCAAACAACAATTTCACAGTCCTTGACTTCGCGTTTTTCTTCACGAATCATCCCTCAATCATCAATCCAATTGCGAATCAAAACTCATATGTTCTTGCTTTATCGATTCATCGACTACACTCATACAAATGCGAACAATACTCAATTTCAAAATCGATTGAAACTTATAGCAAAGCTAAATCCAACTTCGCATTCAAAGCACACAAGTGTTATTGATTGCATTCATCATTTTATGACCCCCATTTGCGAAGTTGAGTATTTATTTCCAAAAATGCGAAACTCCAGGGACAATATTTGAAAATTTCTGTTTTCTTCCCCAATTCGCATTCTACTGTGAAATACTTCGCATCTTCATTCTTACACCCTTCGCATCCCTTCGCATTAATCACCTTCGCATTTTAACCTAATTAATCAAATGCAAACCACAAAATTTTCATTCCAGATGCGAACACAGTTTAGTTCTTGAACTCTAAACTTGCGAAATCAAAAATTCATATGTTGAACCCATATGCGAATATTAACCCAATTGACTTCAAATTGATTCACAGATGCAAACACTCAATTGTTTTACTTTCGCAAAATGAGCATCAACAACTCCACAATCGAGTTTTTAAATTCTTGCAAACAACAATTTCACAGTCCTTGACTTCGCGTTTTTCTTAACGAATCATCCCTCAATCATCAATCCAATTGCGAATCAAAACTCATATGTTCTTGCTTTATCGATTCATCGACTACACTCATACAAATGCGAACAATACTCAATTTCAAAATCGATTGAAACTTATAGCAAAGCTAAATCCAACTTCGCATTCAAAGCACACAAGTGTTATTGATTGCATTCATGAAATACTAACAAGATAATATATTATAATACAAATATACATATTTTAGGTGGTGAAATCGTAACAGCCTAACAATTTGGTATGCAACTTTATTAAATCAATAAAAAAAGTTATGCAAATTGGAAAAATAAATAAAAATATATCTTTTGTTGTTTTAATTAAGGAAATAAATATTTTATATGAATACTCACCTGGAAAAACGCATATTATAATTGTCTAATTTAATCGTAATAGCCTACCAATGTACTTTCTTCTTGACTGTTTGATTGTTTTTTTCTGTGTGCTGATTATAATTGTCTAATTTAATGTAATTTTTTTTTTATAACTTGCAAGGTACAATGGAACATATTACTCCTATAAAGGAAATTGACTCAATCAAGGACAATGCTATAATCTGTAATTTATCATCTTTTAGTTTAATTTTCTAAATATATGTGTGGTTGTCTGTGTGTATCTCTTTAAAAATTCTGCAATTTCATCATTTTATGACCCCCATTTGCGAAGTTGAGTATTTATTTCCAAAAATGCGAAACTCCAGGGACAATATTTGAAAATTTCTGTTTTCTTCCCCAATTCGCATTCTACTGTGAAATACTTCGCATCTTCATTCTTACACCCTTCGCATCCCTTCGCATTAATCACCTTCGCATTTTAACCTAATTAATCAAATGCAAACCACAAAATTTTCATTCCAGATGCGAACACAGTTTAGTTCTTGAATTCTAAACTTGCGAAATCAAAAATTCATATGTTGAACCCATATGCGAATATTAACCCAATTGACTTCAAATTGATTCACAGATGCAAACACTCGATTGTTTTACTTTCGCAAAATGAGCATCAACAACTCCACAATCGAGTTTTTAAATTCTTGCAAACAACAATTTCACAGTCCTTGACTTCGCGTTTTTCTTCACGAATCATCCCTCAATCATCAATCCAATTGCGAATCAAAACTCATATGTTCTTGCTTTATCGATTCACGACTACACTCATACAAATGCGAACAATACTCAATTTCAAAATCGATTGAAACTTATAGCAAAGCTAAATCCAACTTCGCATTCAAAGCACACAAGTGTTATTGATTGCATTCATGAAATACTAACAAGATAATATATTATAATACAAATATACATATTTTAGGTGGTGAAATCGTAACAGCCTAACAATTTGGTATGCAACTTTATTAAATCAATAAAAAAAGTTATGCAAATTGGAAAAATAAATAAAAATATATCTTTTGTTGTTTTAATTAAGGAAATAAATATTTTATATGAATACTCACCTGGAAAAACGCATATTATAATTGTCTGATTTAATCGTAACAGCCTACCAATGTACTTTCTTCTTGACTGTTTGATTGTTTTTTTCTGTGTGCTGATTATAATTGTCTAATTTAATGTAATTTTTTTTTTTATAACTTGCAAGGTACAATGGAACATATTACTCCTATAAAGGAAATTGACTCAATCAAGGACAATGCTATAATCTGTAATTTATCATCTTTTAGTTTAATTTTCTAAATATATGTGTGGTTGTCTGTGTGTATCTCTTTAAAAATTCTGCAATTTCATCATTTTATGACCCCCATTTGCGAAGTTGAGTATTTATTTCCAAAAATGCGAAACTCCAGGGACAATATTTGAAAATTTCTGTTTTCTTCCCCAATTCGCATTCTACTGTGAAATACTTCGCATCTTCATTCTTACACCCTTCGCATCCCTTCACATTAATCACCTTCGCATTTTAACCTAATTAATCAAATGCAAACCACAAAATTTTCATTCCAGATGCGAACACAGTTTAGTTCTTGAACTCTAAACTTGCGAAATCAAAAATTCATATGTTGAACCCATATGCGAATATTAGCCCAATTGACTTCAAATTGATTCACAGATGCAAACACTCGATTGTTTTACTTTCGCAAAATGAGCATCAACAACTCCACAATCGAGTTTTTAAATTCTTGCAAACAACAATTTCACAGTCCTTGACTTCGCGTTTTTCTTCACGAATCATCCCTCTATCATCAATCCAATTGCGAATCAAAACTCATATGTTCTTGCTTTATCGATTCATCGACTACACTCATACAAATGCGAACAATACTCAATTTCAAAATCGATTGAAACTTATAGCAAAGCTAAATCCAACTTCGCATTCAAAGCACACAAGTGTTATTGATTGCATTCATGAAATACTAACAAGATAATATATTATAATACAAATATACATATTTTAGGTGGTGAAATCGTAACAGCCTAACAATTTGGTATGCAACTTTATTAAATCAATAAAAAAAGTTATGCAAATTGGAAAAATAAATAAAAATATATCTTTTGTTGTTTTAATTAAGGAAATAAATATTTTATATGAATACTCACCTGGAAAAACGCATATTATAATTGTCTAATTTAATCGTAACAGCCTACCAATGTACTTTCTTCTTGACTGTTTGATTGTTTTTTTCTGTGTGCTGATTATAATTGTCTAATTTAATGTAATTTTTTTTTATAACTTGCAAGGTACAATGGAACATATTACTCCTATAAAGGAAATTGACTCAATCAAGGACAATGCTATAATCTGTAATTTATCATCTTTTAGTTTAATTTTCTAAATATATGTGTGGTTGTCTGTGTGTATCTCTTTAAAAATTCTGCAATTTCATCATTTTATGACCCCCATTTGCGAAGTTGAGTATTTATTTCCAAAAATGCGAAACTCCAGGGACAATATTTGAAAATTTCTGTTTTCTTCCCCAATTCGCATTCTACTGTGAAATACTTCGCATCTTCATTCTTACACCCTTCGCATCCCTTCGCATTAATCACCTTCGCATTTTAACCTAATTAATCAAATGCAAACCACAAAATTTTCATTCCAGATGCGAACACAGTTTAGTTCTTGAACTCTAAACTTGCGAAATCAAAAATTCATATGTTGAACCCATATGCGAATATTAACCCAATTGACTTCAAATTGATTCACAGATGCAAACACTCGATTGTTTTACTTTCGCAAAATGAGCATCAACAACTCCACAATCGAGTTTTTAAATTCTTGCAAACAACAATTTCACAGTCCTTGACTTCGCGTTTTTCTTCACGAATCATCCCTCAATCATCAATCCAATTGCGAATCAAAACTCATATGTTCTTGCTTTATCGATTCATCGACTACACTCATACAAATGCGAACAATACTCAATTTCAAAATCGATTGAAACTTATAGCAATGCTAAATCCAACTTCGCATTCAAAGCACACAAGTGTTATTGATTGCATTCATGAAATACTAACAAGATAATATATTATAATACAAATATACATATTTTAGGTGGTGAAATCGTAACAGCCTAACAATTTGGTATGCAACTTTATTAAATCAATAAAAAAAGTTATGCAAATTGGAAAAATAAATAAAAATATATCTTTTGTTGTTTTAATTAAGGAAATAAATATTTTATATGAATACTCACCTGGAAAAACGCATATTATAATTGTCTGATTTAATCGTAACAGCCTACCAATGTACTTTCTTCTTGACTGTTTGATTGTTTTTTTCTGTGTGCTGATTATAATTGTCTAATTTAATGTAAATTTTTTTTTATAACTTGCAAGGTACAATGGAACATATTATGTTGGGTTTTGGTCATAAGACATCCTATGTGCTTATACAAACCCTAATGCTTGGATCTAGGTTTCTCTATTGTACATGCTTTGAATCCAAGACTATAAACCCTAATTCTAGCATGCAAGTAATCATATTAACATGTAATTAGGTTTAAGAACATACCTTGATTGTTATGTAGTAATAACAACCCCAATTCCTCCTTGTATTGACTTTGGAATGCATAGAGTCACAAGTGTCACTCCTCTAATGGCTTACAAACACCATAAGCAAATGGAGAAGGTATAAAGAGAGAAGTGAGAGGTTAGAATTCGTATCTAGGACCTCTTGGGAAGGGATACACGAATTCATGGCCCTAGGGGTGTTTATATAGGTGTAGAGATAGGGTTTCAGTCATTATCCTTATCTAGTTGATTATCCATTAAGCAACCAATAAGATAATCCTTGAATCCTTATCATACTCGAATTCTAAGGGATTTACACCTCAAATTCGTTCACCATATATATAAGATAATCCTTACCTTATTTTGTAACTATCACATAATTACAAATCAGCCCCTCTAGTTTAATTAATTACATTTGATCACAAAACTAATTCTTAATTAATTATTGACCAATATTAATTAAACAAATATGATTTCTCCTTTAATATATTATTCTTATAACATATTAATAAATCATATTATCCTCTCTCTCTTTATTCATTTCTCCAATCAAGTTGCTTTGGTGAAGGCAACCCAAAAGGACCATGCACCATCGGGTCAAGTACATACCAAAATAGTTATGGACTTAGACACAAATCCAACAGTCTCCCACTTGGATAAGTCTAACAACTATTCTGCGTATGACTTCAGATCCTGATCTGCAATCGTAGCTTTCCAAAGCCGTTGTCAACTCTGATCATATCAGATACGTGTGTCCTTAGATAAGGGATCATATATTCCTCCATTCTAGATATCGTATGAGATATGATTTCAAATCATTCTCTTTGTACTACTTCTCGATTTCCGATTTATGACGACAGACTAATTGAACAAATCAAATTAGCCCTAGCCCGGCCGAGCATTTACGTATATCATCACTAAACCATCGAGGGGCCCAAAGATATCGCTTTTATCCTACTTTGGATAAAAGGAACGGATAAACTTTGATACAATGTTCGCTTGCACTCACTAACCAAATCACACACAACAATATGTTTTATAACACCAAGTTACTAGTGCATTTACATATTATCAATGTGCAACTGATTCGCAAGATACAACTCACACATCTCGGTTTCAAGAATATAAGATGTTATCGTCTCACCAATCACTCGTAATACAATTCATGGAGTGATCCAAGTGAGCGTGGGTTTAATCCAATGCTCAAATCATATTCATAAGCACTCATGAATGTTGCAGCAAACATTTGCTTATGTCTAATACTCTTCTAGACAATCCACACACCAATTCACGACAGTCTTCATTCATATCTACTTCCAACATATGAACGACTGTGGCCCGTTTGAATAATTCGATTATTCTTAATAAACTCAATTATTCTGGAAGTCAAAACATGCAAGGTGAAACACAAGAATAATACTAAACCCATATGGCCTCAAACCTTTGAGTATAAACAAAACACGTTTTATTTATCACCATATCGATTACTCATTATTTGTCGTTTCGGGTAATCAACTTCGCATTTGAATTCCAACACTTGTCCCATGCTCCTAGCATGCACACAATGTTTACCTATGGTTCTTACTTTTGCGAAATAGACAAATTGAACACATCTCCAATCATTCTCATTTTACAACACCAATTCCATTTTCTTAAGTGTAAGAATGTCAAATTCTTGTTACTTATAGAATATACTAGGTTCTAACACTTTATGCAACGATCCTTTTGTAATGTCACTGCACCAAAGTCTCAAAGACTATTGCCAATGATATTACAAATTCCTCTATCGGAGATTGTTATAAGACAATTCCTTAGATATGATGTCTCTCACTCAAAGTACATTCCTTTGAACATCCTTTCACATAAAGTTTCTAATCTAGACATAGATTTTACTTCCCAACATGGACACACTTCCATATTTTCTATATGACAACTCATTCTTAATAGAATCTTATCTATTCATAATGATGTCGATATCGTCCATCCAATATGGAAACACTTCCATAATTTCCAATACTATACTTCCAACTACTCGCAAGCGACCAATCCTCGTCGAACTTTGGATTGTCCTTTGATAGTGGTTTAATTATTTTAGTCAAAACCAATTCTAGTTCCTTTTCCCTCTAAATGCACTATACATTTGGAAAATCTTAGAATGGTCAAACATTAAATCATTTGCAATCGATCCTATACTCGAAGCGTATGGGACACGACGCATAATGTTTTATTTGCTATGTTCTCAAAACTCGAATTGCGAAGAGGAATGCCGTAATCACAATCGAAATTTTAAGAACACACTATGTACCTTTGACTAAATTTATCAACATTTCGCAACCTAATCCTTTAGATTTGAAATGAAGCATAATATTCTCTCCCTTAATTATAGCAAAACAACCTTTCAACTCTTACAACTTTGCAAAGTATGACTCTTGTTTTCTATAATTAATATTGCCAACTATGCAATACGTGCCTTAATAATCATACAATCATAACATTTATGCTCCCACTATCATGATGATTATTATAAAACATAACACTTATGCTCCCACTAGCTTCGACATGTATTCATAAACATCTTAACTTTCAGAAAAACAATACTTATTGAATTTCTTAAGTTCATGTTTCTAATACTTAGTGCTTTGATAATCTTTTATCAAGGCTTCTTGAACTTATACACTTTTGCCTTAGATAGTTCATATGTGTGTCTTAACAATTAAGACTAATTGCCAAACCTCACAATTCAAATTATGGAAAGGGATGCCGTAACCATGATCGAATTTGAGAATGCAATTTTACAATCACTATCTTTTAAAATCTTTCTTAGTGAAAGAATTTTCTCACAATCATTTTCATGAAGGAGGAAATCTTATGACACTTAGATTTAAACGGTGTATGTGTTCCTATCCATGCGAATTTGTTAAAACCAAAGTTTACGACAAATTCAAACTCATATGGATCGAACTTTCTTAATCTTGATTTCTTGCCTTATGGTAGCACAGCTGCCCACCACGTCTTCCAAGTAGTTAAGCATCTTACCTTTTTCCTATCAATGTACCTTTCATTGATCAAGGTCCTTGCCTTTTACGCATTCAAATGAGAACTCATAGGACTCACATGCATAATTAACTCGATTGGATTGGCACAGAAACAAAATAATGTCTTTACGATAGGTTGTAAACCTCAACTCGTGTGCTAGTGATGATCGATAAGGTTTATTTGATTTGTTCTTGAAACTTTTCGAGACCATTAAGACTCCCACTGACTCCTTGACATATAAGATTCTTTTGTCAATAAACATTTCTTGACAAACAAATTTTCAAGAGTTAGTGTAGCTTGTATCAAAACACTTCATAAATTGGTCATAGTTGGTCTTTGTCTTATCCAAGACATCACAACTTTCCACATTTGATGAATGTTATAAACCTTTAATACTTTTTACTCATTGTCACAATCTTAACTTTAAGACTTGTTATTGGAACAAAGTATGATTGTCTTCTTGATTTGACCATTTCATCAATCTTTGATTCCTCTTCTTGGACATACAATTGTACCAAGACTCACTTAGAGGATCAATTGAGATATGGTTCTTAATCATTAAGACCTATCATAAAGCATAAAAGCTACTCTCCCTTCTTCTTAGAATGGAGAAACTCTTATCTTTCTGCCTATTTGATTCTTCTTATTCGTTTTGCTATTGATCTAAACCCTTTAATCAATTCAAAATCACACTTAATCTTGTAAGTATAATCATATTTACTAAACCTTTAGTAAATGATGACGAATATCTTTGTTACTCTTATGGTGAACTTGATCAACACACAACTTTGTGTACTCGATCTCCTAGTCCTTCACTTGACACTTTGTCAAGGAATTAGTCTAATTATCAAATATGAAATTTCTCATTCATCATGCAACCAAGTTGCATGATTCCAAGTTTCTGTCCAATTGAAACTTGGGCGATGAGAAACTCTCCCTATTTGGTAAATTCTTGACTTTCCATAACACAATAAGAAACAAATCCATTATTGCTAATAATTTTAACATCAATTTTTCATACACGCTATTGTAAGGATAAATAAATAAAATTTAAAATCAAAATTTATTTTATTGCGGAAAAATTTGTCCTTCACAATGCAACTCATTGAAAAACTTATGCGAATACATCTTTCTTAGCAATCTAATTCTAACTCTAAGTAGTAGCTCAAGAATCTAATCTTTGAGAAACGCAATCGAAATCCATTCCTTCACGGTTAGATTCTGCTCACTTCTTCCCTTAAGCTTCTTTTCTTTTCTTTGATCCTTCTAAACATCAATTGTAATCTTATCACATTATGTATTCAGAACCTAGAATGAAGCTTAAATGTGACAATCGTCAATCTTGAGTCAAGTCAAGTCGGTCAACTCTATTAAACCTTGTGTATTAGGGTTAGTGTTATGTTCGTATTGTATAACTTGCTATGTTAATGGGAAAACATCACAGGAGAAAAGTTTGTGTTAAAAATTTCCTAAGCCTTCGTACTAATCAATGAATTAAACTGATGAAAACCATGTTGCATACTCATCGGGAATGTATAATATGCGTTTTTCCTGGTGAGTATTCATATAAAGTATTTATTTCCAAAAATGCGAAACTCCGGGGACAATATTTGAAATCTTCTGTTTTCTTCCCCAATTCGCATTCTACTGTGAAATACTTCGCATCTTCATTCTTACACCCTTCGCATCCCTTCGCATTTATCTCTTTAAAAATTCTGCAATTTCATCATTTTATGACCCCATTTGCGAAGTTGAGTATTTATTTCCAAAAATGCGAAACTCCGGGGACAATATTTGAAATCTTCTGTTTTCTTCCCCAATTCGCATTCTACTGTGAAATACTTCGCATCTTCATTCTTACACCCTTCGCATCCCTTCGCATTTATCTCTTTAAAAATTCTGCAATTTCATCATTTTATGACCCCATTTGCGAAGTTGAGTATTTATTTCCAAAAATGCGAAACTCCGGGGACAATATTTGAAATCTTCTGTTTTCTTCCCCAATTCGCATTCTACTGTGAAATACTTCGCATCTTCATTCTTACACCCTTCGCATCCCTTCGCATTTATCTCTTTCGCATTTTAAGCTAATTAATCAAATGCGATTCACAAAATTTTCATTCCAGATGCGAACACAGTTTAGTTCTTGAACTCTAAACTTGCGAAATCAAAAATTCATATGTTGAACCCATATGCGAATATTAACCCAATTGACTTCAAATTGACTCATAGATGCGAACACTCGATTGTTTTACTTTCGCAAAATGAGCATCAACAACTCCACAATCGAGTTTTTAAATTCTTACAAACAACAATTTCATAGTCCTTGACTTCGCGTCTTTCTTCACGAATCATCCCTCAATCATCAATCCAATTGCGAATCAAAACTCATGTTCTTGCTTTATCGATTCATCGACTACACTCATACAAATGCGAACAATACTCAATTTCAAAATCGATTGAAACTTATAGCAAAGCTAAATCCAACTTCGCATTCAAGCAGTGTTATTGATTCGCAGTCACAAGCAACCACCCCACACCCACTCTATGACCAGCCATACCTCCCCACCTTACCTATGTCACTTCAATGTTCCCTTACACTCAATTTACCCTCCTTCCCACGTTTTTTAGAGCGGGAACAAACATCCTCTCTCCTCATTTCTCTCAATTGCCCTCATTTCACTAAAGTATCAAACACCACTTTTCTCTCAAACTCTTCTACACAAAAATTCGAGATTCAAGGGCTGATCTTGAGTTTTTCCTCCACATTTGGTAAGCATAATCCATTCTCTTTGTGATTATCTCGTTTATTACCACTCAAATCATGGATATCTTAGACAAACTCTCTCATAATTGTGTTAGATCTTCGAATCTTCAAGTGATTCTTCAAGTGTTCTTGGGTTGAACACTTTCCTTCTTCAACACTTACCTACTGAAATCACTTAAGGTGAGTTCATACCCCTACATTTTCATGTTTTCTCAAGTTTTCAGGGGGGGGAATACAAGTTAAAACACTAAGAACATATCTAAATTTTTCTAACAGCCTTCATCAGAAAAGTTCAACTCCATTCACGGACTGTTTTGGGCATCTTAAACATTTTTGTTTTCAAAACTGTACAAGGTGCAAATAGTTCAAGTTTTTAGCTTTAAAATGGCTACTTGCACATCTCCATACGATTTTTCTACAATTTATGGTGATTTTTACAAAACTGCCTATCATTTCAAACAACAATCCGGACCAGTCTGTGATTATGGACTTTTTCACCCAAGTTATAGGTCATTATAAATTGTGATAAAAATTATGAGCAAACTAGACACATTTTGTGAACTCTCAGAATTTACGGATCTAGTTTTCGACTTCGTATGATTTTTCTATGATTTTTCCAAAACAGGGCAGAATTGCTAAATTTTGCCAACAGCATGTAAATATCATAACACTTTGTATTATGTTGAGCAAAGTGTATAATCATAAGTTCTAATATTTGAATGTGTTTTCTTGCTAGTTTATCATTATGAACTGAAACTAAGACATTCATATTAAATATTATTCATTCATTTTGGAACACGTGCTATTAAACTATAAAAAGTATAGTTGATAAATTCAAAACACTAATACATTTCCATAAAAGAGTTCATACATAGTACATACATTTTAGATAAACTATAATAGGTATAGTTTATGATACATCACTCTACGCACTCGTACAAGAAGGGTACATTCATACAAGAAAGATTTCTATTCGCACACATTTCACGTAAATTTATTAATCTATGGTTCGATAAATTCACAACACTAATACTTTTCCATAAAAGGGTTCATACATAGTACATACATTTTAGATAAACTATAATAGGTATAGTTTATGATACATCACTCTACGCACTCGTACAAGAAGGGTACATTCATACAAGAAATATTTATATTCACACACATTTCACGTAAACTTGTTATCCTATATTGTGAGTTTCTCTACTTTTCTCTCTCTCTCTCTCCCCGTACGTCCGAGTGCGGGATATAATTCCTGGTAGTTATAATCAGAATCTCCTTGAGGGAGAACGTGATACTTGTATATAGATCTATATTGGGATTGACACCCCACACCTTGTTGCTAGCTACAGTTGGACCTGCAGGTCTACGGGTGACAAATGTCATTTCATTTTTCGCGACACTGAGAACGTCGTGGCAGGTTCACATAGTCATAGTATGATTATAACGGCTCACATAGGGAACAATCCATAAGTTTACGGGATTTTATTTTTAAAACCTAAATGAGTTTTATGTTGATTTAAAATCACCTTTTATCTCTATGGGTACAAATACAAAGTACCGGGTCTCTATACAAAAAGGGGTACAGATACAAGGTACCGGGTCTCTATACAAAGTTATTATGATATTAAAACTACACTTCCTCTAAATTGTTAGACTTCAACTATAGTCGCTGAGCGTATATGTTGAGTCATATAAGAATTTAGTCTTGATTGGCCTAGAATTGGTGGTGCCCGCCTCATCTCCTGTTCCTCGTTGGGTTGTGGACCTAGGGCAGACCCACTATATTCAACGTTTTATCTAAGTTAAACCTTATATAACTTTATATGTTGGACGATTATAGAGGAACTCTACGGAACACTCTAGGGTTCATTAAAGCATCATGTAGGATTATTTCTATTCATACTTAACTAAGAAAATATTGGATTTTCTGGAGATCAAACTAAATCGATTTTTACAAGGGAAAAACGGTTTTTACTTCAAACAAAACTCTTATGAACTCACCAACCTTTGTGTTGACACTCTTTAAAACTACTTGTATTCTCAGGAAATCAGTGAAACAGGAAAACTTCATCGCTTTGACGATGGGACGCTAAACCGTCAACAATTTATTTTGTCATCATAATGTAATTGCTTTTGAAACATGTAAGCATATACTTTGGTGTAACTTTTGCAATTATATTTATGGTGGTTGTTTTTACTTTGAGCACTATTATACACGTTGTTGTGATACTGTACATGAAGTCCTCCACCCCCAGACGTTTCCGCCATCCTTGGTTTGGGGGTGTGACATTAAAAGAGTTAGTCAATGGATTTTACCTAAATTAGAGCCATACGTTTCGACTCTCCCATCTCTTAGATCTCTTAGGTAAATAGGGCAGCTTCGTCTCCAATGCCCCTTCTCTTGGCAATAAAAGCAAATTGACTCTTTTTGGAACAACACATGGAACTACTTCAGACATCGCCTTTCTCTTATGATCAAACTTTTCGATCATTGCATGTCTTTCATTGCCATTGTTTATATCCACAGAGGTCTCGAAGGCAGATTCACCAATCAACTTTGCTTTTCTATTGCGCCAAACCATTGCTGATTCAGCAGCAATAAGCATATAGGTGAGATCTATAAGGGTCACGTCGCGGTTCATCATATAGTACTCTCTTACGAACTCACTATATGAGTTAGGAAGTGATTGAAGAACCCAATCAACAGCCATCTCTTCACCGACAATGGATCCTATCATTCTTAGTCTATCAATGTGCGACTTCATCCCTAGGACGTGTGCACACACCGACTTTCCTTCTTTATGTTTACTTGCCAAAAGGGCTTGAGTGATATTGAACTTTTCAATTTTACAATCTTGTGGGTTAGGGAGAATAATTGGAGGAGGAGGAGGAAGTGAAGCATGATTTCTTGTTCCTCGATCGAATCGTGGAATATCATCTTCATGTGGAATGCTTGTTCCACGGGATTTGAGAAGACCATAGTTGTCGAACTTTGACATCGGGAGAAAAACGAATTCAAGTTAGTTGATTGATTGAGTCCTTGGTAAATCACCCAAATGAAATTCCAAGGCTAGGACCCAACACAATATCCTACAACTCGGGAGAGGGATGCCGTAACCCAAATCGCAGAACATTTGAAGGTAAGTGAATGACGATTCACTAGTTTCCACCATGAAAAACGAAAAAGAAATTTAAGTTTTAAATCTATGAAAACTCCTAGATCCTTTGAGACTCATTGAACATTTCAATGGCATGTTTAAATCTCGATATGCCCCTCTTGTTTGTGACTGGGATGCCGAGGATCACAAAGCGGGTGTGAATAACCATGCAAACTACATGGTGCCCTCACATGTTACAATCACCTATTCGATGTGCCGGTAAACCACACACGCTCCACCGAACTATGACAAACATTGAGTCACCCTTTGCTACCTTTGCTTAGAACCATTTAGTGTGCTGGTAAACCACACACGCTCCACTAACGTCTTCGCAAGGGCACAAAGTGTAATTTCATGGAATTGCATCAATTCACTTTTGCCTAAGTAACTAAGATTGGGAATTTGCGAAACATTTAGTTACTCTGTATTTCATTATACTTATAATGGAAGGTTTCGTCCTATCCTACCCGTTCGGCTAACGACCCTCCACTAGTCAAGAGTGCGGTGGGTAAGAGTGGATACCCATTCAATCGCCATTTTATAGGCAATTTCCTTAAACACCCCTTATAGACCAGTTTCGTGAATGAGGCCTACTAACGGTAAGACTGACTTTTACTCATACATATATATAATGTTAGACCTTTAATGTTATATATATAGTATAGGGTGTATTTTATACTTTTAAAATACTATATGGTTAACTTTAACAATTACACTTTTAATTCAATTAAATGGTTAACCTAAACTTTTATGGATTTATTAAACCTCCTTTAATTATACTCCTTAATTAATTAATAAAACCATAAGGGTGTGATTTGAACTTTTCAAAACATTACTAGAGTTTTAGAATTTAACATTTCTAATTAAACTTTTAATCAACTTTTAAATTCCAAAACTTGAGGGCAAGTTTTGAAACATTTCAAAACATTAGGGTTTTAACTATTTAAATTTCAAAACAACAAAACTTTTGGGGTTCAAATTTAAACTATAAAACCTAAAGGGATAAATTGAAACTATTTCACAAGATAATTCAAATCTAAATTACAATTAATCAAACTTTATCTAATAAAACAAGTGATTATCTAAATTTTGACAATTATCTTCTATTCAGGTAAGGATAATCACATAATAATGAAAAAATTCGGATTTTATCACAAAAACATGTTTATGGTAATTATCCAAAGGCAAAACAGGAAGAAAATCGCGAATCTGAGCTGTCAGACCCTTTGACTCGTCGAGTCTGGACCTGGACTCGTCGAGTACAGCTGACTCGGCGAGTTCACCAAGTGACTCGGCGAGTCAAACATTCAGAAACTCAAAAAATCGATTTTCAGTGCTTATTTCGATCAAATATGCATCAATACAATTGAAACCAATCTAGGCTCTGATACCACTGTTGGGTTTTGGTCATAAGACATCCTATGTGCTTATACAAACCCTAATGCTTGGATCTAGGTTTCTCTATTGTACATGCTTTGAATCCAAGACTATAAACCCTAATTCTAGCATGCAAGTAATCATATTAACATGTAATTAGGTTTAAGAACATACCTTGATTGTTATGTAGTAATAACAACCCCAATTCCTCCTTGTATTGACTTTGGAATGCATAGAGTCACAAGTGTCACTCCTCTAATGGCTTACAAACACCATAAGCAAATGGAGAAGGTATAAAGAGAGAAGTGAGAGGTTAGAATTCGTATCTAGGACCTCTTGGGAAGGGATACACGAATTCATGGCCCTAGGGGTGTTTATATAGGTGTAGAGATAGGGTTTCAGTCATTATCCTTATCTAGTTGATTATCCATTAAGCAACCAATAAGATAATCCTTGAATCCTTATCATACTCGAATTCTAAGGGATTTACACCTCAAATTCGTTCACCATATATATAAGATAATCCTTACCTTATTTTGTAACTATCACATAATTACAAATCAGCCCCTCTAGTTTAATTAATTACATTTGATCACAAAACTAATTCTTAATTAATTATTGACCAATATTAATTAAACAAATATGATTTCTCCTTTAATATATTATTCTTATAACATATTAATAAATCATATTATCCTCTCTCTCTTTATTCATTTCTCCAATCAAGTTGCTTTGGTGAAGGCAACCCAAAAGGACCATGCACCAACGGGTCAAGTACATACCAAAATAGTTATGGACTTAGACACAAATCCAACATATTACTCCTATAAAGGAAATTGACTCAATCAAGGACAATGCTATAATCTGTAATTTATCATCTTTTAGTTTAATTTTCTAAATATATGTGTGGTTGTCTGTGTGTATCTCTTTAAAAATTCTGCAATTTCATCATTTTATGACCCCCATTTGCGAAGTTGAGTATTTATTTCCAAAAATGCGAAACTCCAGGGACAATATTTGAAAATTTCTGTTTTCTTCCCCAATTCGCATTCTACTGTGAAATACTTCGCATCTTCATTCTTACACCCTTCGCATCCCTTCGCATTAATCACCTTCGCATTTTAACCTAATTAATCAAATGCAAACCACAAAATTTTCATTCCAGATGCGAACACAGTTTAGTTCTTGAACTCTAAACTTGCGAAATCAAAAATTCATATGTTGAACCCATATGCGAATATTAACCCAATTGACTTCAAATTGATTCACAGATGCAAACACTCGATTGTTTTACTTTCGCAAAATGAGCATCAACAACTCCACAATCGAGTTTTTAAATTCTTGCAAACAACAATTTCACAGTCCTTGACTTCGCGTTTTTCTTCACGAATCATCCCTCAATCATCAATCCAATTGCGAATCAAAACTCATATGTTCTTGCTTTATCGATTCATCGACTACACTCATACAAATGCGAACAATACTCAATTTCAAAATCGATTGAAACTTATAGCAAAGCTAAATCCAACTTCGCATTCAAAGCACACAAGTGTTATTGATTGCATTCATGAAATACTAACAAGATAATATATTATAATACAAATATACATATTTTAGGTGGTGAAATCGTAACAGCCTAACAATTTGGTATGCAACTTTATTAAATCAATAAAAAAAGTTATGCAAATTGGAAAAATAAATAAAAATATATCTTTTGTTGTTTTAATTAAGGAAATAAATATTTTATATGAATACTCACCTGGAAAAACGCATATTATAATTGTCTAATTTAATCGTAACAGCCTACCAATGTACTTTCTTCTTGACTGTTTGATTGTTTTTTTCTGTGTGCTGATTATAATTGTCTAATTTAATGTAATTTTTTTTTTTTAACTTGCAAGGTACAATGGAACATATTACTCCTATAAAGGAAATTGACTCAATCAAGGACAATGCTATAATCTGTAATTTATCATCTTTTAGTTTAATTTTCTAAATATATGTGTGGTTGTCTGTGTGTATCTCTTTAAAAATTCTGCAATTTCATCATTTTATGACCCCCATTTGCGAAGTTGAGTATTTATTTCCAAAAATGCGAAACTCCAGGGACAATATTTGAAAATTTCTGTTTTCTTCCCCAATTCGCATTCTACTGTGAAATACTTCGCATCTTCATTCTTACACCCTTCGCATCCCTTCGCATTAATCACCTTCGCATTTTAACCTAATTAATCAAATGCAAACCACAAAATTTTCATTCCAGATGCGAACACAGTTTAGTTCTTGAACTCTAAACTTGCGAAATCAAAAATTCATATGTTGAACCCATATGCGAATATTAACCCAATTGACTTCAAATTGATTCACAGATGCAAACACTCGATTGTTTTACTTTCGCAAAATGAGCATCAACAACTCCACAATCGAGTTTTTAAATTCTTGCAAACAACAATTTCACAGTCCTTGACTTTGCGTTTTTCTTCACGAATCATCCCTCAATCATCAATCCAATTGCGAATCAAAACTCATATGTTCTTGCTTTATCGATTCATCGACTACACTCATACAAATGCGAACAATACTCAATTTCAAAATCGATTGAAACTTATAGCAAAGCTAAATCCAACTTCGCATTCAAAGCACACAAGTGTTATTGATTGCATTCATCATTTTATGACCCCCATTTGCGAAGTTGAGTATTTATTTCCAAAAATGCGAAACTCCAGGGACAATATTTGAAAATTTCTGTTTTCTTCCCCAATTCGCATTCTACTGTGAAATACTTCGCATCTTCATTCTTACACCCTTCGCATCCCTTCGCATTAATCACCTTCGCATTTTAACCTAATTAATCAAATGCAAACCACAAAATTTTCATTCCAGATGCGAACACAGTTTAGTTCTTGAACTCTAAACTTGCGAAATCAAAAATTCATATGTTGAACCCATATGCGAATATTAACCCAATTGACTTCAAATTGATTCACAGATGCAAACACTCGATTGTTTTACTTTCGCAAAATGAGCATCAACAACTCCACAATCGAGTTTTTAAATTCTTGCAAACAATAATTTCACAGTCCTTGACTTCGCGTTTTTCTTCACGAATCATCCCTCAATCATCAATCCAATTGCGAATCAAAACTCATATGTTCTTGCTTTATCGATTCATCGACTACACTCATACAAATGCGAACAATACTCAATTTCAAAATCGATTGAAACTTATAGCAAAGCTAAATCCAACTTCGCATTCAAAGCACACAAGTGTTATTGATTGCATTCATCATTTTATGACCCCCATTTGCGAAGTTGAGTATTTATTTCCAAAAATGCGAAACTCCAGGGACAATATTTGAAAATTTCTGTTTTCTTCCCCAATTCGCATTCTACTGTGAAATACTTCGCATCTTCATTCTTACACCCTTCGCATCCCTTCGCATTAATCACCTTCGCATTTTAACCTAATTAATCAAATGCAAACCACAAAATTTTCATTCCAGATGCGAACACAGTTTAGTTCTTGAACTCTAAACTTGCGAAATCAAAAATTCATATGTTGAACCCATATGCGAATATTAACCCAATTGACTTCAAATTGATTCACAGAAGCAAACACTCGATTGTTTTACTTTCGCAAAATGAGCATCAACAACTCCACAATCGAGTTTTTAAATTCTTGCAAACAACAATTTCACAGTCCTTGACTTCGCGTTTTTCTTCACGAATCATCCCTCAATCATCAATCCAATTGCGAATCAAAACTCATATGTTCTTGCTTTATCGATTCATCGACTACACTCATACAAATGCGAACAATACTCAATTTCAAAATCGATTGAAACTTATAGCAAAGCTAAATCCAACTTCGCATTCAAAGCACACAAGTGTTATTGATTGCATTCATCATTTTATGACCCCCATTTGCGAAGTTGAGTATTTATTTCCAAAAATGCAAAACTCCAGGGACAATATTTGAAAATTTATGTTTTCTTCCCCAATTCGCATTCTACTGTGAAATACTTCGCATCTTCATTCTTACACCCTTCGCATCCCTTCGCATTAATCACCTTCGCATTTTAACCTAATTAATCAAATGCAAACCACAAAATTTTCATTCCAGATGCGAACACAGTTTAGTTCTTGAACTCTAAACTTGCGAAATCAAAAATTCATATGTTGAACCCATATGCGAATATTAACCCAATTGACTTCAAATTGATTCACAGATGCAAACACTCGATTGTTTTACTTTCGCAAAATGAGCATCAACAACTCCACAATCGAGTTTTTAAATTCTTGCAAACAACAATTTCACAGTCCTTGACTTCGCGTTTTTCTTCACGAATCATCCCTCAATCATCAATCCAATTGCGAATCAAAACTCATATGTTCTTGCTTTATCGATTCATCGACTACACTCATACAAATGCGAACAATACTCAATTTCAAAATCGATTGAAACTTATAGCAAAGCTAAATCCAACTTCGCATTCAAAGCACACAAGTGTTATTGATTGCATTCATGAAATACTAACAAGATAATATATTATAATACAAATATACGTATTTTAGGTGGTGAAATCGTAACAGCCTAACAATTTGGTATGCAACTTTATTAAATCAATAAAAAAAGTTATGCAAATTGGAAAAATAAATAAAAATATATCTTTTGTTGTTTTAATTAAGGAAATAAATATTTTATATGAATACTCACCTGGAAAAACGCATATTATAATTGTCTAATTTAATCGTAACAGCCTACCAATGTACTTTCTTCTTGACTGTTTGATTGTTTTTTTCTGTGTGCTGATTATAATTGTCTAATTTAATGTAAATTTTTTTTTTTTTTTTAACTTGCAAGGTACAATGGAACATATTACTCCTATAAAGGAAATTGACTCAATCAAGGACAATGCTATAATCTGTAATTTATCATCTTTTAATTTAATTTTCTAAATATATGTGTGGTTGTCTATGTGTGTATCTCTTTAAAAATTCTGCAATTTCATCATTTTATGACCCCCATTTGTGAAGTTGAGTATTTATTTCCAAAAATGCGAAACTCCAGGGACAATATTTGAAAATTTCTGTTTTCTTCCCCAATTCGCATTCTACTGTGAAATACTTCGCATCTTCATTCTTACACCCTTCGCATCCCTTCGCATTAATCACCTTCGCATTTTAACCTAATTAATCAAATGCAAACCACAAAATTTTCATTCCAGATGCGAACACAGTTTAGTTCTTGAACTCTAAACTTGCGAAATCAAAAATTCATATGTTGAACCCATATGCGAATATTAACCCAATTGAATTTAAATTGATTCACAGATGCAAACACTCGATTGTTTTACTTCGCATCCCTTCGCATTAATCACCTTCTAACATTGAAGACTTGTTTGAACCTTTGGAGGTACTTTACATTATTTTTAAAATTGTTAGTTTAATGCACTTATGTTTTTAAATTTTAAATGTTTTTTCATATTTAGAGTATATTGTTATAACTAAACTAAAATACACTTTCGCAAAATAACATTTATTAACAATGAGCATTATTTTAATATTCAGGAAAAGACAGTCATTATTGTTGGTACTGTTAAGGGAATACGTGATTATCCAAGGTTGGTTTGTTTCTCAAACATCCCGTGTTTTCACATGGCCAATTGTATGTTGCTTTATCTAGAGTTCAAAGTAGGGACGGATTAAAATTGTTAATTTTAGATAAGGATGGTAGTCTCACAAATAAAACTTCCAATGTCGTTTATGAGGAAGTTTTTGGGAATTTATAAAAATGCTTTTCTACCATCTTTTATTTACTTTTCTACCATCTTTTATTTACTTTTCTTGTATCGTACTTCATCTATCATATTAATTAATTAATTTTTACAACTTTATTGTATTTGACTTATTCATATTAATGCTAATATCACTATTCTTCATTTTTTCTAAACTTTCATATCTTTTTTTTGTTACAAATTAAAAACTATAATTATATTTCAATTTATCACCAGTGGATTTCCACGGGTTTAAACCTAGTATATATATATATATATATATATATATATATATATATATATATATATATATATAATTGGGGGATTATTTATATCAATCTTTTAGCCACTGTATAAGGGTAGACAATTTTAATATATATATATATATATATATATATATATATATATATATATTCATCATTTTGTTTATATATTTTGATTTTTTTTTAAAAGTACTTAATATTTACACATTAATATTTAATCTTTTCTGTAAAAAAAATACTTAATGTTTATATCTTCATATATAAATTTTTTTAATCATGTATACACCTAGTTAAATGAATAAATAACAGGTTGAATTGAGTTTTATATGAGAAATCAAGGATGTTTGTTAACTGCTAGAATGTTAAGTTTAGCCATTGCTGATGTTATAGAGGTTTGTTATATGCTAGAATGGATTTACTTTGAGCCCAAAGAAGATAAAAGGATATGTTTTAAATTTTACCAGATACAAAAAAGTTGAAACATACCAAAAGGATTTTAATTTCCTTAAATTCCAAATAGATTGCCATTCCATTTCCTTAAAAGGATATGTTTTGTTAGCTATCAAACAATCTTTGGATAAAGGTATTTAGACATAAACAAGTTTTTCATCTCATTCCACCCAATGGAATTTTTTCCATCGACTGTCTTGCTTAGCTCTTGGATACCTTGCCACCATTTGAAAGCCTCTCCTTCAAGTGGCAATGTGCATCTGACTACAACTTCTACTTGTTTATCCATGGCGACATCACAATACTCAAAACCACTTTCTACATCTTCTATCCAATAGTAAAATTCATCTTCATCAAAATCTTCATTAAAAATTGGTAGAAGTGACTCTGGTTTGATAGATCTTGGTTTCTCCTCTGGAAACTGAATCATCTCTAACGGATGATGTACCTTGTATAGATATTTTGGCAACTCCTCGTCCATATATTCTACACAAGCGCCAAGACTTTCAATCATGTTTGAAATAGACCAAACATCCCTCATACATTTATTTAAATCGTTCACCAAAGTTAAAGTGGTACTGAAAAATATAAACAAATGTAAACTTTAGAATGCAAACCGATTAAATCCAAAACAATGGAAACTTTAAAGAATATAAAAATCTGTGAAACTTCTTTATCATTGTCTAATGCCCATATTTTTAAAATATTATCATTCAAAAATGAATTAAAATATCCAGTAAGTAACCTGGATTCACAGTTTCCTTGATCCATGTCTTGTGTCACCTTCCCTGCATCAAAGAATTTAGATTCAGCATAACAAACAATTCCCAGTAAAAATCAATGTGCATCATTTCTGCAAAGGGGTTATTTTTTTCAAACACAACTCTAAACTTGGAATAAAATATAAACTCATCCTAATAAAACCTTAAAACTTTGAACAAAAGGATTTAAACCTTATTCTTTCAATACTATTTCTCTTTTTGAAACATATATATATATATATATAAAGAGAGAGAGAGAGAGAGAGGGAGAGAGAGAGAGAGAGTTCTATGTAACAACAACTTCATCAGTATAAAGCATCCGAAAAAAAAATAGCCAGACGTCAAAACTCTACACCTAGTCAGATTGATGACAAATCTAGGGTTTTGGCTGTTCCGTTCTCCATAGAAGAAGCCAATACCCGTGCACAACTTATTAACTAAGTAGTTAGCATCACCACGTGGAGATTCTAAATAACTTGTTCTGTGTGGATATTCTAAATAACTTGTTCTGTGT